>NC_090132.1:15321910-16040243 GCF_040581485.1 Linepithema humile
ATTAAAGACAGCACGTAGCCGCGAGCAAACCAATCAATCGAATATAAAGCCGAACAATCGCGGTCCTCGCAATTGGTTTATTGCAACTACCGCTGTCGCTCACTGATATTGATTGATGAAAAATAAGGTTTCGATCCCTCGCGAGCGATAAAACAGGTTTGCTTTCAGCTAAATCATTTAGCTGCGGATGAAAGATAAATTGCGAGTTTTCCAATCCGAAATAGCAAATTGTATGTCAAATATCAATGTTACATCGAAAATAAAATAATTATTTGCTCTGAGAATATTGAAATTTCACTGCAATTTTTAGTATGCCATATTTTTGTCGGCAACCCATAATCTTTTGTACTAACGGCAACGATTTCTCTTGCGCTTTTCTAAGTTTACGGCCAAGTTTATGAGTAAAAGGGCAATATAAATGCCATTATGTATCGTGCTGTAATGGTTTCCAAGTGAAACTCCCACTTAAATTGCCCGACCAGACGTTTTCATCAATTATTTAAATTCCTTCATCATGACTGCTTCATTTAATTACTTACATGCAATTAAACGTGATTTAAATCGGTACGATGCGAACGAGAGAGTTTGCTGAGTGCTCCAATGATGTATGTTACGTTCGAGAGTATCGCAAGCCCCTACCGCTATCGCCCCGACAAGTATTGTACGCTCCCGCAATTTATATATATATTTTTTTTACACAGCGTAGGCGTCCGCGCTGTACGTGTCTGAAAGTTTGCTTGAAAAGTTCGCCTGAGAGTTTTCTAACGAGCAATAATGTACGCGCAGTTTTACATAATCGCCATGTTATTAAAAAATGACGCAATACGGCGTACCCTTTTACGACTACGTCCGACTTTAGCGAGTACAGCTCGTACTTAGTTGATAATAGCTCCAGTAAGGCGTCATTTGATATTCGCGCGATAACGGTGACGTCTGATAAACAATGTCCTCGAAACGCGAAAGCCGCGGCGAAACTTTTAATTGGCGGACATGAGCGCGCGGTGACTTTAAATTTCCATTAGTTTCATAATCCCGATTGATGAGCGCTGGAAGCGGGGGACGTTAACGGCGGTCTCCAATTAAACGAAAATTAACCGATCGCTCGCGCGCGAACGCCACCCCAATTGCGTGATAAAACTAACTGACGCGAGATAATCGACGTTGACTGCGAGCGCGCGCGCGCGCGAACGCTCTTGAAATCCCGGACGACGACGCGCGTAAATCTGCGGTGTAATCGTAGCAAATGGTTACGAGCACGCGCTTATAATACCGTGATTTACGAGCCAGCCGGTTGAAAATAATTTCAAGCAGTTTCGTCTTAGAGGGAATACGGGATATGCACGGCGCGACGGCGTCGCGCGGATATTCTTGGCGTATCGTTCGACCGCACGCGGCCGAGCACGCGCCAGATACGGGTGTGCCGTAAAGATATACCGAAACGATATACGACTCTCTCTCTTCCCTCGGGATCCACCCCATTATTCCTGATCAATTTGCAAAGTTAACGACGGCAAGGCTGCCGCGCTATCATCGGGCGCGACGCAAATGTGAGCGCTCGGCCGTTCGTATTTCCGACATCGATTTTTAATACGCCAGCTACCAGTGCATTAATTAGTTCCCTCTTAACGATCGGAGCGTGTCTGAATTAATTCCACGTCGGAACATTTCCGTGATATAATCGACCGGCGCGCGGAGCTTTCGACTGTTACGCTTAATATGCCACGTAATTCCCCGCACATTTCCCCGACGATGAGAAAGAAAACAATTTAACGGAGGAAACTAAAGGAGAAAATTACATTCCCGGAAAGCAAACAGCCAAAATCAAACACCGATTTGCGAATAATAGAAAAACCTATATTTTCGCGTAACGAGCGGCAAAATAGCGCAAAAAGATATAACGCTCGCAAGTTTTGTTGCTAAGAGTCGCTGATGAATGTTCAACGGCGACTAATTATAATTCACTATTACGTTCTTAGAATTTGCGTTTACTCGACCGTGCCCGAATATATATTATTATAATTATGTACCGTTGCGAGAAATCGCGATATTCCTTCGCCGCCCCGACAAACTCATATTCGATTAATACGTTGCATACGAGCGTATCGCACTTGAATCTATCGTTACTATCGTTCAAAATTTATTCGCTTTATCCAGCAACAAAGCGTTCAAGCGAGGCACTTCTTTATGATACACTTGGTTCCCCTCCGGGATAATGAGATTAACCCTCCCTGCAAAGACGCGTGAATTACCGAAAGCACACACACACACGTATCGCCGTGAAACACGTTCCTCCCGGCGTCATAATATTATCATTTCAACGGAAAGAACTTCCCTCGTGCTCTCGTGCGCTAAATTTATAATAATCCGTGCAGGGATATCGGACGTATTGAGAACTCGCTCATAAAAATTTTGTCGATATCAACATCTACGTGTTTGTCAATCGATACCTCTGACATCCTTGTAAATGTCCCTCGAGACATCGAGATGTTGCATTTCTGTTTAAAAGAAGCTTTTCCAACTTCGTTCAAAAGAGAAAAGTCTTTTGCGGTTGAAGAGTGGAAAATAAATAAATACGTATGCAGACACGTGTATAAATATCTATATATCTACCCTTTGGACACTATTATTTATCTCGAAACCAAGATTTGTTTTGGTTTAAATAATTTAAATTATAGAAGTATAAAAATGAAATAAAATTAGAAATAGTTTCCATTTTTCGACAACGATCTTGCGAAAGATCTAACCGAAAGCACTCGCCAAGATATCAGTATTCCGTGAAACGTTAATTCGAATAAAATATAAACTGATTTATAACAATTTTATTATTGACATTAACGCGGTAGGAGCTACAGAAACAAAACCAATATCGTTGAGTGTGATTTATAAATCCGCTTTCATTTAATAACTAAAATTATAACAATATAGAAACAACGAAGTAATGAGAGCAAGAGAAATTATAGAAGCAGTAGAAATTATAAGATTATAAAAATGATTGCATCTTTCAATGACAATCTTGCAAAGTATCGGAAGCCTTCACGGAATAACACTATTCTGTTAACGAACGTGGACTGATTTACTGCAATCCCATTATTAATCCGGCAAGAGTTACAACAACAGCAACAGTATCGGCGATGAGTGACACCGCAATATCGGATTTTGGTGCTTCGCTCTTTATAATTAACCCTTTTGCTATTGGACTGGGCCGAGTGTGTCCGCTGCCGCTCTTTTGTGTCAAGCCGATCAGTCTCGATCACGCTCGATCGAGCGGAAGTCGAGACCACGGCATCTCGATGACGGGCCGAGGGACGCCGGGGTGAAGCGGGGCATATATGGAGCATGTAAGGGAGGGTGAGAGAGGCGACGGCGGACGAGGTGGATGAGAAGAGAGAACACGGAGAGGAGAGATCCGCGAGGAAAAACGGCATTACACGGTCAACCGGGTGGCGGAGCGTTAGCCGGAGCATTATGGCATCGCGGAAGAACTCAGGCGTTTTTCGATCACTTTCCACCGCGTGTCGCGGGTTATATCGCCTGAATTACGTCACCGCGGTAGTGGCCCGCATTCCACGGTCTATCGATTTTACCGATGCATAACGAGACTTTTGTAGGCAGGGACGTAAGGACGCGCGCGACGCCGCGCCTGACCCGCGCAAGAACGAGGATGCTTTGATGTACATTAGACGCGAGTTAATGCGCCCTTCGGGTACTTCGATAGCTTCAATGACTCGGGGCCGTTGACCCTTTCCCGATAGACGTTTGAAGGTAGGAAATACTCGTACAACGGAGAATTTATCGTGCTCGTTATGGGCTATTTATAGATTTCATGTAAGCGTATACACTGAATACATGTACATGTATACGGTGTGTATTCCACATATGCATAAGGCATTTCGCGGATTAGAATAGAGACAAAAAACTCGATGATGTACCTTGTAGTAAATAATAAATAAATATATTGAAGCTGTGGTTTTTACAAAATACATGAGAATTGACTGCTCATTGCTGGTGAAATTTAATAAAAAAGTTCCCCGATGACAGATTTTACAAGGGAATGAAGAAAGCTACTTATTCCATACATTATTTTATCACAAACTCATATGATTATTGGTTTAAAATGTATTTGCTTCGGATTTTCTTTTTAATCTTACTTTTGTTTCGTCGAGTAAACTTTGAGGAAAAAATAGCAAAGTTAATTCCCGCGATGAAAATTTTCTCAGTTAAATGTTAATTCTCGATGATGAATAATTCCCTTTTTTTTATCACTCTCAGCCACCAGAGGAAGGTAAAATTACCATTTGCGCGATAATGTCGAAAACCCGACCCGTCTCTGCACAGAGAAGAGAATGCGTGTGTATAATACACGTTGCATGTACGCGCGGTTTCCTCGCGAGTTCGGATTAATGTATACATATATGCGTGTACATGCGCTAATCATCCTCATGCGCTCAAAAAGGAAACCGTTGCGGCTGTATTACTTCTCCGTCAGAACGTGCATTTCCATCTATATTGTATGCTTTTTCTCAGTTTCTCACAGTACGAAAATATACTATACAGTATATGTGTTTGCACAGCAGTATACGTGTTCATACAAAGCTGTGAAACTACGACGATATGTCATAAGGACCACTGGCTTCTTCTTTGTGAGAAAGAAAGTCCCGCGTCTTTCATTTGTCAGCGTGATTAAGATGGACGTGGTACATAGAGAACGCCTTTGTTACACTCTCGTCCTTTCCGCAAAGTCGCTTCGCCTTTTTCAATCTGAAGGGCATTTGACTACATCATCTAGACATTATTCCGTTTGAAGATAATGTACTAGAGAGCTGCGTATTTCTTTCTCTTGTTTAAATAATACAATTTAACTTCTTTAAATTAGGATTTATACCGTTTTGAAAATAAATAATTCAACACAGTATATATTCACAGTGCAGTAGAAATTCGGATAGCCAAATGATAGGAAATTTGATGAAATTTTTTGCCAATCCGCCAACATTTTGCCAACATTTTGCTCACTGACTATAAGAGTAGCAAAGATCATTAAAAAAACAACTGCGGCTTAAAGGCATAACAGTTTCAAAGTCGTACGAGGCTTTCCGCGTCTATTTTTACACGCATTATCCGCGAAACTGCATTGGTCAATGCTGTTATCGTGACGAACTGGCGCGCTTGACAATGTCCTCTTTTCACACACACACACACGCACACGTATCTTCGTAATTATACACGGTTTTCAATTTATGTAATCAACGATACGCATTTAGGTTTGCCGTACGCTTGTCGCATCCGCAAAAAGTAGATAAATATAAAAGAATTGATTGAGATAAGAAGTTTGTGAGAAATTACAAGCTTTTAATATATTTTAATCGCCAGATGATGATATTAATTAATTTGTTGCAATATTCATGCATATATGATAAGCACCCTTCAAGATTTTCGTGCAAATCATGCAAATCTGTAACCGTATCAGTATTTTCGCGGAAATCCGTTAAGTCTATTGACAGTATCGACATTTTCATGAAAATAAGCTAAGTCTATTGACAGTGTTACGTGTATCTTTTATGATAGCCACGATAAATTCGGAGAAAAGTTTCAATGTCGGTCACTCGATTGCGCTGCAGGGAGTCAATGTATAAATATACGCGTCACATCTAGATATGACATGCAGCGAATAGACAAAATAATGTGAATATTTGCAAAAGACATTCTCTATTAATAAAAGATTAGACAACCATTTGCCTTCAACGCAGCGTCCTTCTCGAATAAAGTCATGCAAATATTGCATAGTCCCTAAATGTTGCAGAAACACTCGCATGTCGCTTTTCTGTGCAATCAATACAAAAGAGTTGTGCTAGTGCTCGCAATATTTCTTGTATCCTTAAAAACTTTTTTTATATAACTAAGAAATATTCTTAGAACATTCAAACTAATATTTTATTAAAAAGGACATATTTATGTGCGCTCCGAGTGCAGCTCGTGAGCAAATCTTACGAAATACACATCCCCTGTTTTTTCGAATTATTATTCGGATGAATGCTCCGCAAATATTGACACGATGAAACCTAGCGTACACGTATACGTGTGTTCGCCTCCCTTTTTCACAAGCATCATTTTTTTTCATTATTAAGATAAAGCTGACTTGATATACTTTTTTTTGTGGATTTTAACAATATCGATATTCAACAACGGAGTTTTCTTTGAAATACTTAACAATTCCGTGATATGAATGTAAATACTAACTATTTGCGCACATATTATTATCATTAGCTATGTGCAATAATTACATAACTGTTGCAGTTTATATTAGACAATAGCAAAACAGAATTTTATATTTACAGAACAATGCGTAGAAGAACTTTGGCAGAAAAATTTCATGAAAATTTTAATACACCCAAGTCCTTTTTGCGTTGCACATTCTCAAAACATATCCTCTCATTAAAGTAAAACTGTGTTTAAATTGTAAACCCATTCGCTTTTAAAAATTTCAACGAGCCGACGCGAAGTCAAAATTGCGTACAAATGCATGCAACAGAATGCATCCGAAATTGGACTCTCGTTACTTTAATGAACGACCGATTTGTAATGAGCAAAATTTCCTCTCCCTTTACCTTTGATCTGAAGAGGCTCTTGCTTTAATGTGATTGTCACGGAGCTTAAAAACAAAGTCAAAGAGTTTAAAGTTTTATTCTCTCTCTGAAAATAGATTACCGGCGTATATGTGTATGTGTACAGCCGAATGCAATTCTGGCTGTTCATCGACTTTTTTATCTTTTAAAGTACAAAAGGGCTATTTATAAGTTCAAACAAACGCTCTAAAGAGTCATGTTCCTATTAACTTTTTTATTGTTTACGATAGATCTTGAAAATATATATTGCCAATTTTCAAACCCGATCGCGCAATCTTTCTTTTGTATAAAGTGTAGATTGCGGCGCATTCATGTAATCGATACTCGCTCTGTAGTTATTTCCACTGTTTACAATAACTAGTAGTTTGACGATATAGATTATATCGTCGAGTCCTCTGACAGTTTTTTTTTTTATAGTGCCAGCCTGCCGATGCGCAGCGATAATAATTATAATATCGCTTATCTATATATCGCCGCTTTTAATTCTCGCCTATGCTAAAATATACAACGCACGCATCTGTCGCTAATACACGTTAATTTTATCAAATACATCAATAAAGCTTTATTTTCTAAAGCCGATCTATAGATTGGCTATCGGCGTCGCGCGGGACGAAATCGACCGCCTTTTCATAGTCGATAAGAAACCGCTGGCTGGACGGACGGACTGGCGGCTTATCGAGAGTCGATAAGCACATCGTGTAGACTTCGTGTGAGCTCAAAAGCTTCGATTTTAAACTCGATGAGAAAAAACAGATGCGTCGGTACGCCTATCAATCCGCTTTCATGCGATTAATCAACGATTAATATTCAATAACTTTAATATTTTATATACATATAATCGATTAATTCAACAATATATTTCCTCTTTTATGGGTGAGTATTGACGAAAATGTTTTGGCGCCTTGCCACAAACCAGTTTGCTTTTCTCTAGTAAGAAGCTTCAAGAATATAAAATGAAAGTAAAAATATTTGTATAACAAAAATTTGATAAAAAATTTTAAATATATATATTATAGTAAAAATTACCATATTGTGTAGAAAAAGCTTCTGATAAAAGTGTTGACATTACATAACAATCGTAAAGAAGAATTATATATGTTATAATTTCCATGTGCACAAATTTTATAGCTGCGTCGACGTAAAAAATTCAATAGAGTAAAATACGTTACGGTATTATTTCCTTAACTACATTTTTATAATGAGATGTAACGTGATGTCAATTTGTACTTAATTGGCAATTAGTTACTCGAGAACGTTCTTATTAAGGGAGAAGCCTCAATTAGTACCATTAATTATGTAAATCTATTTCTAAGTATCGTTTATGGAGAAAATCGGGTGTTATATCTTATAACACCCGATATCGTTATCAATAAAACATGATTTAATTAAATTCTTCAAGAAAATGTTTACGAGAATTTTAGTGTCTCTCTATATATATAATTTTTTTTTCATATAATAAAATATTTATTCCCGACTGAAAGTACGATTAGAATTTATAATGATTGCTTTTTCGAATGAGATTTTTAATAATATGTACATTACACATTTTTCAAATATTTAATATAAAATGCTTTAAATTAAAATTCTGTGAAAATAATATTCGTTTCAAGCAGCTTATTCTTCATTCACTTGAAAGCAAACTGGGTTGTGTGGCAAGGCGCCAAAATATTTTCATCAATACACACACAGAGTTGGGGAGAAAATTATTGGATTAATCGACAAAATCAATTGTAGATAATATACATAAAATATTAAAGTTAACGAACATTAATCAATGATTAGCTGAATTCAATAATATCGCAATTTAATTTACGTTATACGTTTCAATTATTTCATGCTTTCCATAGAATTTTTATAGAATCGGACGCACGACCGAGATCGACTTTTTATTAAAGACTGCGTAGACTTTTCCGTAGCAACAATTACGAAAGATCCCGTGTAAATGCTCTATATAAATTTACTGTGCGTTATCGGACGCAAAAATCCAGGTTAATTCTCTATTTGCATTTTACAAGGACGTCGCCGTCGGTGGTAAGAGTCTGATTAACGACGGGTCGCGCTAATTCGCCGGTCCGATACGCACAGTCGCGTCCTAATCCCCGGCTCGGCTCGCGACAGGGGTCGAATTTGGGGGGGGGGGGGGGACATATTTGTCGGGACAACGACGACGGAGATTGAAGGAGCGGCGCGTCGCCCCGGTGGCGGCGGGAATACGGGTCACCGTACCGACGCCGTCGTCGCCGAATCATGGTGAAGCGTCGCGCGCGTCGATACGCTGTATCGCGCGGATAAGCGCCGCGCGCGAGTAACGGTGACACACGTCACACGGCAGGGTGCCCGTACGCGCGTACGTACATGGAAGAACAAATAGATAAATGAACGAGTGGCGAGGTGGGGTAGGGGGAGGGGGAGGAGGCGGAGGAGGAGAAGGCAGGGACGGGACGGAGGCGGAGGAGATGGAAGACGGACAAACGAAAAGAGACAGGCGAGAAAGAGACGCAGGAGAGAACGCGGGGACCGACGAACCCGTCGGCGCGGCGCCAGTCGTCGAGTCGCCATGTCACCGCGAGCAACTTGCTTCCGTCTCGCGGGGGCTGCTGCGCTGCGTCGTCGGATACGCGCCGGGTCGTGAAGGGTTCGCCACGGGTTCGCGGCGGCGGCGAAGCGGCCAGTAGGGGTTGCGGACCCAAGACGCGAGGGAGTGCGGTCAGTGCCGTCGAGTTCCGCGAGCAAGCGGTGTTTTGCGCGCCCGGAAACCGGCCAACGCGCGCTTGTAATTTCCAGTGTCGCACGCTCGAATATCTCGAAGAATATATTAACGTCGGAAAACTGATTGCGGTTTAATTCTCGGACGAATATATGTCATAATTGTTACATGATAGCAGCGCACAATAGAATTAATAGACAACAATATTCTCGCCTGGTCTCCGTTTCAAGTACATTCTATTTTAATTCCGCAATTAAAATTGCACTTTTCACAGCTGAACGCAAAGTTTAAGCGGTGTACTGCTTGCCACAATCAATGGTAATACCTCAACGGAAATTGCGAGATAATAAAAGGAAAAAAGCACCGAGGCGATATCGCGCTCGCAAAGTAGAATATTGATAAGACGCGCGATCTAGTTTCAATCGAATCGTTTCACTAAAATTGACGTTATAATGCCGCAAATTTAATTTGATCTTGAAACTTCGCTAAGAAGAATTTAAAACGACTTTTTTTTTTTTAGAAGAAAGTAAGAATAAAAAATTACTCGTTTGAGAAGTGTTTTAGGTGACATGAAATTATGGTTTTATGTTACGCGAGTCTAGCACACTAGAGAATGCAATATATTGTCTTGGGGAAAGTTAAATTGCAATTAAGATAAATGTTTTGAGAAGCAAAGTCTTCAAGTTTAGGGGATGAAGAAGAAAAGTTAAGCTCATAGAAAGTTGATGTTAGTGAAAAGTACTGAGCCTTAAATAGAGAGGTTGTTTCCGAAGAAACTTCTCTGACCTATTTGAAGATTCGTGAGACGGTCTTCATTCGATTCTTCCACATTGTAAAGCAGAAATAAATTGATCTCATAATCAGTCGAAAATACAACACAACGATCGCATTTTCTCGTATCACATGGAACTTGACGACAAAAAGTTCGCACAATTATGTGAGAAAAAAGATTGAGTTCATAAAAGTTTAATATTATTCTTTTTCTGCGATTTATATGAAATAAAAGATTCAAGTCTTGATGTTTAATCTTAATGATTTTGATCATTAGATGCAGATCTGATTGTTAATTGCTGTATTGCTTACTACAATCAAGAATTCAGACAAATATAATAGAAAATAAATATAGAATTAATATAACACAAGACAATCTTTCTATAAATATAATCAAATTGTGCAATCTGATTGAACAATTAAGACTCTCAATTTTTTGCTCAATAACACGTGCAGATTTGCAGAAAAAAAATCAAGATTCAATGTAAGAATAGATGTATATCGACATCTGTAACAATTCCCACGGCAAATATTCCACGATACAGCGCTTGTTCGTAGAATTCACAGAATGTAGTTACGATGAGCTAACTTCAATATATATATATATATATATATACATATGTGTGTGTGTACACAATATTTCACACATTTGGTTATCGAATCCACCCGACAATATCCGTTGTCCTTCGGTCTGGATTTCGCAAGCGTTATCGAGATCGCGGGAGCGCGAAAAATCAACGACATCAATAACCATTTTTCCGTCCGTATCTACTGACGCTCCAAATCATCCGAATACAAATGCCGAATGCCGTTTGCTATCCGCCCGCTTTGACGATAGAACGAAAGACTGACAAAGTGAGATCGATGACGCAGTTTGCCAAAGGTAGGACATAAGACCTGTGAATACGTAGGGCGATATTTTTGACGCATCACTTATCGCGAGGGCATCTAGTATCTCGGGTATTGCTTCGGCAAGGTAAAAGCTCCTCCCGGTGGTATCGATGTCTTCGACCGTTCGATAAAGTAACTACGAGATGAACGACCGCATCGAATCGTCCATCCGTGAACTCAATTCGGTTATTCATTCATCAGCTCTATTCTTAGCGCAGGCATTTCGCTCCATTACATTGCTTTTAATGCAAGTATTTGATCTTGTTATATCATTTTGTGTTATTCAGCAGCTGCTTGAGAAAATACTGTTCTTACTGACATTCTCCGTCCATTCTGTTATCCGACTCTTAATTAGCATGATAATTAAATTTGGAGTTATCCAATTTATCTTTTGCCATTTGAATTTCAAATAAAAGTTACGTGATATACGTCTTCTGCTGTGTTTTGAATAGAGAATCTTCAAGTCTGGAGAGTAGGTCATAAAAATATCATTGTCTCGGGGATTAATATTCTTGATGCGAGCCTCGCGTACATATTTGATTCTCGGTTCGAGTAATATACGTAAGATATTTTCTATCGACGTCTATCTCTTGCAATAAAAATGCGTCCTTGTATATTTTATCGGTTTTTTTCACTAATGTTATATTCAAGAATTGTTTTCCAATAAAAAAGAACTTAAGAAATAAGCTGATAAAATCGAAGTTTGCGCCGTAATATACTAAAATTTTTAATTCAATATGATAAGCATAGATAATAAACATTACGTTTGATGTATATTCAGGAAGTGGTGAACTAATATTAACAAAACTGTTCTATTCTAAATAATAAAAAAAAATAAAGAACAAATATCTATGGAAGCTCATTTCGTTGATAACAAAGTGACAAAATTTTGCAAAAACATTTCTCTGTCATTTGTCAGTGCGGTCAATAGAATTCTTTACTCGACTTGTTATTAGAGAGATATGCGATGCACGTGCTGACAATTATGAAACATAATTATTTCCAACGGCATAAATATCACATTAACCGCAAGAATTGCGACACATATGTCACTTAACCCAAGACAATAAGTGCAAATGCATTCAGCAGCGTTATCGCGTAACGTTTGAAGGAAGCGGACGAGCGAGAACGAAGCACGTTACTTTTTGCGTTGTATTCGCGTCCGCTCCACTATATATATATATATATATCGGTGATTCTCTGTTCAATGTCGCTTGACACCAAGCTTTGGCGATCGACCCAGGTCAAGAGAGAATTCAAATTACCATACGGCGCACACAAGAGGCGTTCTCTATAATTGGTATTCCCCGGCTACTGTGCCGCTGGGTAGAATCAACTGCGTCAACTGCGGCGCGTATAACGGGATCCTAAGACAACAATGAGCCACATCGCGAATCCCGAGATTCGAATAATCCCACGACACCTGTAGTTTCCTCTGGCCTGAACGTCGAGCGGCGACTTGCACGCACGCATTCGGGGAAGGGACTTACGCAAATCACGCGGCGATGCGGGCGCTAATGTTCGACATTACAATAATGACGACGCTGTCGAGAAAGGAGCGCGGCACCGCGGTCGGCGCCTAGTGGTGCGCGTTTTATGCAACAATAAAGCCACGTTGCGCGCCGCAGCCGCCATACTGTTCAGATCGCGTGCAACGCGCAGAGACATCGGCACGCGTGCAGTTCCGAGGAGTTCGCGAGAATGTTATGCCTGGACATCAAACTCATGTCGCGATTGCGGGGCGTCTCATCCGGAACCGCGTTGTCGGCGTCGCCGACCCACCAGGCGACGGCCGCGTCCTCGACGGGCCCCGCGGAGAAGAATAAGTCGCGCAAGGCGAGGCGCGAGAGCGGCGAGGTCGCCAACGCGGTCGCCAGCGACGGCGAGGAGGACTTGTTGCGACCGGACTCGAGCGACCAGGAGATGATTCGCCGGAACAGATCCAGATCGGTGTGCGTGGCGGCGATTCTGCCGTCCTCACAGCTCCGACAGTTGCACCGACGCGCCAGTCATTATGTGTACGTTGCCTCCGTCACGCGGGTTACGGAGCCAATTCGCGGGTCAAGCAGCGAGTTGCTCGTATTTGCTTATTTTTATTCAAATTATTTTCCACGAAAAGGACGAGCTTTAAACTGCCACTTGTCTTTTTATTCGCCTCGTGCATTCGTGCATCTATTTTTTTATTGAGAAATATGTGCGAGTATACTTTGCTACTTGACTCACTTGTGATATTTACTTGATATTTTCTCTATTTGCCTCTCGCACAAAACCCGATGCAGCCTTGCCGAATGAATCGACAGCGAGGAAACGCTGCGCAAAATCGCAGCCGATGCGAATCCCGATTCTCGAACTATTTCTCTTTTGTGTCTTTCGCGTAACGGCCTCTCCCGGTTACCCGGCCAATTCGACCTCGACGTAGCTTCTCGTTAACCCAGATATTCATGTCGTGAAAAATGAGAAACGCGAAGGGGGTCGGAGGGTGCTGTCGCGTTACGCTACGTTCACGTTACGAGGGAGACGCGATCCACTCGCCGAGGGATGATCATATTTGACCGGAGTACATTTAGTCGGCTATCTTGTCGATAGCATTTTATCACTTAATAAATCCCTTTCGCGCAAAGGAAAATATCCAAAGTCAGCGTTAGGCAGCGATCCCACAACTGGTCACACTTAATTTTAATGATAGGTTATTCGTCAAGTGAAATAAAAGATTTTTCTTACAAAAAGATTTCGAGTCAAAGCATCGCTCATTGCAATTTTGTAACATTTGATATTAAATATGTTGGAAATTAAATTTCTAAGAAAGAAATCTTGATTTTACACTAAACGAGGAAAAATTTTGTTTCGTCATCCTAGAAGCCCTTTACTTTCGAATTTTGTGACTCAATAGTTATTTGCGCACCGATATTTTAATTAAAGAAAATGGACGTCGATGTAAAAGAACTTGTCGTTAAAATTGAAGACAAGGTTGCATCACTTGAATCGGTCGCAGAGTGATTTTCAAGTCCGACATTGTAATACTGTTTTGCTTTCAAATAGCATAGCGAAGGCGCGGTGAGGCCGATAAAAAAATGTACGTGCTCTCGGTTAAGAATGCCGTTCACCGTGGCGGACGAGGCGTGCCGGCTATGCTAGCGCGAACGATTCCATAAGAATGCATATACATGCAGAAAAAAAAGGTCATAAGACGTTTATGCAAAACGCGAGATCGCTCGAATTATTAGCGTAAAAACGCGTGGAAAATCAAACGCGGATTACATTTCCGGCGAATATAAATTGGTCATTTTCGACACCTCGTAAAAAATCTCCGAGATAGAATTATATCTCCGTGCAAGCTCTTACGCTACATCTAAACGGTGAAAAATCGTGTTTCAGATCCACCACGGATGCGATAGCGAGGCGAGGAGTCCTATCGAGGCGGTGCTACGGCAGCGTGGAAATGGTAAGGAAACGATGAAAAAGCGGACGCGTCTTAGGTAAGAGCCTCGTTCCACTCGCCGGAAGGTTTTTACCTATATGCATAATACTTATGCTAATCGATGTGATAAAGCGAGCGAGTGCCTTGCGATAATCCCCGCGACACCTCGCGTTAAGCCGATTATGTTGTTTCCCTTTATCTCGCTGTTTATCTTTATTGATTTGCTTATCGTACACTCGCTGAAGCTGCGCGGACTTTGTGCTTTACTCATGTCAACGTACGATGATACAATATACTCGATCGATATTCATAACAAAGGAAATAGGAAAGAAATCCTTAAATATTATTAATTTTGCAACAAATTTGCGTCTAAAGTTTGAATGTCGTTAATGAATTTGAGCGAATCGTGCTATTTCGCGTTGATGATAAATTACTCCGTAAAAATGTATTTTCTCTCCTTTCCGATGGAAAATAATTTCTCTCTCTCTCTCTCGTAACTATTTCAAATTAAAATACTTTTAACTTCTTCTTTATACTTTAATATAATTTATTCATTTGAAAACATACGGCTCATGACTTTGCAATCGTTACGTTTTTACTGTATTTCCAATGGGAAGCTTTTACGCTTCTCACAGATTTGTTTGTGCGAATAGTTCAAATAAAATTCGATTCAACTCAATTTCGTAAAAGTAAATATCCAATTCTTGCGTTGAAAAAATTACTTTGAAAAAGATTTGTGGATTCGGCTAGGTATTCCCTATCGTTGTTTCCAATCGCGTGCGTTTCGAGGCCTCGAAATTACAGCTCGCAAACTCGAAACTGGAGCATATTGACTCGCACCGCATTCGCGTATTTACTAATCACGACGCTCGAAATGCACTTCCAGCTGCCACAGATCGAGCAGGATGGAGCCGACAATGGAAGAAGATTTCGAGTGGAGAATGGAGATTCTCCGGGGGAAAAAGAGGAGGTAAGAAAGAGTTGTCTAATGATCAAACGATCAAGTTTTTTTCGATTTCTTTCTTTCATCTCTCGAGAACCGTCCTATTTCGCGGTGAGCGTAATTGCTTGCTCTTCCATCCCATTTCGTCTTTCGCCCTATCCCATTTTTTTGCCGCGAATGTCGTTTGTAACGATTCCAACGATTTTTACGTCAACAGATGTTCGGCTCGCCGAGTACGCCGATACTGGAAAACCCGGAGTACCAAACGCGTTGGTACTTCAAGTACTTCCTGGGCAAACGTAAGTTGAGCGTCGAGAATATTTGCAATATAGTACGTAACGCAACAATCGTTAACAAATGTCGTTGAATTGAATTATTTGGAATGCGCCTGTCCATCACTGCGATCTCTCAAATTCCTTTTTCTGTGCAATTGTGCAATATTACGAAAATATAATGGAGAATTTTATTAGACCTCTATTTAATGCAAATCGATTTATGTTCTTTACTTTCTCGGCCGTGTTAATCGCCGTTGCGTTTAACGAAAATTTATGCAAAGTACCGCCTTTTTCTATATTTCTCTCGTAGTTAGCATATAGATGCGCGTCACTTTGCCACAAAACTTACTCACGATAGACGATTTAATTGTAGTAGTGAAAAATACTAAATTAGAGCAATGTGTGCATACTCGGTTCTAACTTTTTTTCAGTATTTCTTTTAGTAAAACTAATATATAGATGCACAAGCTTTGCTCACTACAAAAATAATTTACGACAGACGATCTAATTACGACGGCTAAAAATAGCAAATCAGAGCAGCGTGCGAATACTGATTACTTCTATCTGTGCACAGTGCATCAGAATTATATCGCCTCCGATCAAGAGAGAAATCCTCTCTTTCTCTCGGTCGTCACGAGCGAGGTTGGTGATCAATGCGTGCCGCACTACCGAGTTATTTTATGGAGGCGAACCGTGAGTAGACAGCTTATTATTCATTGAGGGCAGATCCCTGGTATCCTGGGACAAATTTCCGGAAATTATTTATGTTCTTAACTCACGCGGCGGTACGAAAATTGCGAAAAGCCCTGTCGCATAAAGCTCGGCCTCGATTTTTCGCAAAAATAGTTTATTGTAATTTGTTCCAAGATACAATTCTGCCAGAATAAATTAATAATCGTATATTGTAATAATCTAATCTGCTCGGTATACGCGATATTCAAATGCAAAAATATTAGACTTTATAATCAGCCGTTTGAAAAAACTTGCCGTATCGAACTCGTGTATCTTCCAGAATAAAATGATTAATTAATACATGAATGCAGAATCGATCGTAATGAGCCGATAAAATGTTTTACGTAGGGCGCGCAAAAAATATCGCTGCCGTACTCTGCAAACAAGACTATGACTATCAGGCAAATTCTCAGGTAATTATCTTCTTATTTGCGCGAGTGTAAAAGTATGTAATTAACTGCGAACGGGACTGCGAATAACTGTGTATGTCATCTGCTGTTGACCTTTCAGCAACTTTTTCGGTTTGGAGAAACTTGACAAAGCGCCGCGAGAAGTTTTCACGCCGGAACTGCAAAAGGTACTTTTACAAGCGTCTCACTTGAATTTCACGCTCGGGGAATTGACGTCATAAAGAAATGGACTAATTCGGTGTGAATCCCCGCAGGATCTGTTACTGCTGGAGGAACAAGAAGGCTCGGTCAACTTCAAGTTTGGCGTTATCTACGCGAGAGAAGGTCAGACCACCGACGACGAGATGTTGTCTAACGGTAAGGCCGTCACAAGCATCGGCGAGAACAAAAGACAATCGGGTGGGATGGGAAATTAAGTGATAATAGATAGCGCTATCGATCCCTAAGGAACGTTTCTCATTGCTCACAGAAAGTGGTAGCCCGGGCTTTGAGAGGTTCCTGGAGATCCTGGGTGAGAGGATACGGCTCAAAGGCTGGGACAAATACAGGGGTGGCTTGGACGTGAAAGGTACGTTGATAATATGGATATTGGCAGCGCAAACTCGACATCTGCAATCAGAAGAGACCTGCAATCGTCTCTTCTGATAGCCACATTGACAGAATTCCGAAATTCCCTACTTCTTTCCGAGTCTCCTGACAAACTGCATTTTTGACCAAAAGTATGCGCAAAAAAAAATGAAAGGAAATAACTTTCCTGATTTTTGTAAATGTAAATATAGCGATAATTCGATAATATTAAAGTGTCGATAAATATTTCTACAAGTGCCGATTAAACGAGTTTTCTCTCCTATTTTTCGTGTGATTTTACGATATAAAATTTTATATTCGTAGTAGTCATCTTTCATTTCTGCAATTCTACTCGTGCGGTTTGTCGTCTTTCAGGAGATATGACGGGCAAGGAAAGTTTCTACACGGTTTATGCAGGTCACGAAGTTATGTATCACGTTAGCACGGTGTTGCCGTATTCGAAAGACAATCCGCAGCAACTGGAGAGAAAGAGACACATTGGTAACGATATTGTTAACATCATATACACGGACGATCCATCAGCCGTAGACACATTCAATCCGAACTGCATAAGAAGCCAATTTACGCGTAAGTTCAGGAAACACGACTTGTGTTGACTTTATCGCTGAAATCAAGTATATCGGAGTCGAAAAATATCACGATAAGGTCATATAAAATCATGTACAATATATACCCTTGTTTTCACAAAGAGCACCCAAGTGACAGCTGACGCTGAAATACCATACAGTGCAGTGATCCTCAGTTTCCTTACATTTTTCTCGCTTTTTGTACGCCTACAGATTTTGTTTACGTGCTCGTAAAATTCGATCAATCAATATGTTACGTCACGTCGCTTGACCTATCTCTTTGTCACGTATATTCATGCTGTCAATAGCAGTTTCTAATTATAGCGCGAATACAATTTCAGAAATGGTCATTAAAAATATTCCTTCGCTAATTATTAATCGCGAATTGATTAAAAACCACGAGGGTGGATTTATAGAAAGAGAACCGAACATATATATATAGTTGTATATCGTACAAAATAAGGATCGCTAGTTGAATGTCAAATTACTCTTCGCTACTTATACAACAGACGTGTTTGCCGTGGTGACGACCGAGGCGGACGGTAAGGGATGGCGGGTCGCTATTTATTGCGACGAGAGTGTACCTCTATTCGGACCGAGTCTTCCTTGCCCGCCGGTTTTCGAGGACCCGTATAACCTTCGAGAATTTCTTCTCGTTAAATTGATCAATGGAGAGAAGGCTACCTTCGACACTCCAACATTTTCCAGAAAGAGGGAGAGAACGCTCGACGCCCTGTTGCGAGATATGTACCAGGAGCACTCACAGGAGAGCAAGAGCAACGTAAGTTACTTTACGAGAGCCGCCATTGTATTTTTTTCTTCACATCCCGCTAACTTTCACTTACGTTACTCGCAATAAGATGTAACAATTTCATAATATTGATACGTTAAGAAGCATTGAAAAATTAATATTAATATAAAATCCGGGATATTTAACATTTTTCTGGAAATACTTGAGAAAAAGCCGAATCGTATTACAGCTTAATGATTGATTTGGGATGATTTTGTTGCAGAGCATGCTAAACCGGCGGGCACTTTCGGACGTTGTCGAGGCGCCCGGACGACGGCGAGAAGAGACGCGCGCCGTCGAGATGGTGCGAGTGGGACAAGCTTTAAAGTTAGAGGCTATCATGCGTGGTCTCGCACCCACCTCTCTCGCCACCGTCGGCCCTCTGAAACCGAGACCCTGGGAACCGAGATGCATTTATCCCGACTTCCCCCACGAAGTCGTCTGCGGTGATGTGTGGCTGGAGAACAGACTGATTCTCGCCTCGGAAAACGGGACATTTCTCATCGAAGGTAATTTCAACTTTGACAAATCACACTTTTGCAAGAATATTAAATGATAATTAAACTTGTTAATAAGGTTCGGTGAAAAATATATTCTTGTACACATTGTTATCTATGTTTGAGCATTTATGTATATATCTATGGAACTGTAGTTTTAAAATGTTTTCCCTTGCTCTCATAATTTATATCTGCATAAAAAGTTTCTTCTTTATGTAATTTAAATTCTTTTTAATTTTATAATTTTACGATTCAATAGTCATAAATTGCATACATGACTAATGTAAAATTGTGAAAATATTTGTATTTGTAAAAATACAAATTGCAAACGAGAAAGTGATTGTCAAAGCATCTTTAGCAATTATATAGCAAGTATTGATCAATGATAAGACAACGGATGATATCAGTACTTTGTGCGATTGCGCAAATATAATGAATAAATTCACTCACTCATTTTATCCTAGCTAAGCACATCCTCAGGTGCATCTGAAAAAATTAATATATTTTGGTTATCATTAATTATATACTATAATAATTATATACATGTTATGTATGTAGATTATTACATATTATTTAATTATTTCCATTTTGATTATAAAACACATCTATATGCAATATATTGCATAAATAATTATTTAAAAATGTTAATGAATATTTGAATTAACATTTTAATAAATTAATATTTTCGTAAATATTTTAACATTTTATGGAATACAAATTGCAATTATTGCATGTGTTATTGTGATATGTTCTCGTAAATATATATGTGACAAATTAGAAATTAAATTGCGAGTTCTTTGTACAAATTTTTCAATCTGTTTCAACGCCAAAAGCTGTTTACGGAAATGATGTTACATATCAACAAATAAATATTTAGTTTCAAATTTAATTCCATTTGCCCCAATTTGCCTGATACTGTTTTCCAGATGGTCTCTCGCACAGATTGATTTTCGACGAGTCGGTGCAAATCAAGCAGCTAGACGTAGTCGAGCAGCACGGTATACTATTGTTTCGCGCCGGGGACAAGGGCAAGGAGAGCAGCGTGTACGTATTCCGACTTCGGGAATTCGAGAGCGACGCGTCCGCGCGATGCGCCGAGTTATTCAACGACCGCGAGAACGGCGATCGGGGGAAGGAGGATGAGGACGACGACGAGGACGCCGAGGACGACGACGGCGATCGCAACGACGACGACGACGAGGACGACGCTGACGAGTGCGACAATTTCACGCGCGCCACCGCCAGATTCCAGCCGGTCGGGCGTTCGCGCGCTCGCGTTCGCATCCGCGCGCCCGCTGTTCGCAGCCGGGCGCATATAAAGGAGAGGAAGCTGCGGCGTACGCGGGGATGCAGCTTGTACAGCATCACCAGGCCCGGAGGCTCGCATCTACGCATGGTAACGTACCGTCTCTCTCTCTCTCTCGCAAGCTCGCACTTTCGCGCCTCTTGGCACAATAACAGGTGAATAGAAGATTGGAGGATGAGTCAGAGGTCGGAAACACGGGTTCTCGGGGAAAAATGCAACGATTGCACGCGCGAGTGATCGCTTTCATTAAAGTAGAGTAAAGATAAAAGAAATGAGCACGAGTAAAATCTATCTCTAAGAGTAGCGAGCGAGTCTTTAACATAAAGGATTCATACTTCAATCTCATTTATCTGCAACCATTGCGCATTCCATATAAAACGGCGCTTGTAAAATTGCATCAGAGCGAAAGGTAGTTAATCAAGAATCTGTCAAAACTTGCCAGCGCGATTTATCAAGATTTTCCTTCGCGCAACGTTTAAAGGAACGTCTATCTTTCCATCTTCTATCTTCCCTTCTCCTTTCATCATTCGCGCGCGCCGTCTCCTTTTATTCTTGAATAATTATTATATTCACGTGAAATATGCAACGCACGATTGCGGTGCGCGAAACAGTGCGTAGTCGTCGGCCGCCGACTGACGGTCCTTCAGTGGAAGCACAACGCAGCCTGGACCATCTGGTGTTCGTCGGCCGACACCGACACCGTCGACGGTTTCCTGATGGTGAAGGAATTCACCGCGAGCGAGACACCGACGTTAGTGACGATGATTGAGAGCATCGATCCGGGGAACGAGTGGACACTATGCTGCGGCGCTCGTCACCACTTCGAGTTGATCTCCGCTTCCGGAACTTCGAGAATAGTTCACATGGACGCGATGCCGAAGCCGCACTTGGTGGCGGCGTTGGATCTTCGCGAAGACGAGGAGCCGGAACTGTTACTTTGTTACAACAGTAAGTCGCGTGCTATTTCAACTCGGAATTTAATCTCTTGAGTCTCTTAGACTCGACAATACACAATATATAATTCTTATTATTTATATTTATTCGTAAATATTTATTTCTTATGCAAGAAATATGTAGTTATTTATCTGTTTGTAGAAAAATACAGCGAAATGGAAGAATGAATATTTTTAATTAATCCTTTTTTAATGCTTTGTTTCAAATTAATCCGCAAATTATCAATATTGACAACATTTTTCCTCTTAGACACGTGTCACTTTCAAAAACTGGCAGAAGAGAACACTGCGCCGACCGAGTTCGACTTCAATTGGAATTCGATGCCGACAGCCGTAGGTGCGACGATTTGTAATTTTTTATAACTGCAAATAACATAGCCAGTTGTTATCGATATACTAATTTTTCCTTACTTGAAGAGCATTTCAATTGTATAAACAAATACGGTCTTTTTCTTGAGAGATGCATTTGTTTACGATAGCTTGTGCCTTTCCATACGTGATCGCCTTCACTACCGACACGATGGAGATTCGACTGATAATAAACGGCAACCTGGTTCACACAATCGCGATGCCCAATATCAGCTTGATCACCTCGAAGAGGGACATCTTTTTCGCAACAACGGCTCCGGAGTTCCTTCCAGGAAAATGCGAGCGTATCCGATTGGACTCGAAACCGCTCGATAAAGAGGAAATGCCTTGCAGCCCGCCGCCTACATCTTCGTCCTCTTCCCGATCTTTTCAAAGTACGTGACTTTCGTCTATTCTGGCCGCCTTTGAGACCGAAAATCCTCCATCGATTTCATCGCTACGTCGAATGTTTAACGAACGCATTGAAATCACCGTGAAAATCTTCTTTTCACAGACAGCCAGACGGATTGGAAGCCAATAAGGATCTACCGGATACCATTGCAAACGCTGTCGAGAAACACAGCGTCCAATTGCAGTCAAAGGCGGTGTCCGAGTCCGGCGGAGCCGGAAATCGTCTCCGCGCCACCGACCACCGACAGGACGTTCCTGAGCGTCGAGCCTCACCGCGCGTTCAGCAGATCCTGCAGCAGCAGTCCCACGCCCACACCGACCACGAATTTGCCGTCGCCATGTAGGAAATAAGCGCCGTAGTTGTTGGCGATCGCCAATCGATCACACCGACCGCGATCGTTGCAAGATCGATCGCGAGGAATAAACCGACCGCACGTACCTGATTCTCGTACACCGTACGAGAGAACATACGGAAATCTTTGTCATTGTTATGCTGTTAGTGCGTCGCGTTGCATGTGTACCTTGAATGTAAATGCGACCGCGCAAGTCATTACTCGGGTAGATTTTGACGAGGTCACATATTAATGCCTTAATTATGGGAGGCTGTGGCATAATTATCTCTCTTTGCTATTTGAGAAAAATCAATTGACAATGTCTTTTTTTTCAACATTTCCTTATTTCATTTGAATAATTATTTGTGGCGTGAAATTTTCTATTTTTTTTAATCTCGCGTAATTTTTATGCAAAAAGGGTGTATTTTAAGAAACAAGCGCAAATTTTGAAAGAAAAGAATGGAAAAATATTTTTATAAAAAACCGCGACCTGCGACAATCCTCCTTTTAATTTTCTTAACTTCTTTTCAGGCTGGTAAAAAAATGATCTCTAGCTAAGATACCGATCTTTTTATCGAGCTAAACTGATTTTATTTCGCGTCATCCGTAATTAAGGACTTAATAGCGTCAGAGAATGACGATACTTTAGACACTTTTCGCTTCTGGATTTTTTAAGTGATATTGTATATTATAGTTCCTCATTGTTTCAAAAGCTTAGATAGTAGAATTCAGGCTAATGACCATAAGTCAGTGCCGAAAATGTTTCTGACGCATGATTCGACACTATGGATAAAACTTATTACGCACTTATAAAATACATGCGAAGCGAGCATTTTTGAGATGCGCGTTAGCTCGATGAATCATGCGTTTCTTCGAACGTAAAGGAGGCACGCGAAGAATGTTGTCGAAGGCGATCGCATGTGTCGATTGATCCTCGAGGATCGGGATCGTCGAGGCCGCGCTGCGCATCCGCACTTATTTTTATTTAATAAAGAATATAACATTCCAACACACATGGTGGAGTGTCGATGTCTACGCGTCATGTGTATATAATTACAAAATAACGATTAAAATATATGTTACCGTTGCATTTCCACCAAATACGAGAAAGAATTTTTTCAACATTTCTTGCGCCTTCTTCCATCTCTCATGATTTTTTAATTTCTAGATATCTATTTGATAAGTCCGTCTAACAATATACGTTACTATTATCGATTGTATCCGGTTCGCTGAATCATTGCTTCTTGAAATAAATTTCAATCGCGCGATTGTCGTTACATTGAGACTCGATAAGTTTACTTGGAAAGAACTTATTTGTTATATTTCTTTTATCAAGATCTTATAATAATTTATAAAGAAGAAACTCTTGGATGCAACTTTTTATCTTCGAAATAAAATATTTTACGATGCACTAGATACAATTCTCCTCATTTTTCAAAAAATAAAAAAGAAGAAAGTAACAAATCAGGTTTCGCAGTTGCTTTTTAAATAGCATACAGCAATTTTAATGTTGATACTCTGCGACTAGAGTGTAATAATCTTCTCTTTTTACGCAGAGATATAAAAAATTTACAAAGTGTGTAAAAAGTTGAGATTTTGCAATGATGATTGTTTGCGTACGGTAAACATTAATGTCGCATGCGCCAAGTAATTACGAAACATACTTCATCTCGGAAGTTGCGTTATCATTTATCGTACGTGCGATTATCGATACGACATTAGAGTTTATCGCGAACACGAGATCGCGTTATCGCGAAAACCTTCCATTTTTAAACGCGATTATTACGCGGAATGTACACACGTCAGTTCCCGACTGACATTCCAGCGCAAGAGCTCCACAAGCCGTGCAACCACGTAAACCGGCCAGCCGCTGTGTCAGCAGGCGAACGGCGCAGCGGAGCGACGTCGGCGCGTCGCGCCGCGTCGAACCTCTCGGCGGCGTCGGGACACGATCGTCTCGGCGGTGTCGGCATCGAGCGACGGTGTACTGTACTATCGGCATTGGCTTCGCGGCGCACGGTCACCGCGAGACGAAGAGGGAGACACGCACACTTACGGGGGTGCGAGCAGGAAGCGAGGAGAAAGAGAAAGAGAGGGAGAATGAGACAGAGACGCAGGTACGAGGGCCACACACGGAAGGTTCGCCGCGAGAGCGAGACAAAAGGCGGGAGAGAGTGAGAGAGAGAGAGAGAGGAGGAGAGATAGCCGAGCGCGAACTCGTGGTGCGCGGAGGTGCCACCAGCCGGAGACGGAGAGTCGAAGGTGGCCCGTGCCTGTGGCTACCCGTGACCGCTCGTGGCTCCGTTGTAACTCGTCGTCGCTGTGTGGCAACGTGACGCGAAGGTGCGTGTGCGCGCGCGCCCCCTCCCTCCCCCCCGCCCCCCCGGGTTCGTTCGCCCCCTCGTCCTGCTTGCCTTGTCGAGTGCACGGCCGACACGCCGCGTCCACCGGGAGCAGGAGTGCCGAAGGTGCTCTACCGCCGTCTCTCTTTTTCTCGCTCCTTTCGCTCCTTCTCTCACTCTCCGCTCCTTTTCTTTCTCTCTCTCTCACTCACTCACTCACTCACTCACTCACTCGCTCGCTCACTCTCTTTCCTCGTACTCTTTTTCTCTTTCTCGCCCGTACACGCGAGTGTGATCGGTGTAGTGCGACCAGTGCGACGTGATACGTTCTCGCTCGCGGATCGCCCTTCGCTGTGCTCGCGCGATAGGATAGGTGTCTCGCCACGGTGCCGCGCGTAACGTCATCGTGCAAAAGACTGTCAGAAGTGCCTTATTGCTTCTTTCGCGAGTCTGGTTCGTGCGATACGACACGTTTCGCCGTTCAACGGGGGATCTCGAGCGAAGAAAGAAGAAAAACAGAGAGAGAGAGAGAGAGAGCATCGCAACGCGTTCGGCAAGCGGAGGTAAGAGAGCTTCCCGCGTCCCGGAAAGCGACGGTAACGTACATTAGGAATCCATTCGCCGTGCAGGCTCGAGAGCACGGACGTGCGGAGGTTATGTTTCCCGATGACCCCTCGGATTCTCCCCCCCTCGCGTCCCCGACGTTACTCCTTTCTTCCCCTTCTTCCGTGCGGCCGCCCTCTCCTGTCTCCCCCCCCCCCTCCTCCTGCCGACCCCTCTCCGCCACTCTTTCCCTCTGCGTCCTTCTCGCTCTCTTCCCTTCGCCTTCCTCTCCGCTCTCTCGCTTACTTTGTTCCCCCCTTTCTCCCGCCCGCTTTTGCGTTCTTTTTCGCGTAGACGTCGGAGCGGCGCGATCCAAAGTTTCGAGATCCCGCGGCTCGAGCGATCGGATGACGCACCTGGCAGCGATTTTCATCCGGTTGCTCCGACTTTTAATCAGATTCCTCTCTCTCGCCTTTCGTCTTTCTCTTACACGCGAGCGTGCATGCCGAGGGTTTGTTGCACACACACACACACACACACATATATATATGTGATATTTACATCTCTCATTTTTTTCTCCGCACGTCCTACGTCCTTTCCGCGACAGTCAGTTTCGCAATCTCTCGATACGCGTTTCACGGACTGTCAGCTGTCAGCCGCCATGGCTATGCCACCTGTCCGAAACTTAAATGCGCGCGCGTGCGTGCAGCACGCGCTGTCTCTCTCTCTCTCTCCGTTCCCTCGCTCGCTCTTTTTCTCTCTTCCCTCGCTCCTCTCCGCTCCACTCTATATTACACGCTCCTCCCCTCCTTCGTTTCTTGTTCGACTCTCCGGGCGTTAAACCGCACGACTTTGCGAGTAGTTTTCTTCGCTGGAGTTCTCTCTGGCTGACGCATGATTCTTCGGCGAGAAAGATGCGCGACCAGGAACGATTAGGCGATCGGGGCACCCGAATAGAAAAGGCTTGTTGATATTTCGGTGCGCAGGCTTTCTGGCATGACAGCGCGACCGGCCTTGAGCCCCTCCCTCCCCTCTTCCACGTGGCCCCCCCCCCTCCGACACGCTCCTCCACCGTATATCCCTACTACAGGCACACTACACGATACTCTATGGACCAGTGATGCTCAATACGCGACACTGATGTTTCATCAAGTTTCTTTGAAAAGATTATCCAATTTAATCTGTCATGTGCTTTTTTTTATGAAATTATGTAAGCTCAATCTTTCATCTCAGTTTCAGCTTAATAGAAGCTTATTTCACCGCTATGTATTATTGGTTTATAAATTAACTTGTGTATTAATTAATCCGCGATTATTTTGCGAATTGTACGATGATAATTTACGCATTGTTTAAATACATGCGATGCATAGAAACAATACACAGAAGTATACTACGAGGTATTCTAAGAATAGTGAGCAGCGCGCGCCAGCGCGTATATCTAAACTTGCGTGTAAGTAAACATTTTAATGTCTTTTCATATCGCACATTTAGCAGCCTTGATGAGATTGCGCTCATTATTTCGCCGAGTGAATGAAATTCAAACTCTGAACATCGAGACGTGAGTTTCTTCGAAAAATTGGAATGTGCGTTTGAAAAATCGCGCATCTGATTAATTTTATGCATAAAATATACAAAAAAAAAAAAGGGATCGCAGAATGTTTAAGGAGTCACAACATACGTCCGTCGCTTTTGCTTGCGGAAAAAGCATCGCCGAATTCGCGCGAGAGGTCCGTCAGCAAAATTCGATCCATTCATACTGACACAGCGTGCATACCTATTAGTTTAATTAAAGATAACGCGAGTGTGTTCGTAATCCGCAAGATTTACGGATTAGGAAGATGAAAGAGATGAAAGGAGACGCGCCACGTCTCGGACGGGGCATCACTGCTCCTTACGAATCGCGAGTCCCCCTCGCGTTCTTCTCCCTTTTTCTCTCTCCCTCTTTCTTCTTTCTTCCCGGATCCCGATCCCGATCTCGTCTCATCGCGACGCGTCTCTGTTCGGGCCCACCTCTCCTTTCTCTTGCAGCGCGCGCGCGCGCGCGCTCGCGCTCGCACGAACGCGAAATCGCCGCCGAATCGTCGAGCGGGCGTTTCTCAAGGTAGAAGAGTAAGTGACCGAGAGCGCGAGGAGTCGTGAGCGCGTTAGGAGTCGCGGGCTCGGATCTCGTCGGAGTTCGACGGAGCGATTGAAGGAGCCGCGAAGGAAGGATCAGGAGGGGAGAGGAGGGAATGCGCGAGATGATGGGAGCGGGGCGGCGGGAGGAGAGCAGGAGGCGAGAACTCGCTCGCTTGTCCGCTCGGCTCACGGCGTGGAGAAAATGAAACGGGAACGAATGAACGGACGGGCGTTAGCCTGTAGCGGTATACAAACGTGTACGATCGCACGGTACCAGAGCAATCGCGACAATGGTATCGGCGGTACTATTCGCGGTACGCGACGGACGACCCGGCCCTCGCGGCCTGTCCTCTTGTCTCGGATGGACCCCGAGACCGAGCTCTCTTCTACCTTGACGGCTCCACCTACGTTGCGCGTAGCGGTAGATTACTCTGCGCAGCATACTCGCCTTTCGCTTTGCCGTATGCTGTATTCCCGATATACAGGGTGTCCCGGAATTTTCTGAATTTTGTTCGACTCGAATTAATCGAATGTGCAGTTACTGGGAAACTTTTTTTAATCGCTTCTTTCCCGAAATTGTCACTGAAATATTTATTTTTTCGATCGCGCAGCTAATTGCCCGTGCAATCGTTTTGAAAGTAATCGTTATTTGTGCAATAGATCTCATTGAATCCGTTGATCTTAATTGAAATTTATCGATTATCGATTTCTCAATCCCGTTTATGCGCAGCGTGTGAGTGAAGCCCTTGTTAAGTTGTCGCGTACGTCGCTGCGTTTGCAAAGTATGATAGAGTGAATCGCGCTGACGTCCTTCGACGGAAAAAGAAACGGCACGGTTGATTAGATTAAGCGTTGCAACGTGCATCTTGCGTCCACGTATTACGGTACGATACGTCGGATTTGCGCGGCTCGGCGTTTCGGAACACCGCGCCGCGCCGCGCCGGTGCGAGTGAAACGGCGAAAGTCCGCGCGTTGCACCCTCGTTTGACCGCTGTTTTTTCCGTGCCGCCGGAATGATACGAAAGGTCACGGAACGCTTAGAAGAACTTTCTCTGCGTTTGGTGGTCGTTAGACTCGCGTGCCAAGTAAAACTATATTTACCTCCTCCGTCAACACGTTGTGCATAACGCGTTCTTTTCTTTCCGGTTTTAAGCGAAGGATCAATTCGATCCGCTTATCTACGCAAGTAAAATATTTCACAACGAACGGCGATTTCGTGATATGCAAAGTATTTCTCTAGAATCTTCATCAAAAACTCGAGAAATATATATTTCTTGAGGAATTTCCGAGACTGGTTTTTCCTTGTCAAAAATTGTGTAGATATCTAGTATCAGAATTGATAAGTTGTGATAAGTAGAATCCTAAAAATAAAATCGTGCTGCGGAGTTTCATATTTTAATTAATTCCATATTTACTAATAAAAATTTAATGTGAACTTTTCTATTGACGTGACATTAAAAATTAACAGTCGCAACGTGCTACAACTCTCTCGGTGAAATATTTCTGCTAAAGAAAGTAATTGTTAATTCCAAAGAGACTTCCGTGCGCACGAAACACCTTGTACATAATTTATCGAAATGACATAAGTCTTTAAATATTGATTCATCATTGGTAATCATTGGTGATCATTAATATGTCAATACAACTTTACGATATTACATTTCCCCCGGTAAAAATAAATAGCGATTACGTAGCGGTTTACAAATCCAAAGGCTTACATAAGGAACAACATCACTCGTTACAGCTGACGTGAAAAGAAATCGGGAATACTCTCGCATAGCTGCACGCCCGCGTTCGTGCAATGAAAAATCACCTGTGCGTTGCCAGTTTAATAAATTAGTTCCCGAGAAATCACTATGCGCCTAATGCTGTGTAAATGTTTAGAGAATATCGAATTGTCTCCGTATATTATAATTCCCGCTTAAATATGATATTATTATACAATTTCGTGATGGAAAAATTATTTTTATCTAAATATTATACATTCAAACTTTATTTTCCAACGTGAAAATCGGAATGAAATAATGTATTGGATTAAGTTAGAAATCGAGGGACATTTTCTGATTAATACATAAGGAAAAAATTCATTTCGAGTTGGCACGAGAATGGCATAAATTCCGTTAGTGCGAAAGTTCGAACGTTCACGAGAATGAAACTTCGATAATTCGTAAACTTCGCGACCGTCTAATTGTGGAGCTGTGAACGTCCATCACGGTATTCACTCTGGCACGTATCCCCTGCAGCGGCATGTGGGCAAAAGTTTACGGTGGTGACGGCGACGGCGACAACGGGTCTATCCGCTCGCGAGCGTGTCTCCCCGGGTAATCGTTACTCCAGATTGCGCAAGCACCTTCGGCCACGATCTTATCGTGTCGACTGCAGTGTACATTGCACGTGCATATACGTGCACGCACTTATACACTCGTCACGTACACTCTCGCACACGCGGTATCAGTGTGCAGCCAGCGCGCGCGCGCGCCGGACACACACACATAAATATTAGATATTCGCATATTCCGTGTGCGCGCATTTGTGTCTATGCGCGCTAGGAGGAAAAAAATAGCACCGTGTGAATGTGTGAAGGGCGGTGAGGAACGAGGTATGCGCTGGAAACTCCCTGGATCCTTGAAACAACGCGGATAGGCCTAGCGCAACTTATGAATATTGATGAACCTTTCTCGACGCAACGACCGAACCGCACCTCGATCGCTTGTCTCCACTCGAGAACGATCATCCCTCCCTTCAATCCGTTCCGTTTGTCACTTCTTCGAGACGCGAGAGATACCCCCCTTCGCGGGGTAATCGACTGATTAGCCTCCGCCGCACGCGCTATCACGGTTGCTCGGTTTCCGACGAGCAGGAACGCGGCGTTTTGCCTATGCGAAAGTTAAATTACGAAATAGTTGGGATAAGTGAAGTGTAAAATGCAGAAGTCTATTGACACCGGCTATCTTGTTTCCTATTTGATTTTATGAATTAATTTATATTTGCATGCAATAGCAATGCACTCGGCGTTGCGAGCCGAGTCACGCAATGCTAATTATGAAATCCCTAATAGCGAAATGTCATACTAAGATTTATCGCCGCGCGGCGAAATAAAATTCCCATAATTGAGATGAAAGGAGCAAATTGCGCAGGAAATGCCTCCGTAAAATCTCGGCGTATCTCATTACTGAATTCCGAAGAAAGCGTAAGATGAGATTTGCAAACTGCTGAACGCTAAAACGTCGCGCGTTTATCTGCCGCTCTCGGGTCTTTTCTCGTACAACGCGGTTTCGCGTTTTAATGAATTTACGCTTCAGCACGACGTAACGCGAGCGACCTTATTCCCTCGCGACGTCAGGGAAGCAGGGGGAGAGGGGGGGAGGGTAATATTAAACGAATGACGCGAGACAATCCGCCGTATCGCGCGCGTAAAGCCCGAGGCCTTCCCACGCGTGGTCATACCTCGCCTGGAAAATGCTTTGAGCCAAGGCTCTCGTCTCCGGAATCACCTTAGCAACTGTATATATACGATCGACGTCTTGCGCTCGTCTTGCGCTGCAAAGGTCGTCGGTTGCAAAACGCGCGCGAAACGAGACAGCTGGATATGTTCGATGGAATATCGCGGCGCGACGCGACGCGACGCGACGCGACGTACGCGAGGCCGTATAATTTTTCCTCGCGCGTTTCTGCGTACGCGGGAAAAAGGGAGAGTCCGTGTCCCCCCCGCAGGAATCGCACACCGATGGATACCGGTTTTGGAATTGCTCTGCTTCCAGCTAGCGACGTGGAAGTTTCTTACGGGGTCCCGCGTTGCCGCTGCATTCTCCAAACATACACGCTGGACGCGTTGCGTCACATTAATTATGCCATACGTTAGGGATCGAGAGAAATTTCGGGTATTGCCAAATCAAGAATGTTGCAACTACTACCGGCCACTTTTAGGGGGGAGAAAAAGTATTTTTCAAACGTATCCTTCAACTGTATTCATTGCACCGCGACTGCTGCTGCATTTTTTGTAAAGAAAAGTGTTAAAACGGACTACTTAATATTTGATGTTAATAATTAATAATTTGCAACTATTTCTAGGCGAGAAAGTATTTTGGAAAAATGTCTCTTAACTTTGACAATTTATCACAACTGATACTGCATTCTTTAAAAAAAAATCAAAACAGATTATTCAATCTTAATGACAAGTAAAATATTCTTATTTCATAGTTTTTTAATAGTTCATAATTTACATTTTTTTTGGATAATTTATGAAATTCTGTATGTAAAATATTTTTTTATGACAGTTCGTTCTGTTAAATATTGATAAAGTTAGGAGCTAACTGCGTGTTTTTTCAATGACTTCATTCGTGCTACGCTGCTACATTCGTACGATCTTCTGTTCACTGTCGCATTCGGTATGTCATTCTTTCGGTAACGGAGACTGGAGTATAGCCAACAACCTAATACGAACGGACGTAGCGATTTCATCTGACTGTGTATCTTAATCACAGCTGCATACAGATAATTTCTACTCTTGGACATATGAATTAAACGCAAGAATTCTAGCACGTCATTAATCCAAGTCATTGACAATTTTACTTTCGTTAAACAGTTTCACCCAGTTACGTACTTTTATATGCTTGAAGATTTATTACATGAATAAAAATTAATTTTTATGCTGCTAATAAAAAGTTATTTTCGAAATACGAAAGAATCAATTTGCATTTGCCGGCAAAGGATACTTTTGAATATGTATTATTAAAACTATTTTGACACAGTATTTTTGAACAGATTGTAAATTATGTAAAATTGTATCAGTCTTGCATGTCGTTCGACAGTTCGTATTTTATTTTCAACGCTGTCAAGGAATTTTTGTCACGGGAATCTCTCTGAAAATCGTGCCTGAATTAAAATCACGTTTGCATTTCTTGCAAATCACTTTACGTGAACAAAGTCCCCTTCAAGGAGATTCGGATTTTCCTCAAACACCCGGATGCTCGGCTATCGATTACCACCGGTTCCGAGGTGTGTGTCGGTCGTTGTCGCGCCGCAATGGAGGCAGCGCGAGGCGGTAGCCGCGCGAGTGTGAACCGGTTTTTGACGTTGCCTCAAAAATGCCCCTCCGCCGGCAATAATAATTTTAATCGACACCCAGACCGCGCTCTCCCGGCTGTCCCTCTCGCGTACGCGCTCTCACGCTCTCGCGCGTACGTATGTTCGCGAGATGTCGAAGATATGCGCCCGCGGAACCCCGACCGGGCCTCGCTTGACAAGGCACACACGTTCTGGCCCGGGTGAAAGGAAAACGCGCACCTACTATCCTCGGCTTCGGGCGATGGAAGGAGAAGGATTTCGCGGCGAGCGAGGGTCCCCGCGTCGGTCGACGGCGCGATCGCAGGGGACACACGCGGAGTTTTCGCAGGAAACCGCTACGATTCGAATACGTAAATGGCTGAGCGGCAGCGCTAAGTAGCGATGTAATGATGATGTAAAGCGTAATTCTCCGGGCTCTTAATGCAGTCGCGAAAAGGTCAGGTCAGGCCGGGTTACTCTCGTCAAAAAACTTGCGACGATAATGCTAAAATGTGACCTTTAAGGATTCTACGCTGCTGATATTATGAAGCTAAAGATATTCGAGTACATTTTTACACACGGAGAAAATTTTATATTAACTTTTAACGCAATCTCAAATCACGTTTTATTTTTTTTTTTTTTTTATTATCGGTGGACCACAATGATATTTTAAGATATATTATAGTATAACATAGTAAAATTTCAAGTTTCGGTATAATAATTTTTGATACAACATTTTCTCCACGTAAAAAATATTTTATTATTAGAATAAACTCTTTAAATTTAAATTTGTTCCATGCCATGAAAAAAATAATACGAAGAAATGTTTTGGAAATCATATATTATGACCAATCTGCCAAATTATTGCGTGGTCCTCTTTCGATTTTAATTTAAAATTTAATTAAATTTGAAGCTAATTTATAGAAAAAATCTTTATATTAATCTAGATTTTGTGTGATACTTACAGATATTAAAAGTATTTGTAAATCATAATATAAAGATCAAGGATATAAAAAGTGAGAAGAGATTTTTCTTTATTTTAAGTAATATTTTTCTGTTACGAGTTATTCTGCGGAGCTATAAAATACCTGGAGAAGGCGCGGATTACCTCCGGAATGATCGTACTCAGTCGCAATAGACGTCGGCGACTATCGCGTTAAGGCTTTAAGAAATGGAATGGCGAGAACGCTATGCATGTTATGGTCGAGGAAAACCACTCCAGTTCGAAATACCGTTTTATTTCGTGCGCAACGCACTCGCACCGGATTCACACGATCGGCTATCCCTCGCTATTGAATAAGAAATGAGTCTTATAGAAATAGTCCGTTTGATCGATATTACACACAAAAAAAAACGCTATCGAGAAAATACTTGGAATAACGCTTGCGTAATCTACTAATGACTTTTATATTTTCAAGTTGTTTGACATTTTTATGCTCCTAATTGGTTCCTTTCGTAATCGCTTATCTCCAAAAATATGATTAGTCAGTGGAATTCGATATTCTCCCTCTTCCTATCTTTTTGTCGCTTTCCAAATTTTTGTTTACATTATCGTAAACATTTCGAAAGTAATTAGTAAAACATGTATTAAGAATGTTACGATAATATGCGATATATACATATTTTACGATGACAAATATGATTGACGCCCACTTTCATAATACTAAATCTTCAGCTTAATATTTGCCATTTGATGTATGAATTTCTTTAACTTTAAATTTAGCATTAATCCCATAAAATATACGAATCTTTAACCATAAGATTAAGATTGCAAGATGATTCAAGTTTTTTATCTTTTCTTATTTAATATATTATAAATTTGTTATATTTTCTTTAGCTAGATTTAGATATATTTTTCATTGTGATAAAATGTGTGGGTTATAATTCTTCAATTTCAACCAATCTAAGATCAAACGTCCCCTAAGAAACAAGCGGAGCGTAAGATGAACCCCGTTCGACGACCAGCCGCAAAAATTGCTCGATAGTCCGAGGACTAAGACGCGCGCGGGCAATCACGATTCTGACATACCAACTCGTTGCACGCGAACGTTACACTTGGCCGGCGCGTTTCCTCATCGGGGACGGGAAGGTCTAACGTAATACACTTATACACAGGGGCGAGACAAATGCGGCGGCGCGGAGCGTCGCGTCGCGTCGCGTCGCGTCTTTCACGGTCATTCTGTGGGGCTGCCGATCGGGGACTCTGTTCGCGACCCGCTTAAAATAGAGCCGCCGTATACTCGGTAGGTCGTCGATCCCTCTTCCGCGTCACCTGCCATGCTGCCTGCTGCAACGCGTGTCAAGATACGAGGAAGCCGCGTGTGCATCGCGCGCGACCACTGTCGCGCCGTGCCCGCCCGTCCGCCCGCCCTGCTTGCCGATGTCAAGAAACGGCACCGATCGAACGGTCATTGACTAAAGGCTTCGATGGGAAATAACCTATGCCCGTTATTATAGACGCGCCTCTCCGCAAGAATACTGCGTCATTGGGAAAAGACAACTTCGACATGTTGCGTGAGACGTTGATGAGCGATTTCGATGTATTTATGTATAAAAATGCAAATTTGTGAACTTTGACTAGCAATGATGTATTTTTTCGAGCTTATTATCGATTTTTTTGTTATATCACTTAGATTGAAAAGAAAACGTCTTTTGCAATACTTTTAAATAGCAAACTTTTCATTAGAAAGTTATTACTTGCCTCTGTGTCGATAAACTATGAAGTCGGAATCATTAATCAGCAATTAATAGAAGAAATGGTGCAAATATAAGACAACTTTTTCTTGATATATGTTTCACTCCCTGATAGGAAATAAGCGACAAGAATAGATTTAATAAAAACTCAAATAAGTTAACCAGGAACCTTTGTTATGAAAGTTACAAAAAATTTGTAGACTTGTAAACATTTTACAAAAAGTTTCAATAGACATTTCTGAAAAGATGGTCTAAATATCGGTGGCCCTTATTTGGATCCTTATTTGAGCCCATAGAACTCTAATCTACAATCACGATTGATATTTGACGCTAGTTTGAAAGATTGCGCAATGAAAGTTATCTGGAATTATTAGACATTTTGTTTGTAAAAAAACACTGTATTTTTATCAGCGTAGCATTCTTCGGTAGAACGGGCTATCGTTTCGTGTTTGATAAAACCCGATCGCGTTATCGTGACTCGGAGGACAGTGCTTTGTTCGCAAGCCTGCTATGTCAGACAAAACGGATATCATACGGCTGAGTAAAACGAGAAGATCTCACGGACAACTTGCACATTTTATAATGAGCTTGTTGCTGATTCGCTGCAAAAAAGGGATAACGTGCAAACGTGCAGGGCGGAAAATCGGCTTATGAAGAACGCACGTAGGTGTTAGCCAAAGCGGATTTCGTTAACTGCATTATCGTCCTCTTCCGTGACTCATTTTTATTTCCTGTGGATATTTTTATCGCGATCCTAATAAATAACACGAATTAGAAATATATAAAAAGGATACAAAACGTATCTAAATTATGTGAAATGTTTATTTCTATCAGTCGCGAGTATTTTTGTCGAGTGAAAAAAGTGCCGCGGGAATGTATCGCGTATAACCCCCCCCCCCCCCTCCTTCCCGTTCGTCGCCGATTTGAATAAATAAAAGCGTTTATCTTAACGGTAGTGATTACGATGTTGCGCGTTACCGCTATATGTTACATCTAAAAGCGTCGTAATAATTGCCGATGGTATACTTGTCTCCCCGCATTGTCTCTCGAACAACGGTACAACAAACAAGGCCTACAAACGACGCCAACGTACAAAAGACGTCGAAGCGGCACTCCGCGCTGCGGCTTGGCCGCGGTGCCGGCGGTCGTGCCTACCTGTCGAAGCGGCGGCGAGCCGGGCCGGCGTTTTTCTCGGCTCTCTCGGCGAGCCGACGCTTCCTCCGACCGTCCTTACGCGATGTCACTGACCCGAGTCTGTATCTCGATGCACAAGAATAAGAAAGAGCAGGAGGAGAAAGAGGCGGCGGCGGCGGCGGAGAAGAAGAAGAAGGAGGAGGGGGGAAGAGGAGGCGGCACGAGATTCCATCGTCGTAGTCATCGTTTGTCGTCACCCACGGTTAGCCGCCGCCGCCGCCGCCGCCGCCGCCGCCTGGTCGCCACCGACGACGGTTGCGATCATGCGACAGCGGTGGCGGCGGCAGTCGAAGAAGAGCGCAATAGCGTTGCACCGGTGCAACGATAGCGTGAGGCCGGCGGCCCGTGGCCCGGCTCTGCTCCGGTCCGGCCCGGTCCGGTTCGACTCGTCGAGAGGCGGAGCGGAGCGACGCGGCGCGACCGCGACTTAGTGGGGAGAGAAGACCTTGAGCCGCGTCACGTGACCCCGAAGGTGCATAGGAGCCGGGTAGGGCGGTCGCGGAGGGCCTTGAACTTACCGCCGACATCGTCGAAGCCGGCCGCCGTAACTATCGCGCGCGCGTGTACGCTCGCGTTCTCGAGTGGAGGAGCCTGGCTGCTACTCTAGGAAGAGAAACCCTGAGACGCGTCGCGACGACGCGCTGCTCGCCGCGCGGTACACCGCGAACGATCATTTCTTTCTCTCCGTCTCGCCTTATCTTCCACGTTATGAAAACAAAAAAGAAATGGAAAAAAAGAATGAAAAAAAAAAGGGGGAAGGAGAGAGCGGAGCGTGTGCTCTTGCGTGCTCTCGCACTCACGGCGCTGTACGCTCGTTTCCGAAAACGTAGACCGGCTATGCCGGTATGCGACCTGCACTCGCGCCCGCGAGGGACTACCTGCCGCTACGCCCGAAGGTGGGCAGCGGCGTGGCGCGGGTGCCAGGACGACACTCTGCGGTATCGCGCGGCGAGAGACCGTACACCGGGTCCCCCGATATGCCCGACCGCTCGGCCGCTCACTCGTCTCCTCGTCCTGCTCGCGGCTAACGCTGCCGCTGCGCTTACTCCTCGCACCGAGGTGCGTCCCGCCGGGCTTCGCGATAACTAGTCCGGCAAAATTGCACCGAGAGTACGGTTATCGCGTTACTTGGTGCGTGGTAGTCGTGCACTTCTATATGTGAACAAGATTTCCGCGGTGGCTCGTTTTAATGCTCATTGTTGGAGTTTATAGCGACGTTCTCCGATATGCGTGCTGTATCTTCTACGACGAGGAAGAAAGGAGATTTTTTTGTACGAAATTTGCCGCTCCGCGATTCAAGAGAAATTAATATGAATCATTGTGAAGAAAAGTTTTCATAATATTTCGCTTATTTTTATGGAAATTGTAATATTTTTGTTGTTCTTCAAAGCTTGTATTTTGTACCCAAAGAATTGAATTGAATTCAACAGCGAGATATCGTTTCGAAATTAAATTTTCGTAAATAAACATCCTTGGTGGATCTGAAATTTTCAAGACCTTATCGAAACAATAAAGATTGTGAATTGAAAAGCGAGAAGAAAAAGTGTCTAGTCAAATATTCATGAAAGAAAAATCGATTTCCGATTCAAGTTTCTGTTGACAAAAGCCAATAGAATACTCTGTACAAGAACAAAATTGATTTGAGATAAATTGCGAAAAAACAAAACTGCTTCTCCCGTGGATGTGTCAACGATTCGCAGTGTTTCTTTCATATACGTTTCTTGTGAATAGCATGCAAGTTCTTTGTATATCGCGTATACGTGAGTCGCGTGAATTATTTTAATTATCCGAGTGTTTTACGCTTCAGAGCGTGTGACCTAGATGAACGATCTTGCGCAGTTCGGAAAGGGATTGATAGAGAACTTAAAGGTACCTTTTCATGCTGACGCTCGACGCTCAATTTCGGCGTTAGAAGACATCACGTGACTAAAAATAACGAATCATTGCAGCGATTTTTGATCACATGATGTCTTTTGACGCTGAAATTGAGCGTCGAGCGTCAGCATGAAAAGGTACCTTAAGAGTTAAAGTAGTTTAACAAAGTCGTTTCAGCAGTTGCGTGTTCTGTTCGAACGATCATAAATTCCGATCACAAGCGATTATCGAAGGAGAATACAAAATTGCGACGTGTGCTATTAGGTTGATCTTTGTTTTTCAATGACAGGTCACTTCTTTCAAGTGTGTAACGCCAGCGTTTGTCCCGCATGCGTTCGCACCATGTGCGGGCGTGAGTGAACGCGTGCGTTTCCGCGCGAAGGTCGTTCGACGGTTCCGCGGGACCGGAAGTGGGCCGGCCTTGCGGCACGGCCATCGGTGTGACCTTGTGAAAGAGAAGGAGAGAAAGAGAGAGAGAGAGAAACGTGACTGTGTGTCAGCGTTCGCAAGATCGCGTCTAATCGTGCGACTAGATTTTCGGCAAACGATCGTGCGAGCGGCTCGCCAATACTTAGTAGTTTCTCAACCGAAGAAGCTAAAGGAGCTAAAAGGAGTTCTATATCCGAAACCGTATTATTGAATAAACTGTGATTATTGCACAACTACGATGGAAATTACATATTATAATTTATAATTAGATCTCGAATTAAATTCCTATTTCAATTTTTCAATTAAATTTTAAAGAAATTTTACTGAAACAAATAGATTGCTTTAAAAGTCCATCAAATACCAAGTAAAATTAATGAAATATTGTTACTTTCACAGATAATTTATAGATAAATAAATGTAACAGTAAAATAAAATATACTTCGTTAATTTTACTTGACAATTTTTTGCATCGGATTAATTAATAATTTGTGTGTGTGTGCGTGTGCGTGTATGAGTGACTTATTTTCCAGCGCGCGTCTAAAATACTAATAGAAAAGGCGCTACGTGATAAAATATTAATTGTATTTGTTTTTTTTGCTTCTAGCGATACCGAGAGCGAAGCGAGCGTAAGATCGAGGCCGATCGTGCGCAACCATAGTTCTCAATAATTCACCGAGACGACAATAAGAGAGTCCCCGGTAAGGATGCTGTACGCTTTTGCGGAGACCGAGAGACCGCGAGTCGTATCACGAGTCCGTAGCAGCGTGGCCAGCTGAGAATGTCTGAGCAAAACGGGCCCAGCGAGGGCCCAGGGCCAGGGCCCGGCACGGATTCAGGCTGGTGGTCGCCCACGCAGACTTGGAAATCGTCGGCGGCCGCTTCGTCGTCGACTTCGTCGACTTCCACTTCAGCGGCAGGTTCCGCGTCCGTCTCCGTTTCCTGCGCCGCGTCGAGCTCGTCCTCGACGAGCTCGTCCACCTCGACTAATTCGCCCGCAACGCCCTGTTGCCCCTCGTCCTGCATCGGCGTGTCTTGCACAATGAGCCCGAGCCGTTCCACGGAGACGGGGAAAAATGTGTCGGTCACCACTATTAATGTACCGCCCAATCAAGAAATGCACGATGGTAATTAGCTCGATTTTCCGTAAGTTTTCTTTAACGCAGCAAAACGTTCACGACCGTTCCAGCGTGAAATGATCCCTTTCTAACATAATATTAATAGCCGTATAAATACCGTTGATTAATATCAATAGAGCAATTTTCAGTCTGCCACGTAAATTTCGTTAGCGTATTAAAATCGATAATATTAAGTGCATTTGTGTGGAGGAAATTTTATGGAATATCTATTTACAAGTATTTTCGTATTGTTGAAATCAGATTATAAAAAAAAATTACTCTTCTTTTCTCAAAACGCTAAAGTTCACAATGTCTTGGGCTGCATATAATGCGATTACGATTTTAGGCAAAGGAATATGTAAATATCTCGGAGGACAGAACGGCGTAACGGTGTCGGTGGTATCGACCTCGGTGCTGGGATGCGGAAACACGAATGCCGTCCCAACGAGCGGAATCTGCACGAACGCGGGGCCGCATAGTATCGGTATCGGAATCGGCGGCATCCTCGCCGCGAACGCGGCCGACATCGATGACCCCGAGGATAGTGACGGCGAGATTAGCAAGATTGACTTCAGAGGTGTCAATCTGCGCTCGAAAAAGAAACGCGACGTGTCGGGTAACCAGAATGGCGATAAGATCGGCGACGGAGACGCAAACGGCGACGGCGCTGGATGCTGCGATGATAATTCGCAGCAACAACCCGAGAGACCTATGTCGTGGGAGGGGGAATTATCGGACCAAGAAATGTCTTCCAATACAATTACTAACCAGGTTGGATTATATTAACATCACCGATTAAGATATCGAGCCTTGCCGATAATATATACTCAATGACATAATAAATATGTATCAATTTACTTCTGTGTATCAGTGAAAACTTGGAATTCATTAGAAGCAGCAAAATTTGCACAGAAAGAAGGTGGGAAAAAATGGTAGAAGTAAAAAAATTAAATATAAATATTTATTTTTCGAGCACTTTTGTACGCAGATTATTCAGAAGAATCTTTTTATGCAAAAAAATATATAATTTCATTTTAAAAAGTGCAATTGCACTTTTCTAGCGCACCGTTACACTTGCACCGTTGCATCAATAGACCATTTTTTTGCCTCTACCATTTTTTTCTATCTTCAACAGAACAAGCTAGAACAGCTAGAACTCGGTCCAATTCCGCGGACCACCCTATATATTAGATTATATATATATATAGATTATATATATGTATGTTTCAATTAATTTGACTTTGGAACGATGACTAATTGATTTAATTGTAGGATCATAACGAAGAAACGTCTATGGAAGGCGTCCAGGTATGCAGTACGAGTCCTGGACCCATGGAGCAGAAGTTTCCGATTAAATCCGGGCCGGATTTTCGATCTAGCCCGGGCTTCACAATAGGATCCTTTCACGACGCCGGATTATCTATGACGCACAACCAACAATTGCAACAACAGCAGCAGCAACAACGCGGTATCGAAAACCTCGAGCAGACACAACAGAGTGATCTACCGCTTCTCGTAGGCAAGCTTCTTGGCGGATACAACAATTCCACGCCTAATCATAGTCCTGTTTTAAATCCGCGACATCATCTAACTAAACACAGTCATACTAGATCACAGGTGAGCTAATGTAATCATATCACGCTAATCATTGAATTATTATATTGTCATGTTTTCCTGTATACATAATGTGGCTGATAAGTTCCAAGAGTTTGAAGCGATAAAAAATATTATAACAAGATTTTATTGTAAATAATGTTTGATGTAATCTGTACGACATTCAACATATTCGATAAGATGACGGTGCTTGAAAAGCGTTTTAGAAATCTTTTTTTTTTATTAACTATGCTGGTTTGATCATCCTCAACATTCTCTTTTTTTACAAGCAATTTAATTTTAGGAAACAAAAAATAGTCAGAGAAAATCTGATCCATATCTAATTTATTTTTTGTTTCCAAAATTCAGATATCTAAAAGAAAAGTGATTTAAGAATATAATTAGTAAATTTGACGAAGATATAAAATTAAAAATTTCAGCTTGCACCAAGTATGTTGAACGTCGTGGGAGAATTATATGTAGAACATTAAAAGCAATAAAATTATAATTCTTTGATGTTTTTTTTTATCAACTCAATTCTGATATTTTTGAGCCACATATTCGCGTGTACTCAGATATACTTAAACTTTCAAACTCTCGCAGGTACCGTCACCCGATTCCGCTATTCATTCCGCGTATAGCGTCTTCAGCTCACCGACACAGAGCCCGCACGCAGCACGGCACTCCGCCCTAGGAGCAGGCAGTCCGATACCCTCCTCGTCGTTATCCCTCTCTCGGCACAGCTTCAACAATTCGACCTCCTCGCTATCCCTGTCGCTGTCGCATTCGCTTTCGAGGAACAACTCCGATGCTTCCAGTAGCTGCTACAGCTACGGCTCGCTTAGCCCGCCTACGCATTCACCCGTCCAGCAGCCGAGACATCCGCATTCGCACTCGCAGCACCATCAGCATCAAGTGGCGCAAGGTAGTCCGCTGCACCTTCCGGCCTCGTCCGCCGTCGCGGCGCACCATTACTCGTCCTCTTCCGTGCCAGGCGCGGAACTGTCGCCGGACGGCCATCCCGTCGTGGAGGATCAGGAGGACTGCAGAATACCTTCGGCGCCGTCGGGCATCTCCACCAGGCAGCAGCTGATAAACAGTCCCTGTCCGATTTGCGGCGACAAGATAAGCGGCTTCCACTACGGCATCTTCTCGTGCGAGTCGTGCAAGGGATTTTTCAAGCGCACCGTCCAGAATCGTAAGAACTATGTGTGCCTTAGAGGCGCATGCTGTCCGGTCACCGTCGCCACGAGGAAGAAGTGTCCGGCCTGTCGCTTCGAAAAGTGCCTGAACATGGGTATGAAGCTCGAGGCGATTCGAGAGGATCGTACGAGGGGCGGTAGGAGCACTTATCAGTGCACCTATACGGTGCCGAATATCGTCGGCAGTCCCGCCGGCGGTATGACGGGCGAGAAACTGACGGCGGGCAACTGCAGTCCGGCGCCGGCCGGCAGCGAGCACCATTACTCCGTCAGATATCACTCGAATCACTCTCACAAGATGCAGGTGGTGCCTCAGCTTCTGCAAGACATCATGGACGTGGAGCACCTCTGGCATTACAACGACAACGATCGGATTAGCGGCAGCGGCGTGGCGGCCGGAAATGCCGGTAACATCAGCGACAGTATGCTGTTCGGCGGACCCGTGAGCGGCCCGGCGCTTGGCGGTGGCGGAACCACGGCTGGCGCCGGGAATAACGGCGGCGCGGTCGAGTGTTCCTCGAACGATTCTAGCAACGCTGATACCAACAACAGAAGGGGAGAGTCGGCGAGTCCCGCCGGCACGACGTCCACAGGACCGTCCGACCAGCGTTCCACGAACGGCAACACCACGAATAACGGGAATTCTCAAATTGCCAGCAATTCTAACGGCAATCCCACGCAACATCCCGACTTCCTGTCTAATTTGTGCAACATCGCGGATCATCGACTCTACAAGATTGTCAAGTGGTGCAAAAGTCTGCCGTTGTTCAAGAATATTTCGATCGACGATCAAATTTGTTTGCTGATCAACTCCTGGTGCGAGCTGCTGCTCTTCTCCTGCTGCTTTCGCAGCATGAGCACTCCCGGTGAGATAAGGGTGTCTCTCGGCAAGTCGATTACCTTGGATCAAGCGAGGCAGCTTGGCCTAGCGACTTGCATCGAGAGGATGCTCGCTTTCACCAACAATCTGCGAAGACTAAGAGTAGACCAATACGAATACGTTGCAATGAAGGTAATTAACTTTTAAAAAATTCTAATTCCGCATGTGTATTTAGCAGTGTTTCTTTATATTAAAATGAATTTTTTAGATAAATGTAATCGAAGTAAGTGTGCAAAATATGTTGAGTAAAGATAAAAATATAATCAAACTAATTTTCCAGTTTCTACCTTAGTGTCACTGATAATAATATTAATTCTCGTTTTTTTTTTTTTGGAAATAAACAGGTGATCGTGCTGTTGACATCTGACACGAGCGAACTAAAAGAGCCAGAAAAAGTGAGAGCTTCTCAAGAAAAAGCTCTTCAAGCACTGCAACAATATACAATCGCGAAATACCCAGAAATGCCTGCCAAATTTGGCGAATTATTGTTGAGAATTCCGGATCTTCAAAGAACGTGTCAAGCGGGAAAAGAATTGCTGAGTGCAAAACGCGCCGAGGGAGAAGGCAGCTCGTTTAACCTTCTAATGGAACTGTTGAGAGGAGATCACTGAATTATCAACGTAGTGAACTATGCCGTAAGTGTAATAATAAATGAAACTAATATGCAATTAGAGGAAGAAAGTTGAGTTGCTTTCTAAATAACCGCTAATCCACTACCGATCACTCGTATTGATTATGTATCGTACAAAATTGTAATCAGACCTTTCTCTCTCTCTCTCTTTTGCAGATTCCACGCTTATAGAATCCATAAGCTTAGGGAATCGGATATAATAAATAATCGCAGAGTAAGAAAGATTAGAAGAAGAGGAAATGGCAGTTGTAAAATCCATAGCGACTTAGTACTTGGTGAGGGGACTGCATTCTTCATAATTAGGACGCATTAACCAGATAAAGATGAAAGGAACCTTTTATTTTACACCGGGATGCTTCCATACAGGTCGTGCGTGCGTTCGCATTCCTGTTTTGAAAGAAACGAATTTCGAAACGGCCTACAGTATGCCGGATTAATATTTGGTATATATGTAGATGTGCTAATGAGACTGAAAATATAATTGACGGAGACACGCAGAGCATTTACTTTTACAATGATAAGAGCGTTGTATAAATACGGAGATGGTATCAAATGGCATCAAAATGATAAATTTCATTAAGCGGATGTAGTCTATTCGAGCGTGAGTTCTTTACAATAGCGGACGTGAATCTATAGATAGAGTTGACCTCTAATTAACGATTATAATAGAACAACCAGTATTGCGTATCGTTCTGCGTTTACTTAAGAACAGAGCATAGCCATGCCTTATATATTCCGGTTATGAAAGTGTACTTAAAACTTAACACATCAATCGACCAATTATCTACTTATAGCAGTTAATCATGGAGTAATTAGTTAATATGCTTAGTTAGTATATCGTCCATGGAATACGTGGTTTTTTTTTATCGATCACACAAAATACATCTTTTATTCTCTTTATATATTTTAACAGCTTGCCAAAAGTTTTAGTTGGCATAAGTATCGCAGAAATTTCTGAGACCAGCAATACGTATAGCTGCTATCTTTTCTATAAATATGGTTTTTAAGCAGGAATCGGCTAACACTGCTTATTTGTAAAAAAAATTTCTATTAAGTATTATCAAAAAATAAAAATTTAAACAACAAATTATATATTATATACGTGTAGATAAATATTTATATATATATATATATATATATATATATATATATATATATATATATATATTGTTTCGCACATATTATAATTTAATTTGGAGTGATTTGAGAGTTATTGTTTTGCGTTTCAATACTGTTAAATATTGTCTTTAAAAATTGACAACAAAGTTTTATTAAGAATTTAGTAAAATTTTATGCTAGTACTAATAAAAGAGCTTTTATTAATCATGATTATAAAATCATAAAATTCTTGATCTTAATGTATTTGCCGATCATGCAATCATTGCAATATTTTATGATTTCTTCAAATATGATATAAGTCATTAATCAATGACTATTATTTGAATATAAAAATCTCTTTTATAATAGAATAATATCAAAAATATGATACCTTTTAAATCAATACAATTCATTATTTCTTACGTTTCTTAAATTAAAAAATAAGGCTATTTCTTTGAAGGAAATGCATTATGAATATTGTTCAAAAGATGCAGTTATAAGCTTGCGTGTAAAACTGACAAATTGATCTCTGCTGTTGGTACTTCAAATGAGACTGTCTTATAGCATATTGTTTTTTTTTTTTTTTTTTTTTTTTTTTTTTTTTGCTTATTGTTTTTCTTTTTTGTTTGTTGACGATATTCTACGAAGGAAATGAGGGACATTTAAAAATTTAAAATTATTACTGATTCGCAATACTTAATATAAACATAATTTATAAGAACCGTCTTCCCATATTTCTATCAATTTTAATAGAAAGTAACTTATTATCCTCCCGATATATATGCGCACACATATCATTGCTGAACGATTTCTTTTAACATTTATAACATTGCAATTGCTGATAATAATCTGTACATATTGTTATGCACAATAATAGCGATAATGCAACAAAAGAAAATTGGCCAATATTTTGCACGATTCATTATCAAATAAATATTGAATCGATACATTAAAAGATTTCAAAGCAGATGCTTGATTTATATGTTTGATTATACTTATAAAAACTCGACGAAAGTAATGCTGTAAATATAAAGAGAAAGAATCATATTTTGTTGTGACGAAAGAATGCAGAATACGTGAAAAATGTGGGGAGCGGGAAAAAGAGAGATTGCGTGAACAAATGAGAGAGAAGATACGCGAGAATGATAGCATATTTGTAATAAAGCATATAAAAGTCGACTTAAGCGGAATAGTATGAAAGTAGAATTACAAGAAGATAAATATTTGCCTGTTAAAAAATGACTATTCTATGTTTATGTTTGATTAAAGCTATTTCTACATACTTTAATGAGATACTTCTGCTGTAGCTCAGTGATAATTGTCCTTATTTGTGTGTATCTGCGTATGTGTGTGAGGATGTCGTGTGTGTATGCTTGTGTGATACGCGACAAAAAGCCTTGCTTAATTCTTCGTGTGCGAGAGAAGTTAGCTGTAGAGACACTCTTAATCAACACAATTCAGTTCTACTTTCTTTTTAAAAAAAAAACAAAATCACTACTCAATTTGTGGCTATAGTCTTCCGTTTCTCCGATCATGTGTATCGCGAGTGAGGGTGTTCGCGTTCATTATTACGATAATATTTGAGAAAAATCTTTTTGCCAATCATGACAATATTCGGGGGAAGCTGTGTAAAAAATGAATCGGATTATACGATATATGAAGAGCTTAAATACGACAGACTGCAATGACAATTATATAAATATATAAATATATATACAGTTATAAGAGAGAAGGTTGTAAGTATAACGACGAGAGAGTAACACCGGACATAAGGGCCAAACAACAGTGTAATATTAAACAGATCGTATCCTAGAGATAATATTATGGATACTCAACACGTATAGTATTTCTTATTGATATATTATATATTATTAGATACACGAAGAGAGAGAAATTTTATAGGGAAAACGAAAGACATCGACAAAGTTTCACCCACCCATCCATCAACTAGTTCAGCAGTTTCGAAAATTGCGTATTTTTTATCCCGATATTGTAAAAAGTAATCACGACCGTGCGTTTCTATGTAAACATAAATTATCATATGCTAAACGTTGATCTCAATTGCGCGATTATGTGAAACGTATTCGGCACCAACAATTTTACACAATTTTTAGATAGCAGACTACTGATCTAGTTGAGCCGCAAAGAAAAGACAAGTAGCGCCTGACATATGTTACTGCTGAGAATATTTCGTTCCCGAAATAGAAAAATAGCTATTCACACAGACACAATTAGAAAGTAGTTTTATACATACAACACGAATTATCAGTACGAAATAAAAAAACTTTTTACAAAACTAAATATATTTGTTTCATTCAATTACTCCGGATTCCAATCATTTTATTCCTTTATCCTGATTAATATTGGATATAGAAATGTAAAGATTTACTGCTTATTAACCTGATTATTTATTGCTTGCTAATATCAAATTCTCAACGACGATATTAAAAATATTTTTGAGTAATAAAAATGTGAAAAATGATATCGATGCAGCTAATTATGAAATGTGCACATAAATATAATTATAAGTATATCAATTGCATTTTTGTATTGCAAGAAAATAGTGACGTAAAATTTATAAAAAAAATTTTTATCGATGCCAGGCATTCCAGAAGCAAATAATCGATCGAAATCGTAATAAGCGTATGGTATTTCATGCGTTGCAATAAACATTGATAATTTTTCGCAAGATTCATGCTTAAACAGTAACAAGTTCGCGATTTGAATTCGCTTTTCGTGGTTGATTGCAATTCAAAATCTATTAAAAAGTGTTAGAGCAATTTATGAAGTATTGAAACAATTGAAAAAAGTAACGAAATAAATTATTTTCGACATATTTGATATTAAAAATGGTCGAAACAACAAATTACAATAATCGGCATATTAATTACAAAACAAAAATATGTACATACCTGGTGATGACTCGTTATACACCTGCTGCATCTTGGTGTCCTTTGTATTCTTTTGATTTCTTTTGGTAAGAAGACGCAAAGTAACCTTTGTGAACCTTAAAACCCGATTGTTTAAAAGAAATTATTTTTTAATACAGAAAGGTAGTGTTATTATTTTGTTTATAATTGTTTAGAGTAACAATAATTTCATTTGTGGTTTAATAATAAAAAGAAATACAGCTATTTGAAAAAATAATTGTCACTTGACTATAAATTAAAACAAATCTGCTAATACTTTGATTTAGAATCGTTTGTAGTTGTTTGCACTAATTTTGTTCTCGTTTGTAGTTGCACCATTTAAAAATTACGATTATTTTTACAATTATAATTTTTAAACGGTGCAACTCACTACAAACAATTACAAACGATTCTGAGTCAAGGTTATTGATAAGGCAAATTTATTTTATCTTATAGTCAAGTGAAAATTATTTCTTTCAAATGGTTGTATTTTCTTAATGGTTAAACTACAAATAAAATTATTGTTACTATAAACAGTTACAAACAAAATACTGTAATTTTCTGTATTAAAAATTAATTTTTTAAAAAGTCGGGTTTATATAAAGATCGTATACAAAGAGAACTTCGAACGGTTCCAAATGAAGGCACTGTTGATGCTGAAATTATAGTAACGAAAATTAAATATACACGTTGCAACAAATGAATATGAAAGACATTTGCAATCATTTTTTACATTTAAGATTCTCTCAAACTAAATTAATAATAATCTTACATAATATTTAATGTATAAATGTTCAATATTTTACAACATAAATTTACGATAACTTTTACGTGCGAGATTGTTTATAATTATGATAATTATGAAAAACGCGAAGCGATTCCAATATGGCTGCGCGATCACCGACAAAACCATCCGATATCGCGACGGGTATTGTAATTACTTTCGTTTTGATCAAAAAATAAAATTATAATTCATGAAGCATTAAGATCCAGCCAACTTTGTAATAATTACCATGGAAAAAAATTCGAAATAATGTTATAAATGTTAGATGGTAGCAAATTATTACAAAAAATATAATTAACAGAGCTAATTATACAACAAAGCATGTACGTACTTGACAATATTCTTGTCGCATTTTCGATGCACCGTTGCAAAATAACCTAATCTACACAAAAAAAAAACACAAATTTCACACGACACTATAGACACACCGTCACTGTGATTCCGAAACGGATTGTTTATACCGAAATAAGATTCCACATTGAATACATTACGACAAATGCGCGTACATTAACTACTTTTATGACAAACTTTCGTACTAATCGGCATACGCGAGATTCTCAATCAGCGCGAAAATACAAATCTGTTAATACAATGTGCGATCGCCGCGACGTCGTACTGCTACTGCTAGTACTACCTTCGATATCTATCGAAATGAGAAATTGCGATTCTCGAAGAATCCAAAAGATTGGAGCAAACTTCACTATGATTAAAAAAATATCTGAACATTGTAATAAATGTTAAAAATGACCAAAATAGTAATTATTATAAAAAATATAACAAGCACAACTAGTTATATAACATTGACATGTTACAAAGCATATAAATTCGGCATATGAATTATATACTTTCGATGCACCGGCGACACAGAGAATTCCGAGCGATACACACGCCGAAACGCATCGTCACACCGAAATCACAATCACAGCAACTATATATGGTACTTAGCGTGTTTCGATTAACATACACTACTTTGCGACAAACACTCGCGATAATTTTCCGTATGCAACATTTTTTCTGCGATAATTACCGCGAAAAATGCGAAGCCATTCTCGAATGCGATTCTGCGATCGCCATAGTACAGTCAGTGTTGCTAGACGGGACGCTTTTTTTCACGAACGCACTTGAGAATCGGCCTCAACGGTGTACTAATTGAGGAAAAAAAAGAGCACTTGTAGACCCTTCTATTAAAAAATTATTAGAAAATTTTGTTTATCGTTAAAAAGTGATAAAAAGTAATAAAATAATAATAAATTAAACGCATGTAAATATTATGTTTATTTTTATAATAATAAAATAATTAATAATATTAATAAAAAATAAGCTAAAAAAGGAAAGGATGTTTAAATAATTGTTAATAACATTTTAATAACAATAAAATATTTTATTTGGCAGAATTATTTTCCCGCTTTGCAAGAACTTCTTTAATAATATTGGTGCACTTTGATCGAGCCAGTGAAAGATCTTGCACGATTGAAGAATCTATACAAATGTCTTTTAACAAAGGAACTAAGTGATCTGCGGTATAAAGAGCAACGTTATGTTCAGAATAAAAAATGCTAATTTAATTTTGGCTCGTTTAACGTTTTCAATATGAGAATTTTTGGAATCTTGGCTTTGGCTTTGACTTATTTGAGAATTACTGTCACAATTTTTAATATGTTTAGCCCTTTGTGAATGTCGTATTAAATCTGATTTACAGCATCTAATGGTAATATTGCACAAGTTACAAATTGCCTTATTTTCCGTAGGATGAGGAGCCAGCCATCCTTTAAATAAATCGTCAGCTAACCAAGAATTTTGAAAATTTTTAATATGCGTCTTTTTAATGGCTCCTTTTGAACTATCCATATTTCGCGTAACAAAAAATACATAGAAATATATATATGATATAAATATTATCATTTTTTACATGTACTCACCTAACTTTCTCCTGTAGCCTGTCAAACGTCTAACTTTTCGCGCCAGCACCCAACACTATAAGCCGTATACACCGCTGGATTCATAGCTGCAGCGCTGCGCATGCGCGAGAAAAAGCGTCCCGTCTAGCAACACTGAAACACACCTCTGCCCTGCTGATATTTGAACGAACTCTTATATCATCATGTACTCCTATTAACTATCTTTCAAAGTCCGGCTAAAATGGAGCGTTTCGGGCCGTTTTAACGGATAACCTTACTCTCTCTAGATGCTTTTTTCGCTTCTAGGCTACTTTCGACAGTGTTATGTTCCTCGTAAAATTCTTAAATAATTCATAGGTCTTTTTTAAGGTTTTTTTTATTGTAAAATTCAAAATGCCAAGTATTAATATTTTATTATTTAAAAAACCTTAAAAAGACCTATGAATTATTCCGGCTAAAATGGAGCGTTTCGGGCCGTTTCAACGGATAACCTTACTCTCTCTAGATGCTTATTTTCGCTTCTAGGCTACTTTCGACAGTGTTATGTTCCTCGTGAAATTCTTAAATAATTCATAGGTCTTTTTAAGGTTTTTTAAATAATAAAATATTAATACTTGGCATTTTAAATTTTACAATAAAAAAAAAACCTTAAAAAAGACCTATGAATTATTTAAGAATTACACGAGGAACATAACACTGTCGAAAGTAGCCTAGAAGCGAAAATAAGCATCTAGAGAGACTAGATGCTTATTTTCATCATGTACTCCTATTAACTATCTTTCAAAGTCCGGCTAAAATGGAGCGTTTCGGGCCGTTTCAACAGATAACCTTACTCTTTCTAGATAATTCATAATTCTAGTCTCTCTAGATGCTTATTTTCGCTTCTAGGCTACTTTCGACAGTGTTATGTTTCTCGTGTAATTCTTAAATAATTCATAGGTCTTTTTTAAGGTTTTTTTTATTGTAAAATTAAAGAAAAAAAATCTTAAAAAAGACCTATGAATTATTTAAGAATTACACGAGGAACATAACACTGTCGAAAGTAGCCTAGAAGCAAAAATAAGCATCTAATCTCTCTAGATGCCTATTTTAAATAATAAAATATTAATACTTGGCATTTTGAATTTTACAATAAAAAAAAAATCTTAAAAAAGACCTATGAATTATTTAAGAATTACACGAGGAACATAACACTGTCGAAAGTAGCCTAGAAGCGAAAATAAGCATCTAGAGAGACTAGATGCTTATTTTCATCATGTACTACTATTAACTATCTTTCAAAGTCCGGCTAAAATGGAGCGTTTCGGGCCGTTTCAACAGATAATCTTACTCTCTCTAGATAATTTATAATTCTAGTCTCTCTAGATGCTTATTTTCGCTTCTAGGCTATTTTCGACAGTGTTATGTTCCTCGTGTAATTCTTAAATAATTCATAGGTCTTTTGTAAGATTTTTTTTTTTATTGAAAAATTCAAAATGCCAAGTATTAATATTTTATTATTTAAAATAGGCACCTAGAAAGATTAGATGCTTATTTTCGCTTCTAGGCTACTTTCGACAGTGTTATGTTCCTCGTGTAATTCTTAAATAATTCATAGGTCTTTTTTAAGATATTTTTTTTATTGTAAAATTTAAAACGCCAAGTATTAATATTTTATTATTTAAAATAGGCATCTAGAGAGATTAGATGCTTATTTTCGCTTCTAGGCTACTTTCGACAGTGTTATGTTCCTTGTGTAATTCTTAAATAATTCATAGGTCTTTTTTAAGATTTTTTTTCTTTAATTTTATAATAAAAAAAACCTTAAAAAAGACCTATGAATTATTTAAGAATTTCACGAGGAACATAACACTGTCGAAAGTAGCCTAGAAGCGAAAATAAGCATCTAGAGAGAGTAAGGTTATCCGTTGAAACGGCCCGAAACGCTCCATTTTAGCCGGACTTTGAAAGATAGTTAATAGGAGTACATGATATATAAGAGTTCGTTCAAATATCAGCAGGGCAGAGGTGTGTTTCAGTGTTGCTAGACGCTTTTTCTCGCGCATGCGCAACGCTGCAGCTATGAATCCAGCGGTGTATACCGCTTATAGTGTTGGGTGCTGGCGCGAAAAGTTAGACGTTTGATAGGCTACAGGAGAAAGTTAGGTGAGTACATGTAAAAAATGATAATATTTATATCATATATATATTTCTATGTATTTTTTGTTACGCGAAATATGGATAGTTCAAAAGGAGCCATTAAAAAGACGCATATTAAAAATTTTCAAAATTCTTGGTTAGCTGACGATTTATTTAAAGGATGGCTGGCTCCTCATCCTACGGAAAATAAGGCAATTTGTAACTTGTGCAATATTACCATTAGATGCTGTAAATCAGATTTAATACGACATTCACAAAGGGCTAAACATATTAAAAATTGTGACAGTAATTCTCAAATAAGTCAAAGCCAAAGCCAAGATTCCAAAAATTCTCATATTGAAAACGTTAAACGAGCCAAAATTAAATTAGCATTTTTTATTCTGAACATAACGTTGCTCTTTATACCGCAGATCACTTAGTTCCTTTGTTAAAAGACATTTGTATAGATTCTTCAATCGTGCAAGATCTTTCACTGGCTCGATCAAAGTGCACCAATATTATTAAAGAAGTTCTTGCAAAGCGGGAAAATAATTCTGCCAAATAAAATATTTTATTGTTATTAAAATGTTATTAACAATTATTTAAACATCCTTTCCTTTTTTAGCTTATTTTTTATTAATATTATTAATTATTTTATTATTATAAAAATAAACATAATATTTACATGCGTTTAATTTATTATTATTTTATTACTTTTTATCACTTTTTAACGATAAACAAAATTTTCTAATAATTTTTTAATAGAAAGGTCTACAAGTGCCCTCTTTTTTTCTCAATTAGTACACCGTTGAGGCCGATTCTCAAGTGCGTTCGTGAAAAAAAGCGTCTCGTCTAGCAACACTGAGTACAGTCACGACTGAAGTCGGCACTTCGATTCGAGATCTAGAGACTTCCAGTTAAGGTGCATATGGACAAATCTGCAAAACTGTATAACGCATGTTCACAGAAAATCAACCAATCACGTGTTTAAGATGCAGAATGTAACACTAAGGCGCATTTTACATTAGACATATGATTGGTCGGTTTTTTAATTTACATTTTTATATGATTATATAAATCTAGCTGAATAAGCCTTCATATTTAGCTCATTTGCTATCATATGCAGATGATTTCGGGTGATTTGCAAATGGTAAAATAATCTTGATCATTCAACTCGATTATTCGGAATTATTTTGTCAGTGTTATCAGTGATACGTGATACAACATATTCGTCATGGGAAGCACGGATACCACAACGAAGCTGCTGAATGATAACTACGAGATAGAAGAGTATGGTACAAATCTGAAGATTCTGCCATGCAACAACCAGGTGAAAGAGTTGCAAACCATTTTGCGAGATAAGTAAGTATAGCGATGCTATATTTCAAGAAACAATCATTTACGCTTTAAAACATAACCAAAAGTAAAATATATCTCAACTTTGTTTTAATTCTAATGTTTCTCAAAAAGGATTGTAGATATTTTTTCTTATTAAACTTTTTTACATGCATTAGATTAAAGATTCTGTAGATTGATAGATTATTAAAAATAGCAGTAATCTTAATAGGCATACCTCATTTTATAGGAATACCACAAGGAGTGATTTCAAGTTTTATGCTGATCGTTTGGTAAGATATGTTTTATTTTATATTATTTAATAGATGTTCAGGAAAAAGTATATTGATTGCTAGTTACGTTCTAATTAGATTTATATTTACTTTCTGTTTATGAAAAACGGAAGTTATCATGATTTTCTTTAAAATGTTGTAGATCAGGTTAGTTATTGAAGAGAGTTTGAATCAATTACCTTTTACAAAATGTATAGTAACAACTCCAACTGGTGCCAAATACAAAGGTTTAAAGTATCAGAAAGGAAATTGTGGTGTATCTATAGTAAGAAGTGGAGAGGCTATGGAACAGGTATTAATTTAAATTAATACTCATAATATATCGTGATCGTGTAAATAATTTTTTAGGTGAACAGGTTTATTAATTTTTATGGAATATTTTTGTAGGGTCTCAGAGATTGTTGTCGTAGTATCAGAATTGGTAAGATATTAGTAGAAAGTGATGCAGACACGCATGAAGCTAAAGTAGTTTATGCAAAATTTCCTGATGATATATCTGAGAGAAAAGTCTTGTTAATGTATCCAATAATGAGTAAGTCTTTGAGAACATTTGTATTCTAATAATAAAGTATTTGGCACTGAGTAGAAATAATTATAATATATTTTATATTTACTGTGCACATAGGTACAGGAAATACTGTTATAAAAGCCATAGCTGTGCTGAAAGAACACAATGTGCTTGAAGAAAATATTATTTTATCAAATCTGTTTTGTACACCAATTGCAGCCAAATCTCTAGTCACTGCCTTTCCTAAGGTTCTTATATACTGCATTTGCATGATATTAATATACAATTAAACATATTTAGTAGATAATATATATTTTATTTTTTAAATAAAACTCTTATTTCTCTTTACAGATGAAGATTTTAACGTCAGAGATCCATACTGTTGCGCCAAATCATTTTGGACAAAAATACTTTGGTACGGATTAATTACATTTCACTACTGCATAATATGTTAGGAGACAAATATAATGCATAATGAAATCAAGAGAAAATCAATTAAGAATGTTTACATGCTAAATAATTAAATTAATTAAAAAATATTTTGTATTACGTTTAATAATGATTCAAGTATTGTCAAAACAGTCACTATACATTTATCTTTTAAATAAAAGAATTTTACTGCCATTATTTTTAGATTAGCTCAGTATAAGTAAATCTTGATTATATTATCTTTGTAGCATGCAAAGATATTAGCTTTGAAAGTTTTATAACTTTCGATGGAATTTATGAAGACAGTACTTGGTGCCAAAAAATTACAAAAATGAAATGGTAATAGAATGGATTGTGTAATACATCAAAATTATAAATGTAATACATAATATAAATTTTGAATTATAAATTTATTTCGAGCGCCAAATCTACTAACAGTAAGCATTCTTTTGATTTTCTCTATATATGATAAGACTGTAAGTGATATATTTGTTTAAATGCAACTTAAAATTAATTGAATACCGATACAATAACTGATATTTTTACAATGATACCTCTTTGAGTAGATTACAATTTTCATTGAATTTTTCTAATGCTCTTGTGTATTTGCAGTAGACACTGTAGATACATTGTGAGTTTTATGTGTGCTATACCAAGTATTTACATAAAATATAGTGCATTAAAATAGATTAAGTGTCATATACAATAATCTCTATTAGTTCTGGCATTGCATATATACATACATATACACATCTTTTAAATACAGGTACATAAAATCACCGTCCTAGTAAAAAGAAATAAATAATTTGATAGACAAATACTTACGAGCTTGACATTTCGTCTTTTCAAAATTGTCATTTCTTATTTATTATTTCGTAATTTATTCTTAAATTAATTCTAAGTCATTGAATTTATGCCATTAAACTTATTTATATTAAATTTATGTGAAAAATGAGCATCTTAACTGACATTAAGTATTGTGTATGGTGCATATATAATGTCAGGTTTTTTAAGTCCACATTATCATATGTGTATAATATTCCTAGCTAGATATATAAATAGAAAAAAAAGATGACTGTAAGTTAATTACAGCATACATTAATTAAAAAATATTATATATAATATTTTTAAGTTCTTCATATAGCATTATTCTTCTTTTTTTTAGATCTGAATTTCAATTGTACTATACATGAATTTTTATCTATAAATTTTCTATAAATCTCATATATGAGAGATAAGATTAATACGTAATGATGAATCCTAAGTTACATAACAGAGCATAATATTAACAGTACCTGTATAGTTTTCGGGCATTCATTTTATGTACATGGTTGAAATAGCATTAAAAGTTACTGTACAAGTTGATTGAAGTGTTTTTCAAAAAAATGAATACTTTGTTGTATGTTACAATATTGTGTAACATATATTAATGTATGTATTTTATGTGTGAGAATTCAATTTGTTCACATAGCATAAACATAAATATCTACACAAGCATAATATGAAATGTGATTTATTAAAACATACGTATTATACAATACTCTGGAATATATAATATTACAATAATTTAGTTGCAATTAATGCTTGTTTTTTTGAAACTTAGGGAGAGATACTATATATATGTAAAAAAAGAGAAAACTTAGGATTCGAAACTTTTATGTCAATATTTTTTTCTAAATCTAATAATTTCTATTCATTCTTGATGATTGCATTTTATACGTAATTTTTAATGAAATATTTGTATACACTGATATTTGTTATACATTTTAATTAGCACATTTTAGTCGAAATAGGTACAAATGTTATTTACTATAGTTTTACATGGACAAGCCTTATAACATGCTTTGTTTCATATAAAGAGAATGAATGAAAAGAACACATAATATGTGCAATTTATTTATTTAATGCCACTTAATGCCAAACAAATAATTTGACGCGATAAGAGAGATAGTTTTAACTGTTTATTAATGTCAGTTAAGAAAAAAGAATGATATATATACAACAAGGACTAACTATTTTATGTATAACATACACACGTAATCTATGAAATTAAAATACAATTTATGCTCAATAATTAATTGGAGAAACATTATGTAGAACTTTACAAATTTTTTATATGAGCAAAAAGTTTACTTACACACCCGTTAAATGGACTATGCAGCTTTTACATGTAGCAAGTTTTAAATAGAAATATAAAAACAATATATTTGCCTGGTTTTTAATGAGTAAATTTTCTAATTATTATATGTATACATTGGAGTTACTAAACGTTACCAAATTTCAATAGTGCTTGTTTTAAAGAAAAGAAAAATATGTGTCAAAAGTAATAAAATAAAATAAATTCTTGAAATATTTTCATTGCCTAAGACATTCTTATTAAACTATTTGCCTTATAACGTGCCTATGAAAAAGCTGCATTCAATAATTACAGTAACATTACAGTAAGACCAACAATTTATGTGATGTAAATTCCTGTTATTGAAAATGAAATGTCTATATAGCTACTACTGTTTAAATTATAAGTTAAATCGTAGTTTAATTACGTTGGTAATTGTTTAACGTTTTTCGTATTAGCAACAAGTTTGCTTAATAAACAATTGTATTAATGTGTAATACTGATAAATACAGTATATGTGCACAGTGATTCACTTAATATAAAAACTAATATAAATAAAATAAACGCAACTTCAAAAATGGGCTATGTTTTATTTTTATATTTTTTTATATTTTTTTATTATGTTTAGAGAAATTATACATTTTTTAGTACAATCGTGTACCGTTAGATTTTTGTTACCATTATGATAGAATATAGTTTTATCTTAGATTGATAATTGTGCATTAACATATTTTGTAATTTGCTAAATTCATGTATTTATTTCTAATACTTCGAAACTTAATTAAAAAATTTATTTCATCTTTATTACAAGCAATGAAAATCTCTTTTAGAAAGTTAGTTCAAAATTCATTAAAAACTTTATCTATAAAAGATTTTTCAATATGTTTGAATGTTCTGCATATTGCTAAATAATTAGAATTTCTTAATATAATTAGTACACTTTGAAATTTCAATGTACGATAAAAAAACAGTACTTTTATTAATTAAAAATGTAAAGATTCTTCACAAATATTATCATAATTTTTCTTTATAAAAAATTCTGTTCACACAAACAAATACTTTTACATATACTTATTCCAAATGTATATTACAAAAAACATATTGATAATTATTGTTTTCAGGCTGTGCTCGTGTCATATTGGAGATACCAAATGTACAAGCGAAAGATAGTTGAGGAATTACATAGTATTTATATCGTTAAATCTCACACAATTGAATTGATCAAATTTAGTCAACCTAAATAAAAGTATATGTTATAACAATTTGTAGATCACATTACATTGACAACTGTAACGTTTGGGAAAATGTAAAAGAAATATTTTTAGATATTATATGCCAGGAAAAGATATACACAAATTGTAATTATCTGTGTAATGTGTGTGTTATCACAATTATGTACATATTTCAATAATTGACAATAGCCACATACCTATTGAATTCAGTTATAAATCAAACTGAATATCATTCGAGTAATTATAACAAAATTACAGCAAAAAATATAAGTACCAACATTGCCACTACGTAAATAAATTTTTGATTCCCATAATCTAAATTGTCAAAATACTATATTTAATAAATATATCGCATCCGATATCAAAATTTGTGTTTACTGGGATTGTAATCATTTACAAACTTACTGTTATTATTCGTTCATTATTTAAATAAGTAAATAATTATGATAACACACACTTGCAAAATTACAATTATTTTATATATATTTTTGTACTACTTTTGAAAGAAACAGTTTTTATTCATTTGATTATCATATCTATGCTGTATGATGTATTTACCTTTTTGAGCAATGAAGTAGAATTACTCAATTTCCCCAAAACATCTATTAACACCATTTATATATAAGTCTTGTGTAATATTTATTATTTTGTGATAATTAGAAATATATATCTGAGATTTTTTTTTAAGGATATACAAATTGAGTTTTAAACTTTAATCATTGTATTTATTAGTAAATTCTTGTATTTATGTAACAATGATCGCTGCGATCATATATATACATATACATATATAATAATATATAATGAATATTATCTTTGTAAATATTGTTATATCTGATGATTATGTATCTCTAATACAATATGTTAAAATTTATTTTAATATTAATGTCCGATCTTTATTGTTACTAAACCTCCCCACCTTTGTGATAAAAAAAGACATGTTGTTAATATGAATAAAGCTTTACCGTTGCTGTCCTACCTCGATTGCGGCAATATATTATATGCAATACACGCAATATCAATCACAGATTTAACATATTTTGAAGAATAGAATTATAATAGCAAAAATAATGTTTTATTTTATTTATTTGTTGTATAACAAAGCAATTTGTAGCGAATGCGTAAAGCTTAATTTTTTATAATAGTATCGTTTAAACAATAGAGAGAAAGATAAGCGATGAAAGATTTAATATTAATCGTCTCGCAACATATTACTTTTTCGCAGCATAATAGAGGAAGAAAGTATTATGATTAAAGTAAGTGGAAGAATAATTTATAGGCCTCTCAATTGTTCCAACTGCCATTACCGTATTATTTTAGAATAAATTATTTTGAAAAACAATAGAGATTACACGAGTAAACTTTTTTTATCGCGTGTTCCGTTTGTTTTGTGTGAACGAAAGATCTCTCATATATTAGCAAAAATTTATTGTGCTTGTCCCAATAGCAGCAGTTGTGAGAATTTTTTTTATAAACTTTTATATATTACAATATAATTTATAGACAAAACAACATAAGTCTTAAATTTTTGTTCTTTTGTAAATAGAATTCTTTTCAAGTTTCGAAATCAACAAAAGATTCTGAGGGCTGGATTGTGTTGAATAAGCATGAATCATATACACATATATCAATGAAATTATGTCATGCCGTGAGTCATATACACCACTGATGCGTATAATTTTGTTAACAAGAACCGAGAACGATTAGTTGCTCTTATACCGCAAATAAGATATTTATAATTGATTTATAAAAATTGTAGGAATCTCTTTTTTTTTTTTGTTTCTTCCTTAATTCTAAAATTCTAATACATACAATATATAATAACTTGAAGAAATCGATAACTTTTTTATAGCGCATTTGGAAAGACTGTTTGATTATCTTAACGCAATAAAATATTCAAATATAAGAAGTTCCATAAGACAAAACTATCCTTAATACTGCGTGTACGTTTGATTAAAGAGTACAGTACAATATAAATATCAAAATTTTCTCATGTGTATAACAATCAGTTATATTTAAACATAAAAAAAAATCTGATTATAATACAAATTTTATATCTATGCATTTATTCCCGTATGTCTCAAATGATATTGTGTATATGCGTGCGTTGCTATATCCTACATTCATAATTATACGCTTTGCACGCGGCAACAGAGTTGCGTGCGCATAAAAGAAAAATATATGACTTCAATTTCACTATCGGGATTGCTATAATGTATTAAGTGCAGTGCAGTGTAAAATAATGCAAAATAATGGACAAACGTGAAGACATGTACAAAGGTAGCGATATGAAGGAATTGTCTCATATCACCTAATCAGACCTGTTGCGAAACATTGGTGAAGAGACGCGTTTGATCTAAAATACAAAGTATATTCTATAAAAGTATGTTCTATGCGTCACTTGTACTGTTCATTCAACAGACTTTCCGCAATACAGAATATTATCTTGGCAGTACCTTCATTCAGCCTTAGTAATGTAATAAACGTAGCTTTGCAAAATATGCTTGTGGGTGGAAAAGGAAGGATGTCATGTGGAATATCCCAGCTTTACATGGGCTTATCTCGTATCTATTCCTCTTTCTCTTGATCGTCGGACTTCTCCTCGTTTTTATCGCCACTCTCTTCAGCACCTTCATCGCTAGTAACAGTTTTTGCCGCGCTATCTACTTCAGTTGGTTTAGAATCATCTAATGCTTTATTCTCGCTTTCTAGAGTCGTTCTTTCTGGTAAACTAAAGCAGATAAACATAGAAATCGATAATTTAACACTTTTAATAAAAAAGTAGTCTACAAGTTTTATTTTTTAATGTATTTCTCATATTAATCTGTTTGTACTATGTTAATTACCTGTCAGAGACAGCATCCGCTTCCTTCTCCGCAGAAAGCTGAAAGAGATAGATTAAAAGTGTTAGATATATGTACAGAGTACTATATAGTTACAATATAAATAGTAAAATACAATGTAATAATATACTATAAGTTACAATATAAAATTTAATCGCAAAGTCATCAGGTTAATGAGTGCAGAAAAATTTTTATGGCACATTAAAGCAATTTTATATACAATTAATAATATTGTTAATATAAAATGATGAAGGATAGTTATTAATTTATACCATTGTATGGTAGTTCCTTTCGAAAGATGTATAATTAGTACGTATCAAAATAACTTGCTTGTGTGACACGTGTCACACAATAAATATGACTACAGTAATTGTTATTTCTATTTTGGCACTTCTGTATTCTTTCTCACAAAGAAGCAATATATATATATATATATATATATATATATATATATATATATATATAGAAACACATATATATATATATATATATATAGAAACACATATATATATATATATATATATATATATAGAAAGAGAGAGAGAGAGAGAGAGAGAAACAAGAATAGTGTTACCTCTCGACTTGAAGTATTTCCATTCTCTTGAATTTCATTACTCTGAGATTTTGAGTCGAGAGTGATTTCCGCAGTACTGACTGCTGGTGTCACTTTCAGAAACTTTTCCAGTTCATCTATTTCGTTTGATACATCAAAGTCTTCATAATCCTGAAAAATTTAACCACTTATATAATAACTTTTAATCAATATACGAGGGTAAGTCAGGAATTATCCGCAATTTTTTCAAGTGAAACATAATTCTCACATTGCGGATAATTTCTGACTCACCTCAGTATGATTTTTCATCGCTTATTGCATACGCACAGCATACTTATTTTCAAAATTACTGTATCTAAAACATAATAAGAGTAACATGTAAATAGCAGGAAGAAATAATTACTCCGCAATAATCGTCTTCGTTAAATATTTGTGGTGGCAGTGGATACTTGTTGGACCTGGCATTACTGTTAGCTTGCATAAATTCTTTGTCTAGCTCCTTGCCTGGTTCTGTGATATCGATAATCTCATATTCCACATTTTTGCTATCTAGAATCATCAAGACACGTTGTTGTCTTTTCTTTACCTGTAACACATTTGCAAGCGATGAAACATTTTCAAAGGTTTCTCTAATTTATAGTGCAACTATTTGACACACATAAGCTTTTCTCCCACATATAAGTGCCTTGGTCACAGATGTGACTCTCTTCAGCTAATATTACAGATTTTTACTTTGAAAACGTTTGTAAACATACAGAAGCATATAAAACACATACAAATAAATTTGCATGAACAATTGATATTGGCCTAACTTATATTATTTCAGGGGAAAACTTGTAAGCAATAGAATCAGCTGATTTTTATCAGCTATCTATCATCTCTTAACACACAATAATAATTTAAGAATATTAACAATTTCTTAACAATTGTATTTATTACGATATAATTAAGGATTAAGAATAAAAAACCTATTATCGCACAGAATAAATTTATTTTGTCACATAATGCAACATTTTACTAGCATAATAAAGCTAATATACGTATGACAGAATCGACAATTGTTACTCCGACTTTATCTAAATAAACAGACCCGTCCGAGACCTGTAGTAGCTATCTGTTAACAAAATTGGTGTGACAACCGTACGCCCATCGTCGAGGAATCGACCAGCGGAACCGATTGAAAAGCGCGCAGTACGCGCGCGTCGTATTGCCCGACGATCTCGAATGACAATATCCCCGATTAATTAAGTGCTCCGGAGTTGCGAGAGCGTGCCGTTCGTATTTGTAACCTGATACAGCGACGGCGACGGCGGCGGCGGCGGCGGCGGCGACGACGGCGACGACGACGACGACCGCCTGGCGCGCGCGATGTCAGACAGGCGTCGTGGACGTCGGATATCGCGGATATCGTTGCCCGAGCGATCATCGTCGTAAGCTGGCTGCACTCACTTCCTTGTTGCCGCTGATACCCGATATGTAGATTTTCACGACCATCGTTGGTTGTGCCAGCCGGCTGCTCCCTGGGACTGGACGATGCGCACTCTCTCGCTGTACTGCGCTCCGATTAGGCGGCGCACCGGACGTACGTGCGACACAGGGACGATGAGACGGGGATCCGCGATACAACGGTAGACGACCACCAACCGGTCGCTTGTGGCGACGGTGCTCGGTGCTATTAACCGCTCACACGCTGACGCTAACGCACTAATCTAACGGGCGAGATGGACCGGCCTAAGTCCGGGCTCCGCTATCGGCCTGGCCTGGCTACGTCATATCGGACCGGCTTTCTCTCTCTCTCACTCTCTCTCCCTCTTCCTCTGTCTCTCTTTCTCGCCGCCTCAGGGATGAAATAGCGATTTTTCCATACATTACGTACATAATGTTTAGGAAAAAAATACTTCTAAAAATTCATAATTTTGCGCCATGTCAATTGTTTTGGCACTTGCAAGATATTTCTCCATTTTATGTAATATATTACAATGTTATGTAACTAATGTGTATTTTTGGAAATTTATAAAAAAAATCAATGACGTTGGGGCGTGTAATTATATAGGATCTTGATTATGTGGATTTATTCAATTAACATAATTATTATATAATTTAATATATAATATATATTTAATATATAATATGATTATTGTAAAAATTGATAATCAAGTTACAGTATTTTCTGCAATAACCATCAAGTTAAATATAAATATTATTTACAATAAATAATAGAATTGTGTTAGAAGAAATTGAAAAATATATTACATATTCCAAATATAAATCTCTTCACTATTTAAAAATTTGAACCTGCAATATTTGTACATTTTTGATTAGATAATTTATTGGTAATTTGCATTTTTGTTACTTACATGTATAATAAAAATGATTTCAGTCGAACTATGAAAATATGAATGAGACTGAAAGGAACGTTTGAGAATTGATAATGGACAATTCGGACCTAAATAAAAAAATTCGAAGAAGTTTGATTCGTATCATGTATTTATAAATCTATCTTCCAAAATGCGCTCATTCCAGTTAACTTAGACAGATGCTTGAATGAAAATAAGAAAAATAGAAATTATTCTACATTCATAACTTCAGATTGACAGAACGGTTGCGTTAATAGCAAAGGTTCGTAAGTCCATTTCGGGAATATTCGTTTGTACAGATTCATAAAAATCGTATCCTGCGATTTTAGTTGACCGTTGAAAATACATTTCATATGTCCGTGCGTGCCTACGAGAAATCATAAATACATCAAACACATACAAAAATACATGAAAAATGCTAAAAATCGTGGGAGAAAATAGAGATAAAACTACAACAGTCAAGAATAATTGATGATTTACCAAGAGGTTCTTTTATATGACCTCTACGTCCATATTTTGTCCGCAATTGGATAGGCTTGAACCATTCAATATCCTCACGATGGAAAAACATGAATCGCACAACCACAGTTTTCTTGTTCACCTTATAGGGATGTCCACTTAAAACGACACGTTTCAAAACAATTCTATTCGGATTAGCAGATAATACACTTCCGATCGCAACCAATTCCTAAAATAATTTTATCATTGAAATTTAATATGAAAATCTTGGTTTTATGCGCTGATATATATACATGTATATTAATAAAATACATACAAGCTTGCCACTTTTGTTTTCAGTATAACAAAGAGTTGGACACGGTGTAAAAGTAACTGGTGCGTACATACTCGCCACGATAGTATTATCAGGGTGAAAGTATCTCTCGTACTAAACAAAAAGATATATTTATCATGATAAAATATAAATTTGCATATGTGACATTTCTCGATTGTTGCATAAAACATGCTTCAAATGCGAAATAAAGACACTGTATCAACTCACCTTATATTTGGTACTGTTTGTATGTTGACTGAATATCGGACATGCTGTAAATCGTCTGAAACCGCATTGAAATATCAATTTTTCTTTTGATTTTATCGGCTGAGTATAATTATTGTTATGCTTTAGCACAACATTCAGGAGAGACATTTTGTGTTCGTACGGTAGTAAACCAATTACTATTAACGGTTGATTCTCTATCGTAGCAAACGCCTTGAAAGTTTCTCTGCTAACGCGAATGATATGAAGCTTTATGTACCATCCTGGCTGAAATCATAAATCGCAAGTAATTAATGTATAATTAATGGAAGATTTATGTTGAAAAAAAGAAATATTTAAATATATACATACCAAAGCGCCATCAATATCTCCGCATTCTTTATAAATACGTTTTCGTCTGCGATCGTAATCTGCAAACTCAATTATCCGAGAATAATCGGCGGGAAGATTTTCCTTTGGATCCCATGGACTGGTGCGAAATGATTCGAGGCCTCGATATTTCTGAAATCTTATTTTAGCCAATACGTCCTGAGGTGTGTCCACTTCATCCGGAAATTGCGCATCCAATTTCGCTTCTACATGTTAACAGGACAATTGTTAAAAACGTGTTAAAAGCATGGAGAAATCAATATACATGCTACAAATACAATATGTATATTTTATATTAACCGTTGAATTTTTTTATAGCTTGTTTCTCTTCAAGCATATCGATATCTTGATCGTAACGATTCTCATCCACCGGTGCTTCCGATATTGTGATAGTTTCATACTCTTCATCGTCATCCAGATCTTTACTACTGTCTGCTTCGGATCTTGCATCTTCCATGGACATATCTTCGGATTCATTCTCTGAATATGCATCGATGCTTTCTAATAAAAGAGACAGATTTTTTTCATAATAAAGTTAAATTATTTTCCTTACTTGATTTAAAAGAAGAAAAATAAGAAATTAAAAAAAAAAATACATGCAATACCTCCATCTTCGTCCGGTATCCATGCAGCTTGATACTCGGAGGTACCTTTTGGTACAATCTTTACAATTTTTTTACTTTTATTGACTGCCGCTGCTTCAGCCAATTCCTCCTCTGTGGGCCATGTTTGTTCGGCATCCATTGGATCAGGGATATGTTCACTTTCGAGAGATTCCTAAAAATTTTCATGCATATTTTAAATATATGCAGTTCTAGAGCGTTTGCTCTAAAATTTACATTAAAAATATTTAAGATTAAAATATAAATTTTAATACTATCTTGTTACTCGAAAATATTTTGCAGTTGCAGTTATTCGTTATCAATATTATAAAATAATGAAATTAGAAACCTGTTTTTCAGGATCTGCAACTTGAAAGACTGTAGTACAGTTTTTCATTTCTATCTCCATTTTGTCATCAGATAGACGTTTCTTCCGCTCAGTATGTTCAACTGGATATGGATCATCTGGCACTTCAATGCGTGACATTTGAAAGTCTCCCAAACCTGGTATATGAACCAAACTATTAACAGATAATGGTGTTGTACCTTGTAAATATCCAGTGACTGTTAAAGTTCCAAAGTCAACAGAGTCCTGGTTAAACAAAAATTGCATAGTTATTAAATTTATATACTTTACATACATAAAACATTTATATATTTTATATACATAAAAAATACTCATATAAAGTATAAAATTTAATTCAACATACATCATCACAATCAAAAGAGAATTCTTCAGCCAGAATGTGTGGCCTTTTGTCCTTGTAAAATACATTTCTTTGTTTCTGTGATCCAGCACGTCGCAACACATTCAAACAATCAGTTGATGTATCTAATTCAAACACTTTTTCTTCAGAAAGCCACTTTGAAATTATACGTTGCACAGACTGCTTATATCCTTGACGTTTCTATATTGTTTAAAACACAGATAATAATTAAATAAAAATTTAATATATACAGTACCACAAATTCTATGAAATTTACAAATTATAATAGAACAAAATTAGTTTTACACATTATTTGCTTTTCAAATTTAAGTAGGCTACTTACTTTAACATGAAGTTTTTGAATATTGTTTACTGCAACTATAGTAGAGGGTAAACCTTGAGCAAGACAAGACATAAGAATTTCCTTGCCCCAATCATCTATAACTTCTCTTTCTGTATCATTATTTTCCTCATTTGTGACAGAAATTACAAAAAGTATTGTGGTAGCAACTTTGGCTGCATCTAATGTTGCTAAAACATTACCTATTGGTGGTACAATGATGGAAAACCGCTGTTTCAATCTTGGTATGCTATATATGTAATATTGAAAGATAAGTTATTATAAAGTTTTCAATTTATATTCACTACACAAAGTTATATTTGCAACATACCCAATATGTGTGACTCCACAAGAACTAGTAGCAACGTTAGCAGTTTCATCCACATTAGTTATAACAGACATAATATTCTTTATATTTATATCACCTTGCAAAGGTATAACACAAATAAGGAAAGGTGCGGAAGAAGAGCCAGAAAGACTTCTTTTCTGTGCTAATACTTCCTCGCGTTTCTTCTTTCTCATTTGTAATAATTGATTTCTACGAGCATCCTTCTGTAGATCTTTTTTAAGACGTTTTGTTATTTTGATAACATTCTGTTTACCTATAGAGATACAGAAAAAAAAATGAAAATACATAAAATAAATACAATACCAATTTTCAATAAAATTTGGTAATTTATATTGGTGAGAACAATTTACCTTTAAAATTGTTAATAACACTTTTACTACGGTGCCTTCCAGTTTTGTGTTGTTTATTACTCTGCTTGAGCGTACCTGGTCGATGTGTTTCTTGTTTCATTGTAATTAATTAATTACAACTTTTTCAAAAAGTAACAATTACCACACGATGGATTTTACAGTCAAACACGTGTAATCATACCTGAGTTTCGCTCACACGTGAACATAACTCTATACGAAGTTATATCACTGAATTTAGGAACTATAAAGTTTGTTCTTTATTGGCTTAGTTTACACCATGGACTAAGGAATAGAGAGACGGAGCACAAGCTGTACCGGGGCAGCACGTTTACGGCATTGAGTAAAAAGAAACAGGAGGGAGCATATACTAGCCAGGACTAGGTAAATCCGCGGACGGATGTACGTCATAGCAGCCATCTTGAGCGACCACTTTTTAAAAGTGAGAGGGAATGCTCGAGCATAGCGGCAAGCGGCATACCGTACGCCGTACGCATTAATATGCAGTGTATAGTCTTTTATGTAACAGTGTATGGAAATAAACGATCAAAATGGTATACTGTAGAGCTTGTGGCATAATGGCTGGTTTATGCTTTGGTCTTGATCTTAATCTTATAGCGTTTTCGATTATACAGGATTTGAACGACCCAGGGTTGGTTAATGACGTCATTGCAACCTCTCCACCAATGAAAGACTTGCATTTATAGTAAAATAGTGATTGATCAACCCTGGGACGTTCAAATCCTGTATAATCGAAAACGCTATTATAGCGTTTTCGATTATACAGGATTTGAACGACCCAGGGTTGGTTAATGACGTCATTGCAACCTCTCCACCAATGAAAGACTTGCATTTATAGTAAAATAGTGATTGATCAACCCTGGGTCGTTCAAATCCTGTATAATCGAAAACGCTATTAGTCTTAACTTAATCTTAAGGACTCGTTTATGCTTCCCTGGAAATTCGGACTACGCATGTGCAAATGTAACAAAACCTAACCTAACCTAACCACAAATTGTAATAGAAAAACTATAAAAACACTTCTACACAGTTTTTGTTCTTTCAATTTAAGAGGTTAGATTCTACATACTAACTTACCACTTAAATTTAGCGCTTCTCCAATAGCGTTCCAACTATTCTTCACCACTAATTTATTTTTATAATTTGGATTTTTTTTATTCCAAACAACATCGAATTGTTGGACACATTCAATTAAATCAGCATCACTCATTTTCGTATTTTACAAGAATCGAAAACCATTATTTCGCGCGGTTTCGTGCTGCGTCGGACGTCAGACTTACCTCATTGGCCCGGCCTTAGGACATTAGGGACTAAAGTTAAAAGATGGGATCTTTCCAAGATTAAGATTAAGATTAAGATTAAGACTAGGGAAGTATAAACGCCCTTATGGCATTCTACGTTATCAACTCTTAATATTAAGATTAAGACCGAAGCATAAACCGCGCGCGGGCCATAACAGCAGCAGTTCGAAATCATGGAATAACGTTTCATCGGTTAGTATTATCAACAATAATGAGATTTTTATTTTGGAGATTATAATCATATGTATAGTATTGTGAAATTGTAGATTCACAATAATTACTAAATAATTTTCACTCACAAACAAGTTTCCGAAAAATCCGGATTAAAGAAATGCATGGATAAATTTTTGTAAGGACGAAGGATTTAATATAAATTTAGATTTTAGATTTTAACATTGCTCTTATGGAAATACTGCACGAGTGCAATCCCAATGAAAAACGCCATTAAAATTTGGTATTATTGTTGCATATTATAGTTATTTTCTTTTAATTGTACATTATTTCCTAATTAAACATAACAAGTCATTCAATATTGGCGCCCTTGAGCGGCCATCTTGAGCGACCACTTTATATAGTCACTTCCGTCCGCACTTTTACGACCAAACGCTCCCTCCTGTTTCTTTTTACTCAATGGTTTACGGCGGGGGAGGGGGCCGCCATATTCGTTTAGTAATCACCACACATAGAACTCACTATTTGCGTATGTGTGAGAAATGAAAGTCAGATCCTGCGCACAATAAACAAAATAGGAAATAGAAATAGGAATAATTATTAAATATTAGAAATAAGAAATTGGAATTATTTATTTTAAAAATAAAAAGAATAGAAAAAATTAATGCATGAATTAAGAAATAAGAATTAAAACTAATTAATATATTTTATTCTCTTGTTAGATGTAAAATAATTTCTCTTTTTAATATTAAATGATTATTGCTATTTCTAATATTTTGTCTACTGTATGCAGAGCCTCAGAGTAATAAAAGTTAAAGTATTTTATAAAATTTATAGTACAACAATAATAAAACCGCCTAATTTCTTTACGCTTGTCACTCGTTATGTCTAGTGGCACCACACACGAGTGTAACCATGTCACAGACACAGAATCTCTGTGTGAGAATCGCTACATCAATATGGCGAGAAGCAGTCCCCCCCGCACGCTTGAATTACCATCCCCTCTCGCCTAAACTAGGACTTTAGGCCGGTATTCATAGTCCGTTTTTATATTCAAGATCGTCTTAAGCACGAACTTATATTCGCTCTCTTCGTCATACATAGATTGTGTCTGACGAAGAGAGCGAATATAAGTCCGTGCTTAAGACGATTTTGAATATAAGAACGGACTATGAATACTGCCCTTAGACTCGGTCCCTCTATTCCTTATAGCGTTTTCGATTATACAGGATTTGAACGACCCAAGATTGGTTAATGACGTCATTGCAACCTCTCCACCAATGAAAAACTTGCATTTATAGTAAAATAGTGATTGATCAACCCTAGATCGTTCAAACCCCGTTTATTCGAAAACGCTATTAGTCCGTGGTTTACACCGATTGTTTAGTACGCGTACCAAAACTAAGGACGGTATTCTTATGGCCGGTTTATGCTTTGGTTTTAATCTTAATATTAAAGCCGAGAGCACAAGCTTTTACATAATGCGTAATGCATAAGCATAAGGAAATTGATTGGTCTATATATAAGCATAAGCAAATGCATAAGGAAATGGACCAATCAATTTCCTTATGCTTATGCGTTATGCTTTATGCAAAAGTCTGTGCTCCGGCCATAAGAGTTGATAACGTAGAATGCCATAAGGGCGTTTATACTTCCCTAGTCTTAATCTTAGGGCGGTATTCATAGTCCGTTCTTATATTCAAGATCGTCTTAAGCACGAACTTATATTCGCTCTCTTCGTCAGACACAATCTATGTGTGACGAAGAGAACGAATATAAGTCCGTGCTTAAGACAATCTTAAATATAAGAACGGACTATGAATACCGGCCTTAGTCTTAATCTTAATCTTATGGCCGGAGCACAGACTTTTGCATAAAGCATAAAGGCCGGAGCACAGACTTTTACATAAAGCATAACGCATAAGCATAAGGAAATTGATTGGTCTATATATAAGCATAAGCAAATGCATAAGGAAATGGACCAATCAATTTCCTTATGCTTATGCGTTATGCTTTATGCAAAAGTCTGTGCTCCGGCCATAACGCATAAGCATAAGGAAATTGATTGGTCCATTTCCTTATGCATTTGCTTATGCTTATATATAGACCAATCAATTTCCTTATGCTTATGCGTTATGCTTTATGTAAAAGTCTGTGCTCCGGCCTTTAGTCTTATGGCCGGAGCACAGACTTTTGCATAAAGCATAACGCATAAGCATAAGGAAATTGATTGGTCCATTTCCTTATGCATTTGCTTATGCTTATATATAGACCAATCAATTTCCTTATGCTTATGCGTTATGCTTTATGCAAAAGTCTGTGCTCCGGCCATAAGACTAAGGCCGGTATTCATAGTCCGTTCTTATATTTAAGATTGTCTTAAGCACGGACTTATATTCGCTCTCTTCGTCACACATAGATTGTGTCTGACAAAGAGAGCGAATATAAGTTTGTGCTTAAGACGATCTTGAATATAAGAACGGACTATGAATACCGCCCTAAGATTAAGATTAAGACCGAAGCATAAACCAGCCATAAGTCGTCATTGTCGTCTTAAGATACTAATATGGCTTTTTGATTGGTTCATAGCATTTTAAGACAATATTTAAGACAATCTTAAATATAAGAACAAACTATAAATACCGGCCTAAATCTGCTTCTCCGATAGGTATAAATCGTTTAGTGTAAAATCTACACCAATCAAAGAAGCTGATTTAGTATTTGGTACGCGTACTAAACAATCGATGTAAACTAACCCATTGCCAAACTTTCCGCACTAGTGTACACTAGTGACATTAAAGCGTTCTTATACTGAATGGGCACTGAATCGCGAGCCGAGAGAGAACCACATGTCGTGTATTGCTGTCCTTCTACGTACAGTCAAGTTCGAAACTCTTGAAAATCCTTTTCGACGATACTTAGAAAAATTTTGTATAGTCAGCCTCCGAAGTTCAATATTTTATTAACTATTAATCGAATCTCTTTTTTCATTAGAATTATCTTTATATTTCTTAAAGTACTTTCTAGAATGCCAGTCAGAACCATCAAGACCTCTTAAAAATTTTTTTCGTCGAAAATTTCGTGTTATTGCACTTTTTTAAAGTTGTTTTTCAACTTTTCCTGGACAAATATTTTAAAAAATTATAGAGAACTCCTAAACATGCATAAATATATTGTAATTCATCATCAGAACTAATCGGTCTAAAAATTTTTTTTTGTTTTTTCTATTTTTTAATCCGATTTTAAAAATGTTTTTTACTTATGAGGAATTCTAGAGTGCTTCAAAAAGAAGCATATAAACTATTCGATTCATTCAGAACTATTCGATCTTGAAATCAGGTTTGAAGTTAGCATCCATTTTTCAACCCCAACTATGGGGGTATCGCTGGAGCTCTTTTTAAAAATAAAAGGAAACGCTAGAACTTTTCAAAAAGAAGCTGGAACTCTAATCAAAACTATGAAATTTTAATGTCGGGGTGCTAACTTCACACACCCTAAAAGCTGCATCGCCCACAAAATAATACGCTATTTTATTGTACCAGAAAGAGGAGCATAACCTGATGATAATCATTTAGACTATCTCTTTATAAATTAATAGGACAAACCACCAACGTCTATTTCTCCAATGTTTATGTCTTCTTTTCTTCTTTAATATAAGTAAAATTCTCATTAACTGAAAAACTAAATATAATAATAAAAATGTTGCTCTGGGATTGGAGATTTCCTACAATTGTATTCGGTCAGCAATATTAAAATCCATACCGTTTATTTTTGGCTGTTATGGCTGTATGACATAAAATTTCTATCTTATATTCCTATCTTATAATTTATATCTTATATTTCATTATGTTATATTTTATTTCTATTCCTATAATTCTGATTTCTAATATTTAAAATGTATTCTTATTCTTAACATTTTCCTTATTGTGCATTAGAACCTTAGCTCTATGTGTTTACTAAAAACAGTTTCTTAATTTCAATATTAATCGTATTCATATAGACAGGACTGGGCAAAAAGTATTTGAAATACAAAATACTGTCAATCTTAATATGTTGATAGAAGACTTTTTACTTTCTATTTCAAATACTTAATTATGTATTTTGCCCAGCCCTGCATATAGACAAACAAATTTCTTTTATTTTGTAGTTTTTAAATCATATAAAAGAAAATCTTTTTCTTGGATCGGTATTTGAATTTGGAAGTGATCTAACAGCATTCAAAAGAGACTTCAGATTGGGATATTTACTATTATTAATAGAGTATTGATGTAAAATTTGTTTCCACATGTCATCAAAATTTAATTCTGAAAGGTTTTGTTTTTCTGCGGTTCTAAAATCTAGATATAAAGCACTCCATTCTTTCCTTAAACTATTTTGGTCGAAACCACCAAAGGTTTGAGCGATAAAAACAACATCATTGTAAGAAGTTCCTCTGTCAGGATCATTTAAAGCTGTCTCTGCTTCAAAAACTTTTAATTTAGATAAAAATTTGTCATTAATCGGTAATCTTTTACTCATTTCTTCGGCAGCAGTTATGTAAAATTTTAAACAATTCTCTCGAACATTTTCAACAAGGTTCACGTGTCCTTCCTTTATTAATTTTTCTAAATATTCTTCGCATTCTGATCCTAGATTAACTTTATCCAAAGCTTTTTGATTTTCTTTTTGAGAAAATTGATTATTACACAAATGTTGTGCAAAATTTTCTTTCAAAAAATATTTAGAAAATATAGTTAAAAACTCTACTGATTTTGATTGCAATAAATGAATTTTTGTCTCCAGAGTTTGAAAAAATACATTAAATGAATTGAAACAATTTAAAATATGTTTTAAAAAAAATAAATATGCTTTTATATCAAGACTTTCCATTAGAATTAATAAATCCAGCTGTTCAGACTCTGTATTTTCATTTCTAGCCATTTTAATAAAAAAAAACTTGATAATATCCCAAGACTCCAGAAGTTTTTTAACAAATGAATAGTGAGAAAGCCACCATGTACCAGACAAATTTTTGTAGTTTGTTTCCTGAAAACATTCATTAAATACTTTATAAATAATCGACTTTTTGGAACTATTGTTAATATAATTTGTGATCTCTTTTAAAAATTCTGTGCAATGCTTTGGTATGTTATTATATGCAGTTTCGACAGCTAATGCAGTGGAATGACATGGACATGAAAATGTTAACAAATTTTTACAAGTTTCTTTCAGCTTTCTTTTAAATAATAAATATTTGTCTGCTTTATCAGATGGATTACTGCATGATAAAGCAACAATATTTAAAAATGGAATATTAAGTTTCGACATTTCACATTGAAATGTATGAAACAATTTTTCCTCAGACTTATTTTTTTCATCAATATTAATGAATTTTACAAATTGTGAGCGAATATCTAATGTTTCAGGATCAACGTACCGAACAAAAAACGTTATGTATTTTTTATCAAAAAAATCAAATGTTTCATCAATAAAAATTGAAAATTTTGTCTTTTGAATGCTGTTGATCACACGGTTCATCTCTATTGGATATAACACATTCATAATTATGTTTTTACATTTTGTGCGATCCATATCCATACTTTTTAACGCATCATAATCGTCTCCTATTTGTTGGAAAAAGCTGAGAATATCTTCTGCAGTTTGATATGGAATATTTTTATCAGCAATCAATGCGGCAAATCGAATTTCTGCTGATTTCTTTCGCTCTTCAAATGTAACATGTGACGATTCATTCCTTAATTTGTTGTTACTTTGGTTTAGTTTGATTGTTTCATTTACTTCATTTGTTTCGTTTGTTTCTATATTATTCTGTTCAGACAATTTTATGTGTGCTTTGGATTTTGCATGACGAAAGATTTGCGATATACCACCTACAATACATTTATTACAGAACGAGCAAAGAGATAAATTTTCATTATGTGGAACGTCAGATAGCCATGGCTTAAATTGCTTAATATCTAACCATTTTTGTTGAAATTTGCTTCTTCTCGGCATTTTTTTAATAGAACTTACATTGTTACTATTTAATAATGATGTATTTTCTTTCATATTATTTTTATGACATGTAGAATTTGCATGTCTTAAAACGTGCGATAAGCTGCACGACATCTTTCTGTCGCATATGGTACAATAAAAAAGGTTATCATTAAACTCTACTTTACTTATCCAAGATTTAAATCTATCGTCTTTGAGCCAATTTGCTGAAAAGTTTCGTTTAGGTCTTTTTTTAAAATTATCACACATTTTTATGTAGAACAGAAAATATATAAAAATTTAAAATAACAAAGACTGATATACAGAAGATATCCTCACACAGGGTTTGAAGAAGGTTTTATCATGTATATGTACCTTCAGCTTAAAACAATTGAGAGCTTTTTGACAACAAATTCTGCTCCTTATCCTCTCCTCTTTTCACTATTATTGATGTCTTCATTCATCGAGTCACTCGATGTATTCCTTTTCATCAATTGATGCGTCAAAATTATTAGTCTTCTGTATAATTGATTAATACTCGATTCTTTTCTTTCCACATCGATACTTCTTTAAGGTGTACTTCCTGTTAAACTATCTTCTCCTTCTTCTCTCCTAGCTTTTCTAAATTAAGTGACCAATCTTCTTAAAAAACTTATACAAGGCTTCAAATGTTGCAAAGTTTTCCTCTATCAAAACGTTCTGTAAATTGTAGATATTTAACCTTAAATTTCTGGAATTTGTGTGTGTGTGATAAACCTTCCGCTCTTTCTGCATTATATTTTCTACATCTGAAGATTACATGGTTTGGTTGGTATCCTCTATACTATAAGCTTACCTCTCATTATTTATGTCCTTTTCTATATAATGATGTGTATAGTGATGTGCCCTAAGTCTATTAATCATGCACATAGTTTGTGTGCTATAGGAAAATTAAAAGCATCAAAGAAAAACTTATAATACAGATGTCTTCCTCGTTGATTTGAACATTTTCAGTCCAAAAGTTTAGAAAAAACTGTCAATTTTTGTTCATGCAGATGTCGAGAATTCCGTAAAATACCGAATGTGGAATTAGTACATAGAATGTTCACTATTTCTCTTAATTTATATTCAAAAAGTGAAACTGCAAAAAATTAAACTATTGTATTATATTAAAGATTATTTAAATTTGAAAAATACAAATACATACCTGCAATTTTAAATCAGATATTATTTATCTATTTATACAGCTTATCGCCGTCTTTGATCCTCTTGCAGATGCTCAAAACCAAAGAGAACTAGTTAAGTGAAAATGATCTTAGAAGTGAACACGAGACTACATCACACACACAACCGAGAACTGCGTATTTATTTTAGCTGCGATTTTATTTTGTCGACAAATTATCGTAACACGTGTGACACTATTCACGATTGTCGTATGAAGTCGAATTTGTTATAAAACCTATATATGTGAAACACTTGCAGCTTTAATCGTAGTGCCAGATTTGAGACGAAAGCATCAACTGCTATAAGGCCATTACACGTAAAAAAGTTTAGTTACAGGTGTAATATGTAAGCAAATCGACGATAGAATGACTCGCTCACTGTGATTGGTCGATTTGCTTACGCTTTGTGGCCCCTACATACAGGAAACGCGTGCAAAGCAACACGGTAGCCAATCAACTGACAACTTTTCCATAAGAGTGAAAGATTGATTGGCTACCGTGTCGCTTCTTGTCGCGCGGCAAGCGTTACCTCGTCCTGTGTGCAAGAGGCCCGAAGCTTCAATTCTTGAATTCATGCGAAAAATTTTCGTATTTATGCAAAAATAATGCTGCGCAATCCCTGATTGGTGTATATTTTTAAATCTAAAAGTATATATTAATCAGTAATCGCGTGTAGTGTTATGGCCGGAGCACAGACTTTTGCATAAAGCATAACGCATAAGCATAAGGAAATTGATTGGTCCATTTCCTTATGCATTTGCTTATGCTTATATATAGACCAATCAATTTCCTTATGCTTATGCGTTATGCTTTATGTAAAAGCTTGTGCTCTCGGCTTTAGTCCGTGGACCGAATCGATTTAATTGGATAAAAAAAATTATTTGATATGGTTGATACGATTGGAAGTCAACTTTAATATAATTTTAACCTGTCAAACTATGCACTTAAATAAGCCACAAGTAGGATCATCCTCCGGTCTAGTCCGGGCAAAAGGAAACGCAGCTATGTATACAGTTCACTGGCGTTAAGAGAAATCACGTGACCAAAAACTGCTGTAGCAGTTGGTCATTATCGGTCACATGTTGTTTACTGCTGAAATTTGAACGTCAACGTAAAAAGGCACCTTGAGTGATATGTTTTGCACGTTTGTAAATACGAAATTAGTTGTACAACGTTTAATAACGGACATACTTGCTGTTATTGTGAATTTCAGGCTCTTTCGTACTTTGCTGAACTGTCTATGCAATGGCTATAATAACGGACTTACCCATTAATGTGATTATTATCATCTTGTGCAATAAGAGCATCAGCTTTAAGGATATTATAAGTTTAGCTCTCTCATGCAACAAATTTTACAAGTTATTAACCACTGACAATGAACTTTGGCAGAAGAAATTTTATCAGAGGTATTTTTTCACATTGGTTTTTATGCAAACAAGCTTAATTTATCTTATTCGGGATGCAAGTTTAGTGATAAGCAAATATCTTATTTCATTTGCCTTGAATAAATTTTTTATTTTAGTCAAAATTTGAAATGTATAGTAACGTATGTTTTAAAATTTTCATTTCGGTTACGATAACTTTATCTGGCTTGTATAATTTTGAAAAATTATATAAAGGAACTGTAAAATGTGTAAAATTATATAACTTTGGAAAATGACATGCATTTTTTGTTTTAATTTTAGATGGCCTCATCTAAGAGAAGAATATGACGAACAACTGTGCCTAGAAAATAAAAGTTTTCTTGAACAAGTAAAAGCAGGTGTAAAATGTAAGAAAGAATTATGGTATTACTTGTCGGTGAAATCTAGACACGATTATTATTATTACCAAAATTACAAAGATTATTATTACGAAAATTTCGAAGATTATGATTACGAAAATTACGAAGATTATGATTACGAAAATTACAATGATTATGATTTTGATGTTGAATTTAGGCATTTTTGTTCACTGTTTGATCCAGATAAAGGCGCATATTTTATGAATTATTATTTCTTTGTAAATGAGCTGATGAGCTCGATTACAGGTCCTCTAATGTAAGATTTAACAAATTGTTAAAACAGCAGATTATAACACATTTATTGCATATTTAATTAAGAAAATATTAGATTTTAAATATTGTATACAAAATGTTTTAGAGTATTTAATTTCACACGAAGATTTCACGCAATAAATCTTCTTTCATACCTGCACTATTATCGTTTAAGGAAGAAGGTACACGAATTTCTAAATTATCCTGAAAAACAACAGATTTTAGAAAAAGCAGTCTTTATTGTAGCACAATGGTATCAACCCGTGCATCAACCCCAGAAATATATGTCTTACTTGTATGTGAGTACGTCACTGCATAAGATTACAGAGCAGGTATTGGAGTGCCTTCGAAATGAATATCCTGCGCATCCAATATGCTCAATATCAGAAGAGCAGCTTTCTTTTTGGGAAAACAGTAATATCGATGATAATCATTGGAATAGCATAGAAGGAAGACAGATTATAGAGAGTCTTTGTAAAGTTTTATATGATAAATTATGTTTTCGTGGAACTGTATTTTACACGAGTGAGAGTAACATTCTCAAATACTCTTGCATAGATCGCGTAAGTTATAAATTATAATACATTATGAATACTTAACGTTGTCAGCACAGTTCTTTGCTTGTTATGTCTTATAATATATTAATATTTTTTATTGTAATTTGTGACAGGTTTTTAAACATAAAATTGGTACCAGTGTAATTCTGGCAACAATATATCATAGTGTGGCGAGAAGACTTGGAATACGCTGCGATATAATATTCCATAAATTTAAGGATGAGTTCTTCTTATGCTGGAGAGCGAAATAGTATAAGTATAATTTTAATGCAAGCCTAAATTTTCATCCTTATCATATTTATACGTATATCTTTTTTATCACAGTCATACCACAAATCTCAAAGAAGAAGAATGTTTTGACATTGAATTCATGCGTAATGAACAAACAGTCGGTACAAATGACTGTCCTATAATTAATATTGCAAAATATGGTATTGATGAATATACGAAGAAAAGTCCTGTAGAGGTTAGCAGTTATTTATATTTTATAGTTAAGTAATAGTTAAAGAAGATAATAGATAACAGAAAATCAGTTGTAGATGCTAGCTAATATGTGTTATGACAATATGGAGCATATTTTATTAATATGATTTTATTAATATTATTTATAATTTTATTAATAATGATAATATTAATAATAGAAGAAAAAGGAATAAAATAAATTTACAATTTTAGCTTTGCTTATGTCATAATCTTTATTTCAAGGTGATGACATATATGAATACTGGTTTGTATTTAGAAATTGGTGACGTAGAAAGTGCAACACGAACGTATGGGGAATTACAGAATCTAATAGAACAGTACACTTGTAATTGAAGAACTAGGTCTCATATATGTACAGCATCAGACGGATTTATCCAATCTCATAGTTATGTTGCAGAAGATTCGGGTACCCTAATAAAAATATTTTTCTGAAAATTTAACGAAATTTTGCTGAAATGTATTTGAAAATTTCTCTCAATTAACCCCATTAATTAATTTCATAAATATTTCAGCAATTTTTCATTAAAAAGTAACAGTTTTTAGTTTAATTCAGTAAATTTCATGATAATTATCTCAAAACTCTTTTATTACTTTTCAACAATATATTTTAACTTTCCTTATATTTCATAGTATTACACACATTAAATTTTCATACAAAAAATTATGATTTATTTTGAAATATATTCAGTAATTTTTCAAAAACTTTCATTTTACTTTTCATTGATTTCATAGTACTTTCAGCAAAATATTTCCATTAGGGTATGTATAAATAAATGTGTGCATAACATATACACAAAGAATTATGTATAAAAAAATAAATATAAACAATTTTTTTAATTCTCAAAATTTTCTTATTTTTTATAACATTGTTTTCTTACACTATACAGGAAGAAATTAATATCAGAATGAAAATTTGTATTATGTTCATATAATTTTTTTAAAAATCCAAACATTTCTGTTGCATAAACATGTTTCTATATAAGTATACCTTTAAGTAAAAGATATTTTCAAATAAATTTTGTGCTTCGATATTTCTGCAGGATAATTGTACTAACTCTGAAGAGACAAGATGCGCTGAACAGTTGTTGAATAAATAAAAGTCATATATATGCAGTTACGATATGTAATTACCGCAAGTTATATATGAAATATCTAATTAACGTAGTAACCAAATTATTTAAAGTATTTTATTGTCTTATGAACAAATTATATAATTAAAAATGATGAAATAACTGAATTTATTATTTAATATATTTTTGTGAAATTAATGCATGTAAAATAGATAGAGCTGGTAAACAGTGTAAACCTTTAACTATAAAAATATGGACCGTTAGAGTTAACTTCACGCTTTAGCACCCACAAACCAAAAAGAACATTTGAAATTACCGCTTATAAGTGTAAGCGCTCACAGCGCATAAGCATCCAAAGGAAACGCAGCTTATGTATAAAGTTCATTGGCCTGGTGAGAAAACACGTGACCAAAACTACTGTAGCAGTTGGTCATTTTTGGTCACGTGTTGTTTACCACTGAAATTGAACGTCAACGTAAAAAGGCACCTTGAGTGATATGTTTTGCACGTTTGTAAATACGAAATTAGTTGTACAACGTTTAATACCGGACATATTTGCCGTTATTGTGAATTTCAGGCTCTTTCGTACTTTGCTGAACTGTCTATGCAATGGCTATAATAACGGACTTACCCATTAATGTGATTATTATCATCTTGTGCAATAAGAGCATCAGCTTTAAGGATATTATGAGTTTAGCTCGCTCATGCAACAAATTTTACAAGTTATTAACCACTAACAATGAACTTTGGCAGAAAAAATTTTATGAGAGGTATTTTTTCACATTGGTTTTTATGCAAACAAGCTTAATTTATCTTATTCGGGATGCAAGTTTAGTGATAAGCAAATATCTTATTTCATTTGCCTTGAATAATTTTTTATTTTAGTCAAAATTTGAAATGTATAGTAACGTATGTTTTAAAATTTTCATTTCGGTTACAATAACTTTATCTGGCTTGTATAATTTTGGAAAATTATATAAAGGAACTGTAAAATGTGTAAAATTATATAACTTTGGAAAATGACATGTATTTTTTGTTTTAATTTTAGATGGCCTCATCTAAGAGAAGAATATGACGAACAACTGTGCCTAGAAAATAAAGGTTTTCTTGAACTAGTAAAAGCAGGTGTACAATGTATGAAAGAATTATGGTATTACTTGTCGCTGATGTCTAACTATTACAAACGCTATTACCAAGATAATTTTGATGTTGACTTTATGCATTTTCATTCACTGTTTAATCCAGATAAAGGCGCATATTTTATGAATTATTATTTCTTTGTAAATGAGCTGAGAAGCTTACTTACAGGTCCTCTAATGTAAGATTTAACAAATTGTTAAAACAGCAGATTATAACGCATTTATTGCATATTTAATTAAGAAAATATTAGATTTTAAATATTGTATACAAAATGTTTTAGAAAATTTGATTTCACACGAAGACTTCAAGCAATAAATCTTCTTTCATACCTGCAGTATTATCGTTTAAAGAAGAAGGTGCACGAATTTCTAAATTATCCTGAAAAACAACAGATTTTAGAAAAAGCAGTCTTTATTGTAGCACAATGGTATCAACCCGTGCATCAACCCCAGAAATATATGTCTTACTTGTATGTGAGTACGTCACTGCATAAGATTACAGAGCAGGTATTGGAGTGCCTTCGAATTGAATATCCTGCGCATCCAATATGCTCAATATCAGAAGAGCAGCTTTCTTTTTGGGAAAACAATAATATCGATGATAATCATTGGAATAGCATAGAAGGAAGACAGATTATAGAGAGTCTTTGTAAAATTTTATATGATAAATTACGTTTTCGTGGAACTGTATGTTACATTTGTTCGAGTGAGAGTAACATTTTCAAATACTCTTGCATAGATCGCGTAAGTTATAAATTATAATACATTATGAATACTTAACGTTGTCAGCACAGTTCTTTGCTTGTTATGTCTTATAATATATTAATATTTTTTATTGTAATTTGTGACAGGTTTTTAAACATAAAATTGGTACCAGTGTAATTCTGGCAACAATATATCATAGTGTGGCGAGAAGACTTGGAATACGCTGCGATATAATATTCCACAAATTTAAGGATGAGTTCTTCTTATGCTGGAGAGCGAAATAGTATAAGTATAATTTTAATGCAAGCCTAAATTTTCATCCTTATATTTATACGTATATCTTTTTTATCACAGTCATACCACAAATCTCAAAGAAGAAGAATGTTTTGACATTGAATTCATGCGTAATGAACAAACAGTCGGTACAAATGACTGTCCTATAATTAATATTGCAAAATATGATATTGATGAATATACGAAGAAAAGTCCTGTAGAGGTTAGCAGTTATTTATATTTTATAGTAATAGTTAAAGAAGATAATAGATAACAGAAAATCAGTTGTAGATGCTAGCTAATATGTGTTATGACAATATGGAGCATATTTTATTAATATGATTTTATTAATATTATTTATAATTTTATTAATAATGATAATATTAATAATAGAAGAAAAAGGAATAAAATAAATTTACAATTTTAGCTTTGCTTATGTCATAATCTTTATTTCAAGGTGATGACATATATGAATACTGGTTTGTATTTAGAAATTGGTGCCATAGAAAGTGCAACACGAACGTATGGGGAATTACAGAATCTAATAGAGCAGTACATTTGTAATTGAAGAACTAGGTCTCATATATGTACAGCATCAGACGGATTTATCCAATCTCATAGTTATGTTGCAGAAGATTCGGGTACCCTAATAAAAATATTTTTCTGAAAATTTAACGAAATTTTGCTGAAATGTATTTGAAAATTTCTCTCAATTAACCCCATTAATTAATTTCATAAATATTTCAGCAATTTTTTATTAAAAAGTAACAGTTTTTAGTTTAATTCAGTAAATTTCATGATAATTATCTCAAAACTCCTTTTATTACTTTTCAGCAGTATATTTTAACTTTCCTTATATTTCATAGTATTACACACATTAAATTTTCATACAAAAAATTATGATTTATTTTGAAATATATTCAGTAATTTTTCAAAAACTTTCATTTTACTTTTCATTGATTTCATAGTACTTTCAGCAAAATATTTCCATTAGGGTATGTATAAATAAATGTGTGCATAACATATACACAAAGAATTATGTATAAAAAAAAAAATAAATATAAACAATTTTTTTGATTCTCAAAATTTTCTTATTTTTTATAACATTGTTTTCTTACACTATACAGGAAGAAATTAATGTCAGAATGAAAATTTGTATAATGTTCATATAAATATTTTAAAAATCCAAACATTTCTGTTGCATAAACATGTTTCTATATAAGTATACCTTTAAGTAAAAGATATTTTCAAATAAATTTCGTGCTTCGATATTTCTGCAGGATAATTGTACTAATTCTGAGGAGACAAGATGCGCTGAACAGTTGTTGAATAAATTTAAAAGTCATATGTATATATATTTGTGATGATAAGGTATCAGTTGCAAAAAATCTATAGAAGCATTTTTAACATAATATTATAATTTATATATTAGTTTATAATATACAGTTTTATACTATTTTCTAACTTACAATAATTCGTAAACATTTACATATTTTTTTAAGAATAGAATTATTTTCTCCAAAAATTGAAACATATAGTGTATTGATTCTTCCTCACATAAACATGTTTCAGATTTCTTATTGAAAAACCTTTAAACTCATAAATCATTAAAATATATTATCTCTGTGTCTGCTTAATTTCAGAAGAGGTCAATACATTCTGTGCACACAAAAGTAGTAAGTATATATAAATTATATTAGAAAATAAATGCGTACAATATCAAATTCCATTTTTTTATACTGTAAGTTATTAAATGTTAAACTCTGCATTACAAAACAATTATTAAATATTTTTTATATTAAATTTTTAAACATATTATACCGGGTGTTTTAGATCACTCGTACACCCCATTTAAAAACGAGGGAAGTGGTTATTTAAAAAAATGGTTTTAACAGAAGTTGTTGGTGATCAAGTAATGCATTACATGGGCATATGCGATTGACCTTGAATGGCGTCGTGAAGGTCATGTCAAGGTCGACTTGAATTTTTTAAATCCGACCGTGCGACCTCCACGCGGTACATCTTGGGTAATACTAATGCCGGCGGTACTTAAATTTTAAAGTCTCATAACTCAGGAAGATCTCAACTAAAAAGAGTTTGTAACCAGTGTTTCGAAAACGCCTTGACGTTAGCTACAAGAATATGAAATAAAAAGTAAGGATTCCCATTTAAAAAATTCAAGTTGACCTTGACATGACTTTCACGACGTCATTCAAGGTCAATCGCATATGCCCATGTAATGCATTACTTGATTACCAATAACTTTTGTCTGAAACATTTTTTAAAATAACCACTTCACTCGTTTTTAAATGGGATGTACGAGTGGTCTGAAATACGCAGTATATACATAGTTCAAATTCTATAATACATTATATATTTTAAATACTAACATAAGATTATAAAAATATATCTATAAAATGTATATAAAAATTTTGTATATTTTAGTCAAAGTTCATATTATTACGCCGTTCTATGTCTCTAATTTCTAGCATATCTGTTTTGAGATGCAGTTTCATAATTTCCCTCCATATGTCCAATCTATGCTGTTCATTATCGACACCAAGCCGCAACAAGATGTTTTCGTTTATTCTTAACAATACTCTTCCTGTAATGTCATGCTTAAAAAGACATGAAACATTGTTTACTATGTAACACATTTTCTTCAATAAGAAAGTGATGTATATTTACAAATTTCTCTAGTACACAAAGTATTATAGTTACAGGAAACAGAATAAAACAAATGTTGATAAAAGTATTCAAAGAATATAAACATAAATTTCATAATAAAAAAAATACTCACATGTAAAAACTTTTCATGATACAGCTGATAATAGTCACTACAGTGTCGTCTCAACCACTTTTGCACGTCTAACACGTTCCATAAATACACCGGACGAGGTCGAGCTGTCTTGTTCTGCAACAAAGTGAAAACTTATGTTAATGAACATTATTCCATCTATACAATTTATATATCTTAATATTCTTACTTTCGGTTTATTGCTAGGATTAATAATTTCCTCTACCATCGTATTTCGTCAGTGAATTATAAAATATAAATCTTTTTATAGATATAAAAAACAGCACAAACACACACACCAGCAGTATAAAGTGATATATGATCTAAATTGATCTAAATGCTTCTTCTTCTTTCTTGATAATGGCTCCGGAAAGGCAAGATCCTCACCATATGGCCATATGGCTCTGAGAAATAGATCTAAAGGCTGTGTAATGTGATTAGTAACGCCCGCATCAAACTATGCAATTTGTTGCAGCAACTCGCAAGCAATCTAGTAAATTACTAAAAATGCACCATACAGCACACAATATTTCTAGTAATTTACTAGATTGCTTGTGAATTGCTGCAACAAGTTGCATGGACTACGTTTACACGGCTCGATTTAGAGCCACCGCACAAGCTTCTCTGGTGCACCGATAAGCACCTTGTGCGGTGGCCCTTACGCCGAAGTTATAACATTAATGTTATAACACGGACTAAGGAATAGAGGGACGGAGCACAAGCTGTACCGGGGAGCACGTTTGCAAGAGGGGGGGGGGGGGGGGGCGCCATATTTGTTTAGTAATCACCACACATAGAACTCACTATTTGCGTATGTGTGAGAAATGAAAGTCAGATCCTGCGCACAATAAACAAAATAGAAAATAGAAATAGGAATAATTATTAAATATTAAAAATAAGAAATTAGAATTATTTATTTTAAAAATAAAAAAAATAGAAAAAATTAATGCATGAATTAAGAATTGAAATTAATTAATATATTTTATTCTCTTGTTAGATGTAAAATAATTTCTCTTTTTAATATTAAATTATTGTTTATTGCTATTTCTAATATTTTATCTACTGTATGCAGAGCCTCAGAGTAATAAAAGTTAAAGTATTTTATAAAATTTATAGTACAACAATAATAAAACCGCCTAACCTCTTTCCGCTTGTCACTCGTTATGTCTAGTGGCACTACTCGAGTGTAACCATGTCACAGACACAGAGGGCTTGTTCGTTTAGCTACACTGGGGCTGCTCTGGTTCTGCTCTACACAGGATAATACAGGACAGATAAATAGTTTGTCCTGTATTATCTTGTTTAGAGCAGATCCAGAGCTGCCCCAGTGCAGCTAAACGAACAAGCCCAGAATCTCTGTGTGAAGCCTTGTGTCCACGATACTAGAACTCGGTCCGAGATCTCGGACAGAGGAAAAGTTACTAGAACTCAGATCATGTACACACTGATAGCGTTTTCGATTATACAGGATTTGAACGACCCAGGGTTGATCAATCACTATTTTACTATAAATGCAAGTCTTTCATTGGTGGAGAGGTTGCAATGACGTCATTAACCAACCCTGGGTCGTTCAAATCCTGTATAATCGAAAACGCTATGAATTTGGATGCAAAACTCGAATAAGAAGCTCAAACGAAAAAATGCGTTGCGTCCCATTTTTCGGTACGAGTTATTGCGAGTTATTAGATTTTACTAGTTTCTTTTACTATCTGTCAAGACAAAATATAAGATACTTATAGTGATACGAGATACTGTGAACTAGAGACCCTAAAAAGAGAGACTCGCCAACTCGTCACGTGACTGTTAGTGGACTCTGATTGGCTGGTGTATAGATCGCACATTTGTGCCCCGTGTGCACCATAAAGCTACACTGAACTACACTATGAATACCGGCCATACCATGGTGGAAAGAAACAAGGTGAGTTATTCTCGTGGTTGCGCAGTAGTCTAAAGGTAGTGGGGAGCGGACAGCCAATCATAGGGGGCCCATTTCATGAAAATTCAGTATGGCTGATGGCTGATGACATGCTTTATTAACGTATATAAAGTGTATACAGTGTTCCTCTTAAAAAAATATATAGTGTTCGTGCAGAGAGTTTTCTTAAATTTGGAAAAGACCGATGTGACCGTCGTGTAAGTAATAAATAAATATATAATATGAAGATTTGTTTAGAGTTTGGTGTAATATGTAATATTATGTGACTTTATCTTTGTAGACAGTATGCCGACCTGTTGCATTAAAAATTGTAATAGTCGCAGTATTTATTTATTTACAATACTGTTTTGATTTTTTAATCAGCTGTGAACGTTTGAATTTTGCGCGCATAAAATGGGTCCCCTGTGATTGGTTGACAAGCAAGTCCCCCAACTCTTTGCCGCCATTATGCGCAATAACTCACCTTGTTTCTTTCCACCATGGGCCATACGACACGCCTTTTTGGTCGTCAATCAAAACCTGTCGATACATTTTTTTCAAATCGGCAGCAATTGCAATCGCATGTAATCTAAATCGCAAAATTATATTTATTATGTTGTCTTGTAAATTTGCTCCGGTCATTAATGTGTCGTTTAATGAAATGCCAGACGCGGTTTTCGCAGAGCCATCGAATACTACGCGTAGTTTCGTTGTAACGCTCGATTCGCGTAACACACCGTGATGCGGTAAATATATCGGTGTTCTAGTGCTCGCTTTCTTGGTTATTTTAGACATATGATTTAGTTGAATGTATTCTTGCATAAATTTTGAATAAAAATCGTAAAATTCTTGATTTACTTGAAATTTGCGTTCTAAATATTTCAATCGTCTTATTGCTATTTCTTTCGATTCGCCGAGCTCCGCTCTGTTTTCTCGGAAGGGCAACCTCACGACGAAACAACCAGACGAGTCTCGACTCATCGTGTTTACGAAATAGTCCTCACACGCTTGCTCTTCTATAGACATCATAACGCGTTTTTCTACCGGATATTCTTCTAATTCCCAAAATTTTAACATTATTTCGTTAATTGAGCTTTGTTTCAAGAATAAACACGTATGAACATTTAATGATGATTGATTTCTTAATTGATTTGCAACTAGATGATCTGGTATTGAGCCTGCTAATATCCAACCGAGTTTGCTATTTTGCAATACAGGTAATTCGTCGCCGAGCTCAATTTTTCCGGTTTCTAACAATTGAAAAAAGAATTCTCCGCCTATGAGCGCATCTATGTTGCTCGGATTGCCGAATAACGGATCGGCCAACTTGATATTTTCCGGCATTGACAATTTAGAAACTAAAATAGACACCGATGGTAATTCTCGCGTTATTCTCGGAACGACTAAATAATCGAGATTTAGCTTGTATTCTGAGACTCGCGATTTTAACTGTACTTGACAACCGTGTTTAATTGTACAATTCATATCGCCCAAACCGTTAATGGATTCGTGAACATTGTTTAATTTTAAGCCAAGTTTTTTACATGCGGCCAAAGTTATGAAATTACTTTCGCTCGCGCTATCCAATAGAACTCTTAATTGACAATTGTAATTATTACTTCCCTTAGCGTTTACTATTGCTGTTGACATCAGGACGTGCTTCCGCCTCGTTTCTCCTCGCGCATGATGCACCGACAGTCCGCTCGATGCTTGGGCAGAAGATGCCGCTGCCTCTCGCATTGACTCCGTCGATGAATTCGCATTCCTTGCTGTTCCCACAGGAGCATTGATTGGCCCTTTCCTCAAATTTTTTATTGAGTTGGCTGCTTCCCTTGATTGATGACACAAGGTATTGTGTCGTCCTCCGCATTCTCGACACGAGCCTGACTTGCAATTCGCCACGAAATGATCATTGCGAAGACAATTGATGCACAGCTTTAGGCACATAATTGTCTGAATTCTATCTTCAACCGATGAATTCAAAAATTGGTCGCAGCAATAAATAAGATGCTGGCCTTGGCACAAGTAACATCGTCCTCCTTGAACGTTAGTCGATAACAATGTTTTTATTTGCGATTTCGAAGAAAACGACTGTTTCTGTTTACCGTCATGTCTTTCGTAATTGAATTTTATCTTATTCGTGCTATCTCCCGAATTTTCACTCAGAGATACGCGTTCCAAAACTTGACATCGGCGTTGCAGAAATTCTAATATTGCGTTTGTCGATAAATTTTCTAGATTTTCGGCGTGTTCCTCCCAACGTCTCCTCGTGACGCTATCCAAATTTTTCTCGATCAAATTGAAACCGTGTGAGCTTCGGCGGACGCGGATTAGCTCGCCGGAATCCAGGTTCGGTCGGTTGGGGGTATGTCAAATAAACCAAATACTCGTTTATCAGAAAAATAATGAAACAGTGTTTATTGAGAAAGATGTTGATACGATTTGCCTCGAATGATCTGCTACAATGCTCGTGCATACATGCGAAGCGTGTGCAAGATGAATTTGAAATAGTATATAAATTAGCCAAATATCGGTGAAGTAATTAACAAGTGATAGCGAAATAGTTCTTTAAAGCGGCGTGAAATGAATACAGAGTAGCGTGAAGATAAATGCGGAGTTTCGTTACTGGTAAAATAATTATTTGAGCAACGGTGGAATAATTATTTTAAAGCGGCGCAAAATATAAGTAAAAGCAACGTGAAAATAAATGCAAGATATCGGCAAAGGCGAAATAATTATTTAAGCAATGGTGAAATAATTATTTTAAAGCGGCGCAAAATATAAGTAAAAGCAACGTGAAAATAAATGCAAGATATCGGCAAAGGCGAAATAATTATTTAAGCAATGGTGAAATAATTATTTTAAAGCGGCGCAAAAATAAAAGCGAAAGCACGTGAAAATACATGCAAGATATCGGCAAAATGAAATAATTATTCGAGCGGCGGCGAAATAATTATTTAAGGCGGCGTAAAATAAATGCGAAGTATACGTGAAAATCAATGCAAAGTATCGTAATAATGAAATAATTATTTGAGGCGACGGTGGAATAATTATTTAGTATGACGTGAGGCGTCCTGGTGCGGTCGGCGAGAGCGCAAGCGCGGGCGATCGTGTCGCAACGGTTGGTACGAGACGGAGCGCTCGTCGGTGAGTGCGTTCGTAGTATCGCGAGTCTGTTCGATCGTAGATCGATGCGGACTATTCGGCGGCGCGGATTGGTCGACGCGGTGTTGCTTACCGGACGGATTACCGTTATGAAATCCCGGCGAATAAACGCGGTGTGCGGACTTAAGCCGAGAGCACAAGCTTTTACATAAAGCATAACGCATAAGCATAAGGAAATTGATTGGTCTATATATAAGCATAAGCAAATGCATAAGGAAATGGACCAATCAATTTCCTTATGCTTATGCGTTATGCTTTATGCAAAAGTCTGTGCTCCGGCCTTTAGGCTGCCGATTACGTTCGGCGGGAGTACGAGGATGCTCGTACGAAGACGGAATTTAGAATAGCGACCTGGCTAGGTATGCGGAAATGCCCGCAATACAGAGTTCGGTGGCCTAGAGGAACCAAGTACGCTTGGCGGGTATACGAATATATTCGTATCCTGGAATCAAAGAATACCGAGGACGCTCGGCGGTACACGAGGATACTCGTGTGCTGGCACAGGTATAGAGTCCGAGGATGCTCGGTCGGGACTACGAGGACGCTCGTAGCAGGGTTGTTCGCTGTCGATCAGCGAACGGAGTCTGGTGAGAAGACGTTCAGCCGGGCCTCTTTTATACCCGGCTGGCGGCCGAATGATTTCGAATCGGCAAGCATCGGCGGTTTCGGCGGCGAGTCCCCCACAATACGGAATTTCGGAACGGTCGGGTGTGGGGGATTTTCGGCGGTTGACCGCCGTTGTTTTTGATAGGAAATTTATCGGCGCGCGATGCGCCCTTGGTGGGCTACGGACGATGGACGGTCCGTAGCCGTAACGATGCAGCGGGCTGCATCGTTACAAAATAAATAATCAATTCTCCCCAAGATTCCGTGGGACTCTTCATCGAGTTTAAGACTCGTAAATGTCTTTGAACGTGATCCACAAGTTCCCGAATCGCTCCCGCTGACTCTCGATGCACTCGCGGTAGCTCGAACAGACATTGAACGTGTCGCTTGCGAATAGCCTTTTCGTCTTCGTAACGTTTTTTCACCAATTCCCACGCGATCGCGTAATTCTGATCCGATATCTCGATCGACTCGATCACCCGTGCAGCTGGACCGCTTAATGAGCCTACCAGATATTGATGCTTTTGCACATTCGACAAATCGCTGTCGTGGATTAGTGTTTTAAATGTGTCGGCATACCTTTTCCATTCCTCGATGTTTCCGTTGAATGTCGGTAGTTTGATAATCGGCAGCTTTACTTGCGATTCTCGCGGCGTTCCGGATTGTGAGCTCAACCGGTCGAGCATCTGACCCTGCTGCTCTATTATCCGCTGCAACATATCGTTGCCGTTGCAGTCGTTTGAACGCTCAGATAGACGTTGCATGAGCATCACTTGCTGCTCCAAAACTTGAGCCAGCGTAACATTGCCCATTTGACCTTCGTCATTATTAATTGTTACTGGGGATGGTGGTTTTAATTTTTCGAGGCATTGCAATAACGATGCTCTTATCGCAAAGTATCGATCGTCGAACTCTGTCTCTTCCGACGCATCTCGATGTTCGTATTCTTCGTCGGATACCACATTCAGTAATTGTTGCGAGATGGCCTGAAATTTAACGCATGCCTCTTCCAAGGCTTGAATACGTGACTCAATTTCTTCCTTCGTGGTAGTATTCAAATCTTCGCTTACTCTATTCACGAAATTTCTTGTCGCTGTTAGCTTTGTTTTAATTGCTCCTCTTTGCCTTCTCAGTTGTTCGACACTCATTCTGCTTGCTAATTATTGTACCTTTTTTCACGCTAATAGTCTGCTTATAGCCGTTGAACTTGAATCTTTAAATTGTCTTTGTAACGATAAACACAAACAACGTTGCCGTTAACCGATACAGCTAATTGAATGTACTGACCGATTGCATGCACGACTCAGTTTCGAATTGATTAAAATGCTGATTTAGTTCTCGAACCCGCCCGGACCGAACCAGAAATTGTTTCACCGACTCTTGTACGCGCGGATCCGGCTCGAAGGACCATAAATGTTGGATTTCAGACGAATAGTTTGAGAAATATGTTGGTCGTGGTAAATAAGTAGAACGATGTGATTGATTTTGATCTTACTTTACTTTAACACTTATTACAACTACGTGAATTCCACTATCTGTCTGAATAACTATGTGAATCTGTAAGACTCAAATTGACGCTAATAGAGATCTGATTGACTGTAAGTCTTACAAAAATGACTGCAGTTTTCGATAATCTCTCGCTTTTTATAATGAGACCATCGTTCCCCTCTTGAGGATTTTTCTCAAATTTTAATACGCTTGCGCGACGGCTCAGGCGCTCGCTTCGCAGCTGTATCTGGACCTATGCCCATACGGTTCTATACAATTTTGAAGAATCACAGTTTGAGATTGATCGAGCAGATAATTGGCGAAAATTAAAATCAAACGCCATACCAACACTTTTCGATATACCCGATCCACCTGCAATGAATAAAAATGAAACAGATGAACCAAATACAAATGCCACTGCTGAGAAAGACGTAAGTTTCTATAATACATTACAGTAAGATAAAAGAAATGACATGTATTAATTTGTTTGTTTATTTATTCATTTATTTATTATTATTATATTTATGTGCGTAACTAAACTCTTGTACACATCGTACGAGTGATTAAATATAAATATAAGATTAATGAAAAAATTTACGTCTTTCTCAGCAATGGCATTTGTATTTGGTTCATCTGTTTCATTTTTATTAATTGCAGGTAGATCAGGTATATCGAAAAGTGTTGGTATGGCGTTTGGTTTTAATTTTCGCCAATTATCTGCAGTCTCAAACTGTAATTCTTCAAAATGTTTCTGAAATAAAAAAACTGTTTATAAGATAAATGTCCTTATTGATTACAGTTATTCATATTTATGTCATTTCAAACGATGACAACTCTAAACTACACTTAAAAAAACCATCCATGATTCTAAACAAACAGAAAAAGTACGTAAATTAGAAATTTAAGAGAATAAACTTACTTCACAGAGGTACGATGATTTGGTTGGTGTCCAAGACTCTCTTTTTGTTCACATTCGGATAATCAAAATACACGTAAACACAGAGTTCGAGCAGCTTAGAAACCATAACCTAATTATCATAAACTTGTCAGCTCAGTGACAGAGGCGTGAGGGCAAAGAGTGGGGGAACGGAACAGAAATAGCGGAGACCAGAGCAGACGGTAGAATACCTACATCTTTAGTGCTCTACTAGTACTAGATTGCTAACTTTAGGCTTTGACGTATGGAAAAACTGAGGCTGGCAGGATTTCCGGTTTCGACCATGACACCCTACAACAAAATGGCCGCTCAACAACTGTTCAACAACTGCTCAATAACTGCTCAACAACTGCTCGGCATCTTTCAAGAATTTTTACAATATTATCAATTTGTGGCTGCGTTCCGTAAAGCGCATATGTGCGCATGTATCCTTAGTATACGTTACGTTTATTATAGATACTTGCGCGCATATGCATTTTACGGAACGCAGCCTGTATCACCTATTGAGTAAAAAGAAACAGGAGGGAGCGTTTGGTTTTAAAAGTGCGGACGGAAGTGACTATATAAAGTGGTCGCTCAAGATGGCCGCTCAAGGGCGCCAATATTGAATGACTTGTTATGTTTAATTAGGAAATAATGTACAATTAAAAGAAAATAACTAAAATATGCAACAATAATACCAAATTTTAATGGCGTTTTTCATTGGGATTGCACTCGTGCAGTATTTCCATAAGAGCAATGTTAAAATTTAAAATCTAAATTTATATTAAATCCTTCGTCCTTACAAAAATTTATCCATGCATTTCTTTGATCCGGATTTTTCAGAAACCTGTTTGTGAGTAAAAATTATTTAGTAATTATTGTGAATCTACAATTTCACAATACTATACATATGATTATAATCTCCAAAATACAAATCTTATTATTGTTGATAATACTAACCGATGAAACGTTATTCCATGATTTCGAACTGCTGCTGTTATGCCACAAGCTCTACAGTATACCATTTTGATCGTTTATTTCCATACACTGTTGCATAAAAGACTATACACTGCATATTAATGCGTACGGCGTACGGTATGCCGCTTGCCGCTATGCTCGAGCATTCCCTCTCACTTTCAAAAAGTGGTCGCTCAAGATGGCTGCCATGACGTACATCCGTCCGCGGATTTACCTAGTCCTGGCTAGTATATGCTCCCTCCTGTTTCTTTTTACTCAATGGTATCACCACGCCGAGTATCACATGTGCATACGCACGTACAGATATACACATACCACGCATTGTCGCCATTTTGTTGTAGGGTGTCATGGCCAAAACCGGAAATCCTGCCGGCCTCAGCTCTTTTGACGAAGTTAGCGATCTAGTACTAGTATAGACATCTGTGTTTGTGCCTGACACTGGCCGCATTCAGCGGACTCAACAGTTGGACAAAGTTACTAGATTTTCCGCTGAATGAGGGTGCTGTCACATAGAACCCGTAATCCGTAATCCGCACCGGAAGTCCGCAAAAGTTACTAGGGATTGCGTCCGTAACGTTACGTGTGTTTTTTCTCCTTGTGTCCCATGGAGCCGTAAATACACACGTAACGGTATTACTATTTTTTATTTAACAAATTATAATTGTTTATTTGTATTTTATTCATAAGAAAACTACAGAATATATTATAATTTTAACAAAAATTTTAATTAAATCGTCAAATTTAGTTAAATAAATAAAATTACAAAAGCATTACTGGTAATAACTAGTAACTTTTAGTAACTTTTACGGAAATTTCATGGAATTACGGCTCCATGGGACACAAGGAGATAAAACACACGTAACGTTACGGACGCAATCCCTAGTAACTTTTGCGGACTTTCGGTGCGGATTACGGATTACGGGTTCTATGTGACGCCGGCCTGACGCTGTTAATTTGTTGGCTCTAAAAGTAAGAGCCAATCACGTTTGATTGCTACTGAACGGTTTATTTCGCTGAATGCGCCCATTGTGTCTATTTGTGTCTCTTTGGTGGAAAACTACCAAAATTTTCATTTTATCCATCTACAAAATATATTTGTACTCATCGCGATTGTAAACAATAATAAATGATGATTATGTTTAATTTATATGTACTTTAAATATGCCAATATGCTCTTGGTACGCCAATTTTTCAATTAAATGAACTTACTAGGGTAGTTTTCCACCAAGAGACACAAGCGACACAAAATGACACAGTGTTTGACACAATGTTTTCCTACAACGACACAGCTTGACACAAATATACACAGCTAAAAAGGTGAGTCGAGGTGATTTGTGTTCAATTCATGGCTGCCAATTATTTGACAAACTTAGGGAAATTTCAAGTTGTAAAAGTTGAAACACCATGTATGTAAGTAATAAAGGCAAAAACATGCAAATTGTTGTAAATTAATCTATTATCGTTATTCATCTAAAAAATTAGAATATTTAATTTAGTTTTTTACAAAATAAAAAAGTAATAGAGGTTATATTTTATGTACTATATTATTTTATGTACTATATTATTTTATGAAAATTGCGAAGTTCAAAATTTATTTTTGTAAATTATACTTACTATGCAATTAAAACAGATGTACATATACATATGAGTAAAATTTCAAGAAAAAATTTACTATAGAACGCCAACTATGGCTGTACTAAGAATTATAATGGGTTTGTTCGTTTTAGCTACACTGGGGCTGCTCTGGGTCTGCTCTACACAGGATAATACAGGACAGATAAATAGTTTGTCCTGTATTATCTTGTTTAGAGCAGACCCAGAGCTGCTCCAGTGCAGCTAAAACGAACAAGCCCAATGTTCCAACAAGCGGCTTCACACAACTGTTTTGTGCCTGACACTGTGTCTATTTGTGTCTCATTGGTGGAAAACTACCTAGATATCATGGGAAGACATAAGCAGACTCTAGCAGTCTAGTTCAGAACTTACTAGATATCATGGGAAGATATAAGCAGACTCTAGCAGTCTAGTTCAGAACTAAACGCATTCCATCAAGTATCTAAGCACGGTGTTTGACCGTGTCACACAGTGGGCTTGTTCGTTTTAGCTACACTGGGGCTGCTCTGGGTCTGCTCTACACAGGATAATACAGGACAGATAAATAGTTTGTCCTGTATTATCTTGTTTAGAGCAGACCCAGAGCTGCCCCAGTGCAGCTAAAACGAACAAGCCCACTATTGATCTGTGTCTCCTAGATGGAAAGCTCCCTATGATGATTAGGTTATGGCTTCTAAGCTGCTCGAACTCTGTGTTTACGTGTATTTTGATTATCCGACTGTGAACAAAAAAAAGATACAAAATGCCTCGCTGCGTTGCGGTCAATTGTACCAATAGAACAGAAAAAGGCGTTCGATTATATTTGTTTTCTGCGGATGATGTTCGTCGACAGCAAATGATACGTAATTTCCGCAGAGAGTCTTGGACACCAAACAAATCATCGTGCCTCTGTGAAGCAAGTTTATTCTCTTAAATTTCTAATTTACGTAGCTTTTTTTGTTTGTTTAGAATTATGGATCTTTTTTTTAAGTGTAGTTTAGATTTGTCACCGTTTGAAATTACATAAATATGAATAACTGTAATCAATAAGAACATTTATCTTATAACCAGTTTTTTTATTTCAGAAACATTTTAAAGAATTACAGTGTGAGACTGGTCGAGCAGATAATTGGCGAAAATTAAAACCAAACGCCATACCAACACTTTTCGATATACCTGATCCACCTGCAATGAATAAAAATGAAACAGATGAACCAAATACAGATGCCATTGCTGAGAAAGACGTAAGTTTCTATGATACATTACAGTAAAATAAAAGAAATTATATATTAATTTGTTTATTTATTCATTTATTTATTATTATTATATTTATGGGCGTGACTAATACTTTTGTACACATCGTACGAGTGATTAAATATAAACATAAGATTAATGAAAAAATTTACGTCTTTCTCAGTAGTGGCATTTGTATTTGGTTCATCTGTTCAACAGCAGCGACAAGTCGACACATCGCGATAAATTTCAAAGGAAGCAATATAAGTTTCGCCAATCGCGAGAGTGAGGTTAGTGTAACATCAAAAATATTAATAAATTGATTAGTTATTATTATATTTGCATGTGTTTACAACCGCGTATTAACATTTGAACGGACTTCCGTTTCCGGTGCGTTAGACGTTGACACGTGGTGAGAGAGTGAAAGTTTTGTGAGCAAAAAGAGTGGAAGAGAGCAAGGTGGGTGAGGTGAGAGAGAGTGGGTGAATGAGAGAGAGAGTGAGAGAGTGAATGGAAGTGTGGAGGGTATGGGATAAAGAAGGGTGAAAGGGAAAAAGGACGAGGAAAATAGAAAGGAGGAACGAGCACGAAGTATAGAGTGTATAGAGAGACAGAGGTGGAGACAGGGTCTAGGAGAAAAGGGGACGGCAGCGCTGAAGCGGGATAGATGGGAACTGGAAGATGGGACTAAAGGAGGGAAGAAAAGTAAGAGAGAGAGGTGGAAGTTTTAGGAACATAGAGGAGATGTTAAAAAGGAAAAGGGGGGAAGGGAATGAGAAAGAAGGAGAGGGAAAGGGGACTATGTTCAATAAAAGCAAAAAGACACCAAGATCACCAATAAAGGGGAGAGCAGAAGAGGAAGGAGGCATGGGGGAGATAATAAGAAGTTGGAGAGGGAAAATGGAGGAAATTATGAAAAAAATAAGAGAGATTAAGAGAGATGAAGGGATGGAAAGAAGAGATAAGACAGATGAGAGAGGAGGTATGAGAGGGGGTAAAGGAACAAGGAAGGATTATGAGAGAGGAAATAAGAGAAATAAAATTGAATGGGGGGAGCGGGAGAAGAGATGGCAGATAGAGAGGGAGGAGATGGTTAGGAGCATACAAAAATTGGAGAAAAAAGTAGAAGAGATACAAAGGAGTAAAAGAGAGGAAGGAAAGGGGAAGAAAAAGAAAGAGAGGGAAAAAAGGGGGGAGTAGAAAGGAAAATAAGAGAGATAGAAAGGAGGTTGGAGAGGAAAGAAAGGGAGGAGAGAAGGAGAAATATAATAATAAAAGGAGTAGAAGTGAAAGAGGGGAATAAAGAGGAAAAGAGGAGGGAGGCAGTGGAGGAGATTCTGAGGGAGATTGGAGCGAAAGTGGAGATAAAGGAAATCAAAAAGGTAGAAGAAGGTATGGGAGAGAGAGGAGAGATGATAGTAATTAAATTGGGAAACGAAAGACAAAAGAGAGAAGTTCTGGAAAAGAAGAGAAGTCTGAGAGGTAGGAGAGAAAGAATAACAGAGGACAGAACATGGAAAGAAAGGAAGATGAAATGGAAGATAGAGGAGATAGCAAGGAAGGAAGAAAGAAAGGGAAGAAGAGTATGGGTAGGATATGGGAGGATAAAAATAGATGAACAGTGGTGGAGTTGGGATGAGGAAGAAGAGATATTAAGGGATGGGAGGGAGAATATAAGAGGGGAGGAGCAGGGGGAAGGGAGAGGAGAGAGAATAGAGGGAATAAAGTAAAGGAGGGGGAGAGTGCAGAGGGTAAAGGAGAAAAAGATAGAGGAGGAGGATGGAGTATAGTATTCTGGAACGTGGCAGGTATAGGGAATAAGGATAAAGATTTTTGGAAAGGATTGAGGAGGTGGGATATTATAGTATTATTGGAGACATGGATGGACCAGAAAGGGTGAGAGAAGATAAGAAGAAGGTTACCGGGGGGATATGTGTGGGAAGCGCAATTTGCAAGCAGAAAAAATAGGAAAGGAACGGCAATGGGGGGAATGATAATGAGAATAAAAAGAGAGATGGTAGAAAAAGGAACGAAGATAGGACAGAAAGAGAAGGGATAATAGTGGGCAGAGTGAAGCAAGGGGAGGAAAGATGGAGGGTAGTGGGGGTGTATGTAAATAAAAATATGGAGAAAAGATTACAGGGATTGGGGAGGTGAGTGGAGGAAGCAGGAGAAGGTATAAAAACGATTATAGGGGGGGATTTCAATGCAAGAACAGGAAGGGAGGGGGGACGTGTGGAAATAGAAGAGGAGGATAAGGAGTGGGAAAGGGGAAAGAGGAAATCAAACGACGGGAAAGTAAATAAGGAAGGAAAGATATTAATAGAATTTGTAGAAGAAAGGGGATGGAGCCTGTTTAATGGAAATATGGAAGGAGATGAGAAGGGGGAATATACATTTACAAAAGGGAAAGGCAACACGGTTATAGACTATGTGATGGGAAATGAGGAAGTGAGAGAGAGAATAGAGAAAATGGAAATAGGGGATGAAATAGACTCAGATCATCAACCGGTGAAAGTGAGAATAAGAGGAGAGGGAGGAAAAAAGGGTGGAGCTAAAAAGGAAAGGAAAGTTGGGAGGGGAAGATGGGATGAGGAAGGGAAAAGAATATTTAGGCAGAAACTGGGAAAGATAGAATTAAAAAAAGAGGATATGGAAAAAGAATGGGAGGAACTGGAAAGGAGATTGAAATTGGCAATAAAAGAAACGGAGAAAGAACATGATAAGAAAGAAGAAGGAAAAGGGGGATAAAGGTGGTGGGATAAAGAATGTGAAGAAAAGAAGAGGGAGGTGAGAGAAGAGATGAGGAGATGGAGAAAGGGAACAGGGGAGGAGGAGAGATATAAGAAAAGTAAATTGGAGTATAAGGAATTATGCAGGCAAAAAAAGAAAGAAGAGAATGACAGGTGGGAAAAGAAAGCGGCGGGAGCTAGAAGAGAGAAGGAAGTATGGGAAATAGTGAATAGAGAAAGAAAGGAAAGAAGGGGAATACAGGGAGAAATTGAGATAAAGGAGTGGAAGGAGTACTTCATGAGGATAATGGGGAAAGTAGAGGTAAGGGTGGTAAAAGGGAATGAGGGAAAAGGGAGGAGAAAGAGGGAAGAAAAAGAAGGAATAAGCAAGGGGAAAATAAAGGAGGCAATAAGAAATTTAAAGGATGGAAAAGCGGCAGGGATAGATGGGATTACAGGGGAGGCGTGGAAATATGGCGGGGAGGAAATGGAGGAATAGATATGGGGATATTGTAATAGGATATGGAAAGGGGAGGGATGGCCAGAAGGATGGAAGGAAGGAATAGTGGTGCCGATAATAAAAAGAGGCGCAGGAAAGGTGGTGGAAGATTACAGAGGGATAACATTGATGCCAACGCTATACAAGGTGTATATGATGGTGCTTATGGAAAGATTAAGGGAGGAGGTGGAGGGGAAAGGAATTTTACCACCGAATCAAACGGGGTTCAGAAAAGGGATGGGAACGATTGACAACATATATGTACTAAATTATTTGATAAATAGGCAAGTGGGGAAAAGAGGAGGAAAAATGGTGGCATTATTTGTGGACTTAAGAGCGACGTTTGATTCGGTGGACAGGGGGGTGTTGTTAGAAACAATGAAAGAGAGGGGGATTAGGAACGGATTGATAGAAAGGGTAGAGGAGATGTTAGGAGAGACAATAAGTAGAGTGAGGGTGGGAGAGGATTTGGGGGAAGAATTTTGGACAGCAAGAGGGATGAGACAGGGGTGCCCCTTAAGTCCTTTGCTATTTAATCTGTTACTAGCGGATATAGAGGAAGAGATGGGAAAGGTTAAATGGGGGGGAGTAAAGGTAGGGAGGAAAAGGATATATACGCTGGCATATGCGGATGACATGGTTTTATTAGCAGAAGGAGAGGATGAAATGAGAAGCATGATAAGTAGACTGGAGAGTTATTTGGATAGAAAAAGGATGGAACTAAATCCAGACAAGACAAAGATAGTAAGATTTAGGAAAGGGGGGCGAAGGGTGAAAAAAAAAGATTGGAGGTGGAAGGGGAGAAAAATGGAAGAGGTGAAAGAGATAAAGTATTTAGGGTATGTAATGCAGAGCAATGGAAAACAGGAAGCACAGGTAAGGGACAGAGTAAAAAGGACAGCGGCAGTAATGGGGCAAGTATGGGGGATAGGAAAGAGAAGGTTTGGAAAGGATTGGGGGAGGAGATTATGGTTGTTTGATAGGTTAGTTTGAACGGTGATGGCATACGGGGTGGAAATATGGGAATGGGAGGAAAGGGAAGGGATGGAAAGGCTGGAAGAAAGATATTTAAGATGGATATTGGGAGTAGATAGGCAGACACCAGGATATATGATAAGAGAGGAACTGAAGAGAGAGAAATTGAGAGGAAGGGCAGGGATAAGGGCATGGGGATATGAAAAAAGGCTAAAAGAGGGAAAGAGTGGTGAGTTGGCGAAGAGGTGCTGGGAAGAGATAAAGGAAAGGGCGAGGAGGGGAAGGGGGGAGTCAACATGGGAAAGGGAAAGAGGAAAGTTTTTTGAGGAAAGAGGAATGGGGATGGAAGAGATTGAAAAAAGGAGAGACGAAAAGGAAATGTGGTTTGGAGAGATGATCAGGAAAGATAAGGAGAGGCAGAAAAAGGAAAGAGAGCAAAGGATAAGAGATTCGAAGTATAACAGATGGTATAAGGAGATTAGAGAAAAAGGAATACCAGGATATTTAAAAAAGGGATGGGGGGAAAGTAGGTGTAGGAGGGTGGCAAGGTTTAGACTGGGAAATGAGGTATGTGAAAGGAAGTATTGGTTGGAAGAGGAGAAGAGAGTGTGCAGGATATGTGGGTGGGGGGAGGAGACATGGGAACATGTGTGGCAGAAATGTAGGGAGTGGAGTCGGGGAGAGGGAATCTGGCAAGAGGTAGTAAGAGAGGTGCTAGGAGGAGAAGGAGAGGGGGAATGGTGGATGAGAGAGGTGGAGGAGAAGAGAGGTAAAAGGAAGAGAAGGGAGGAAGAAAGATGGATAGAGGGGGAGGAGGAGAGGGAATGAGGGAGAGAATAAGGGAGAGAGAGAGGGAGAGGGAGAGAGGAAGAAGGAAAGGGAAAGAGAGAGAGAGAGAGAGGGAGAAAGGGAGAGAGAGAGAGAGAGAGGGAGAGAGAGGGAGGGAGAGAGAGAGAGAGAGAGAGAGAGAGAGAGAGAGAGAGAGAGAGAGAGAGAGAGAGAGAGAGAGAGAGAGAGAGAGAGAGAGAGAGAGAGAGAGAGAGAGAGAGAGAGAGAGAGAGAGAGAGAGAGAGAGAGAGAGAGAGAGAGAGAGAGAGAGAGAGAGAGAGAGAGAGAGAGAGAGAGAGAGAGAGAGAGAGAGAGAGAGAGAGAGAGAGAGAGAGAGAGAGAGAGAGAGAGAGAGAGAGAGAGAGAGAGAGAGAGAGAAGAGAGAGGGGGGGGCGTGATAGAGAGGGGTAGAGCATGAGAAATAAAAAGTAAGAGGAAACGGAAGTCCCCATAGCATAGGGACGGTGTGTGTGTGTAAAGAGAATAGAGGAAATGTCGGGTGAGTGTGAGTTTTGAAGGGACATAGCACTCATGTGACAGAAAAATAGGATAAGTTAGATTAAGAGAATAGGATAAGTTAGAATAAGAAGTAGAATTAAGCAGAGGAAAAGAGATGTAAATTGTAACCTTAAGGGGAACAAATAAAATTATCTATCTATCTATCTATTAACATTTGAACGTTTAATCTATAATTAAGGTATATCTAACCTATAATTTGAGGACATTATGATTTTGATTTTCAATCAACTGAAATATTGCAATATTGCAGCTTTTACGTGAGACGAGAGTGAACGACCAGAATAGATAGATTTTTTCATATATGTATATTCTAATAAATAATGTTATATTTTAATATAACTCAATATAATTTAATATATTTCAATATAATAATATATTTTAATAAATAATGTTATTAAGGTATTATGTAAATACGTAAATCATTTATTTATGCCTATTAAATTGCCACGATACTGATCCTTCATTACAAAAGAATTCGCGAAATTTATCACAAATTATCATGCAGTTTCGAGTACTTGTGTTGGTTCCACAATTAGTGATATCATGAAATGCGCATCCATCCTCTATTACCTATACAGCACAAAACATCCTCAGGATATCCTCAGGACATCAAGGATATTTCGGTGTCCCAAGGATGTTCTGAGAACATCGAGATCTCCCCAAGATGTCCTAAGGATATGTAGGATATTTTGTGCTGTATGGGTATTGTCCGCCAAGTGCCTGGTCGGAAATTATTTAAATCTGTGCTTTCTTCGTCGATCATGTATAGGAAGATATACATATTTCTTCCGATATTTTTTTTTCGGAGCCAGTTATGCAGACACACTGTTGCTTGCACGATGAATTCAGCAGTTCCTGGCAGAGCAATAATCGGTTTACGATACACTTGCCACTGACTCGCTAAAATGGATACGTGAAAGAAGCTATGGTTTTTACGGTCTTTTAAGAGGATGCTGAAGTGACGGGCAAACTCCGACGCGAAAGCGCCATCATTTCGATGGTATTAAAAATAAAATGACATTATCGGCGTAGCCTACGGATCTATGCCGCGTAGGTCCGTGTGTACGCATTTGTTTGTAGTGGTAACTCACACACTGATGTGTAAACTGTGTACGTGTGTCATCGGAAGTTTGTAAACAAACGATGCTTGCGCTTGTTTCCTCGACTGAAATTTCGTCGCAAGACTGCAATATAATGTCCGAGAAGACATAGGCGTATACAAGGTGTCAAATAAACACAAACTAAATATGACAAAATAATAAATAAAAAATATACATATAATACTATATATATATCACTGAAGAAAAATGTCATATACTTTTCTTATTTTTATCCTTATGTAGTAAATACAAAATAACTAATTAATCAATTAATTAATATATACATATACGCATATACCATACACATATATTGAATAAATAGTTATCTTTATTTTGTATTTACATGATAATGACTGAAATAATAAAAGTATATATCATTTCAGTTATATACTAGGTGCGCAACTAAGTTTCCGGGTTTCACACATGAATGGCGCTAACGATACATGTAGTCGATATACATGTCTAAAGTTGTGTTTTTTTATTAACTTGGACATCTGTCAACAATAACCAGTTATAATACCAACACATATCGCAACGCAAAAATTTTTTTTCTAACAATAAAGATGTCGAGTTTTGTGCCAACTAAACAGCATTTGCGGGAAGCTTTGCTTTTCTGCTTCAACTTGAAAGAAAATGCAGCTGAAGCAGGTCGTTTGCTTAAGAAAGCCTACGGCAAACATGCACCATCGAAAACTACCTGTAAAGATTGGTTTAAACGCTTCAGAAGTGGCGATTTCGACACTGAGGACAAGGAGCGCTCCGGAAGACCAAAAACATTTGAGGACGCCGATCTGCAAGCGTTATTGGATGAAAATGATACGCAAACACAAGACAACAACAACTGATAAATTTGAACCATGCATTGCTCGAAAAACGGCCAGAATGGGACACGAGACACGAACGAGTAATATTGCAGCACGACAACGCTCCGTGCCATCGCACTTCCATCGTCCAGGACACCATCAAAACGCTGAAATGGGATCTGCTACCGCACCCGCTGTATTCACCAGACCTGGCCCCTTCCGATTATCACTTGTTCCGGTCGATGGCGCATGGCTTGGCTGGGCTACACTTGGCCAATTTCGAAGAAGTGCAGAATTGGTTGGATGAATGGTTTCGATTCAAAGACGCGTCGTTTTATCGTCGCGGTATTCATGTATTGCCAGAGAGATGGCAAAAATGTGTAGCTAGCGAGGGACGATATTTTGAATAAACCGTTTTTTGTATTTCTCTTGAAATTTTCCATTTTGCATTGATAAAAAAAACCCGGAAACTTAGTTGCGCACCTAGTAAAATATAAAATATAGATAACTATATTCAATATGTATATGTATGTATTCAATAATAAATTAACTTATTTATTTATTTTGTATTAATTACATAAGAATGAAAATAGGGAAAGCATATAACATATTTTTCCAATTAGATATATAGTATTATACATACATTTTTAAAATAAAATATTTTATCATATCTAACTTATATCTATTAGACACCTTGTATAAGTCTATTTTGTCTCGTATGTACATCATACAGCCATACAATAGAATTTCAATTGCCAGAAAAAAGATTAAATGACCTTATAAATTATCCGATAAAATATAAACAGACCACACGTGCAGTAAATTGCTAACTAAAAGAAATATGTATTTCTTCAAATCTGCCAGTTGACGTTAGATTGCCTCTGACAATATTTCTTAAAATCTGCCAGTTCACGAATAAATCGTCTTTAGCTCTTTTTTCTAAACGGTCAGCTGATGTTAGATCGCCTCTGACAATATTTCTTAAAATCTGCCAGTTCACGAATAAATCGTCTTTAGCTCTTTTTTCTAAACGGTCAGCTGATGTTAGATCGCCTCTGACAATATTTCTTAAAATCTGCCAGTTCACGAATAAATCGTCTTTAGCTTTTTTTTCTAAATGGTCAGCTGACGTTAGATCGCCTCTGACAATATTTCTTAAAATCTGCCAGTTCACGAATAAATCGTCTTTAGCTCTCTTTTTTCTAAACTGTCAGCTGACGTTAGATCGCCTCTGGCTTGTCTTATTCTATATTGCCAGTCCACGAGAAAACCGCCTCTGGCTTGAAGAGAAGAATAAGAATTCTCTAATGCCAGTCCACGAGAAAACCGCCTCTGGCTTGTCTTATTCTGTATTGCCAGTCCACGAGAAAACCGCCTCTAGCTTGAAGAAAAGAATAAGAATTCTCTAATGCCAGTCCACGAGAAAACCGCCTCTGGCTTGTCTTATTTTGTATTGCCAGTCCACGAGAAAACCGCCTCTGGCTTGTCTTATTCTTTATTGTAAGATATTTTTATTACGTTATATGCTTTATATATATACAGGGTGTCAATTAAGTTTCGGGACGGCTGAATATTTTCTCATGTAAGGTATTTTTGAAAAAGGTCAAGGTCATTTCTGAAGTAATTTTCAACGAGGAATTCAACGGTGACCTTCAATTTGACCTTGAGCTTGACCTTCAAGGTTATTTCAAGGTTAGATTAGGTTTTTTAAATAGAAACCCCTATTTTTGATTCCAAAATCTAATAGCTGGTGTCAAGAGCTTTTCAAAACACTATAATGAAGTTATTTTTCATTAAGTACTTTTCGAGTTATGAGACTTGTAAATTACAGTATTTTGACATAAAATACAAAATATCTTGTAAAACATTCAATTTTTGGGAATCTTACCTTAATACTTTTATGCATAAAATAATAAGACGAATCAATTGGTATTAAGAAAACACATAGTTGTTTTCAAGAAAAAGTATGCAGTTGCATGTTGCAAACTACGTATTTTTTCTTGAAAGCAACTATGTGTTTTCTTTATACCAATTGATTCGTCTTATTATTTTATGCATAAAAGTATTAAGATAAGATTCCCAAAAATTGAATGTTTTACAAGATATTTTGTATTTTATGTCAAAATACTGTAATTTACAAGCCTCATAACTCGAAAAGTACTTAATAAAAAATAACTTCATTATAGTGTTTTGAAAAGCTGTTGACACCAGCTATTAGATTTTGGAATCAAAAATAGGAGTTTCTATTTAAAAAACCTAACCTAACCTTAAAATGACCTTGAAAGTCAAGCTCAAGGTCAAATTGAAGGTCACCGTTGAATTCCTCGTTGAAAATTACTTCAGAAATGACCTTGACCTTTTTCAAAAATACCTTACATGAGAAAATATTCAGCCGTCCCGGGACTTAATTGACACCCTGTATACACAAAATGTCCTATTTTAAATTACGCACCTGAATATCTCGCCAGGGGAGCCACCAATCCGAAAATAACCCTTACAAAAGTTGTTGGGTTTGGAGGGGGACGTCCGATGTTGACAATGGGCTTGTTCGTTTTAGCTGCACTGGGGCAGCTCTGGGTCTGCTCTAAACAAGATAATACAGGACAAACTATTTATCTGTCCTGTATTATCCTGTGTAGAGCAGAACCAGAGCAGCCCCAGTGTAGCTAAAACGAACAAGCCCATTGGTTTAACCTAGGGTGTACATGCCAAGGTCATATGGAGATCAACTTTGTCTTTTCAAATGGAACACCCTATTTTTGATTCCAAAATCTAATAGCTGGTGTCAAAAGCTTTTCAAAACACTATAATTAAGTTATTTTTCATTAAGTACTTTTCGAGTTATGAGGCTTGAAAGTTACAGCATTTCGACATAAAATACAAAATATCTTGTAAAACATTCAGTTTTTGAGAATGTTACCTTAATACTTTTATGCACAAAATAATGAGACGAATGAATTGGTATAAAGAAAACACATTGGTTTAAAAAAAAAGTATGCAGTTGCATGTTGCAAATTACATATTTTTTCTTGAAAGCAACTATGGGCGGTATTCATAGTCCGTTCTTATATTCAAGATCGTCTTAAGCACGAACTTATATTCGCTCTCTTCGTCAGACACAATCTATGTGTGACGAAGAGAGCGAATATAAGTCCGTGCTTAAGACGATTTTAAATATAAGAACGGACTATGAATACCGCCCTATGTGTTTTCTTTATACCAATTGATTCGTCTCATTATTTTGTGCATAAAAGTATTAAGGTAACATTCTCTTCTAAATCCGACCGTGACCTCCACGCGATACATCTTGGGTAACGCTAACGCCGGCGGTACTTACATTTTGAAGACCCATAATTCAGAAAGATATCAACCAAAAAGGGTTTGTGACCAGTATTTCGAAAACGTCTTGTGACGCCAGCTATAAGAATATGCAATAAAAAATTAGGGTTTCCGTTTAAGAAAATTAAGGTCACCTTGATCTAACCTTAACGGCGCCGCCCAAGGTTAAATCAATGGTACCATCTTATATCCCCCTCCGAACCATGCAACTTTTGTATGAAATATTTTTCTGCATCTCTCTTAGTTTTCGAGATATCCGCCTGGGGCGATTAAAATGCCCCATCCTGTATATAGTTTTATATATTTCAGCTTCTATGGAAAAAATTACTATTATAGAAGCGGAATTTGAAGAAATTTTAAAAACTTGGTTGAGACAAGCAAATCTCCCATCTACGAAAATGCGAAAAATAATGCAGTAAATAACATATATATATTTTTAATCAAATTTTGAGACTTTAAATTGTGATTTGATTTAATGTAATTTATTTTTATTATACTTATTTTTATTTATAATTTATTTTTATATTTATTTTACAATCTTATTTATATAGAACTTCAAAATAATTAATTTTTATATAGTATAAAACTAGTAAAAATTAAATTCAAGACTAAAAATTATATTTATTTAAACTATAATTTTTCTTTTCTTCTTTATCATTAGCAAAAAAGTTAAAAAAATGTTTAAATGTTTCTTATAAAAAATGTTTAATTTAATAACATAAATAATATTCCATAATAAAAGATATGTTTATAGATACGAAATTGAATACTGATAGATTGAATATTATATTTTTATTGAGATTTGGTTAATTAAAAAAAGTATTCCTTTAGTATTATATTTCCATTAAAATTAAAATCTAAATAAAGTTAATATTAATATAGAAAAATACTTGTTTAATATCATTTTGTTATAAGAAATATATATATTTGTAATATTATAATATATCATATATTAAAAATGTCATATAATAAGTTTATTATATATTAATTAATACTGTAAGAAACTTATATTTATATAATAAATAAATAGAATATTAAATGAAGTATCTTAATGTTATCTATATAATACATCGCCATACAAATTATTACAGAAGCATAGAACATAGAATAACATACTGTTTAAGTACTATCTATAAAAAATGTTCATGACATCATTACCTAAAAGATATTTCTGTAATGTTTCATATAGGTTCGGAATACGGACATTAACTGTTTATACAATGTTTCTAAAATGTTTTTGCACGCATCTCCAAAACATTTCATGTTACAAAGTTGTTTCCGAAAATTATCTGATATGTTTTTTTACATAATGGACATGTTTAGAACAGTTTCTTCTTTAGTTTTCAATATCAATCGTATTTACATAAACGGACAAAAATTTCTTGTTTTGGCGTTTTTGAATCTCATATAAAAGAAAATTTTTTTCCTGGATCGGTGTTTGAATTCGGAAGTGATCTAACAGCATTCAAAAGAGACTTCAGATTGGGATATTTACTATTATTAATGGAGTATTGATGTAAAATTTGTTTCCACATATCATCAAAATTTAATTCTGAAAGGTTTCGTTTTTCTGCGGTTCTAAGATCTAGATATAAAGCATTCCATTCTTTCCTTAAACCAATTAGGTCAAAACCACCAAAGGTTTGAGCGATAAAAGAAACATCACTGAATGATGTTTTTCTGTCAGGATCATATAAAGCTATCTCTGCTTCGAAAACTTTTAATTTCGATAAAAATTTGTCATTAATTGGTAATCTTTTACTAATTTCCTCGGCAGCAGTTACGTAAAATTTTAAACAATTCTCTCGAACATTTTCAACAATGTCTACGTGTCCTTCCATCATCAATTTTTCTAGGTATTCTTCACATTCTGATCCGAAATTTACTTTATCTAAAGCTTTTTGATTCTCTTTTTGGGAAAATTGAATATTATTACATAAATGTTGTAAACACTTTTCTTTCAAAAAATATTTAGAGACTATAGTTAAAAACTCTATTGACTTTGGTTGCAATAAATGAATTTTTGTTTCTAGAGTTTGAAAAAATACATTAAATGAATTAAAACGTTTTAAAATATGTTTTAAAAATAATAAATATGCCTTTAAATCAAGACTTTCCACTAGAATTAATAAATCCTGCTGTTCTTCAGACTTTGTATCTCCATTTTTGACCATTTTAGTAAATAAAAACTTGACAATATCCCAAGATGCCAAAAGTTTTTTAAAGAATAAATAGTTAGAAAGCCACCATGTACCAGACAATTTTTTGTAATTTGTTTCCTGAAAACATTCATTAAATATTTTATAAATAATCGACTTTTTGGAACTATTGTAAATATAATTTGCGATCTCTTTTAAAAATTTTGTGCAATGCTTCGGTATGTTATCATATGCAGTATTCACAGCCAACGCAGTGGAATGGCATGGACATGAAAATGTTAACAAATTTTTACAAATTTCTTTCAGCTTTTTCTTAAATAGTAAATATTTGTCTGTTTCAATAGGCACACTGTTATATGATAAAGCAACAATATTTAAAAATGGAGTATTAAGTTTCGTCATTTCACATTGAAATATATAAAACAATTTTTCCTCAGACTTATTTTTTTCATCAATATTAATGAATTTTAGAAATTGCGAGCGGATATCTAGTGTTTCACGATCAACATACCGAACAAAAAACGTTATGTATTTTTCACGTAAAAAGTCAAACGTTTCGTCAATAAAAATTGAAAATTTTGTCTTTTGAATGCTGTTGATCACACGGTTCATGTCTATTGGATATAACACATTCATAATTATATTTTTACATTTTGTTTGATCCATACTCATACTTTTCAACACGCGATCTTCTGCTACTTGTTGAAAAAAACTGAGAATATCTTCTGAACATTGATATGGAATATTTTTATTACCGATCAATGCGGCAAAACGAATTTCTGCTGATCTTTTTCGCTCTTCAAATGTCGAAAGTGATTCATCGTTTTCCATCATATTATTTTCATTTATTTTCTTGGTTTCTTCAGACATCTGATTTTCTTCAGACATCTGATTTTCTTCAGACATCTGATTTTCTTCAGACATCTTAATGTGTGTTTGGGATTGTGCGTGATTATATATGTACGATAAGCCGTTAACCATCGTTTTTTTACAAAACAAGCAAAAAAATGAATTCACATCATTTGGCACTTCGCGTAGCCATGGCTTAAATTGCCTAATATCTAACCATTGTTGTTGAAATGGGGGTTTTCGAAATTTTCTTAGATTTGAACCATCGTTACTTGAATTTCTTTTATGGCCCTTAGAATTTGCATGCCTTAAAACGTTAGTATTGCACGAAATATCTTTATTACATATAATACAATGGAAAACACTATCATCATCTGATACTTTGCGTATCCAAGATTTCACTCTATCATTATTAAGCCAAGCTTCTGAAAAGCTTCTCTTTTGTTTTTTTTTTAATTGTTCACACATTTCCCTGTAGAACAAAAAATAAAAACAAAAAATTACAGAACAGAAAGAATAAAAAGTAAAAAAAAAGGAAATATATACCCAGATAGCAAAATATCTAGAATTCCTGCAGAACTGATTAATACAATTGAGAATATTGTTCAAAGATTGATTACAGAAGTATGTTCGCAAAACAGAGCAATTTTAGATCAATTCTAACTTGAAAATTAATGTTCTCAATTATTGCCTAATTCTACATTAATTGAGTTTAATATTTTTAGGTTGTGGAATCGTTAAATCAATTGTAATTCCATAATGGATCAATGCAATATAAGACATAGATCTCAATTCTGCATTAATTATAGGACAATTAAATAGAAAAACTGATTTTTTTTTAAATTATATATTTGCTTTCTAATTGCTTAATAAAAATAATTACACATGCTAAATTTATTTGCTCCGTTCTTCTCTGTCTCAGGTAAAATTATAAAGAACAATATTTTCAAAAAAATTAGAAATAATTATATGTTTAATAATCTACAAAATGTATTTCTTACAAATCTTATAAACCTTATAAACCTTAAAATATTAAACCTTTATTAAAAATTAAAACCTTAATTAAAAATTAAAACCTTTTAAGAACTCTTGTAAATAAAATTTATAACTTGTTTTAAGAACTCTTTAGAACAGTTTAATCGAAGCGACCAAACAGTGGAAAAAAAAACAAATGTCGCACCTAAATTTAATTAAAATACAACACATACATTTTTATAATAAAAAAAAAGATGCTACAAACGATTATTTTTTGTTGTGCCCTTTCAAGTTAGAACTACTAGTAAAGGAATTCTATTTCTCAAAACTGACTCTCATACCAATACATACATGTGATACATACATCTGATTCTTTCATTCAGCAGTCCAGCTATTCAACGTCATAGTCTGCCTGTCTGCTTTCTTGAGTGAACACTGCAAGGCGACAATCGGGTGCTGGTAACCATAATAACATTCCTCTTCAAATTGATGAAAAAAATTGTCCTTTTTTTATAACATTGTTCTTGTATATTACTAATTATCTTGAGTGAAGTATTAGGAATTTATCCAATATCGTCTTGTACTGTATTAAGATTCCACTGTTGAAGGTGAATATTTTCATATCGTAGTTTCCTGTTATTACTGCAGTCACACAATTTTGAAATTTCCTCTCATTTAGAGCTGAATAATATACATTTTCTGACAGGGCTTCTGCAACAAAATAAAAAATTTTATTTATCAAAAAACCATATTAAACAATTTTGAACAATCTCACATAGCACAAAACATCCTGAAAATATCTTAAAGATATCCCCAAGATGTGTTGTGCTATCTGGAAATGTTAGGACTCTATCAAATAGTAATGTTAAATCTTAATATAAAATGCCTCACATAATTTTGTGTGACGTATCGTTCTAACAGCTCCAACTACTTGTTTGAATTAGAGTTAGATTCAGCCACAGAAATTATCACATCACCCACATCTCCAATATCACATGTACTTGCTGAATTAAAACTTGTACTTTGAGAATGTTCAGAGATTAATGCAGATTCAATAAAAGAATGGAAAAATTCTGAAAAAATAGTAATACATTAAAAATTAATAAGATTCTTAATAATAAAAATCAAATTTTATAAAAAGGGATTAATGAGTCAATGCTAGATGTTCGTGCAAATATATATTTACCAAATAAACTTTATTTAAATAACAAAATAAAATTATTTGCTAAATATATATTTGTACGAACATCTAGCATTGACTCATTAGCCCTTTTTTATAGAAATTTGTAATATATGTTTAAATTAGAATTATTTGAAGAAGTAGAATCAACGTGAAGTGCAATAAAAATATCGATATGAAAACTTGGTGTTATATAGAAATATATCTATTACAGATTATTAAAACTTTAATTCTTAATCTTAGCTATTTGAAATTATTAATAAAAAATGTCGGAAAAAATTTACTCACCACACGTCACATGGAAGAAACCGACTCGCCAGAATCTTGCACTCTAGCTGCAAAACAAGACAGGCAAGATTTGAACCACGAGGATACCCACGAGAACTTGTAACTCGGATTCGACAATGGAAGAACAATAAAAAATGGATGCGAAGAGCGTCGCTTGGTTAACAACACTTGAAGTAATTTGATACCAATGTCTATTAAGCCTGTATCAGACTACGCATTGAAGATTGAGATTGAAGTTTGACCAATCAGAACAAAAAACTTTTAGTTTCTTTTGTTTCGTTTGGTTAAATTTCAATCTTTAATCTTCAATGTGTAGTCTGATATGGGCTTAACTGGATATGAAATACACTAGCACTCGCGGCACAGAGACTTGTGACCAATAGAACATCGGAAAATCTATAGTTCATGTCACGTACACTATAGATTTTCAGCACTTTAATGCGCATCATGCATGAAACGGAACGCATCCTATACAACATAACTGGAATACCATAGCTTAATGGCCCAGATGCCGCTGCTCTCTCTTTTCACTTTTACTAGTGGGTTTCTGAGTTGCCTTGTATGCTTCTTCTATCTTTTCGCTTCCGGTTCTGCGCGAAATTGTATTCTACTTATTTATAATGGTAAGATTTCATCGAAATTTACACGCGAAATCTCGTTGAAATGTACAAGCTGTCCATTACCGAGCAAATATTATTGTCTTCGAGTAATTCTTGTCAAATTTATTTGATAGCAAAAAGTTAATTTCACGTGACTAAATAGAGAATCTAACCTTAGAAAGAGGTTATGTTTTGGAGGCAGTTTTATGTGTATTCCCTGATCTATAAAATTATTAAAGTTATTTAGGATAGATATTGTAATATTGCTTGAAATTTTTAATAGGCCAAGCGCACGAAGAAGGTTGGAATTACTGGTAAATATGGAACCCGTTATGGCGCGTCCCTTAGAAAAATGGTTAAGAAGATGGAAATCACACAACACAGCAAGTACACTTGCTCATTTTGTGGCAAGGTAAATAATTTTTTCATCCTATTATCTTATAAGTATTATAAGGACTGAAAAGAGAAAGTCAATGTTTTATTTGACATTTTCTAAAATTGAGATGTCAGTGTAATAAATGTGTGCTTTGTATTTCAACATGAGTAAAAATTTGTACAAATATTTGGCAAAACGATATATAGTTGAAGTCTAAGAAAAATTAATATTGACTTGTGTTGCTTTCATTTTTGACAGGAGGCGATGAAACGCAGTGTTGTAGGAATCTGGTCATGCAAACGTTGCAAAAGGACAGTTGCTGGTGGTGCATGGGTATATTCTACCACAGCTGCCGCTTCAGTAAGATCAGCAGTGCGGCGATTACGTGAAGTTAAAGAACAGTAAATGTATGTAATAAATATCTTTTGAACAATTTACTGTGATTTTATTTAATACCAATTTATTTTTTTAATTACTTTTCATAACTGATACCAATGATACCAATACCTGCATATTTAATATTAATAATTTAAAGCAATTTCTAATAGATTCATGCAACTACAATGATAAATATATAATTTCATTAGAGTAATAAAGGAAATTATATTTATTAAACTCGTACTACTTGTAGTAAAAACATATTTTTCATTATTTTTTATTGGTCATAATAATTAATCGTAACAAAAATTGCTTAATGATAGATCCTGAAATTATTATTATTGTGTTTATTGAACAAGAATCTTTATAAGTGTCGAAATAATACCAACATTTTTGTACGTAATGAAACTAATTGTTTATTCTAACAAGATGTTATTTTATTGATCGTGGTTATTTTATAAGGTTGTATAGAATATTCTTATATGATACAATTTGAACAGCTATAAGTAGATTACTTTAAAAACATCTTTCTTTTACTCAATCTTAATTACATTTTGAAAAAAACCAACTAAAATTGGATTCAAATATCGTCAATGTATGTATATTTATTTTTGCAAATTTTATCTACTTTAAAAATGTTTTAAATCATTATGCTAGTATTATAGAGAGACATGTACTATATAAACTTAATAAAGTTACAAATAATTTTATTGTCTTCAAAAGATCGCGCTTACGCAGTTCAGGCTATTACAACAATCGAAACTATTCTTCTTTCGCATCATCATAATAGATTGAACTGTGAAGCTAGACATCATTGTTCGTTGAGCAAATGATTAAAATGGAAATAGATCATTAGCAATTTTATTCGTTAATAGTAATATTTGTCGTAAAGTGAAATCAAGTGTGAAATTAGCTCGCAAGGAATGACGTATTTGCAAGAAGGTACTATAATAGAATATAATTTTTTTTCGATCGCGATCGAACATTTTATCACTCGTCGCTGAAGTAGACTAATACATCACTTATTTCAACATATAATTCAATTTGTATTCTATACAAAAATAAATACCACAGTCTTAAAAGACAAATGTATTAAGCTATTAACGTTGCACCATCACCAAATAACGTTTTCTTTTAGATTACATAAGAATATAATGAGTATATTCGTCAATAGCATTTACAAGGGAAGAACATAAAACATTTCACGAGAGTACGAACAAACTTTCAGAAGTTCGTTTCCAATAAAAGATTTCGGTATCTCTGACATCGAGCAAAAGATGTATCTTTCGCAACTATTGAAAAGATAAGAAAAGCGGTCAATTGTAACTCATGATGTCAAAGACGGAAGATGCTAGGATTCGAAATAGAGATGATTTCATGCAGTTAATCTTTTGTATGATGATTATTTTTTTTCTTTTTTTTTTTCCTTTAAATTAATGATATACTTTCATTAAATTTATTTCTTAAGTTATAAAGTGGTAGTGCTATGAGCGTCGCACTCAAAAGTTATTCTCTTTAAAGCGATTCACCGCGTAATTTTTCATCATATGGCTATTTGCAGATTAAACATTCGTCAAAGAAACGATTAACAAATAACTCGCAAATGCGCGCGCGATGACTGATCACGCTAAGAAAATATTCATCCGCTATTGTTAAAATATGGAAGACATTCTGTATATCTAGAAATTGCGTTATGTCTCCATAAACGAACAACAATTAATAATCGCATGCATCTAACTAAAACTTGATGAATGTAGTTCTATATTGCTAAATTCTGATATAATAAATTCTGATAAGTACATCCTTTGCACGAAACAATGCGTAATAGTTAAATTATACAAACGATATGCAACGAGGAACTATCGGAAACACGAATGAATATAAAAAGGTCCAGTGCTCTTCCCTAATTATTAAATGGTACAATAATAATTTCTATATTATTATTGGTAGAGCGTCACATCGATTTTTCACTAGCATTCTTTTCATTCATTCCGTTATTTCGCGACAAATTTCTATTATATTCACATTTCATCATTACGCACCGATCTAATGGGCAGTCATCCGTCATTACATTCATCCGAAATTATCAAATATGTCTCTCTCTTTCTCTCTCTCTCTTGTATTAACAATTATTTTATTTATAACAGTGGTCTGATATGATTTCTTCTCTACAGGTTCTTAACCAGGAAAGAAGAAAAAAAGTTCACTCTGTCATTTAGTATCACTTATGTTCACACGCGGCCAGAGAAATGCATCCCTGTCACTCTTGTGCATTGATCAAGGCGTACCATAAGAACCGTACTACAAGGGAATGGCAGTAAATTCTCGATACTGCTATAGTAAATAAATCCTATAGAATCAAATCAGTTAACTACGAATCTCGTCTCCTCGCGCACTGTCAATTCCATTTTGACGCACGTTTGAAACACGATTAGGCGTGATACTGATTCCTCTCTGCCACTGCTTGCAATACTCCATCCTCTCTTTTTTTTTTTATATAACGCACACTTGGGAAGTAGCTGGCGAACAGTCGGTTACCGTTCATTAAATATATTAACAAATATTGTGTACAGATCTTGCGATTTGTATTAGCTGGCTTGCCACTTGAATTTGCTACGCATGATCCATTTTTGGCCGACATTGTTGACGTCACACTGCGCCAAGACGGGTTGCGACGCGTCGCCCGAATGGGGTTTTGACAAACAGTAACCCGTGTTTGTGTGCTTAATCATTTTGGTCTGAAAGTGTATCAGTCGCATTAATGAAAAATACTTCTCACTTAATAATTTCGTGCGATAATTATTTGTTCTTCCAATATGCTCTCTCACCTCATCATTATAAACCCACGCTTGATTACCACCCATGCCATGACATCGTACGATCTTCACAGGACCTTGTGGACTAGCTGCATCAAGGCACATATCATCGGACATTATCTGTTGCCGCTTAGTGTAAGCAAATACCTGGATAACATGCGGTTTACGTCAGAAATAATGTAGCATTCTAACGCATTCTAAGTAGAAACGATATCTCGATTTTCACCAAATGTGTGAGATGATTTGCGAAAGACAGACACAAACCTGATTGCCACCTAATCCATGACAATAACTAATTCCAACGTTTTCCCCGGTCCTCCTGCCCATAGTATCCAAACAGGTTTGCGTTTCGACATTCTTCACATCGCCAAGGTAGTAATAATCTAGTGGCATTGGCGATTCCGGATATATGTTCTCCAAGTACCATCTGAAGCTTTTGCACTTCAATCGGTCTCTGAGCTTTATTCGCTCGGACACGTCGCCGACGTCGACGTTTCGCGCTCCTACAAAAAAAAAAAACAATAGATTTTCCGTAACGCCAATAATATAATTTACAAAAGAGATTTATTCACACATATTTTCATATATTGTGCTTGCATGTAAATTGAAATTGAAAAGAAGAATTTGCTAGAATTTTGTGCTAAACTAAAGAAACTTTTGCCATCTGTATTGTATAATACATTAATTGCCATATGCTTGCTCCTAAAAAATAACTGTGCAACGTTTTTTTTCTGGAAATCTGAAAGGTGTAAATTTTACTTTACACCTTTCAAATTCTATATATTTATGAACTAACGTTGATTTACATATGTAATAATTGTCCTGCATATCTGCAAATGTAGCATGCAGAAATGTATTTTGTGCTTCATCAAAATTGTTTGAGCAACTACATCGTGAATGAGAAAAGTAAACTATACATGTACGCTTCACATTATATGCTCGTAACTCGAATACCACGAACCTTATTATTTATTTCTTACTCCAAGTATATCTCTAAACATTTCATTTGCATAATTGCTCTTATCTATTCGTGTATGTTGTACTTACTATTACCCAACGGACTATCAAGTAACAACATTACAGTTGAATGTAACAGCAATGCTGCTTTAAACGAGTGTTAACGGGTATCTGATAGAGACAGTGAGTACCCAAAGCCGTGATAAAACCAATAACAGAAATAATTGATCCAGATAGACATGCGGACTTCCCAAAATCACAGAAGCATGCTGTATAGCAAAGCGATCGATGCATAAGTATTGAGGGATTCAGCGATAGATTATTATGATTTTTTTTTTTTTGTTTTTTTGTAAGATACGCCAGTGTGTTAGTGCTACCTGGATTAATGTTGTAATAGAAGTACTTCCATTGGTCCAACCAAACTTCTGCGAGCCGCGCATTGTTGTGGTTGACTATCTTGCTCGTACCGCCCGGGAAGGTATACGGAGTTGACTTACGGAATACATGACCGACGTGCGAGCACGTCGCAATTTCCAATGTCCCACCACACATCCATATCTAACCAACTCAGTTCTGTTAGTGTGTTAGCAGTTACGATAGCTAGTAAGTAACAAGACAAGTTAAAAAAAAAAAAAAAAAAAAAAGGAACAGTAACACATAGCAAATGTCACATTCTGCGCCTCCGTGGTGGAGATTTAGAACTCTTCCTGCGGCACCTATAATGTAGCTTGATAAAAGGAATCGATTAAAAGCAAGCGCAATTTTTTTTTTTTTTTCAATTGGTTAGTCGGCTGGATGGATGAGTGGTTAAGACTACACCAGCATTTGTATCGAGAGCGACAAAACTGTCTTCGGAGTGTCCAGGTTCAGTGCCTGCTGCTATTCCTGATTCGCGCATTGCGCAAACTGTCGATTTACTAGTCGATCGAAGAGACGAACGTGTGAGCGGGATGAAAAGTATCTTGAGCAATCACATATAGATTCTACTGGGGATGATTTCTATAGTTAGAGATCTCGGTTTCAAGATATTAGCAACTCTTAATGTACGCAACTACTGGTGTTATGTACGAAATATTAGTAAATACACACATATAATGTGCATGACACATATAGAAGACAATTATAACTAATTTATGGTATTAAAAATTATTTGATAAAAATATATATATTAATGCAAGAGTGTTATTAATCATTAGTCAAATGGAGAAACAACTTGTTAACGAGGAAATGATGCATTCAAAAACAACTGCAGCTCACAATAGCTATAAGTATATGAATCACAATAATTCAACGAGATATATAATATAAACGGCTTGTATCAGATACCCGTCAAGTATAATGTAATTTGGCTTGTGTGATACTGCAATTTATGATTCATTAAACAACATTATTGATTTCGATATAAGCGCTACATGAACACCAGCTATATGAAAATGTCGGAACGTTAATAATACTCGTCATAAAATAAATCTCTCTTATTTCGATACAAATAAATTTCTCCATATCTTTACGTGAATTCCATCAAATGTATATGTTTAAAATTTTGAAAGATGAAGATTTGCGTAAGCATATTCAAGAGTTCTGACGTTACTCCACATATGAGATACGTTTAGTCGATGTGCATAATGATGGCATCATTTAGCGCAATTTGAATGAAACATTGTAAAAATTGATTAAACGATACACTTGATTATCTAACCTGGATTCATGGCATAGTAAAAATCTCTCCACTCATCCATCCAGACCTCGGCCACCCTGGCCGCATTGTGCAGGACTATCTTGCTCACACCACCAGGGAATGTATACGGACTTTTATCTCGGAACACATGTCCCACATGTGAGCACGGGCTGATTTCTAATGTTCCGCCACATTGCCACACCTACAAGGAACTTATTACTTCACAAATGACAACGAAAGTGTTTATGCAGGGATGCCCTTTGAAAATCCTTTAAAACTCTTCATTAAATATGTGACAAATCATGTGTTACACGATAATTATTTATACAGGATGAAGGGGCAAATAAATGTTAAAAATAATTTATTTCTTATAATGAGCAAAATCAAGAAATTCTACGAATTAATTTACATGTAATTAATATATTAGCATACAAAATCAGCAGTTTTTCAAGAAATATTTTGATCTTATTTTTTTCAAACTTAAAAATAATATTGTTTATTTTAAATTGGATTATGAGTTTGCTCCATATAAGCAATAATGGACGCTATTTAAAATTTTCGGAACTAATTGCGTCAAATTGAAAATCTTGTTTTACTTCTTTCGCATCTGAAGACTCACCCGGAAGCTCATTTCAAGATTTTCGCCACCCCAGATGTCCATGCCTTCGTCATATGCGCCCAACTCATAAAAATAGTCCTTATCAATGGAAAACAATCCACCGGCCATTGTTGGTGTTCGTAGCGGCGCCGTTCTATCGCTGTTTCTTCTGTCCATTTCTCTTTGCGCAACCCTATACCTTATTGGGCGAAATTAATAGAGCATTAGAATCTGTTTGAAAGATCTATTTACATAGTTTACATACCATAAATGCATGCAACGTTATATAATTTAGAATATTGTTAACACGCTTTATTTCGCGCAAAATTAATTAAAGATAAGTCGAATTTAATAATTAAACCATAGTAAATATGTTACGGGAACCACAAATTTGCAAACAATCAACACTTTGCAAATGTATTGTACGTATGAAGGAGAGAACACCTATTATTGATCGTATTTCAAGCCATCGTATGCAAATAGAATTGAATTAGAATGTGAATTTATGAATTTATGAACGTATCAGCTTGAAAATCGCTGAATTTATGAATCTAATAATTCAACAAAGCTATGAATATCGGTTTGGATCGATTAAGTATTTCGCGCAACCTTAACGACACATCAATCTAACTATTTACGGCATGCAAAATTCACGCGCATAGATTTATGCATTTGCAATTCAAATTCCCGTCGCTTTTTTCTCAGAAAAGTAAGATGTCGAACTAATTTGGTTAAAAACATAAATTTTAAAATCAACAAAAGATACTTAATATCATATTATAATGTTGCAGTACCATCTGAAGTTTAATTTCCAATTGAAACCTCCCCATGTCATGTCGCTGGCTGGGATGTATTCGAAGGTGTCGTCGCTAATTACGTCTATGATCGGGCAGACAACGGTGTGTCTGTCGTTCGCAATTCTTGAGAGCAGCGGCTCCAGCCAACCCTCGGTGCACTCGCAATGCGCATCGAGAAATGTAATTACTTGTCCTTTGACGTGTTTCGCCCCTAGAAGTCTCGCTCTTATCAGTCCTGATCTCTTTTCGGTGCGATACACGTACGTGGGAACAGGTAACGTGGTTATATAGTCCTCCAAGTCTTGCTTTAGATGCTCTGCAGAATAATTTCACTCGTAAAATTTCCACACGTGAAGATAAATTGTTTATATGTACATATATTTCTTCCGTTTATAAATTACGTTATTAACACAATGCACAGGTGATTTACGAAATGAATATATAATACAAATAGAAAAAAAATCGATTCATCAAGCGTGAAACATGATGAAACGTACCACGCTCACTCGCGTCGTCCACGAGGATGATTTCCTTCAGCAACGATCTGGGAGACCTGTTTATCACGGACCAGACCGTCCTCAGCAGAGTGGTCCACGCCTCGTTATGGAAAACTATCACGATACTCGTGTCTGGAAGATACTTGGAATACTTCTTATTCTTGCAGCCCTCGAGTCTGATGTCCTTGAGGGATCGGTTCAAGGAGATCATGTCGCTGGCCATCAGGTTGAATTGATTCAGCTTGAACAGCTCCTGCTGCTTGACCTCGTTCTCCGGCGGGATGTGCACCGCCGCCCCCATCTCGCCGGGGCTGCCCTTACTCTCTTTCACGACCTTCGCCGGTCGCCACAAGTGCAGCTTGGACTGCAGGTACTGTCTCTTGTTGCTGTACTCGTGCCGCAGCGGTTGCGCGTCCTTGGTCTGCAGTTTCGAGTGAAGCTGGGGCGGCTCCTCGGACTGCTGCGGCACTTGCTGCTGCTTGTTATCTGAGCAGCCCCATCCGGACCCTCCGATGCAATCCGAATAGAGCATGAGCACCATGACGTCGACGAGGAACCATACCAGCGACGTCAGCAGTATCACTTGACACGTATGAATGCGAATCTTGGAGCGGAACATCTTTCAACGGCGGCAGTCTTCCGCTTGTACCACGAGCTCATCACCCAGTCCGGTCTCCGATGCGTCAGAGCCCCGATAAGATTTTAGAACGAGATTTCACGGAAATATTCACCGAATTCTCAATGCTTTTAAGAGACAGACCTTCGTAGAATTACATGACTGGTTTTCAGCGCTGCAACAGAAAGAAGCTGGGTTTATTATGGATTCTCAATGCCCGCCACGCGGCTGTATGAAAGAGCGAGCGAGGAGGAGAGAGAGAGAGAGAGAGAGAGAAAGAACGTTCTTATCGCCGTGAATTCCCGGCTGATGTTAAAAGGTTGCCCGGGGAGATGCAACCAGAATTCTTTCGGCAGATCGATCGTTCGCTTCAACTTTACGCACGCTTATCACGATTCTACGAATCACGGAGATAGATAGAAAACCCCTCTTTCTCCGTATACATAGAATTGTGTTAACTAAGACGGAATTATACGACACAGCTTGCTTACATAGTCGTGCGAACTCAGGCAGAATTGTGATGAATGTGACTTGTAGAAAGGTAACTGTAGCCTGGCTACAGGAACTGCGAGAGCGAAAACATGTAAATCAGCCACTTTTCTAAATGACACTTAGTTATTATAAAAATCTAAAGAAAATATTCCTCACGATCGTTCAAAATGTAGAACCTTCATCGATATAAAGTTAATTTAAGAACTGCTTTGTTAAAAAAATAACATTTAATTCACTGAACTAAATATTATATATCTTTTGGGACAAAAATGCTGAGAAAAAAATACTCTTCGCACTCGTTTTGCATTATTTGACACTTTACAGCGCCATTATCACATTATTTACCACACTTCACGCTTCGATGTTTAGAACGTTTATCAGCACAAAATCAATTTTTACGACTTTATATTCCTTCGTACTTATGGGCTGTTCGATGTGAGTGTTTCTGATCGCTTTTGAATTGGTTTTGAACGCTCAATTGTTGCGTAAGGTACGATCATTGTAAGAATGAACACGCGAGCAGCTTGCGCGAGCGAAAAAAATGCATACGCGGCCAAGGGTAACCGGAGCAGTTTGCGACACTTAGACATTTAGCACGTGACTAATTCATACGACGCACACATCGATCGCGGGGAGAGTGTCATTTTAAACCGAATTCCGTGCCTCTCTGCACCGATGCGCAAGTTTCACGTCAGCCTTTCTACAATAGAACCGGCAATATAATGACACGCGACTTGTGCATACGCGCTCGTGAGCGCTTGTGCGCGAATATAATTCCTGCCCGCGCGCGCGCGCGCGAATCAGATAATAGTCGTAACGCGATAAATTCGCTTCTGCATCCGTATTGGTATGCTTTTATCACATCACGTCGCGTGTAAATCGCTATCTGCCGTCTCTACCGTCGTACAAGCGTATCGCGCTGCGAGCTGCGCCAGTAACTCGCAGCTTTATGCAGAAAAGTGCATTGGCGGGATTATTGGAAACAGATACACATTACCGGACAAGTTTATCTCGTGTCCTATCGACGCCAGTGACGACATGCTATTTGTATATCTCTTAATGAAAGGTCAGCTTAAACGAGGAATAGTCGTAATAATTTTCGCGATTTCAAACAAACGCGCCAATTGTCGACGCTACGAGGCGTTATATTTTTTCAACAGCCCCGACACGGCAAGCTTGACTTTTATTTCTGATACCGCCGACTGCAATCGATGTCGGCTATAAATTGTAACGAAGAAAAATGATTAATAACAAAATGTTTTAAAGACGCGACGGAAATACGCGGGTAATTATCCCACGCAGCCAGTGAGGCCGGCTCTGCCTGGGAAATTATATCGTGATGAGACAACAGCGCTCCCGATGGTACTAATTAATTAGCGACTGCTAAATAATTCACTTTCATCACGATAACAAGCGGGAAATGGCAGTAATAATGTCGGATGACTATGCGCGACCCAAAGAACGACATTTTCTGGTTGCGCTGCACGGACTTTCTATTATAAAAAAAAAAAAGTAGTCGGAGGCAGATTCCCAGCGCGGTCGTGCGCGTTTTGCATACAATATGCCGGCAGTTTCAGAGTATAAAAAAAATAACGTAAAATTTTGATTGTCGTATTTAATTTGGAATTTTTTATTTTGGAATTGCAATCATCAAAACAATGAAATATAATATATTTATTCGAGCAATACGCGAAAAAAAAAAAAAAAAAATTGAAAGTTTAGACTAAATTCGAAACTTGACGTTAAATTTTTTTTACGTTGCAGAGAATCACACAGCGATAAACATTGTAATAAGCAATGTGGTAATGCTAGGCATCACGTATATTCTTTTCGTTTAATCTCTATTTCTGCGTTTCCACTTTTTCATCATTTCTTCCCAGAGAAGTACGGTAAATTCTCTATGAAACACTTCGCAGTTAGCGATAATAAATGGCATAAAGAAATTGGTGGTTTACGATTCTGACAGACTGTTACAATAATTTTCAACTATCAGTCTAATAATCGGGCGATAACGCTGGTACTATTAGTAAAATTGCATGCAAATGACTGATAAATCAATACTGCGGCACGTAAATATCATTAAGACAAAATGTTTTTCTGTGACCGACGTCGTCGGAGCCTTTTACGATAAGGTGATGGATTGCACATTTGTAATTGAAATACGCGAAATGCACGTTAACGTGTGTTATTTCGATTATTTTAGTATCGTATTAGCGAAACTGCGTTCTACGAGATAGATTTCTGCAGCAGAGGTAATCTTTCGAAGCGGAAGATGAATCGATATCCTGTCAATACGCGTCAGTTAATTCGCGTCGATACCGAGTTAAAAATAAAAGTTTGAAATTTTTTTCATCTAATCTTAATTCAACTTCTGACCCCGATCGACGAATCTGTCATTAAAGACAGTGTCAGCGGTTCTGCGATACTTCATTATACTGTTTCTTTAATCAATTTGTAGGGAAGCTCCCTTTTTTAATTATTTGATTATTAATTATTTTACTACTTCGGCAATCCGTACGGCAGAAATTAGTTCGATAATTAATTCGGTAATGTAATTAGTGAGCTTAATCTTCTGTTCGTTGCGAGAATATTCTTGTGTAGATTTAGCACTTTATTTTCGGAACTCCGAAAGAGATTGTGCAATCAATAAAATCCTGGTTTTCCACAAAGTATTCTAGAATTTCTGATAAAATCCGAAAAAGATTCTAGCAATTAAACGGTGGAAAGAAAAATAAAAAAAGTTCTAATAATGTTTCAGTATTTGGCTGAAAATTTTCCAAATTCTAATGGATTACAAAATCATATCGTGCAATTTTTATATTTTATTTCTGTAGATTTATTGAATTTTTTCGCTGTTGTTCAGAAATATGAATTTTTTTAGAGTTCTTGATAATATCTAAAAAAATTCTTTGAATAGAATTATACAATTCAATCTTAAATAAAATAAATAAGATAAAATGAGAAAAAGTTATTACCAATTTTTGTAGCTTTAGAACTTCGAAATCCTGAAAGCTTCAAATAGATATTTTCAACATGTATGTAATTATTTCTAACAAAATAAAAGCTTTTCAACGTTCCTCACCGCGTAATCAAATTTGAGTTCTATTCAGCATTCTTCGATGGAGAATTGTCGTAATCGAAGTGCTTGAAAGTCCGCCAATATCACATTGACGCAATGCGACGCCAGGTAATGTCATTAAGAAAAAGTCTTCCTGTACAATAGACAGCTATGAAAGCTAAGCCCCTATCTTGTTATCCGCCGCAAAAAGCCCTAAAACTCTGCAATAGCTCAAATTGTGTAACAACTTCCTTGAAAAACTTCCAGATTAAATATGAAAATATATTTCTTACATTTTGAACCATTTGCATTCTGATCATTCGTGGGATAAATTTAGTTTTTAATGTAAACATAAAAGTACAAGATTAAAATTTACAATTCAGATAACGGCTTTGTAATGATTTCACGTTTATTAGGTATATCAAGTGTGCATGTTTAATTCATGTTTCTTTATAAAGCTACAATAACCTTCTTCATCATTGTTATGTATATAAAATATGAACGCAGAATTAATATGTCAAGTGTAGCAACTCTTGTTATAATATTTATTATACTAAACTGCGAGGATAAACTCGGGCAGAAAAAGAATTTATTATTCAAAATTTATTATCGAATTTCGGTTGAGTCTATTTCAAGCTGGTTTTCCTTAGAAGATTATTTCAACTGGACGTATAAATTAATTTAATGTCAGACGTTTAAAATTCGAAAATATTCATAAAATTTAGTCTGACATGAAGCTGCCTTTTATCTCTGTCAAGGATAACATATATAGCGGTGTCTTAAACGCTACAACGCCTCGAGGGATCAATCTGAGCTCTTAACAAGGAAAATTAACCAAACTAATCACATGGGAAGGGCTGAGCTCAATATTAACGTAATACACGCCGCAACCTAAAATTATGAAACTTATAATTACATAATACACACAAGTTGTATGTCATATCTACGTCAATTTAACTTGTAGTTCATGAGAGATAAATAACTGAAAGAGCATCCCGTAATATTTAATCGTGAAACTCGAGGAACAAAACAAACAATGACTGTTCATTGCTAAATTGTACAAAGCGTAGTCGCCTAAATATTTTTATGTCAATTAAATTACTTTCTTTTAAGAGTTTTTTTTTTCATCCTTATTTTTTTTTCGCTTTCTATATAACGAACGTAATAATCTCTATGCACATTCCATTCGAAGAAGGATCCATTAAGAACCGGTTTCTTGGATGCCTTCGAACCGCTTTGCACCAGTTATTTAACCAAATATCAAAATAAGAATGTAGAAAGAATATAGAAATAAACCGTTGTATTGTTGCATATCGCTAATAAGGCACATGTAAATTGCGACATTATCGGCTACTTAAAATGGGGTCACTTTTTGTGTCACATCTGTAACAAAGATCTGTCTAATGATAGATGATAATTCTTTTAAAATTGATATAACACTCCGTGACATTATGATAATGGCACAGATGGAAATTGTAAAACAACAGGAATAAAATAATAGAAACAGTATGTTTTCCAGTAAAAGACACAAGTTGACACAAATCGACACAAGTATCACTCTGTCTTTGTTCGATATTCAATGAGCAACAGAGAAAATAATACTTTTGTGTCGCTTGTGTCTCTTGGTGGAAAACTACCACATTATAGTTTCTAAAACTTTGCAAATAATTAAAAAATTACCGTATAAGATATATAAAATTTTTCAAACAATCGAAAAATAAAATTTTGTTGTGACAACAGCAAGAATTTGAGATAGAAATCTATTTGTTATTTTATGTAGAAAATAATGAAAAAATCAGAATGCATGCATACAAAATACATACATTCATATATTATATATTCTAAATTTGCATAAAATTCTGAACAGAACAGAAAATTATGAATAGAATTCTACTTCGAATTCTATCGAGAATTGTAGATTGTGCGAAGTGAGCTTGCAACTTTACTTTATAATCGATATAATCGTTGTAATATAATCGATATAATATTATAAATAAAATTTTTATATCGCTAATCTATATATTAAGTTTTCTTTGGACTCATAAAATTGTATACCAAGTATTTTATGGTAAATGAGTATATATTATCGATTTCGTGGTTAACTAGCGGTGTGATATGATAAAATAGCGATAGAATATTTGATATGGTATAATGCAATCGAACTGAATTTAAAAGGCGTGACGTCACAGATTAATTTAAACAGCCAACTAGCGATCACAAACGCGATAGAGTGTGTTTGCATGACACCTACATGCGCAATAAAGTCTCTGTGAGCTACGAAACGCAAATCGAAACGCTATTGATCTCGTTCGACGTTAAAAGTATAGTCTTTCGGACTTTAGTGCGGTTTTACATCGTATATTTTTCAAATATTTTCGCAATTATTTGAAAGTACGAGATAGCACATTATTTTCGAATAACCCTTGAACAGCCAAAGTAACATGAAACTATTTAATTTTCTGAAATTCTGACATTACTTTAAAATATCGAATTATATAATTATTTAATATTTAATAACATAAAAGTACAATTTTCCAGATATTTCTAAAATTACTCCGTCAGCGATTCTTTCTGCGTTGAAGTAGCGCACGATACAATCGATCTAATTCATCGTTAAACCGCGTCTTGAAAAAAACACTCGTGCGTTAGAAAACACAAGTTTCACGAATGAAACAGGCGACATAATTCTGTAAAAAGATGCATACGACACGTATTTGCACTGGGTTAAGTATATGCATGTACCAATTCGAGAGAACAATGTGCTCCTACCGGCGTCTAAAATTATGCCGCAGCGGACAGACAATACCGGCGATACAATGAAGATCGCGGTATCGTACGGATACCGTTATTACGCGCCGTTTTATACAGGTCACAAACCGGCATAAGGTTTTCCGGGTAATGGAGAACGGATTAGCGGCGATACATGCGTGTGCATTTGACGCGCTGCGCTGCCAGTATATATATTTCGCGCAGCGCTCTGTAAATGTCACTTCTCGTTACGCGTGTCGCATTTATTTACCGTTGACTGTTTGGATGAACAAACTACGGCGAAATTTCTAATGAACTACGTGACAAATTAAACTGTCGGATGACGTCAATGTTATTTGTACGGCTATTATGCGCGCGTTCATTTGTAATACGCAAAGTCTTTTGTACATATAAATGTCTTGTCGGCTTAGACAAATCGGAAAAAGCTGATATTTCCTGAGAGATAAATTGTACCACAAATAGAACGCCGCCGAATAAATTTCGTCGGTTATTTCCTGACGGCTTTGAAATCTCTGCGATATAGCGTGGAATGATTCATACTTGTAATACGGTATCAATGTAGAGATAAGTTCTGGTCTTGACACCTTTGATAGCGATTTTCATGCGCACTCAAACGCACAATCTAATTTCTTTTTGAAACTTCCTATCGAATAGCTTTGTTAGTTCATCGTTTTCGGATAAAGCAATCGTCAAACATACAGAAAAATAAAACCCATTTCCCAAAATTCTTCAAGCATTAAACGTTAAGTTCAAAAGAGCATTAGATAAAAAGAATAAAAATTAAACGAAGAAGCTAAAGCTTGAAATTCAAAAAATCAGAGAATTATATATATAAGGATATCAAAAAGGATTTTTAAGAAATTAATCCTTTCAAGTTTTTATAAATCACGAAATCGATAACGCCCTGCGTATACAATGTAAAAAAATTATCAGAAAACCAAAAATATTCGTGCTATTTTTTATATTAAATTTAATATAAAAAAGCCATACGAATTTGTTTGCGTGATGGAAGGAGATCGAAGTACACCTTTGTGCAAAGTTAGTGAACTCAAGTTTCAAGTTTCGACAAAATCTACACCCGACACAATCTCTCATAAAGCGTATTTCAAACGTACACGCGTATTAAGTCCGTTCTTACGTTTGTAATCGTAAATACTACTCCTCAATCCTTTACATTATCTTGGCATTTAATCTTCACAGCAAGTCACGCGGTCATGACAGCAAATGTCACAAAAGGTCACGAAGAAATGGATTTTTACAGCAAGCGTCCTTGCGGGCCAGTTAATATTGTCTCGTTCATGTTGAGAGACGCTATCTAATATCCCGTGCATGCTAATCGCTTATTCTAGGAGCTGAGCACCTTTCACTCGTTTCGTGAATCACTACCGAAGCGCGCCGTTAATTAAGTATCGTTTCTCTCCCGCGAGAGAAACGGTGACGTAAATGGCGCGTACCGAGGATCAGTAGCGTCATCCATCAAGAATACCATCTGCCGGGAAGCCTGCGTCGTAAAAACCCGCTAATTTCGCCATTGTCCCGGGAACGAAAAACGTAGAAACCGGCATTTTCTGGGACGGAAAAAATTTTATCGGACTTTTTTCATCTGTCGCGATGTTCATTAATTAATCAATTTAAATATCAAGCCCGGGTTGGGCCGCGAAGTGCACTTAAAATTAATTAAAAGGCAACGATTTACATCTCGCGAGAACGTTGCAAAGGACAAACATTTTTGCTCCACTTCTGCGAATAATTTCAGCCAGATAAAGCTGATGAGCGATCAATATTTGGACAGGACTCTGTATAGCCACACAGATAAATAATTCTTATTCGGGTGCAATAAATTTGGACGACGAGGCGACCGGAATAAAGGATGAAGCAATCCGCTGAACGTGTCGCATCGACTCGCTCACGACTGGTTCGTCCTGTGCGTTAGCACAGATGGACCAGTACAATTGTGGAAGCGCGTGCGATAATCTCGGATATCTCCCCACGCTTTCCAAACTCCGACGTGAGAACGTGAGGATAGCGGTTGCCCCCAGGAGGCATCGTTATCGCAACCCCCTTGTACAATCATCCTGGCCGCCTCGGTCCGTGACGGATCGTTGTTGGCGCGCGTTACAAAACGGCGGCGGCGGCGGCGGCGGCCTTGAAGCGAGTTTCTCCGTGAGAAAGAGACCGGCCGGTGCGAGCTCCCGAACAGCTCTGTACCAGCTTCGAAGACGGATAACGGACGGACAGGTGCGCCGCATTCCTCCAAACGGCACTCCGGCTGCACCGACGATGACGACGATGACGACAGAGTGACTCCTCTCGCTTCGTCCCGTGCGAAACGGATGAAAGAAGAGAGGACAAATACGTGGCGGAATGTTGTGATCGGCCGATCGAATTTCCGCCCATCAGTTCGTACGCGGAACAGCCGACTTGAACAGGCGATCGAGCGAGCGAAATGCCCGAAATCTCGTCCGAAGCGAAAGGTGAACGACATGACGCCTTTGACCCGCCTTGCCGAGAATTCGTGACAGCTAATTTTAAAATCGATCAAGATAAAGAATTTTTTATGTTTCGCGAGTTTTGAATAAGAAAACACGAACTCTACCACTGTTGTAATGAACTCTTCAATCGTCAACTGGGAAATGAGAACGAAAGGGAATTAATAGCGCCGGCGGATAAGTACAATAGCGTTCATTTGCATATTACAATGAAAGCACGAGAGGCACGAAAGGCACGGAGATATGAAAAATTGTCGCGGTATTCACGTCATCGCGTACTTGCAGTCTACAATTAGCATTATTCAAATTTATTGATACGAGAAAAATTGTCGCACAATTCGCAGTCGTTGTTCGCAGTATTTTCGAACGAACAGTCAGTTTTATTGATGGATTATCGGGCAAAAATGCAGTCAATTTATTTTTAAACCGAGACCGTAAAAAGCTTTAACGCCTTGTAAATCCATCAAATAACCGCCGTTTGCAATGAAGATTGCAAAGAGATCGGTAATTTCTATGGTCTTCCACGGGAAACCACAAGTAATTTTCGAGCAAAACAAGTAAACACTGTTTTTAAATCTCGACCGTTTCCTTACAGAGCAGAAAAGAGTGAGCAGTAAAGTTGTGTGTCGTCTATTTTTTTCTCAACTTGATTTTTAGTTCATGGTACAGCGTGGGACAGAGACCTCGGCAACTGACCCGGTTCCGATAGATCGATTTTGGCGCGACGTGTTTCGCGAATCTTTTTTAAATTGCTCGAGTCTTATTTTATTATAAATTGCATTTTGCATGAACAGGCAAAAAACGCGATTTTACGGTGTATCGACGGAGCAGTGAAACTGGAATAATCAATGACATTTCACGGATGAAAGAAATTCTATTTTTGAAACTTCTATTTTTAGAAAGAAACAAAGGATCTCGAATGGATTAAGTTCGGTCCAAGTTCGGATCGAGATCGGAGTTAGTGAAGTTCTAAATAGCATAAGTTAGTGAAGTGGCTCTAAGTAGCGCTCGAAGGCTTCTGCTTAGATCAAACGTGTTATATGAATGAAACGGGGAAGCGGACGACGACGTTTAGCGGTGAATGTGAAGCGGTAATACGAAGTAATGCGACGTTGGACATTTATATACGCGTAAACAACAATAGAGTACATGTGTCCTCCCACATATGTCACAGATGTTTTTTAAGGCGCGAAGCAATGATTTATGGCCGATGAATAAAAACTATAAATTAAATTAGATTATAAATATGAGTGCTATAAAGAAATTTTTAAAATAAATGGATTATCAATTAATTGATATAAACTCTTACGAAATCGCGAGTTTCTAACAAGTGAAAATACTCCTAGCACTTCTTCGTTCATTTCTAGATTTTCTATTTTAATCTTTCTGGACGGAATACTTGTTGTATCAAAGAATTTTCCATACGGAAAAAAATTCAATTTTTTTAATAAGTATTAATATATGTTCAAATAAAATAGCATTCTATCTCATACTTAAAATTAAAAATCTATTTATTTAAATTGCACGAATGAAATGGAATAAAATAAACGAGCTTTTAACGTATTTTTTTAAAGCAGCTACCAACAACGCGGCAAGGAAAATACGTGGAGTTTGTGTATACATATCAGATTTCTAAAATTGAAATTTTTAATCTTTGGAATCAAAAGCTTTAATATTTTTTTTTCTACTTATTCTCATCATGCTTTTTACAGAGCGTCTACTAGTAAAACTGGCGCGAGAAAAACGCGGTGTGCAGAATTTCTATCCGTATGTGATCTTGAGAATTCAATTCTTTTTAAATCCTTGAAATCCGAATGGACTTTTAACACTTTTTCCGTCCTGCTATCGTCAGTACATTTGTCGCGCAGCGTGTACGCGCGATTGTAATGCAGCAAGTCTGCGCGAAATTTATGTACATATGTTGGATATGCGAAAGCAGAAAACTTGGAGTATAAATCGAGAAATTGTTCACCGTTGGAATCGGGAATTAGTTTCGGCATTTCCTCATCGAGGAGAAACGAGGGACGTGCGATGCTCGCTGGTGCGTAATCGCAACGCAACGCAACGCAACGCGGCGGGTTGCGCTCGCTCGCGTACCTACTTCGTGGCACCGTTAACGCGAGCCACGCGCCGCGTGTTTCTGGCGGCCTCGTGCGTGTCCGCTCGCGCGCATCTCTCTTTGAAAGGTGTCACTGAAGGGACATCACTCCGTCGCGATTATACATTCCTTGCCGTCGCCGAGGACGTGACCGCCGAGTCGGCTCACCGATAGAGTGAAAATCGCGCTAACGAATCTCGCGTCTCTGTAAATCCACACATGTGCAGGTTCACGCATGCATGCGCACACACTCGCGCGAATGGAGCAACGAGAGAGAGCGACACGTAAGACGAAGGGGAGCCGCTATTCGCGCCACACGTTTGACGCTAAAACGTGGCAAGTGCGCCTTCCACAAACTTTCATCACAGAGATTATGCGTAAAGATCGACCCACTCACGTTTCGCATGATATGTGCTTTTCTCGGCTCGTTAAGTCACGCTGACGAATCGCTCCCGCGCTGATGCGGACTCCTCGATGACACTGGTAGGCGCGGAGGCGCGGGAGTAGAGATTCTGCCGGATTGCTTCTTCTTCGGGAATGAACTTTCCCGGTCCAGGATATTCGCTCTTACAGCGAATCTCGCGGCGGCACCAATACAAGCGCGATCACGCGTTAATTTTAATCAAGCGCCGAATCCGCTCGGCGATAACACCGAGCACGTATGGATGAAAAATTCCAAGACAAATTATCACGAAAGCAGTGCTGCGAGAACCGAGAGCGACGAGACTCTCTTCGAGCGTGCACGGCGAGTACTATAGATTGTACGCGAAGCGACCATGAAGTTGTCTTCGATCTTGCGATAAAAACGATCGCGATGCGTGCCCGGCTGAGAGCGATCGTTACACGTCTCCGGTCTACCTGGTGCCGACTCGGTTCGCCAGCCCGTTCTGTTCGGGATCCGCGCGCCAAGAGTCGCGATCGCACGAGAACGGAGTGGGACGTGGACGTGCAGCGACGACGCGGTGGTGATCGCGCTCTCTCGTCAAGGCGGCTCCGGCTCGATTTGCCCGGCGTTTTTGTCTTGTCGATACGCACCTGCTTCCTCGGCGGCTCGAACTAACGACACGGTACAGCAGTTGAAGGAAGCCCGCGGGCGTGCATGTCGTCCGTCGTCGCACTAAACAGAGGATACGCCTGACATCGCGCGGAATGAGGCGCGCGGCGCGGCGCGGAGCGGAGCGACAAACGCCGAGGTTAGGGCGTCTCGATATGGGGACGACGACACCTGTTCGATGTTTGCGGTGACGTTTCCGGAAGAAAAGTATCGACAGTGGTGTAGGTGTTGCGCGAGCACCGACTGTCCGACAATCGGATATGATACACTGGAGATTATTTGTCAACGCGTTCGCAAGCTGGCGCCACTAGTTTCTTCCATACTTTCTTCCCTGCATTGTTTTATTCGATATTTATCCAGATTTTCCAGGTTAGAATACTAATAAATGCATTTTTATAATATATTATCCAGAGTTTCTCATGTATTAAAATCAGTGTCGATAACATATTTAAATTTTACTTTGCAAAATCGAAAGAAGATATTAATTATTCATATCATTTATTTCTATTGGATTAACTTTAAGATACAATTGAGATAACATTGAAATAATGTTGTATTTCAACACTGTATTAAATATATACTACTTTTCTATGAGCATTTTTATAACTTTTTACGTTTTAATTTTTAATCTCTCCGAGCAACAAATTGAAGTTTCATTAAAATGAATATCAACTTTTTTTTAAATTAATTATAGAATAAAGTTTCTGCAATATTCATATATATACATCCGTATTCCAAGGTATCTATTGCGAAACAGAGAAATCGGTATATGATTAAAAAAATGATTTACGCCAGTTTTATCAACTTTGAAAAATCATGCGCGTCGTGTTTGCACGGATCGCTCGTCAGGTGGCGGCGTCGCTCGGCCGCTATATTGATCAAGTTAGATTTCGCGAGGACGCACGTTGATAAGATCTCGTGTATTTTTCGATCGCACGCAATCCTTCCGCGCGACGTGTGTGTGACATTTGTCACGAGCGCTAGTACTCGCGTGGCGTGAAATTTGGTCGCGCGCGCGGAGCCTCCGCGTTACCGTAGCGGCGTCGCCGTGAAATCCTCCCTCGCCCATGACGTCACTCACGAATTACACAAGCGTCATCGCTCAGTCTGTTGTGGAAAATTTCGTGGGTTCTATGGTGGTGTAGCGGCGAGGTGTGTTGTTTTCTGAACAATAACCCGCGAGTCCTTCGTCAGCGACGCGCGACAATCCTGCGACATCGAATCGCGCGGCGAAATAATTGGCGATAAAAGTGAGCGCTCTACCAATTTTCTCCCGTCCTTTTTTTCTCTTTTCCTTTTAGTATAATCATCATCGTCACCGCGATCGTAATCATTGTTATCAACATCATCGTTGTTGTCACCCTCGTCCGAAAGCTATACGCGCGCGAAACTACGAAGAGAAATCTCTTCTCGATTATCGCGTGCATTGTTTATTGTTACGTCGTGTGTCTTGATTGTTAGACGTCGTCAACAGCGTCGCCGGAGTTTGAGTACCTCGACGATGCGACATGTCACCTTGCGTGACATTTCACACCTGTGTTACTTTCGCAATTTTTTTCACTGATTCTTTCTGAATAGGCCATTCATGAGACTCTTATTTTTATGAAATGTTTGCGAGCAATTTTGTAGCTACAATTTTTCTTATTTGTACATCATATTTATATTATTTTAAGAAAATATTACTTCAGCAATGAAATTACTTTCAATCTATAAAAAACAGAATTTTAAATATTTGATTTAAGAAAATTAATGTTTTATATAATGAGATGTGTGTTGAATACTTAAATGTTTTCAAGAAAAACTTGTAAAAACATTATCATATCATACTTGTATCAGTTTTGGTGTTGCTTCATCATTGTGTTGTTTGTGATTTGTAAATATATGTTTTATTAATCTGTATCATAAGACATAATGTTAATTATGTCTTTTTTATGTTACAGTTAAAGTTTACAAAGGATTCTTGTCTACTTTTCACAATGTCTATGCAACAGTTTTGTTTGCGATGGAACAATCATCAACCGAATTTTATCTCGGTTTTCTCCAACTTACTAAATAATGAGACTCTAGTGGACGTTACTCTTGCTGCCGAAGGCAGGCAAATTCAGGCTCACAAAGTTGTACTATCAGCATGCAGCACATACTTTCAATCGCTGTTCACAGTGAATCCTTGTCAGCATCCCATTGTTATACTTAAGGACATCAAGTTTTCTGATCTCAAGATTATGGTAGACTTTATGTATTATGGGGAAGTGAACATATCTCAAGATCAATTGCCATCCATCATAAAGGTGAACTACTTTTTATTTATCTAGAATCAATTTGTTCAATATATACTTGTGAATTGTGATCATTAATATATTGTGTATTTAACAGACAGCGGAGAGTTTAAAGATAAAAGGACTTGCAGAAATGCATACAGCGTCATTAACTAAATGGCCAAGTGGAAGTAGTGAAACAGGCGGAGGAGATCGTGGCGAATCTTGTTCACCCAGTCCATCTCCGTTATCTCCTTCTTTCCGCAGAAAAAGGTTAAGGAAATCTTCTACGGGTTCCACATCCGGCTCGGGTGACAAGCCAGAAGAAATTAATGAAATAACGTTAGTGGCCACCAACATTGTAAAACCAGAACCTCTAATCGTATCACAGGAAAGTGGAGAAAATTTGAGGCGACCAGTAAATACAAGCACAGAATCTCAAGGCAGTATTGACGAAGATCAAATATCAATTGTAAGTAAGATGTGACATAATATTATTGCATTTAATCATAATTTGAATAAATATAAAAAATATATAAATTTAATTGTTTAAGTTTTTGTAGTTCTGAAACAAATTTAATACACATGTTAACGAAAAATATTGTAAAGCTAAAAAATATCCCAATAACATATAATATTTCTACCTAGATGAGTAATATGGAAACTAGTTCTGCCAATACACCAGCCCAAAGTGATGGTTCTATTCAGGACGTAAGTCAACAGTCGGCAGGAAATATTGCACAAAGTTCTGTTTCTTCACAAGCACCTGTTCATCAAGGTAAGATATCGCTTTATGCTATTTTAGATAGAAATCTCCAAAAAATATCTAATCGCTCAAATGGCATTACTTATTGCAATAATGTAATTTTATTTGCTGTATATTATGTGCATAGAAAAAAGAATTATCATATATCTCAAGAAGTAATGCAATTATTTTTACTATTTTTGTTTTTAATCTACATGTCTCATAATTTTGTACATGGATGTGAATTGAATTTTACATATAGATAATTATTTAAATAATATGTTTCCTCAAATATTGAAAGAATATCTTTTGAATTTTTTGTGTAGAATATTATAATTTGCTTATTTAAAATGTGCTATTTATTTTATTAATTATATGCTATAAAAATGATTTTTTTTCATACACATAGCTTAATAAAATATATATTGTTTTTTGATATCTTTTATGTATATATATTATATTCAAAGTACTGATTTCTATATAATATTACTAGTTTGGATATTTCATAAGTCAGATAAGAATATATACAAAAAATTAATATAAAACACGATACATACGATATATTAAAATTAACAAAGAAAGGTATTTTACTAGTCTTACATCTTTCAAAAATATATAAATTTTGAACTACATATTTTAATTTTATTAAATTCAAATTAAGAGAGAGAAAGCTGTATATGAAAATGTAGATTATGTATATTTGAATCTGATTATCAGACAGGCATTTAATTTTTTCTGTCTTTATAAGATAAGCCAATTCGATAGAATCATCGATTATATAACAGATTGATTGATATGATATTAGTAATCTAAAGGACGATGTAGCATATAGACATAATGATATGAGAATTGGAAGACATAGTGTTTAATTTCCTAAGATATGTTACGCGCGAACAGTTAGCTACGTTATATATTTAATATGATTTTTTAGTAGACTGTATATTGTGCATTGATATAGAACGATTCGGCAACTTGGGCAAATGCATGACAGCTCCCCTTTAAGCAAACATCTCCGATAATTGTTATTTTAATTATGCATACTGATTGTGGTGGGTATTTAAATTGCATGTCGATAAGCGAAATTACACACATTATATGCTGGCACAGATGCGTTTAAATGTATTGCACAAGGACAATCAACAGACGTTTGACATGAAAATAGAGCGAAATTTCAGGAATTGAAATTCTAATAATGCGAATGTGCAAAGAAAAGATTGTTTCTCACTCATGAAAGAATGTCACCATGGTACACAGATACATAGCACACAATATGTTATATATCTCCGGAAGGATAGTATATCGGGCCTTTGACATATTAACGGAGTGTGTATGTGTGCCTTATAATACTCTGCCCTATAAATGTAGCATAAATGCCGTACATATATATTTGAAATAAGTTTCGAAACAACGATGTGCTTCAAAATGTATCTGTGCCATGCCGCAACTCCATATTTAATACGCTCATCGTTTCTTCACAAGATTTTATTTTTAATATCTATCATCTTTCGCTTACTTAGCTTAGTATTGTTTTTCTATCATAGAATAAATCATAGAATAAATTATTTTCTTTTGATTAGATTATAATTATATTTATATAAGCCTTGTTTTTTTTTTTATACGAACAGATACGCTGATACATTATTCGTTATTATTTTTATCGTTAAAATTACATTATTGGTGACATAATGTAATAAAAATTATATCTTCAATTGACGTTATTACCACACGTATTCGTAATGCAAGAGTAAAATAAAATTTTTTGAAACATTAATTATTTCATATTTGTAATTTATTACAACTTGGGCGATCGTAAAAGACTTTCGCATCGATGCACATTTATAAGTATAGATCGAAATCAAGTATTCTGATTTTTATCTGTTTATTTTTATAATATTTTCCAATATTGCGATCATATATATATATATATTTTTATTTGATCACTTTTATCTTTGCCGTAAATGCAAAATATCAGCGGGTTGATAATTCCTGTGCTCTGACCAAAAATCAATCGGTCTGTTCTACAGGATTACAATGGACTATTATGGAGCACACATATCATCCACGTTTCGCTCTGTCCTCGTGTCAAACGAATCTGTCGATCCAAGCGTCGTCGGCGTTTACGACGCCCGAAATAACAGCATCCTCGACCATCAGCGATCAGTACTCTGGTACCAGCACGACTGGTTCCAGTTGCGCCCTGACGAACTATCCGAACTCCTCCCACGGGACGTTGCAGCACGTGTCGTCGGGCGGCCCCTCGCCATCGACGCAGTGCCCCAGTAACTGCCAGAGCCCGTGCGCCAGCCCGCAGACGGCGATTAAGAGGAAGCGCTCGACTAATCCACAAGCGGACGAGAATTTTATACGCGCGCTCGACGCAGTGCGCTACGGCGGCATAGGGTTTTGCAAGGCGGCCAGGATGTTCGGCGTGAACAACCGAACACTCTGGCTCGAGTACAAGAAGCGCGGCTACCCGAACAATCGGCCCAGCCTCAAGTCCCGCGTTAAGCAGGAGGTGAACTCCTCGCCGCCGCCCTCGGCGCCCCCGGCGCAGCCGATGAACTCGCAAAGCCCGACGCCGATGGGCCCGCCGACGACCCCGCACAGCACACACAATACACACAGCACGCACACCATGCTAACCAGTCACAGTCCCCACACGATGCTGAGCGGGTACATCGACAGCAGGCATACGGACTACGCGCTACCGAGCACCACGATGCCGATCAATCTGCACGGCGTTAACTACAATGCCATGTGAACTGAATCCTATCCGGAGAGTCACTTGTATAGACGAGCTTGAGAAATATTACTTCCCCTCCTCTTCCTCGCTCCTCGTGTACAACTCAACCCGCCCCTACCGCGACTCCTCTGTCAACAGTAACGAGGCGTTGGAAGTCATCAAAGTGAGAAACGCCGCGTGCGGTATCTTTAATTTTTAAATACCTTTCCGCCTAGTTCTACATACTCCCCCCTCCCCCCTTTTAAGTAATTGGATCTCAAAGTTAGAGTATATATTTTATATTTGTATAGGGTTTATCAGATGATTCGCATTTTTTTCCTAATTATTTTTCTCACCGAAAATGTTGTTGAAACTTAAAATCTTAATCACAATTTATTAAAAGGTTCGGCTCATGAAAAATTAAAATAATAAAACAAAGGAGGATCAAGAGCCAATGCAGAGTTTTGGTTGCAATGTTAAAATCTTCTTTTACTCAAAGTGTTGAATGGTATACGTTTCGGTCGAACTTTCAACCATCTTCAGTACATTTAAGTCTTAATACATGACAAAATCAAGTCTTAAAAAATAGCTTCAATAGCGCAGTTATACAATAATTTGATCAGTTCCAATGAAAAAGTTTGAAAGGACGCCCATAATGCAACAATCAAGTAGATGTCGTCAACCAGAACTACGGTGGATTTTGTTGTGTATTAAAACTTAAATGTACTGAAGATGGTTGAAAGTTCGACCGAAACGTATACCACATTCAACACTTTGAATAAAAGAAGATTTTAACATTGCAACCAAAACCCTACATTGGCTCTTGATCCTCCTTTGTTTTATTATTTTAAAATCTTAATTTTTTTTTATGTTTATAATCAAATTAATTTAATTAATAATAAATTAAAATCTCATGTTTAAATTTATTTATTAAATTTATTTATTAAATTTATTGATTAAGAATAAGTTTTTGTATGTTACACTATTTTATATGAGCTCTTTAAAAGTTTTGCTGAAAAAGAATTGGGTTATTAATTTTTTTCAGATATTGCAAAATGTGCGACTTTTGATACCCCATACTTGTGTAGCTTGATATTAAGTTATTTGAACTAGATTTCTATTTATAAGATATATTTCTTAATCTTTTTGCTACGAAGGTCATATATATCCGTCCTCTAAAAGTGGATCTTTTAAAAGTGGATACGATGGCCGGATATATCTATTCTCCAAAGACGACATTCATGTACGAAGGCCAAAAACTGTATATCAACTTTCAACAATTATTTTTCTATTCGATAAAGTGAAAATGCTGTTGTATAGTCTCGTGTTTCGGAATTATCACCCAATCATCGATTATTGAGTTTATTATTTATATAAAACTGCATATAATGTTACAAGTGTAAAGAAAATATTAAAATAAACATGTGATACTCATAAAATGTTTTTAATAACTACAATAAGCCACTATAATGAAATTTCCGTCGAAAGGTGAACGCAGTATTAGCGCCGTATACGTGCATGAACAGTGATTATTGTGTCCCGTACACATTGTCATCTTTAAGCGCTTCGTAGCGAAAAGATTAAGTGTTTTTGTTCTTATACTTTTCGCAATATTTCTTTATTGACGCATAATTGAGACTAAAATGTTTATAATGTGATAAATGAGCGGATTTGTAGCTATGAGTATAAAACATTTGCACACATTCACTTGTCAGCAACTTTTGATAATTATGGCGTATTATCGAAAGTTCTTAGCTTTCCGTTGTGTATCCTCTGATATTATATAATTATTATATTAGTAAAAATTTCAGTATGTAGATTGATGCAATTTTAGTGCTTTGATAATTAGAACATTGCGGCGCTGGTAATAATGAAACTATGCCGCTACGTCGATCGTACGAGAATAAATCGATAATTAACGACGAAGTTTGTATTATTTTCAAGTTCACTGTAGCAATGATACGCATTTTGCCGTCAATTATTGACTGATTCTCGTCTATCGTATACCTTTGTACATAAAACGTGAAAAAAAAAAACATGATTAGAAATGTCGTCATCTGTATTTGCACACGTGTGTCGATACGTTGTACGAGATTAAACATTATGCACACATGGAGATAAATTATCAATACATGTATTACAATTATTAATTGTTACTATGTTGATAAATATATGAGAACTAACATAGAATTTTTAGAGATATACATTTTCCTCTATACATGAGAGATTTGTTTAACTTTTTGTGTTCTTCACGTTATATGTTTGTTATATATTATAATAGTATTATTTCGCTATTATCACTTTTTCTCCAATATCTGCAAATATTTATCCATTTGTTTCTGTAAACAACTGGAAAATTATTTTGAGAATTTTGGGAATGTTTGTGAATAATTATGCAAACAAATGCAATTATTCCATATATCAAATGTTTCAAATTGGTACAAACTTTGTGCAAATAGTTTTATTATTTTGAAACGAAAAATTAAGTTTATGAGAAAATATGTTCAGTTTGAAAAGAAAAGCAATTATATAATGAATATACACTAATGCTATTCTTTATGTGTTTCTGTTACGTTTAATTGTTTATAATTATAATGATTTATTATTCAAGAATTTTCAATGAAATATAATAAATACGTGAGAGAAAAACAAATATAGTCTTGATTTTGATTTGCAATTAAAAATAGAACACGCATTGAAGTGTTACGAAGATTTGTGTTTTCGACTTATCGTATGTATAGGAACAACTTTTATTTATTATAGTATTTGTTGTGTACATTTAATAATTAAACTATCAGAACAGCAAAGTAATGCATGTATTGAACACAAAAGAATGTGAACGCTTGAGATAACTCGAAAGATATTTTGTATTTTCTCTACCTTTATTTGTTTTTATAAATTAAGAAGACTTCCTCACAAGTGAAATGAAAATGACCTGGCTTTTCTGCAAGGAATGAGAAATATACATTTGAGTGATTAAAAATTAGAAATTAGTCTTTAATAGTACCATAGCCGTTAATTGCACTGTTAATAAACATTTATATATCCCTTATATAAACGATTAAAAAATAATTCTGAAGGAATAAAAATTATTCTAACAGTTTGCAACAGAAAAGGGAGTGCTGTGTTTATTTCTTTTAAACGTTTCAAAACCTTTTCTTTATTAATGACTTGAGCGAATAGTCGATATTACCTAACGTTATAATATTAGTCCTTTATTTCTCTGCGAAGATAATTACAAGATGTGTACAATTGAAGAAGAAGTAATCATAGTGATCGAAATATGGCGACTTCAAGTACGATTGTAATGATAGTTTTTCTTGCAACTTGTACAATATTTATCCGCAACAACTGTATTTGTTTGATATTGTTAATTTTTTTTTACGCATTAATAGTCGATGTATATGTGCGAACAAGGTTTCCAACGTTAAGTTTCAGTAATTCTTTCTTGACACAAGATATCAATCTGTTGTATAATAAAAACCAATATCACTTTGCACTTGTAACATCCAATCTCAAACGTTGACGATGCCTCGATTTTCGTCGCCGCAGTTTCTAATGTTCTAAAAAGTTCTTCTAAAGTTTCTTTATTTATTATTATAGTTCTTCATTGCAAGCAGACGCAAGCAACGAAGAGGACCCGGCTGCTCATCAGACAGACGCGAGTGAAGAAGGAGCCGAGTCACTTGTCGCCGGACAGCGAGACGAGCACATCACCGCACATCGTCTCGACCTCCGTCCATCTCGCGACGCCGACGCTGAATCTTCCGCAAACGTCGAGGAGCTTCGAGGAATCGCGTATTTCGCCGCCACCGCACACCATGCTGGTGAATCAGCCGAATCTGCTGACGGTGACGACGTCGCCGAATCTGTTGACGGTGCCACAGCCGTCTTACTTGACGAAGCAACACTCGCATCCGTTGCTGTCTAGTCAACAGCCGAGCACGTCCGGAACTTACTGGATACACCGACAGCACTCGCATCCGGAATTGCCCGGTAGAACCACAAGTCCCTCGATAGTAATCGAGCCGGCACCCGTCCTTAAAACGGAGGACGAGGGAAGCGAGGAAGCACCGACAACTCCGACAACTATTACTTCCGAGCCAGGAACCAGCGGCGGCGGCGGCACTTCCGGTGGATTGAGAGTGAAGACAGAGCTGCGACGGACTTCCTCATCGCCGCAGGTAGGATATCAAACGCGTGTTGCATTATCGTAATCTATTCACTATTATTATAGTGAACAGTCCCGTGAAATTTCCGTCAAGATAGTTGTCTCGTAAAATGAATTTCTTACAAATTGATCCTGCGATAAAAAGAATTTACCGTTCAGAAGCTGAGATAATTGCAATTGTTATTGGTACTTTTATTTCTAGCTATCAGCTTGTAGCATTCTATCGATTACGAATTAAAATACTAGAATTTGCGCAGTATAATTTATGGAATTTATCAGAATATTAAACTTTGATATTTACTCATTATCTTTTTCCTTCTTTATCTTTATTATTATTAAATTTTAATTTAATTTAATTTTTGCTTACAGACGAGCAGCAGAGACTTTCGCGAAAGCACGGGGGATCAACGATTAGGCCATTGTCCTGTATTGCGTGAAGGTCCTGCCTTAGGCTGCAATCATTGTTGGAACACAATAGACGACCATGGTAGAATACTCCGTAGGAAAACCAAGTATCACTGTCCCGAATGTCAGATTAATTTGTGCATTGTGCCCTGTTTTCAAGAATACCACGAGCAGCGACGCGAGCTGATTTCCAAGCTTAAGCCCTTACCAAAAACTAGCTCCGTTTAATTTCCCTATTTATTATGTACTTCTTTTCAAAGGTAATTGTTACCTATTGGATTAGGTATGTGTGAGCACGCGCTTTAAATGTGTGACGGTATGACCTGACAATGACGGAGTAACACGGGTCCATCGTTAGCGTGTACACGTTACTTTTACCGATTAGTGCGAGAGTCATCAGATTTATGATTTTTTTTTTTTTTATCGCATTTGACAAAAAATTTCATGACTTTATATTTTCGCATATTCATTTCATATCACATATTTTATAAATATGATTTTTTCATGTTATATTGTTTTTTTTTTTACATATTTAACACATTTATAATGTTAATAACTGTTAAAGTAGACGAAATTATTTTGCAGTTTCGCAGCATGACAGTGGGGCACGCAATTTTATAATTTATAATTTTATAATTTTGTGTGCATCAGATTTTTTCTTTTCTTATCTTTTTACTGATGTAATTTTTACATATTTATTGCAAAGATATTTATTTTACGAAATTTTGAATTATGTGTATCAAGAATAAGGAGTTTACTTTGAAATTATGGAAACAATTAATTTTGATATAAGACGTCAGAAAAGTTAGTTTTTTTTTTTAATTTTATAAAGTTAATCGCGAAAGGGATGTGTCAAGATTGGACAGAGCTCGAAAATATATAAATTATATAATTCTTTATTATTATTTTTATACGATAACAGTAATATATATATATATATATATATATATAATAATATTTACTTTAAATAATATTTTAAATATTTTTGTATCAGCTTTTTTTACTTTTATTATTATATAACAAATTTAATTAAATACATTAGTGCGCACTGGTGCACTTTAATGTTTATACATAAAAGTTGAACATTCAGCGTATCTACATAAAAACGTAAAATATACACACTGTGCAAATGAACAATGAACGAACAGCGAGTAAAAAATAAAATTTATAAGATTTTTGCAGCCGCATAGAAAAACGAAGCAAACATTAATGAATGTTCTGTTTGCATTTATTATGATTTAAATTTAAAGTTTTGAAGAATTACGTATCTCGAGTAATGTGATACATTGTAATACGTATTTGTATTACGTTGAAACGAGTGGTTCTTTATATTCGAAAAAGATTTTAAATTCTTCCATGCAGCGAAGTTTTAATTTGACATCGATATTCGTCACGATGTAAAAATTATTAACGAATTCGATTGGTTGCATTAGTGCGCAGTAGTGCAAATTAAAGCCCATCAGTTTATCTGAGTTGATAGATTTTTTTATTCAAGGCGTTTCCTAATATATAGATGTAATTTCAGGGATGAATTCAATGTGTAAAAATAATAAAACTAATTTACATGAACATTTGTGCTGTTCGATCTCGCTTATGAGATATAAAATTATTGTGCCTAGTTTTTGCGCGTTTTAATTTATCTCTGAAGTTAGCTTCATATATCTGGAAACAAACTTTCTATGGTGTGCATTTTTGGCTTTGCATGTGTTACTCGCATGATTTAACATATTTAATTTCCCGAGTTTTTCCATCTTTCGTCCAATCACGTTGTGTTGCATGATTTCATCAAAGTAGGATCCTTTCATACTGTATTTTCTATTTCTCTCTTTCGTATGCGAATGCATCGAGATAATAATTTTTCTCGACAGCGACACGCAAACACTAATTTTAGAGGCCATGAATTGCGAGACGGAATTGCGAAAAAAAAAAAAAAAAGAGAGAGAGAGAACCGGCGGGAAACGGGCGCGATGGCTGCTAAAACGAGAGCTTTAGCGCACGTGCAACGATCGAATTCGGTGTACCCTTATAAATCACTTCCTACCATTCGCAGCTCTCCCCTATTGCCACCTGTAACGGCGCCCCGCCGTTAATGCGTCCGCGTAAATTTGTCGTCGTACGCTCCACGATCAATCGAAACGCGGAATACGCGCGTCTCTTATTATCTTAGTACGCGAATTTTAGGATTAAAAAAAAAGAATAGTACAAGCGAGGACCTTGCTATGTATTATGTGTTTGTTATCCCATGTCTTCTATTTAACGTACGTCAAGTTTCCTGAAATCAAAATTGTGCCACGGCTGTCGTATTGTGAAACAGCGACACACGCTGTTTTTTTAATTCGTAAATGGTTAAAGCGAGAAAAAGATTTGAATAAAAAATGTATGTTCGTAACAAATTAAAAGCTTTTGTTACTTTTGATACTTATTTTAAAAAAATTTAATGATTTTAGTATATATTAAAATTATTAACGTTGTAGATCATACAATTGTTCCTTAAATCGGACTTCTTTCATTAAAAAAGTGTTGTCAGAAGATGTTTGACAATAAAACAAAATATTCAATGTATTGCGCACTACATTTTTTATTTGAAGCTTTTTTTCTATTCTACTTTGTGATTTGTAAGCGAAGAAAATTTACTTCCGCCAACGAGGCTTTCCGTCACCGCCGAAACACAGTTTTGATTTCGACAAGAATTCTCGTGGAACATTTTAATCAGATTTCTCCGCTTGTACTAATTTTCTTTTTTCACTTTGGGCCAATTTTCGCGCGAAACTTGCGCACTGTTTGTCTCTCCAATCTAAAATCTCTGAGTATTTTGTATATGTGTCTCGTGCATTTATCGCGGAAGAGCGTCGAAAGTCGCGACATATGTCGCGAACGAAACAGGATGGCGGTAGAAGTGACTGAAGATTTTCTCCTCGGGGGAGAAAAGTCGTCGTGATGGATTAGGACTGGATTCGCTCCGGCCATTTCGATAAATCACGATTTGCGAGGCGGACAGGCGAGAATTCTCGTCGCGATCTGCGTTCCCCCAGAAATTTCCTCGCGAGCGGCACCGAGCATGTTCGCGCACTTTGTATATGTAAAGTGTTGAAAAATGTAGAATACGTGCAATATATTTTTCTCGGCATTACAGATGTATTATACGCAAGCGTTGCATCGATTAATCATATTTTATGTAAATCTAGCCTGAAATTCGTAAATTAAAATAAAATAATGTGAGATCACACAATGACGCCGATTAATTCCACCCACACTGGACGATTCTGCGCTCTCGATCCGACGCAAAGTTATTTTTTACTTGCAGTTGTACTTTACGATGACCTATGATGTATTATTGCGCGCTCTCGACATTAACATTTAACGAATTATTTGATTTATGTCGTTTGAAAAAAGCGGCCATCGCTGATCGCTACAAACGAATCGTTATCAAATTGCGTTACACGAAATTGTCATTATTATTTTATTTCGAGTGTGCGAAATTCTCGGCATCGAATTATCGTTGCCCTCCCTGACTCGGTTCTTTTTTTCTTTTTTTTTTTTTTTTGCACGTTGGAGGTCTGCAAGGTCTGGAGAGAAGCAAGAGTGATCGCGGACGATGAAAGAAATCGCTGCTGGGGCTTCTTTCTCCGCCACACGTGGCCCGCCGAATCTTCGAGCAAATCGTTGCTCGTAATAAATCCGCGAAGGGTCGACTTTTTCCGCAGGTCTCCGTTCGCCGGCAGGAATCCGCGGGATATGGGGTCAGCCGTTTCTTCTGCGCGCAAGCTGACGCCACCACCGCCGCCGCCGCCGTCGTCGTAACGGTAGTAACCCCTCGTCGCATAACGCGCGACGGAAGAGCCGTCATCTTGGATCCCCCAAAAGCCACGGCGATATTGTACGCGCAGCCGGTGCGCCCCGTCGACAGCTGGACCCCTCGTCTCTGGCCGCTCGCTGGGGATCGTCTCTCTTGGCAGAAACGAAAAGTCACGGAGCGCTACGCGCGGATTAATCGCCGGCAACCCCCCCGATACATGGATCGTCCGTTCGTAGGAGGTTGATCTTGTTACGGCGAAAGCGCATTATGCGCGATCCGCGGCAAAGTCAACGGACACGCTTGTTATTCGCGTTTTGCGCACCGATGCCTTCTCCACGAGTCCCTGACGCGGCGGTAAAACGCTTCGCAGATGGACACTTAATTAATATTGGAAAAAAGAAAATTAATCAAGATTTGATAAACGGAGAAAGTAAAATAAAACTGCATTCGGTTAGATTATTTCTTTTCAATAAAATTATCTATTGATGAACGTAATAAATAGAAATGGAAGTGATATTTAATCATAGACTTTGAAATGTGATATTTCGATATAAATCGATAAATCGATGTAAACTCAAATTTTGCTAAACAAAACTAAATGTTTAAGTTGTCCAAAAAGATCATCTGGGATTTTAAAATTTTACCTGTGTTCGATGATATATAAGCTAAATTTTAACAAGTTGTGCAACAATTGACTCAAGTTTGTTTGAGTGATATTTATATAAATCCAGAAAAGTTTCAAACAATAGTTAAGAAGATTGAGCGGGAATTACTTAATGCCTTTTTAAGTCATATTTAATTCCCCCTATTTCCTGCTGCATAATCGCATTATATTAGTGTAGGGTCTGCGCTTTGCCCCCTTTCTCATCCCGGTGCATCGTTTTGTTCCTCTTCTTGTATAGATGCAGGGCGGAAACTAGTGATATCGTATTGTGATGCAATGCACCGTAGAAAAAGGAGCAAGCATTTGCATTTTCGAAAGCGTCTGGCAAAGGCAAACATGTTGATTTGTTATACATAAAAATGCCATCTTTAACAAAAAATAGAATACCATTTAAAAAAATGAAGAAAAAAAAAAGATTTAACATCATTTCTGACATAATTGGTAGTAATTAACTGAAGCTATAAATACCTGTTTATAAGTGCAAATTATAAGTAAAGAGCAGGCTTTGTTTGACAACGTAGCAATTATCAAGCTCAAAGATGTCTTGCGACGACGCCACGAAGAAACATTATGGACAAAGGATTCCTCATTTGCAAGAGAATAATACAAAATATTTGTTACTCTTCGTGAAGACGTTTTGCGTAACAGACGTGAAAAGAAACTTTATAGCAGACTTTAGAAACGTAATAATAAGAGACAAATACAAATTATCTCAATACTGTTATCATACAATTATATTATTAATAAATTTTTTTCACGTTTGGCTTTTTGGAACCAGCAAAAGCGTAACAAGAAAAATACAAAATATGTGATATAATTAATTATAAAAATATTTTTATTAGTATAAAATATTCTAACAGATTTATAAGTAATAATGCTATTAAAATTATAATATATATTAGATAAAGTTACTTGTTATTCGCAATAAAACGTTACACGGTGTCTGATTATTATTGAATAAAATTTTAGTAAATTTTTAAATATTTGCACGATATTCTTACGATATTAACGGTAGTTTCATCTTTTTCATTGATCGTTGATTTCTTATTCTAATTTAATTTCCTAACATCTACTTATTTTTTAATGAAACGTTTTATTGTATCGAAATAATGAATAATGTGCTTTTATAATAACATAATAAATAATCCATTTGACGAAAAATATAAAAGTAAATTTTTTTCTAAAATTAGTTATTCATAAATTATGTAAGTTTAAGTAATATTAATACAATAAAAATGACATCTGTTACTACCATTATTAATATTTGTGTATTATTCTAATTTAATAGAAATAAAGTATTAAAAATAATTATAGTTACCTAACACACGTTGTCACAGTTGCAGGAGTGAAGTCTTCGATCGATCGATGAAAAAATATTACGATAAAAATACCTGCTTGGGCGAAGGAAGAAACAAATCTTGAGATGAAGGAGTAGAGCGAAGATAGAAGCGCAGAACGAATTGTAGGCGACGACGAGATCATGAATAAATGTTATCCCTGATAAAGGACACTTAATTTACGCGAAACATTAACATTGAATGAACTTTATCTGTATTCGGAAGTTCGGGCCAAGAGTTGGCGTTTAAGTAAGATAAGGTTAAAGGTTATTGTTCGCGAAGAACAGTAAAAGAGGCTTCGCGACGGCGAAGCCATGCGAGTCCTCGCAGCTCCGCCCTCGGTGCCTTTGATATTCCACCCCCGATCAGCTGACATGCGCGCTGAGGATATTTGATAAGGGTGCTCAACCGCCCGTCACAGTGATCGCTTTGTGCATGCATATGCATGCGATCGATAGAGGATACAGGTATTTTCGGATCGAAGGCGTCTCGTATTATTAAGCGGTGATAACATGTTACGATCTATGATAATCGCGAAAGTAATCAGCTGAGTAATAATGTGGACTGGAGTTTGCATCTTTTATTTCATTTAGTATTTTTGAAAACTGCGTTATAATAAATGTAACGTATTTTTTGTTGTAAGTAAAGTTGTTATTATTTTTTCTTCAATAAAGCAAAGGAGAATCCAATAATTGCAGTTAAATGTATTCTTATTTTTTGTTGTTTTGAATTTTTGGGAATATACGATATTTTAAAACTATATCATAAATTAATATCAAAAGAAATGAGTATATATGATATTAGTAATCACAATTCTAACGAAACAAATGTATGACATTAGGTTTTTATTTGTACAGTTTTTCACTTTGTTATTTCTAATTTTGCTTTAATTTACATTTACGTTTATTTTCACAAGCTCCAACTATTCTAAAAGTATAAACTATTGAGGAAATGTTTATTTATCTTAGATTTTATCTACGCATCGATTATTATTGTATTCAGGCTCTTTAATGCTTTTGTTTCTCAATATTCTATAAACAATGTTGGGAAAACGTCATCATAGATACGTTAATGTTCCGCGATGAAATTGCAAGCGCGATAAGTCATGCTGTAATATCTCGGCAAGTCAATAAATCAATTGCCCGTAGCTCTTTGAACGGAACATTAGGAATCTGTAAAGCGCCGTGTGGACACAGCTGACAAGTCGCGGCGATTACCCTCGCAATACTAACGCGCTATTACACAGTTTTAATATTGACATTACTATCGATTAGCTGTACCGGCCTGGTTCGTCAAATCGTACGTCCGAATGCACGTGCTCGCGTTTCCGTCATACATCTCTATCCGAGACAAGATTAATATTGAAACAAACATCTATGCAAGTCAAGTGCATCAAATGCAGTTGGAAAGTATAACTTAAAAATAATACGTAATTTTAATGTTAATGTTACATTTTTTAATGGAATCCTTTGATCATTTTTTAATTAAATACGTTTAAACGTGATTGTTCAGAGATGATGATCGTTATAATATCACAGTCGCGTAAAAACTCTTTATAATTTTCAGTTTTATTATAAGTAGTATATTTTAAACTATGTAATATTTTATTTTAGCAAGTGGAATATTGTTTGATAATAATAATATTAACTTACTGACAATTTTTTCATTTTTTCAATATAAGTACTTGTATATTGCAAAATATATTACACTTTTGTTTAATTTCTATTTATTTACATGCAATAGAAAATTGGTAAACAGATAATTGTTTTTTTATATACCACAAATTTTTTTGTCACTAATATTACAAGATAGATAATTCTTTTTCATCGAAGACACTTCTTCAAATACTTCTGCTTTACGTCTCGACAGGTGCGTCTAGAAAAATTTGCCAAGCATCTATAATCAAACTTACTGTTATTTGATTGTGATTTACAGAGATATGTGGCTAGTACGAATAAGCATTAGACATCACCCTTTCCTCGCAAAGGAGAGAACACATTGGCCGTTATAACGCATCGTCGAGCCTATAGAAATAAATCCTACTCTCACGAATTCTATACAATACGTATGGTGCGCTCTTCGCACGAGTGATCCACCATTACTACCATTCACGCAGGAAGCCTCTCTGTGTTTGACCACAAACTGTTTTAATCCCACTGTTACTCCTATTTGCGTTTTCAAATCGTTGAGCAGTCGTATGCACGTCCGCACGTGAAAACGCTCACTCGTTATGTGTGTATTTATGCCCGTAAGTGGCAATTGATCGATCAATTGGCGGGAAAACTTTTTATATCATCGAAAAGTGCAGTCAAGCTGCAGAGAATTTATATTTTACAAATGTATGTGGCAATTCACATAACGGCACACATGTTTCTTGGCTTCTTTAATCTTGCGTTTACTATTCAGCCCTAACTGAATGCATTTATGTACCTAGTTTTAATATAAATTACAAAATTTATTTATAAAATAATTTTTTATCGTTGTACGATATTTCGCCACATATATTATAAAATTATACGATTCTATTTTCGGTACTAAAAAAAAAAGTCGATTTATCGTATAATAAATGAATCATATATGTTTTAGAAATACAGAACAATTTAATTTAATTTTACTTTCATAACGTGATAAAGAATTTTATTAAAACTTATCGATATACATAATGTTTCAAATTAAACAAAAAATATTTTATTTCAAAAATTCTTTGATAAATTTGGAGTTGATATTTTCTTAATACATTTTACCTTGCAACGCTTATTCATTTGAAATTTCTCTCATTTGACACAATAAAACTTCATTATGCCGTGTTTTATGAATATTACGCTCATAAATATCAAGTTCACATATTTATCTTTTTAGAATTTTATTTTTTTTATCATAATTTTATTCATGACATAAATTGTTGCATAAGTTAATTACAAAATTATAATTCATAAACTGAGTCTTCGATTGGCGTATCGTGGTTTTTGCGGAGCTTCTGCGATTCTTTTGAAATTCCTTCAAGCGCTCAATGAAATATTCATCCGATCGAACGCCATTTATCGTAATTATCGTCTATGAAGATTGCAATTATTTTTGCGTCAACGTTGAACTGAATTTTTCCCGGCCGAAATTTTACCGGGCCCGATGTCTCTAAGTGTCCTTACGATCTTTGCTTTACCCAATATCTTCTTGGCTCCGCGCGCTCACCAGGTCCTTCTACTGCGACGTTTAGCTTTCCTGTGGTGGGGGTACTTTTATTAAAACTCCCGTCAATAGTGCGGTGAGGAGGAGCAGAGGAGAGGGAGACTCCTACTACAGGACGAGGCTTGCGCTTTATACAATGCTACAGCACAGCCTAGAGCCCAAGGACCGAAAGAGATTCGCAGAAATATTCGCGCGTCTCTCTCGCAATTTTCCTACGATTTTCTTGTGATTCTTTTTTCGACATTTTGCGACTGAATTTATTTCCGCGAAAACGAGCGGCCTGATGTCTTTCATGAGACGATCAGTTAAATTAACTGTACAGCGTAGAGTAAATCAGAAGAATTTTCATATTTAAAAAAAAAAATAAGACTAAAGAGGAAAATGGCAAATTTTTGTTGAGATAACGCTGTGATAATTTAATTTATTACAACTCATAAAAATTGCTGAGATGGAAATATGTATTATTAATTTTTCCTAATTAACTGTCAATATTGCTGATGCTTAAACTGTTGTAATTAACTTTTAATATAGTTTATTGCGTTTTAGAAATCTCCTGGTATTTTGAAGGGCAATACATTTTTATGCAAACGTCACACTATCGCCAACTAGCATTTTACTTTTATTATCCAGTAAAATTAATCCGTAATCTTCGAGTCTGTAAATTGACATTTCTTATTGATTTCACTGGCATACGTGGGATTTATTACTGTAACGAAAATATTATTAAAGACCGTACGTACGTTATTTCATGTCTGTTTTCGCGTTATGAAACATCCCGTGACGAACGAAGATGGCAGACGTATATTTTACACGCTCTCCTTGTCTGGTTTTTAATTAAAGTTTGTAGGATACTCGAAAGGATAAAAGCTCAGATGTTGATCCTCTTACACATCGGCTGACATCGCACTCGAAAGAACCAAGATACTCTCGCAGTTTATCCCACGCGTTAACAGTTTCCCAAGCAAACGTCACTTCTCGAAACTGAGGAAAACGCATTTTCGAACGGATATTGATCATCGCCGAATCGTGATTGCAATAAATCAATGAATCAAAGATAATATTCGACGGTACTTTCGTTGCGGCGAATAAAATGACGAAGATAAATCCGACAAATAATAGATCTTAATACTTTCTCGATTGACATGATTATAAACAGCAAGCACAGGTAAAACATATAATTTGTGTAATAATATTAACAATAATTCTAAATTTATGTTTTGCTATCGTATTTTAATATTAAACATTTAATGAATAAATGTTTCATACTTCTGATCAGCGTCTTACGAAAGTCTTATAATAATCTTGAAAATAAACAATTAAAGCTTTCCATGCAAATATAATGGACAAATTTCGCAGGTTCTACTTTTTTTAGACGTTTAGAAACTTACATGCGTAAAAGTATCATTCCTCCAGCAAGCTCAGCTTTTTGAGATAAAATTGTGCCACATCTCTCAGAAGACTAATTAAAATTTACCGTAGTAGTTCGCCCTTTTAATAATACTGTTGTCAGAACGTGGCGGATAAATATCGCACGCTTCCTTAGAATTCCTAAGAATCTACGTACACAAAAAAAAAGCTGGAGGCGTACACGTGACCAACCACCGTGGACCTCACGCATGCTCCGTTTAATACCACAGCTTGACGGCTTGGTTGGTATGTGGGGGGTAGGTAGGTATATTGGCGCCTGCCGTTAAGCTCATGTTGATCCCTTGTACCAAGCTAGAGCCCCTTTATCCGCAGCGATTTGGAGCGTAGATAAAAGCCGCCATGTTGCTACCAGACTTCCGTTTTCAAAAAAATAATAAACGTCTAATAAAACAAAAAATGCGTCACCGCCGACCTGATATCCTCAGAAAATCTGTTGCTGTTAATTAAATCGAAAATTGTTAATTTAATTTAATTTTGTTTGAAAATATGTTTGTAATTTAATGATAAATAAAAAAGAAATATATTTTCAGTAAATGATTATTTATTGTTGCTTCTCTAAAGATATTCTAAATAGGAAATCCAATTTTACAAGTTTTTTTCTATTTGTTAGAATGTTTATCTTCTTTTTGCATTAATTACTTGTTTTTTTTTTAATATAATGCTAAAAATACATAACTTGTTTTTTTTATTAATTTACAGAAATTAATTTATTGATTTTTTTCTCTTAAAAATTACTTTTGCTTTAGCTTTATTCTTTACATCGACAGAATTAATATAAAGAACGTGTTTATATCAAAGAAAAAAAGTGATTTTAAATTAAACAGAGATAATTGTCTTAGAACACATTTATTAGTTTGCAACCAAGAAACTCTAACATATGTCAATGTTTGAAAACGATAACGCATAATCGGCAATACTTTTCATCTCCTGAGAATAGAGGGCTGTCCACACATCGTTATCATTTTCAGCACTTATGAACGTAAGATATGAGAGCGCGGCGATGTTAATTAAACCAGGGTGCTCTGATAGCACGACGATATAGCTTGTCAATAGAAACTCCGGAGTATCATTATATCTTCATACAAAATTATACACGCAAAAATACTAACCAGTTATTCTCTGTTAGTTTTGTTGTAATATTTGCATAATTAAATACCGAAAAGTAATTTTGTGACAAAAAATAATATAAAGATTACTAAAAGATAAAGCAAAAAAAATGATAACGTACAGTAATTATTATCTCTTGTTTTCCAACTCTTTTGGATAACGTTCACTTTTTAGTGACCTGTTAACTAAATGATGAATCTTAAATAACTAAATTAAATTATTATTAACTAGATTAATTAACTATAAATTTACGAATAAGAAATCGTATATATTAGTTTGATACATCCATAATAAAGCTGTCTACATTTCTCTCGGGTTCGGAATGGAAGGTGTGAAGGTGACGCCCTAGCGGCTTCACTATAATGCCAGTGGAAGCGCTAAAGGCTTCGACACGCGCTGAAGTCGTTATACCTCACCGCACATAAATAATTAATGACCATTTACTAGCGGTTATAAATGCGGCTTGCACCCCGGTTTAGTGAAAATGACTTCGGTGTGGTGGGAATATTCACGCGTCGTGAACTTACACAGTATTCAAAGCATTCTGCAACACGAATAAACGTGTGCTGCAATTGTATGTACAACGCGCATATTGCAATGATTAAGGTAAATTTTAAGTAATTTCTATGTGTAAAAGTATCGATCGAAGAAATCACATTAACTTATTCAAATAATTTAATTTCTCATACGTAATGTATAAATATAACAACAGTCATAAATAATTGACATTTCCGATCGAAAAATTTGTCCAAAATACTTTAACATTTGTACGAGATGAATCTCGCGCACATTACGGTAATAAAATTCTCCCACACGCCGTCCGGATCGCAGGCAAAGGCATTTCATGTTCCGCATGAAATAAATATCGAGTTGAATTTGTTATGAAGGCAGCCGGGCATGTATCGCGGATTGTGTTTATCGAGCCTGTTGATCTGGTTTTTGGGGTACGATTGATTTATGGCGAGAAAAAAATATTGTACACCACCCTGACAAATAATTTTTTTTAACTTATAGGCTATCTAAATTAATAAAAAAGATATTATTACATACTATAAAGAAGACTATATCATTTAAAAGAAATAAAGTTAGTTTTTGTTTATTAAATAATTACTTAAAAAATTAAATTAAATAAAATTAAAATTTTTTAATTTTAGATATTTATTGTTCTTTAAGTATGCATTTTTGTTTCTATCTCGATAAGCTTTGCCTGCAATAAAATATCAATATCCATTCGGGAAAACTAATCGACCGAAAATAAAGGTCACTACAATATTTTCTCTTCTGTGAGCAATTTATTTATAGTTTAGACAGTTTGTAAAATATGGATATGCAGAAAAACTCATCCAAAAGGATCATTCGTTAGAGTCAAAATGTAATATACATTATTGATGTTTAAATACTGTTAATAAATATTTCCAGATCAAATCAACACCAGCGATTTGATTCATATCTCCTAACTTATTTTTTCACAGCAGCTATTTAAATTCCAAAAAAATGTTTTAACTATTAAATAACATTCAATAACACATTTAATAACATAGCTATAATAATTATGCACATTGTTCATACAACTACAAGATTACATAGTTTATAATAATATTGCTTGTACAGAAGTATCATAATGCATATGCATGTAAAAATTAATTATTTTTTAATCACTCAATTAATTCTCACAGGTCCTTCTTTTTTGTTGAATAAAAAAGTAAAATAGTTGCGTGTGACGCATTTATTAAAATTATTTAATCATATAAAAATCTGAAACTTGCATTGATATAAGTAGGATATTTTTCCAAATATTCTTCGAAGTAGAATAATCATTCAAAATTCATTCGAAAGAATATGGTATAAAACACGCTGGAAGCAAAGACGATAAATTAAAAATGCGCAGGACAGTATGTTGGAACGCATGAATCAATGAAACCAGCGATACTTACCGAGAAGCTTTACGATACACGTGCGAGCGTCTGACCGTCTGAAATCCCCTCTGTCACTGCCTCCCAGCGATCGTTTATATGGACCCCTCTGGGCCAAGGTGTACGTCGCATGAGCCGCAGTCACGTGGCTGTCACGTGCCAGAGATTACTAATTATGCCCCAAGAACGATCATAATATCCTGAGCCCAGTGGGCACACTAGATAGATACAGTTAATATCTGGCACGGCAAACATCGCTCCTATTCACGGCTCCGGCGTATGAATAAAGTTTCTCGCCTAAGGGAGTCGTGGATATTTGATTTTCGCACATAAGAAACGAGGATTTATGAGGGCCTTAAAGAAATTCTTAAGAAAAGCGTCAGCGAGACGGTGATATTTAGATTCAGTGATATTTAAGTAGATGTAGAAAGACGACGTATACTATACGATGGCATTTAAGTACATTTGAATATCACATTCAAAGATTAGACGTTTCCACTTATCAGTGGAAGAATTTGATTTGTATTTGATTGATAAATAAAATTTTTATTTAATTAAAATTAACTTGTAAAGTTCTGATTTAAAGCTTAATTCACAAGACCGTTCTCAGTGTAAAATCATTTATATAATTAGATAATATAGTAAATATTTGTTCTCTCAATAATTGTTTCTTTGCGAAAGAATCGAGTCTATAAATTCATCGAAAAAAATATACAAAATATTTTTTTTTGAATATGGGATACACGTTCTATGTATATTTCGTACGTAAACTGCCGATATTTTACGCATTTGCAATCGCTCGTGAAATACAAATGTTTTTCGACAGCGACTTTGTTTAAAACGTTTAGCGATGAAACAGTACATATTTTTTTCGCGAAAACAAATTTGCACGCGTCGCAAATTTACGCCTTTTTTTAACGAACGGAGCGACCCATAAAAAATCGCCTACGTTCAATCTCGTAGTTTGCGTAACGCGTATGCAGACCGGATATGAATCGAGAGCGTGGTCTAGCGTGATCTGGGCAAAGAATAATATTTATATGCTACTTTCCCATATTTGGATGTCGCCTTCGAAAAACAGCGAAGATCGATATTGCTATTTATCATCCTTTTTTGATCAAGCGTTGTTCGCATATTGCGTCAAACGCGAAAGCTGCATGACAGTGATTTTAACTGCACATACTTATGTGTATATATATATATATATATATATAATGCCGCAGAGAAGCGCAAAACTTTTGCGAAAGCAAAAGTTTAAAATAAAGTTTTATGAAGTCCGTAAGACTTTGATTTTTGTTACAAATTTTTTTCTCTCTCTTTTTCTACGCTATTAATATTACACATTATACATATGCTGCTCGAGAACTGTGCAATCGTGAATTCAAGTCAAAATTAAAATCAGAGATTTCGAAATTCTATATACAGTTAACTTTATTTAGTTCTTAACAACACGACTTTTGTACATTTCTCAAAAGTCAAACTGTGCACATTTTATTTTGTCGTCAATGAGATGGAGAGATACGCGCCGGACAGATGAACATCGTGAAACGATTTCGCCGGACCAATCTGTCGATTCTGGCTTTCGACTGGGATTTCCCATGGATGTCGGTGCCACGTGACTCGTGTCAATAGGACGCACTTGATAGTACCCGTTGGGACTGACTGGCAAACGGCCGCGATGTCTTTCCGGGTTCGCCGCAGCGTCGCAAACGAGAGAACGAGTATTTGCAAAGTGGCCAAGTTTCCGAAATTAGCAACGACGCGGCCGAGAAAACAGGGGTGGAACACGCGTACAAACCTGGGAATATTTTCCCAAGCAAATAAACGCAGCGGACGAGAATTTACGCAGCGCGGAATGAAATGTCGTCGAGATCAGGGAAATAATAAATATTCCGCCAGCCTAGACGGAATGAACTCTTTAGCGACTCGTATTATTCATTAAATGTGTAAAATTAGAGGCCGGTTATTCTTCGGCAATATCTTGGCTACGAGCCAATAATTCGTGTACAAATAAATCAATTCCGGATTCAAAGGAAAAAAAAAATCTATAAAACTGTCGTTGTTAAAGCAAGTAAATTTATGTATTATTCTTTGAGCTTTAATAATTAAGGCTTGAATCTTACATTTTTTCAAAATAACATTAACAACATGAGCTGTTAGAAAATAAGAAAGGAAGTTATCTCGTCTACATCTAGCTATGCAGATAGCTCACTCTCAGAGAGTTTCCCGTCAACATCTTTCTCTTTTTAAATCTTCTCATCAAATTTAGAGAGAATAATAATTACATTCTCTATTCGTTTCTCACTGCATTTATTATATAACATCACTTCTGTACTGTTACGAGGCGTTTTACAGCTGTGAACAAACGAGTTAATCTGGATTTTGCGATTATCCCTCTCGTCGTCGATCTTTCGCACAACGATTTGCGACGTATCTCGCATCGCGCATCACCGTCGACAAGTTACTTCTCTCACGTCTCATCGGCGCAGAGAAAAAGAGAGTGAGAAAGAGAGAGAAAGAGAGAAGGGGGGGGGGGCACGGGGGGACAATAGGAGACGAATAACAGGGAGGCGTATGACCGGTAGCGGCCGATCGCCGATCGTGTAACGTCACACGACGCTCCCACACGTGACAGCACGTGGCGGCCGTGCGCCGCGTGGTCGCGCGTGAACGCGATGCTCAAGCGTGTGGAAAATCGCTCTTTGAAGTCCTGAAATTCGCTGTTAATCGCGATCTAACGCTCACCTTCGTCGCGAGCTCACCGGCTCGCCCGAGTGATATATTTTTCGGCGGAAGTCGAGCGAGGGTGAATCCCCAATCGCGCCCCCGAATCAAAATCTCTTCACAGAGAGACAGAAACGCAAAACGGGGGAGGGTTGAAGGAGCGGGATGGACTACGCGGCGGGAGGGGTGGAAACAAAGGGGAGGGATGAGGTAATTGTTTGCCAAGCGTCTATATTGCGCGTTCGGCTAGTATCGGGGAAATACCGCGTGGCGACATTGTAATCGATCACAGCGATTCTCGGATACTTCTTCGTTGATTCGACATAAAAAAAACCCATTTAATACTTCCAAATTCTAAATTCGCACGCATCGTCCATCCTTCGCATAGGTGTATCTCGACTCCGCCAGAAACGTAGCCAGAGACTATAGTTTCTAGAAATAATTTTTTAATTTTAATTTCTAGGATTAAAAAAATTGTTTTCTCTTTATTTCAAATATCGCTCATGAATAGAGAATATTTGCAAAATTGAAGTAAAAATTTATAGCTTATTAATTAAAAAAATTAAAAGTTTTTATTCAATTGTTTTACTTTAATTACGTATAGTAAAAGCACGCATAAACTATATATTTTGATGAGATAAATATTGATGGTATAAAGTCTGAGTAGTTTGGTGATAAAAACAGTCGGCCGGCAAGTAGAAGATCCGAGTTTGTTCCAGTCACTAGCGTTCCGACATTCTTCTCGTATATTATTTGCTCATTTTTTCCTCTTAATTTCATAAAAATTAAAATTTTTAATGTGATTATCAATTAAAGTTGAATCAATTAAAGTTAATCTTACAACTTTAAATTAATTTTAATCAAAAAGAATACTTTCTTAATACTTAAATGTATTTAAATATAAAATTAAAAACTCAAAGTACATTAGTTTTGTTATAAAATGTTTGCAAAATTAATTTAAATAGATTTTTTTACAAAATTGATTAACAAATGTAACGAAATATTTTTAAACTTTTATATATCTGGCGAGACGCGTAAAACGCAATCTTTGTCGTCAGGTGCGCCCTTCGTCGCGGAATTCGTGTCGCGGAATATTTACTTTTCTGACGATATGAATAGTTATTATGATAAATGGCAATATACCTGACATTCTGAGGCTCGCATGTAACTCCTGTCGAGGCAGGATCAAGAATTGTATCCATTTTTCAAGGATACCAGCTAAGAGGCGAGAAATGTAAAAAATTTTTCCGCGACACCGATTTGAATTTATGATGACTGAAACGTGGTAGAAAAGAAACGTTTTCCGTAATAGCAATATGAATATTCATACATAAATAATAATTTAGTATTCACTGACAATTATCCTAGTTACTAATATTACGACAATGGCATAGTATAAATGTAAAACAATCATAGATTTTTATTCTTCCAAGCATCCTACTTTTATCATTTTTGTATTAAAGAAAAATTATAATTATAATTTGTTAATATTTAAAAATTTTTAAAGACGACATATTAAACTTGTGTAAATCAGATAAATACGTATACACAATATGTTTTGCATAAAAGTCATATATGAGTAAAAATTTTCAATAAAATTATTTTCAATATAAAACGTAATATAATAACTTGGTTCTCTTGAATGATACGTAGCATACTTCACACAGAATTAACTTTGAAAATGTTTAATTTTGAATTTTAATAAAAAAATTTTATTATCTCCAAAAAATCTGTTGTTAGAATCAAAATCGTGTACAAAATATTTTAAGAGAGGAGTAAATTATCGCATATTATTTTCGATAATTCAATCAAAATTATCTGGTTATCTGTTTTTTGTTAAAATTATTGATAACAATTATTATTGAATAACTTATATAAAAATTACCCGATTATGTATTACCCATTAATTTGTTTATTTGAATAAAAGTGCAACATCGAAAAACAATATTTAATATAATGATTTAGAAAGAATTCACGGCACTTTACGATGATCCTGTGCGTAGCGATGCGTTACATTGTTTTATTTTACATTATTGTCCAGGTGGGACCCCGAGTACTCGGGTAATACGGATGAATTCGGTTTGAACTCGGGGCCGGGGCTGTTCGCGCGCGAGCGGGGGTGTTCCTTTATTGAACCGTGCGATGCCAAAGCCCGAATGCCAAAGAGTAGCGGGATCGGAAGGAACGTACGAACCCTCCTTGGTCTCTCTCTCTGCAGTATCTCGGTGCCGGGTAACAGGGACGCATTCCAGGAAGGCGCGCAGCTGCTTTCAGCTACGTCTCGCGTCCTGAAGCCGCGTCTCAGCTACGTTTTCCATATACCCAGTGACTGATTATCGTTGACGCGCGTGAAACGCTCGGCTTGCGGAGACAGAATGGTTACGCTTACTCGACATTTATTTCAAGGAGTTGCAGTAATTATTATTTATTATTATTCCCTCCTAACATTTCATTAAGCCTGACGAATTATTTTTAAGAATTTTATCTATTATTATTGATTACTATTTGATTTTTATTTAATATTAAATACTCAATTAGTTTAAAACGATTGGGTTTTATTAGCTATTATCTTTGAAAGTAATATCTAACGCTCTTTGAATTCTTCTCGATTTAGAGCTCCTGCCAGCGCCATGGATATGAGACCTCGGAAGCTCGGCTCGCGCTCTTGAGGCCTTTGAGTATTCTCCGCCACTGCATATACGCTCTCGTTTCGCTCTCGTATGGGCGCCCCGCCGCGCTGCATTCCTAACAAAGTAGTCATCACGCATTCCTGGGACGCAATCGTGAACTTCCACCCTCGTTAGTAAAAGATGGATTCGTGCGCGCTAGGCTAAAGAGAACACGTTATTAGAATTCATTCCGCGGCTGTCATCGCGAGGTGGCGAGGGGTCGTCGAGTTTGGATTCCTCCGAGTCCCGAAAAGCGTGACGATGCCGTTCGATAGCAACTTTTTTGCGACTCGCGAGACGTTCAGATTGCGAATCGTACCGCGCAAAATCGGATTTCTCGAAAAAACTTGAAATTATAAAATAATTTTTGCTGTAATCGTTGTATAAAAAAAAATTGTATAGAATACATAAGAGTTTATAATGCAAATACCGTGCTACTAAAAATTTTTTATAATTTTTAATTAATATCGTAATTCTAGATTATACTTTTTCAAACATAAACCCGGATTCTGGATATAAAATGGCAAAGATCTTGTGAGCTTGAAACGCAAACTTATAGAGAATTCGGTTGGACGCACTAGTGCGCACCGGTGCACATTCAAGTATCGTGCACAAATTGGTGCAAAAACACACGCTTAGTATACAAGCGGATTGAATCCGCAAGATGTTTAGTGTAATTTATCACTTTACTAGAATTATTTCGGTAGAATATATATGTATAATAGATTTTAAAGCATTTTATGTTATATTATGTCTTGACAATTGGATACGTCAAAATATACTGCACAGTTCAATTTGTCCAGTGCGCACTAATGCACCTTATCGAATTCGCTATTGCATTGCCAAGTGTTAGTTACGCGCATTTTGCATGACAGTTGAAAGTTGACAATCGAAATCTGTACGTTTCGCGAAAGGAATTCCGACGTCAGTGCACGCTGCATTTTCGCGAAACAAAGTGCCTCGGTATCGCATATTTAGGATGCAAGAGCACCCTCTTCATGCGTGACCAAAGGGTGTTTAGGTGATCCGCGAGGGTGGAGATTTCGCCCCCGTAGAACATAATGCCCGAACCGTATCAGCATAATTACACGGTTGGCGTTAGTGTCACATCCCAAACAATATGCCGAAAGGGGATAGCATGGGCCGGGTTACATGCACCTGCAAGAAACCATATTTCATCTGATGCTCTGACGACTTTTGTGCGCCTCACTATGCTTTTACGTGCCGTGAAATGGTAAGGGTCATTGAGCATCCCTAATTTTCCATTGTCCCGAGATAAGGCTGACTTCGATGACTGAATTCTCGATCGAGAATTCGGGTTGCATCTGGAACAGTGCGGCTTTAACCCTTAAATCAATTGCCATCAACAAAGCTGCTATAAATTAAGCTAAATTAGGCTAATATTAATTAATAATAATGATATATTTAATAATAAATTAGTAATAATATATAATAACAAATTAAATTAATATATTAAGCTAATTTTTTGAAAATATATTGAAAATGTCACAAATGTTGCAAATTAAACTAAGAAAAATATTAAAACAATTACATTGTATAATTTTACAATTTTGATTGATAAATAATTTAACAATTATTTAAAATTATATCTTTTAATATCGTTTTCTTTCTCGATTATAATATTTCAAATTTTAAAATATAAGAGAATTCCTTAATTGTTTCATACCCAAATAATCTGCGAAAAGATTTAGATTTTTTGCTTAATTAATAAAAACTAAATTTGTAACAGTATTTTATGGCTTCTTCAGATTTCTGGAATCCACAAGTAGAAGATCTATCGATCGTGCGCGACGTATGGTCGCTGTCGCGTGCGATTAAGAGAGTCTGAATACTAACTGGGCATCTCGTGAGGGGGGTGGAAGAGCCCCCTCGGCCTGCACGTGTTTCCCCCAAATACTTTGCATCACCATTACCGCCAACTTGATGCCCCTTTGTATCGCGCATCGGAGGGGCATGCCATAGTTTCGTTCCCAACTAGGCGTATCATTGGGGGATTCGTAACGCGCGCAGTGTAGGAACAGAGACAAAGAGATCTATATAGGCTTTTATTTGGCAAACATCGCCGATAGACGGCCCGTACAAAGGACGGCATTGTCGCATATTTACGCGGACTGACAAACGGCCAAATATTCGGTGCGCATCGACTTTCGGCGAAAAAATATGTCCGGAGGCACTCTCATTCGAAAGTGGCATCGGTTATTAGCCGAATCCACGAGAACAAAAGTGGTGCACGTCGACGATGGAAAAAGCAGATAGAAAGAAAGAGATGATCCTTGGTCAAAATACTATTTAAATTTACTAATAATTTTTTGTCACACAGTACAGCATTTTAATACTTTCTCATTTTAATATTACCTCTCTATACCTTATTTTGATAAATTTTTATTTCACATTAAATCTAATAATTATTATAGAAAAATTATTTTATTTTTCTAATAAATGTAAAATAAAAAAATCAGTCTTATAAACAACTTGTAACAACTTGTTGTAATGTTTAAATAATCAAAAAATTAATTTATCTAAAATTATTTTGTTTGTTTCTTTGTAATGTGACTTTCAAAATGACTGAACAATCATATAAAATAAACTTTTTAGACTTTCTTGATATTAAAACAGTTTGGTAATTGTGATCGTACGTAAAGACAAGTGATTTGCTTTATGTGTTTAATTTCAAGAGATTAAATAAATTTTTTAAGAAAAATAAGTTATCAGATAATTATGTTACTAATTTTGAGGCTAAATAATTGCTTCTGTAATTGCTTTTTATAATTAAAAAAAATCCGCGACTCGCATTCGATAGTGCATACTACGATATTAGTTCGATTCTTCATTTAATTCTTTGCAGTTCGAAAAATAATGAAATCAATAAATCAATATTAAGTATTTTGTCTTATTTTAAAGCTATTAGCCTAAGATAAACGTAGCAATTAATTTTCATTATGTAGAAAATTATAGGAAAATTAGAAAAACATAGTTCGCTAATCGCAATCATGCGTTGCTTCAACTATTTGAGGAATTATATATACTATAGGATTAAAGCACTATGTGTTGAGTCTACCTCGACACAGAACCGCAAGGGGTTAACACATATCTTTGTATCGCATTCCTCAAATAGATCTAAGTGGATTGAGTTCGTTTTGCATGATCGCTCGTCAAAGTAAAGACGATCCCGGCGGCGCCCAAGATCGATGTCCGTCGAGTTTGCCGAGATACGTCACTGAATCCTACGATGGTCGGCCGGATATTGATCCCCTGCTCGTACGTCGCCGCCGGTTGAGCACCCACGGCGTCATTTCACCCCTCCAGCTCGCTCAGGCCAGGGCGGTTCCTAGCGACGCCAATCGCGCTTCCACCGCCGGCTCTGCAAGCAAGGGATGAACCCGCCCTCTTCACTCTCGCGTCGATGCCTCGTCTAACTCCGATGACGGCGTCGAGGCGCGGGCGGGTAGGGAAAGCTGCGCTCCAGGGGTCGGGGGGGTTATACGCCGTCGGAGAGAGAGGGGGCATGATTTTCGCTGTCGGTGAAGTCGGTGGGTCTTGTCAAAAAAGCGACGGAGCTCGCGCAGATGACACGTACGCGACTGTCACATACGTAGTGCGTTCGGTGCCGATACCAGACGAGTGGATGAAAAGGGCGAGGAAGGGGTGCAGAAGCGTCGAGAACGGGCACGGTCTTCATCTCCAGAATGCGGTGCAGCTGTGACACCTCGCGCGCCAAGGTCGTCCACGAAGATCATCACGTTACACCCGCACGCGGCAGCCTTCGCAGCTCGTCATGAGACTCGGACGATGTACGGCGCTGTCCGTATCGAAGAACCGGTGAGGGATAAAGTGAAAGGTCGAACGTGAAGCTCCCGCTACCGCTTGTTGACCGGAGCGACGAATGTTTAATGCCTAATCAAACAAAATCGATTAGTGTCGGCGTGTGAGTGACGTGAACTTCTTTGGCTTTTGTCCTGGATTGATTTACCAAAGTGTACTCTCTTACAAAATTACTGCGTTGTTACATGTACTTAGCGCACGGCTGCGTCTTTTGATATCGTGCAACTTTAATCGAAAGTACAATACTCGCTGGTAAGTGACTGAATTAAAAACTGAACAATGCAAAAAAATGATTGATCGATGTTTGGAAGAATAAGAATGGATATGGAGTGTAGATATTTATCATCACAAAACTTGAAAATTATTCCGTCGCAACTTGACAGTAAACTGGATGCCTAGCATGATTAGATGCCTAAAAGAAAAAAAAGAAATAAGGAAATTTTTCCTTTAGAAGAAAAATTTTTTGAGAAGATTCTTTGAAAAGAACTAATTCATCTGTATTATTTGATTAGTCTAAGGATTTTCATCTGGACAATATTGGTGTGTGATTCTCGAGTGTTTGGTGTTACCTAGTAAAGATTTTTAACGAGAGTTTCAAGCGGGTTTCTTGTAGCTGGAAGACTTTTCGTGCTTAAGGCTCCAGCGAGAAGACATCATGTTGGTGGGTGAATTTTATCCTCCGCCGCCTGGTTCTTTTAATCGTCAAGGTGAACCGGGCCAATCCTTGCCGACGGTTCCATCTATCCCCTTTCCAAATACATCTGATAACAATAATGCAGGTAAGAAATATTTTCCATAATTTTGCAAGAGAATATTTATTTAGAAAATTAATAGGTATATTTTTATGCTAAGTTATAGTTTTTAAAAAATCTCCAAAATTTTTTAATAGCTTTCTATGATAATTTTTAAATAAATTCACACAAATTAGCAGGAGTAACAATTCTTAAAAAAATTTTAAATGATAGAAATAGATAGAAAAAATGAAATATGATCAAAATTAACCTAAAAAATTCATATTGTTTCAAAAGAGATAGGAATAAAACGAGAATTGTTATCAACATTGCAATTATTATATGCGATATGGTTGCTAAAGGTCGAGATTGATGTCGGCATATGATTTATAGACTATCATATCTTGATATGGATAAAATAATATATTGCAGTAGGTAAAGCTAGTAATATTTCTTGAAAAATGAGCTATTAATTGTATTTGTTTAATAAATTAGAATCAAAAACATGAATATTAATTTGAAACAGAAAAAAGTTATCATCAACAAATTTTGGGCCTGTTCGTTTTAGTTGCACTGGGGCAGCTCTGGGTTTGCTCTAAACAAGATAATACAGGACAAACTATTTATCTGTCCTGTATTATCCTGTGTAGAGCAGACCCAGAGCAGCCCCAGTGTAGCTAAAACGAACAAGCCCTTTATATTTACTTACTCTCTTGAATGTTTTATAAAAGAATTTAGAAATATAAAATCCAGAAAAATATCAAATAAATACTTCTTGTTGAGCCTGAAGGGAGACAGTATTAACGTGAGACGCTCATTGAACGCTAATGAACGGTTTTATTTTGAAACGAACACGTGTCTGATTGGTTCACAGCATCTTAAGAACATACTTAAGACAATCTTAAATATAAGAATGGACTATAAACGCCGTTCATAGAGTTTAGTTCAAAATGGATATCACAATACATATATTTTTCGACAAGCATCGACAAGTCAGACGACGCGCGATTGATGACTCGTGGCTCGAAAAGTTCTTTGATTTGAAACTTATTTTCCGATACTCAACGGAATGCCTCAAGCCATCAATCGCAAGCCACGAGCAATGGCAAGCTACTCTATTCCACGGCTTGTGATTCGGGATGATGTGACGTAGCTTGCCAAGGCTCGATGAGTTTCCATCCTAGCCGCGGGAAAGCTAGGAAAACACAACGCAGGAAATAATTCCTTTTTATCCATTTTCTTCGCATTTTTGTAGAAGAGCTAAAAATTCGCATGCCCCAACTTGCCCCAATATACTCCAATCACTCCAATATACTCCAATCTATAGTATACGTTAACGTATACTATAGATTGAAATATATTGGAGCATGTTGGGGCACGCGACGTGAACAAAGGAACACATGAAAATAGTGCTTATAAACACTCAGAACGCATAAGCGTCCGAAGCAAACGCAAGCCCTTTATTTCCGACAAGTATTATCATAGTTTTGAATAGTAAGATAATGTCGGTCGCCGTTTATTCCGCAGAACCGTCCGTTTCCGTGAAGACGGAGTCTGGTCTTCTGGAGACGATCTGCGCCAACTGTGGCCGCACCATCGCCGACAAGTACGTGATGAGAGTCGCCGAGAGGAATTATCACGAAGATTGCCTCTCGTGCACGGCCTGCGGCACAATGCTGTCGCACTCGTGCTTCATACGCGACTTCAAGCTCTACTGCCGTTCCGATTACGAAAAAATCTTCGGGGTGAAGTGCGCGCGATGCATGGTGAAAATCAGCTGCTCGGACCTGGTGATGCGGCCGGTGTCCGGCTTGGTCTTTCACGTGGAGTGCTTCGCGTGTTGCATGTGCGGCCAGCCGTTGCCGAGAGGTGCACACTACATCCTCAGACAGGGCCAACCGATCTGCAGACGGGATTTCGAGCACGAATTATTTTTAAATAGTCCGCAAGGTGAGTGTACTGTGTGTCGATGGATGTGTGCGTATGTGTGCGCGCGCGTAGATTGTCTTTTTTTTTTAAATTGTATGTGTTACATTCACAAAACTGTGAACAAATATTTTATAGTTTTTATTCTTTATTTTCAATATCTGTGCAAAACCCAAAAACATTTTCTGATCAGTTTGAAAGTTACTTAAGCTTTATGTTTTTGTTGCTTTGTATGGAAAATAATGTACAGAACTTATTGACAAACTTGACAAGAAAGAAATATTGTCAATCAAGTCAAATTTTTTATGTATATTCACAAAATTCTAACAAATATTCATAATAAATGTTATTCGGATTTATTGATTAGTTTGTAAGTTGTTTAAAACATAATAAAATTAAAACCACTTAAAACTGCAGCAAAACTTGATCATTTCTTATCTCAATTATAGAGTTACTAAAAGTTAACACTAGAAATGTATTAGACAACAAGAATTCAAACAAATCCTTCTAAAACACTTCTCAATAAAAAAAGGACGAAATACTTGAGGAGAACAAGATTATTAAAAATCAGAAAATTATGTAATATATAATTCATGAAATTAATAATATTTTGCACATACAACGAAACAATTAGAAAAGATCAAATTCTTTCGCGATATTTTAAATGTTGAATAATGGCAAAATTTATTTGAGAAGCGACTATTTTGTTGTTAAAGAATTCTTATAATTTTTCTTGCATAAATTAATTTGATATTGTATCGTATTTTTATATAAATAACATGATAAACAAAAATAAAGAATAATCATTATTCTTGCTTGTCGATGCGCCATAATAATTGCTTTTTTCGTTAAAAGAAACTGTTTTAGTATAAAATATATGTATCCTAAATAGCATAAATGAAAAAGTATGTATGATGATTATTTTGCATGAGATGATTTTATGATATAGGTACACACTTTTATGTTAACTGCAAGTTCTGTTTTTATTATTTCTTTTTATGTGGAAATTGAATGACCCTGCGAAAGAGCTCAATTAAATGAATATCTCGATATACTTTGCGCGCATAGAGAGAAACCAAAAGAAACTAAGAATCTAACAATTGTTTCATATATTTTCCGCATTAACAAACTGCTCAGCTATCGCTTATATCGTCTTGTTCCATGTTGACAAGTATCGATCATCTACGTTTTCTACGTCAAATTCTAATGATTTGAGAATTGAGATTGGCGAGTGATACGAGTTTTTTAGCCACGAAGTAATTTCACGAAACCCCCTTGGATCATTGCCGCGGAATGCTTGAAAATGCAATCGAATGACAATAAAATGATACCGTTGAAAAGAAACGCATTGTACATACCTTGTTGCATTGTTCGCAGGTTGTACTACAATCTAAAGACATCCAAAGTAAAAATCTACAGGAATTTCGAAACAGGGCTGTTCCTTTTCAAGGTAATTACACTTAAATCAAGCATAAATGATCGAAAGCGATCGCGTGACATTCGCGGCATTATGAAATAGCATATCGTTGAATTCGCCAATCTTTTGCAAAGTCAAAAAATGTCTTAACAGCGGAAAGAAGACGGAATTTATTTAGGCGTTCATCCACCGATATATTTCGATAAAAATTTATGGCACGCGTTTCCAGATATTTTATTTGTTATTGGTGACGATAGAGAATGATGGAAGAGCAGTTTGTGAACTATTTATTATATATGTCCCTTCTTCCCTCGCACATTGAGCGTGTGAAATATGAATACAAGGAGTATATCGGAAATAAAAACACACATTTAATCAGCGAAACACCGAGAAAAATTCTAATGGAATGTTTTTAATAAATGCAGAAATTTCCACGAGAAGCAAAATAAATTACCAAAAATAATTTTTTACATTATACAGAATCGCAAAGGAAATTCTATCATGTCGGTTTTAATTGTTCATCATACTTTTATTAACAACCGTTGACGATTTAATGACGATCGCGTTCAATGATTTGATCAACAATCGCGCTGCCCCGCGCCCCCGCCGCGCGAAACAATTTTTAACAATGGAATTCCCGGAGTTCTTGAAATATTCCGAGCGGGAAATGGAATCCGCACGTATGGTCGGTGCGTTTATTCGCGGCCGACATGTTGCCGCGCCGCGGTACGTATGTTGCACGGTAGGCGTGGCCTGTGCTTTGTCGGATCACTGTCTGATCGAAACCATCCGTATCTACTACTTGACTTCGACCACTGGCCTCTTGAGTCTGACGATCAATCCATCCAATGGCAATATATACTAATAATTCGAAATACAGAATTATAGCAAATATATGCATAATTTATTTACAACAAATAATAATATAAAATTGCCATTTATTGTCCTTATTATTTCATATGTTTTGTATCAAATATTTTACATGCAATGAATTAACAATTTTAACCCTCCGATCATATTTTTATGAAACATATTGCGGACGGTGAAAGGAGAAGTGTATAAGATATTCTTGTTTATATCTTTTACTCATTTAATTATTTCTTACTAGACTATTGATATTAAAAATTAGAGAAGTGTAATGAATAAAAAATTAATAAGAGAAGATTGAGATTGTATATGTAAAATATTTATAAATATACAAAATATTATTAGAGGATGACTTACTGGACGAGAATCGACCAAGGGACGGCCGTCGGGGTCCAAAACGACCGCGGACGATTCTCACGTCGGCACAGCGGCGTCAATTCAAGGCGTCCTTCGAGGTGTCTCCGAAGCCCTGTAGGAAGGTGCGAGAAGCCCTGGCCAAGGATACTGGCCTCAGCGTGCGCGTTGTTCAAGTATGGTTCCAAAATCAGCGTGCAAAGATGAAGAAGCTTCAGAGAAAAGCCAAAACTGAGCCCGGATCCGACAAAGAGCCGAAGGAAGAGCGAAGGGCGGAAAGTCCGCACAGCGATCACAGTAAGAGCCTTTCCACAATATCATTCTACCAAGAGAACTCGTCGCTATATGTTTTAACACGTATCACTAATCCTTCCCGATTCCTCAGATTCCTTTTGGATCCTAAAACAAAAATTTCAAGCATTCTATTATTTTTAACCATTGATCGCAATTAATTCTAATCTTAACGATTCGCTTCATTTCGTGAATTATTTATTATTCATAAAAGTCATATGAAGTTAGCGTAAAATTGCAAGGAAAAAGAACAACTCGCGCGAGTCAAAAGACTTTTGCGAAGACTGGTTAATGGGGCTTTGGTAAACGAGTGAGTTCAATGTCAATTGTCTAATCTCGTTCGCAGGTCATTACTTGAACGCCCTGAACATGCGCGATGGGGAATCTTCTAACTTCCCCTCAGCCACCCAACCGCTCAACCCCAATAACCCGTACTCGCCCGACGGTAAGTCTTTACTCACCGTAGAAACTCATTTGCGCACCACGTCACAGACGATATGTGCGTATCGCGTTTGTGTCCCGACAGTTTTATACCAAGTGTCTAGAATACGCGAATTTCTGACCAATTTTTATTCGATTTTTCTAATAGCAAATTTTTCCCGGGCATTTCATCATTGATAGATTTCTCAGACAAAAAATCTAATAGAAATATGACCGATTGATCACTCTGCTCGAAATATAAAATATAGCGGGAAAAATGCAATTTACACAAAATAACGATTTTCTTTGTAATTTAAATTTCGCTTAACATAAATTTCGTCGATTATTTCGTATTTTCAAATTTATTTCTACATCGAAGGATTTAAGGTTTAAATAAAATTTTTAATGTTGGATATTAAAATGTTATAATAACTGCAGTTCATACAAAAATTATAAAAACATTTTTATAAAAAGTTTCCGAGAAATAAAATCTGTTTATTTTAGACACTTTTTTTCATATCAAAGGTAAAAGCTTTGATATATACCTTTTTCGGAACATTCTCATCGTCACGCGCCTACGCAGTTTCAAACCCAATATTTTTTTAGCTACTATAGCGCGCAAGAGAATGATTTTTTTTTTTCAAGTATCTCAAAACTGGAATTTTTAGCGTTTTTTTCAACTACGATCACACTCTGCCGTTTAATATCCCACTACGAGACATATACGCACTTATCCTACTTTTTTCTCCAGTAAAAAGTTAACTAAAAAACATTTTTCAAGTTTGTTTATCCAAACCCACATTAAGAGAGCTTGAACAAGTATTATTAATATATTTAAAAAATTCTTTTTTACATATTTAAGTGATTATTTTTAAAAATAAATTTAAATCAATTTGTAATGATATTTAAAGCAATAGTAATATTTATTCAAATTTAATTTTTATATAATATCAATACAAATACTTATAAATAAAAATTATGTAAATATCAAAAGACACACGGTCGTGTTTCACGCCAAGTATACGTATAACAATAAAAAATCTTAAAAAAAGAAAGATTATAAAAACTATAGCGCAGATGCAGAATGCAAAAAAGATTTCTTTATTATCAAAAGATATAAAGTAATGAAACATTTTCAAAATTAATCCAATTTTGAACTAATCTTAATCTGGTGGGATTTCTTCCTTCTGTCAATTTGTCATTTTTAGTTGGCGCTAATTTCTTATATCACATCTTTTGTAGGAATACATTAAATCAACACTGTTTTGCGTGTGTATAATAATGTTTCGATAAGAGCGCGTATACTTGGCGTTTTTTTATTTTTTTTTTTTTAAGATAATTTTAATGTTAATCACCGTGAATATACATTCCAATTTATACTGATTTGTTTCATATTAAACTGTGCATTTGCAAATAAAAATTATTTAGTAATTTCTCCTTCATTTCTTTGTATTTAGTATCAGTTCTGAAGTACCACACAAGTTGACTGACATAATGTTTTCCAAGTTTGTTTATTCAGAAAATTTTTCTCAACAAACTCATTAACGTATTAAAAAATATAAGTGTTTATTTTTAAACAAAATTATAATATCAAGGTTCTTACGATAAATATCACACAAAGAAATAAAGAGCAAATGAGCCAATGTTGATTGTCCGTACATATATTTTGAAATTTAAGATTGTAATCACAAACGTTTCTGCCTAGATAAAGCCTTCATCAGTGTTAAATTCTTGATATAAAAGTGTCTTACGCATCATTAAAACTATATAAACATAAAAAAAGCGCAACGCCAAGATGTGTCGCTAAACCGTGGCGTGAGAAAATGTTGAAATTCATATTCGTACAAAGGAGAAATGGAGCAGTAGTTCAAACGTTATAATATAAAAATTTCATTTGAATGAAGTAATATAATAAATTCACAGCAATGAGTCCGAGTTGTGGAAGAGTCAAAAATTTTTTTCCAGTAGACCAATAAATTAGTGTAAAACATGATAAAACTCTTATATTCCATGTTTCAAATATGTGTTACTCAGTCAAGTTTAAAACTCTTATTAAGAGTTTATTTTTTTAACTTATTGAGACTTTATTTTAAAAAACGTGCGAAAAGAAATTACATTTAACTTTACACGAAACGTTATCTCGTTTCTTCTAGACGCGTACCCGGGACATTCGGGGGAGAGCTTTTGTAGCAGCGACTTGTCCCTGGACGGCACGGATGGCGGCTTCGATATCGGCGAGAACGACGGCGGTGGCGCGGACGGCAGTCATCAAGGTGCTTCGCATTCCCACCACGGCTCATCATCGCACGACACCCCGTCACTGTCGCAGAGCCTGCACGCGACTATACACGACCCCATCAACAAACTGTTCATGATGCAGAGTAGTTATTTCAGTAGTGAACACGCGTAATCCAAGTTTCCCCTCTTCTCTCTGGCGTTCGTCGATTATTTCGCTCTTCTCGTCGACTGCCCCACTTTTTGTACCTCCTCTTACCTTTTCTATCAATCGGCTTGTTTTAATAGAGAAGTCGACATCGCATTTTCTTTTCCGCTTTCTTGCCACGAGATAATAATTGCGGCCAATTTGTCGAGAGCAGGTACTTTTTCGTTTTACGTGATTTGTTGTTAACCCATTTCTGGCCAACGTTGCAGAAGCGCAATATTTTTTGTGTTTTATCCTTATATGATTCAGGATATTTTCAAATGTCCGAATTTGCATCGTCGACGCAACGTCAAAGTGTCAACAGTTTTCCAAAAACATTTGCTATTTTTTTTGTCAATATAAAATCTGTATTCCTTTGTGTGTAATAAATACATATTCATAAGCACGCTACAAAGAATGTTATTATAAAACTTTCCTTGTCCTGTTTCTCATTCTGTAGCAAAAGAACAACGGATCCGATTAACGTTGCGTAATTTTTTGTTCGCAGGGAAGAGAGAGAGCCAAATCTTTTTGACGATTGTTTCTTGTCCTTAATAGTTTGAACGACTATAACGAATTATCGCAATAAATTCTTTTTTTTCTGGGTTTGGCTAAAAATGGGTTAAGAAGAAAAATCATCGATACGATGTATCATTGATGTGACGCGAGAAATAATCAAAATAAATGCTTGTGATGAATACAATTCTTTTTAACAATTAATATCTATATATGTATTAATTACATTATTTTCTACAAAATAGTCTAAGCTCGTCAAGCTAACTAGGTAAGTTTATCGGCATCATTGTATGTAACGATTAACATGTAGCAATAATAATAATGAAATTAATAATAATGATATATCAATGAAAATAACGTACACTAATAAAGATGATCATCAATTTATTTGTTTTCGTCGTTTATTTATTGTAAATTTATCTAGTTAATATTAATTATTTATTAATAATGATTTTATTACTTATTTTAATTAATCTAAATTTGTGCACAAGATCTAATTAATTTGTTCTTTATATTTTTTTGATGATTCGCGAAAATGTGTTGTAAAGATAGCTGTATATTTTATATATTAAATATATTATGAGAATATTTAAGAAAACACACACATGTATGAGGTCTGACAAGTAAATTCGCAAACTTAAATAAAAAATGAAAATGATATACGATTAAATAAAATAAAAATCAATAATAAATATTGTAAGTTAAATAGTTTGAAGATTGGATTTTGTCATCATGTAAAATTTCAACATTTTGATTACATGTTAGATGAAGTTGCTAATAATTCAGGGATTAAAATCACACATAAAAAATATCTTCTGCTTTTCGTGTATAAAATGATATATTTAAATGTTTGATGTACGTTACATTTGTTCTTTTTCTGTGAGATCGTCACTAATCTACAATTTGCATCGCAACTATTAGCACAATAGTTATCTTTGCATCTACTCGTTTTGCTTCTATAATGAATATAGGCGTTCGCAATATTTTTCATTCATTCTATTTTGCATTGTGATTTCATTCTGATTGCGAGATAACTAGTATCGGAGCGAGGCAATAGGTCTGTCTACAATAATGCATTGTTCGCGGCGGTGCACAAGAGTCAACAATCAACCATTCTCATTTCGTCTAACATATTTCCGATAAAAATATCAATATAGTATTTGTTAAACGTTTCTAACAAGATTTTATATATTTCTCTGGCTTAAAACTACTTTAAAATTTGCTTAGATAGAAATAATTATTCATTGTCAACAATGCAATATATTATTAGATAGAAGTCATTTTTAATAGTCAACAATGATGCCTTGTGATTTTTTGGAGTATACTTTCAAGTTGCGATATTACTTTCTTGGTTTAAAAAATGCTTAACACTTGTGTGTTTACAATATAGTGATAATTTTTTCTTTAATTGTAAGATTATGTTGATTGACATTAAAATATTTTGTATTGTATCGAAAAATTTGCGTTTTTACATGCGAGCAAAAAAAATAACAAAAATAAAATTATACAAACAGATCAGAAGAATATTTATTACATGAATATTATGTCAAACAGGAATAAATTGCAAATATCTATACAAATATTTGCGAACAAAGTATTTGATCCCGTGTAAAATAATACAAAATTATTTGCGGAATAGAATAATGAAAGTGAAACATAACAAAAGAGATTAGCGGATCCTAATAACGTTTTAACAAAGCATTTGTGATTTTATATTATAAGTACGACTTTCAATTATTTTAATTTCTTGATTATGTCGTCTTAAAAAATTCGTAAATATAGGTACAAATTTGAAAAATTTATAATACATATAAAAATCAATTTTGATCGAATCAATGTGATGTATATAGATCCGCTTTTACATGTACTTTTACGCTTATTTCTTAAAGGTATATTTATCCTGCAGCGTGCATCTGTAAACAGCTATTATTACAGTCTCGACGTAGAAAATGGAACGTATGAATATATAATATTAACTTACTTTTTACGCGTATACTTTCACTTTAAATGTTTTAATGTTTCAATTTGAAACATTGTTTGAGTCATATTTTGTTAAAACGGTGTCTGTTTCTTTCAACAACAAGTCGCTCTTGTTGTAAATTATTGACGTTTCTTTTTTGTAACAATAAAATAATCTCACTGACTTATAAAATGCGAATATATAATATATAATAATATATAATAAAATACTTCAGTTTAAATATTTCCAATGCATGTAGAATCGATACAGCCAGAATATTAATTATTGCGACATCCTTTTTACAAAAAAAAATGAATGTCGACCGTGTTGTTCCTAAGTACTCGTACAATCGAGATAAGCTCAAGCGACCGTGGCTTGAATAATTGTCTACAGAAATTTCTCGCGAATGTCTATTCAACATCCGTATACTAACGCATGTAAAGCCCGCTGTAAGCGTGATATTTATGTATATTAAAAAAGGGACCGTTCGCATTTATAGCGAACAGTTCTTTTACATATATGTATAGAGAGATGTATGCATACATTGCTCTAACATACATAAAAGAGCGATGTATGTACACATCTCTACTTATATATATTGATGGCCCACTTAAATATATACAAATATGCACCTCTCAAAAGCGGTTGTTAAAAATCAACGACTCGATTCTCCGGCGTTCTCCGGTACGTCATCGATGCTTAGAAAAGATTTCATCACAGATCGTGCCTCCTAATTACGCGATCGGAAGCTGTTGTCGCGAGATTTCCAGTGCTCTTCGACTAACTAACGCGTCTATTCTTCAAAAATTATCTACATAAAATCTAAGTAAACTCATGGCGGTGACGAGTTGGAAAGCACGGAGATTACTTTCCGTACGCTTGACAACTACGGTCATCCATCGTCTAAGTTGCAAGCTGCGCTTCACATTTATGTCTCTCTCCGTTACGAAAAATCCGCGTGTTCATCTGATTCACTGGAAGGATTTCACTATGTCCACGATACTAACGTAGGTCCCCACCACCAGACCCAACAGTCCGAACACGATGAGGAGGATGTTCTTGATTAGCATGTATTTGTAGGGACCGAAATCGTTCTCCGGCCACAGCGCGCATATCTCAATAATCGCTGGGAAGGCGATGCCGAGGACGGACAGGCAGAGCGCTCCGAAAAGGGAGATAAATAAGCCAAGCCTCGGTACAGATATCGCCAAAACAACTGAAATGAGAGAAATATTTATAAGGATGATTTGACGATTTTTGTCTGTTTAACTTTAATCGTTTATCAAGGCGCAAATGTTTGTTCGTTTCCTTTAGCTATAATTTCCTTTCATTGTTTATTGCGTAAATATTTTATTCTCAATCTTTTCTACGTTGATTTACAAAATAATAATCGATCGATTCTTACAAATTGAACGATACTTACAGGTGATTAGGGTAACGCAGGTCCGACAAACGTATTCCCACAAAATTTTGCGATTTTTCACTCGCTTGTTGAGGTAAGTGTTCCATATGATTTCGACGGGCACGTAGGCTTGCAGGGCATACGTTATGAATATTGCAACGGCGAACATTATCTTAATACTTTGAGCCATACTGAAATCATACATGAGAAATGATTTAATAAAAAGCAATTAAGAGAAACGCTAACGGTTTTTCTGCTTGGTTGATCGTGTTCGTAATTGAAGTGCGATTGGCTTGTTTCACTTACGGCTCGTCCTGAGGCAGATTGAAAGTGACACTTCCTTCAGCTTCGGATCCGTATTTTAAGTAGCCAAAAAATCCCATGGCTATGTATAAAATAACGATCACAGTCATTCCTATGTTCAGTACACCGTAATAGCCTCCGAAATATTGAGGCGTCTGCATATTGTTCTCCAGAGCTATGATCTGCGTGAAAACAATATTATCTTTGTTGAATAAATTTCTCTTGTTTCCTTTTGGCAAACAGTGTCCCGAAAGAAATGGCATTTTTAACTTTGCCCTCTTTGCGCTTAATATTTCTTTCTAAATACTTTGCCTTAAATATGATAATGACAATTGATAAATTGAGAAATAAATAAATTTAAGAAATTAAGTTTTAGAAATATCTTTACAATTATAAACATTTATTTGGAGCCTTTGCACATTATTTCACGTCCAAAAGTCTTCATTTCTCGCAAGTGTCCAAGAAAAAAATTAATATTTTCCAAACTTACCACACCGACGGCTTCTAATGCGAATAACGTCGTTCCAAAATAGAGAGCAAAATTTCTGAATGTGCCGAACATCTCTCTTTCGCTGATCGACGGTACATCGTCAAACATGTACTTCAGAGTCATGGCGAGCCCGACAAATGTAATAAGATTTGCTAACGTGGAAAACGGCGTTAGTAACTTCAGATTTCTTATGTAGTTTATCAAAATTAACGGAAGTAATAAAATGAGCATATGAGTCGAAACATCCAATGGGATCCAGTACTGGTCTGCCACCTGTGTTCGTTAAAAAATCACAATGAATGCACTGTTTATTCGATATAATTTCTGTTAACACTTGTGTGAAAATTATCTGTGTCGATTAGCAAAGTATTCTCTCAACAGCGTAAACTAAAGAATATTTGAATGCTCACTTTTTATTGTACAATCATGGATTTACCTGCTTTATATTTGATGCTACAAACATAATATAAACGCAGCAAATTCCCATTTGATATACTATCATAAATCCGTCTATGAGTAAGCTAGAAATAATAGATATTATTTAGATATTATAGATATTTTTTAAAATTATTAAAGTCTAATTAGATCAAATAATTATGTTTTTCTCGCGTTGCAATCGATATTTTTTTTGGCAGAACAACGTTCTATTAATATTTTTAGTATATGTTTGATTGCTAGAACTGATATAATATCTATTTGTACTTCTTTATCCACTGTAGAATTATTCTAAATTGTTAAATATTACTATAATTAAATAAATAAAACAGAAGGTACTTACGATGCGTATGGTGAAAACCAGCTCACACATCGAGGACCTTGTTCAAGAGCATATTTCATACTGTGTGGATAGCTCAATATAGGAACTTTTAACCGTTTACACAATTTGTACTGCGCCCTTACGAGTACGTGCAAGCAGTAAGTGCACAATGCTCCTATTATAATCGTAGCTATGACGCCGATAACGAGCCCGCTATTGCAAAATGCATTTGGCATCGCTAAAATCCCCGTGCCCAAACTTCCTTTCAGTAAATGAACCAAGGTTGCAAAATTTCTGAAACAAAAGATATATTTTCGTAGAAAAATGTCAGTGGTGGAAAAATTCTATGAATATTTTTTATATTGGTTTCTATTGCATATATTATTTTATGAAAGTATAGCATTATTTTCTATTTAATTATAATTTGTACTTACGAAGTTGGATTTGGTACGTTTCGGTGCTTATGAGGATCGTAATCCTCCGCGTCTGTAACAGTTTCGGTTACATTTACACTATCATTTACATCGTCTGGCGCGTTTGTAGTGATTTCATTGTTCTTCCTACGAATAAATGTTCAAATGACATAAATGTAATAAGAGTGATTAAAATATTGGAATTATTTCTAAATTAATCCTCCAATCTTTGATCGTTTTTGAATATATCTGTTGTATATAAGAATAATTTTAAGTTTATGGATATTCAATTGATCCGTACTTATCAGTATTTTGGGAATCCAGGTGCTGCAAACTTATCGATTCTTCCTTTGAATTCTCCATAATCGCGTAATTTTTTCAACTCTCGTGTCACTGAAACATTTTACATTTTTTTTACTCAATTGAACATATACTTACGTTATGTAAAATGTAAAAATATTAAAACTTTAAACCACATATAATATAAAAATGAAATACAAATAATGTAAAAATATTAATTTTGTAATTACTACACTAGTGGACAATAAATTTAAATTGTAAAGTAAGAATTATACATAAGGAAGTGAATACCAAGCGAAAATCGTGCGCGTGTTTCGTAAATATTGTCGTTATATGAAAAGTTGTGGTTGTGTTTACCAGTGATTCAATAGGTACTTTAACTTTCACCTTCTACTGTGTTTGTCAACTTACAAACGCTATTTAAAATTGAATTTTACTGCCTATGTGTAGCTTACTACCTTACGGACGAAATAAGTTTAAGGAATTACATATTAAATTTTGTTAATTTATTTTTTGGATATAAACGGAGCAATTGAATTGTATTCGAATATCTCGCTGATCTCACAGTACGTTAATTTTATTTCACTCAAAGTACGTTATTCTTATTTCATTAAAGTTAATTAAAAAATAATAATATTGTAAGTCAATGCAAAGATCGCTAATAACATCGACTTAGCTATAATATTATTTATTACTATCGTGGATTAAAACGCGCGTCACGCAAAGATCGACCCACATCGACGGGGCGGTTTGGTACATTAAACCTTTAATCAATTGGCGGATGTAGAGCAATGCAATAAAGTAAAAATGTCAATTCACCATCGCGAATCTGTCGTACGCGTACGCGACTTTAGCACGTTCTTTGCGAACTGATTGCTCTTAATTATTGCATTGAGGTCAAATGCAACTTGAGGTTAACTTACTGAAGGTTGCACTCGGTATCCTCGCACTTCGTTATTTACGCGTTTAACAGTTTTGCGTTGTTGAACTGAAGGATTGATCTCAAATACGCGCGAGGACAAAGTCTATTCTTGTAAAACGTTAATCCACTTTTAGCGGTGTGCAATGGTGCGCTTTGCAGTTTCACGACATTTAAAAATAGATAATTTTATCTTAAATTATTTAAAAAGACTACTTTAAAACAATTGTAATATGTAATTTGTTTAATTTATAATTATTAACAATTGCAATAATCATAATTTGCTATATTTCTGCCATGCAAATGGATCAGTGATGTAATAACAGACATTTTCCGATTCCTTGGCGGAGAAATATATTTGTTCTAAGGTCACGGCCAGAGAGAGAAATATCCGGAGAAAAGGAAATCATTATCTAATTAGAACAGATTGCTTCAAGACCGCGTATTCTGTTCGCGTTAAGATAAATTGCGCTATTAAGTTTTGTAACGACAACACGGAAGTGTCATTTGAACTAAATGCAAATCAAACTAATTCATCAAAATGCGTATTTTATCGGTAACACAATGCGCAACTGATTTATAATAACTGATAATGATTAAAATTTTTATACACTTTACATTTATTATTTGACACTTGTGTTTTGCACAATTTTGTCTTTTGTCTCATTATGATTCCTAATCTGCTAAGATTTCAACTTTGTAAATATCAAACTTTTTTTATGATTTCTGTGAAATGATAAAACTGGCTTACCTATTGCAGTCCTAATCAACTTTCAGCAATCGCTGGCATAGATTGTAATTTTCTTCGTTTGCAATTCTTTATGCCTACAATAGAAACCACAAAAATTTACTTTGGCACGATTGGAATTAATTATTTCGTTAAAATGTGTTTAAAAAAATACATTGTGATAATTAATAAATGCACTTAATCTTTCACAAAAAAGGTAACAGCAATAATAAATTACAATCAACAAAATTACAAAGGAAAAAGACATAGAATAGCGTCTGATTAACTCACGTGTCGAGTGTACGCTTGCTAAACGTACATTGAATACGTGAGTTAGGGTTCAAGCATTATCAATCCTCCTAATTCTTACTTCCTCGGTGTGAGTTAGGGGGACCTAGCGTATCATGCAGTCTCATGCTTGGAACAATATTGCTGGAAAATACCTGGTGGGTTCACTAATTTTAGATGACCGAAAGAGTTCTCTTTGGCAACGGGGACTGCTTTGACAGGTATCGTGCTATTTCAGAAGCATGCGAAAGACAGACGTGGATATAAATGAATGCTTGCTGAGAAATGAAATATGTTTTCGCATATTTCGAGTATGTCATTTTAATCATTCTATTTTTATAAATTTTTAAGTTGCGTTCTTAAAAAAATACTTTTACATTAACGTTTCGTAATAAATGGATTGTAAAATCAATCGCATATTAATCAAGTGTTAAACTCAAATCAAGTTAAATTGTGAGTTTCAAGGGCAGTGACAAAAATATATGGTTTAGAAATAACATATTGCAAATCGTATGGCAAGTGATCAATACGTAGGTATTGCATGTTATAAATATTAAATTTTAATAAAGTTTAATAAATGAATAATAAAGTCACATACGTTCTTACAAAAAAAAAATTCTCTACAAAAAGAAAAGAATTTGCGGACACAACAAATTTTAACTGTCGTAACAAAACATATGTATTACATATTATATATTATATGCAAGAAGATTGGTTAGAGGTATTAATTTTATTTGCTGCAAATAATTTTGCTAAATCTTGTAAATTATATCTCTCTCTCGCTATTATGACAAATTAATTATTATTTTGCCATCAAAACTTGTATTGGCAGCATTTTGCTGCATTAGCAAAATGTATTTGTTAAATATAAGTTATTTTGTTGCAGCAAATTAATATGTCTTTACGAACAAGTATACTGAGCAAAATTCATTTATTCTACCAGCAAAACAGATTTTATTGATATACATGATTTTGCTGAGTAATTTAAAAAGTTAATTATGATAGCAAAGTTTTGTCACATCTAATATGCAATTGGCAACGATGATTTCATTACGATAGCAAAATTCTTTTTTTTTTTTCGTGTGTTTTTGCCATTCTACAAAAAGAACACATCGAAGAAAAATGTATTAAATTATCAGATATAATATGTTAAATTTATGTTTCATATTCAATGACGTTGATCGATAATGTTGATAACGGTTTAACTTGAATTAATGCGTGTTACGATATGGTTACTATGTAACTGTATCGAGAGTCTGCAGTCACAGTACTCTTCCATCCGTTTAATCGTTCAATCTGTTGAGTTCTGCGCTGACGCACACTGTTAAATTTATCCGATGCAAATCGGATTAGAAAAACCAGCAAATGCTGTCTGATCAAATAATTACATTAATCACTACAATTTTTTACCTGAATAACGCAAGTGAATTAATCGATTAAAATATATTGTTTAACTGATTATACTACTAATTGAGTTTATCATAAAACAAATATATTTTTTTATCAAGTTGAAATATTTGTTAATAATTAAAAAAATTAAATTGTTTTGTCACAGATGACGTTTCAGCACAATGCGCATTTGTAGGAATTAAAATAAAAGATAAGATTAAATTGCATTCTTCGTTAATATCACTTATATTTGATTTTAGAACAAAATGCGTTATTTTCACTAAAATAAAAACGCACAGTGTATGACGCAAATGCTATATGCTTTATAAACAATGATAAAGTCTTTTTGCACAATTAGAAAATCTCTCACTGTCATTTGCAGACTTCACGGATCGCTAATGCAACGCGATATCAATTGAATCGAATAAACGGTTCAACTATTGCGTAACGGTTTCCTCATCGATCTTAATAGCGGTCACTTCACTGCTTATAACGTAAAGTAAGGGTTTATTTCATTAAAGCTCTAGAATAAATTTGCACCAGCACGATAAAAGGTGCAATCATGCAATTCGAAAAGCGGCATTTATTCTTACTGTTCTTAGTAATATGTAGAATTTAATTAAAATGTAAATCGGTTAATTCACACAGCGATCATCTATTGTCACAGAAATGTCTATAAAAATAAATTTCATAAATAAAATATTGTATTTTAATTTTTATACACAAGCTTTTGTTACTCTACGAATAAAATTATCCTTTCTTTGGCAAAAAGATTGATTTTGCTTAAGAAAAATTATAGATTACTGATAGATGTTAATAAATGTCGAGCATTTGATGTTAATCAATGTTCGTTAAGCATAAGCTACTTTTTATAATACAATTTTATGTTCCTATACAAGTATTTTATACAAATTAATGTAAAAACGTGCATTAATGCATTACATCGAATTTACATGTAGATGTAGATTTATGTATTGAAATCACGTATTAAGAATAATCCACATTTTGTATTATAATAAATTTTTTAAATTTAAGTTGCCAAAAACAAAATTTAATAATTTACTACATTTATGAAAAATAGTATTAACTAGCTATGATGGTTTTTTGCGAGCAATTGAATACTGTTGAAAAATCTAAACGTCAGCTGTTGATACACTTTGAATGGTTAATGGGACTAATGTTGCAACAATAGCCTATCATTATCAATGATGATAGGAATCGTTGATGTTCAAAATAGAGTCATGATCAATGAATACGCGATGATTAAAAATGGAGCAAGCGTAATTCTATTTCTAAAGAAACATCTTAACGAGGAAATAAGAAGAATGAAAGGAAATAATGAAATTTCGCGATCAAACGAACAAATCTATTACTTCCCGAAGTGATTAATATCTCGCGATTCATTCAGCGTTCGGATTTTCGCTTTTTTCAAACATGAGAGCGCGATTTGAAGACACGCAATCGACTTACCGGATTAAATGCATCCGTAAACGCGACGACTTCCGCAACCCCCGGCGGATGTAACCCGATCCTGAAGAGGCAACTACCCAGTTGGCGTTAATGCGTCGGCGACCGAGGATGTCTAGCGACTGCCCCGCACCACTTCAATTTCCACTGTGGTATACGCATTCAGCATAGCTTGTCACGTGATATGGCCAGTTAAAACGGCTTCTCGTAAATGCACGCAAGCGGAGATTTAGGCTCGGAGAACGCTAGTCAAAGCCCACGCAGCGAACTTCTACATCCGCACAAGAGGATTTAAAAAAGGACGAGAAACGTCCTCGATGTCGATCGATGCGCTATTTAATTTGTTACTCGGAAATATTATTAATGCCTCGACAATTTGCAGTGCTTTGCTTTTAATTATTATTATACTTAGATTAACAATCGTTTCTAATTTAACATGAAAACTTTTACTATAAAAAATTAATTTACTTATTAATAAGAACAAAATATAAAATATCGATATCTATATCTATTAATACTACGATGTTAATACAAAATAGCTAATATGAAAAAATAATGTACTGTAATAAAAATATAAAGGAAATAATTATGTGTGTATGGCATAGTATATATGTATTAATGATGCGCCAAGATTCATGCGAGAAGTGCACGTACACTACACGCAATAATAGTGATTGACAGAGGAATGCTGATGCTCTATTAATTTTTTCGAATCCATCTGGTAAAGCTCGTGGTAAGAATGTTAGAGAAAATAATTCTATCATTTTGGTTCATTTTTAATAACATTGAAGAAATTCGCGCAATTAGTATTTCGACACTTCAAGAATTAGAAAACATGCTTTTTTAGTACCGATTGTGAGCCGAATGAATTACAACTGTAATACCGCAAAAGTCGTTTAGCGCTTTACGCAAATGTGCTCCTTATTTCCTACTTTCTTGATCTTGTTGTTTTGCTCGCCGGGATGAAACCAATATTTTAAGTGACTTTAGTTAAAGCTTCACATAAATCAATAAGTGACTAGTTTATATCTGTATACTTAAAACATCGCCGACCGCTCGGGTAAATCTACGTTTCATGACGCATCACTGAATGACCGAACAGGGAGATCTACCTTTTTACACCAACGCTGCAACAGGCACTTGGTATAAATACGATAAGCGTCAATAACACCGCTATAACTCTGTAAAACTTTTTGTTAAAAAAAAATAGTTGCAAGCTATTTTATTAAACAAAACTAATTTTTAAAGCATTAATAAAATATCTTTAGAGGCTCAAATAGTGTGCGTAATATCTTCGGAAGTAATTATTTTGGAAGTAATTATAAATGCATCGAGCAGCAAGAAAGAATTGAGCGATTAATTGGAGGATGAATGATTGTCGACGCTAACAGATTTAGGTAAAAGATAATTTATTCTATAAAGTTGAAAAAAAGATAATCAAATCTTATATAAATTGCGCTAAAATGTTTTACATTTTAACAATATTTATACAGATATAATTCTTTGTGAGAAAATAGACTATAGATAATTTGTAGAGTTCTTTATCCCGTCGCATATGCATATCACAAACAGATAATACATCGATTATTTAGTTTTCATATTATATAATCCAATTATTAATTTTTAATTACGCGTATAGCATTTCAAATATTTTGTACAAGTTTCTATTAAAGAATTTCAATGAACTTTCAGTATAATGATCTACATTTAAATCGTTTTCATTTAGCCTACGTAATTGAAAGTGTTAAATGGTTATTCATGACAAATTTAATTATCCAGTTTTCGACTTAATTAACAATTATAGAAATTCGATATTTTTTACGTATACTTTAATCTTTATTGGCAGCTGTCTTTCAAGGCACCGTGCAATTCTGTCGCACCGCCACCAATGCTGCTCCTCGCATTTTCGATCGAAGCGATCTGGATCACGCGCGTTCCGCGTATAATAAAATCCAATTCAATATATAAACAAAAATGATTGTATTTTACATTAAATACTGTTACAAATTATTTTATTCTTTAAAATGAGAAATTATTCTACCTGAAAATATATAAAATAAAATTGCACATTAGCATTACGTACTTAAACATGCTCCGAAAAACAACGCAATTTGCAGTGATCCAAATTACTTCGATCGGAAAAAATTATTATTACTACTATGAGCTGTGGTCAATCGCTAATTTAAACACGTGCTGAACACGTTATATGAACGATAGTGCACCAAAACTGCAACTCTGTTTGCAACTTACGTTTGAACTTACTCGTTCGTCGTCTACACAAGAGAGTCACTTTATCACAGGTTATAGCATATGTATTAAACTACAACTGCGGCGGGATGAAAAATGCGAGACGGTTGTATGTGTGTACGTGTATGTACGTGTGTTTCGTGTGTGCGTACACTCCTGAATCAGTACATGTTGCTCATTTGGCTGGCTAGCAAAAGCTGCATGTGTGTGTATGTGTGTGTGTGTAACGAAAAAATGTTACGTGTAGCTGCGGCAGCCACGATGCCATTTACTGTCTATGAAAATTAGGGACGGATTTCCTTTACGTCACGCGGAGGGTAACTACCCTCCTTGCGATCCATACGATAATAACTCCCAGCGACGTCTGGTGGTAGACAGAGCAAATTGTTCACCAGACTTGCGCGTGGCGAGTTTTTGGCTGATTCGGATGGTCGATCAAAGTTTGTACATTAACAATAAATGCTGCGCGATAAGTCTAATTGCTAAAATTAAAAAAATATGTGAAAAATATTTTATAGAACAAAATGTCGTGAAATAAACTTTATTCCTCTCGAATGTCCGAATGAACGTCGGACTTTGAAAACGTAACGAGCTTCTCTAGCAAGTAGAGCAAGTAATTCTACAAATCCTATTTTTTATAATTAACAGATATTTAATTATTTAATAAATAAATGTTTATTTAATAATTAACAAAATGTTTTGTGTTGTGTTTTTCATACAAAAATTTCATCAATTTTTTTCCATTTATAATCTTATGACATCTTTTTCATGTCAGACGCGAATATAAGATAGGCTATTCTATTATTTTATCAAGATCATGCTATTCTAAACAATTATAAAAATAATTCACAAACTTAAAGAAAAGAGTTCTTCAAAGTGTTCCATACGTGAAGCACAATCTACGCACATAAAATTTATATTGCAAATATTTTACTATTTCTAGAAAAAGAAAACGCTCCGCCCTCTGTGGTTTTGTATACAATGATACGATATCGATTTGTTGAGAATCAATATTGATCGTCTGGAAATCTGTATAAAACGCGAACAAACGAATAAGGAAAACAGGATGGCATTGATGAATGTTCTCATTTTTAGGCAGCAACCTGCTTATATCATTGAAATATCGATTCTTGCAGCTCGTCGCATGGTATAGCGTGTACACACGAACGCTATTCTATCATCTATTCTCCTTTCACGTTATAAAATATTAATAAGAATAACGGTCAAGAATCAAATGAAGCAATCGCTCTGTACTGCGTAATTCAAGTCGTAATTCAAGAAGTCGACGATAATTTCGGGGGGGAGGAATCCGAAATCGAGGGGGTAGCAGTAAGAAAATAAAATTATTTTTATTTATAATACAATAAAACCTTTTTTTTTTTTTTACACATTTTGTACTGTACATGACTGACGCGTACGCGCGCGCCAGGCGGCGTCGCACAGTTCATCTTCCGCACAAAAGTCTCGTGAATTACGCGTAAAACCAACGTGGCACTTAGGAACTTCATTTCGTCCGCGACGAATCGAAGCCGCAGTGTGACGGGCGAGCCGTTACGAAGTTAACGTTATTTCGGTCCCTCGGCTAAAGCCTCTAAATGCGCTTCTACTTTTAGATACACTCACTTTTAGCAATGATCAACTTTAACTACGTATCACATTGTCGTCGTTCCTCGCATGGAGAACGAGTCCTGCTCACTCCATCAGCACATTTCCACAGCACAATCCTTCGAGCCGACTCCTCAGGAGAATTTCGCGATGATATCGCGAAGGCTCGTGTAGGTGCCAACGATCAGGCCTAACGCCCCGATCAGTATTAGGCACGTGTTCTTCGCTATCATGATCTTCTTCTCGGTGGGCCCCATCACTTTCCAGAAGGCGCACAGTTGGATGATCGCCGGGAAAGCAAGTCCCAAGGCCGACAGACATAACGCGCCAAACAGCGATATGAAGAGATCCAATTCCGGAATTGTAATTGCCAAACCGACTGAAATGGATTGCGAAAATCGACAATTAAGTAGCTATTTTGATTGCAAATATACAAGCGCATTAAAATCAAATTCAACGCTTTCTTCATTTTTCAGAATTAAAAATTCTTTATTTTATTAACAAAATGTCAAATTTAATGCACAGTTTGGAATTTGTAATATTACATGCCTACGTCTTTTAATTATTGACAAAGTTACTTGAAATGTACTCACAAGTAATCAGAATGATGGCAGTTCTAACTACATATTCCCAGAGCAGCTTGTAACGATACTTCTCAAGAAGCGTACTGATGTAGCCGTTCCACAATATATCGATGGCGACGTAGCACTGAATGGGATGCGTAAAAAAGATGGCAATAGCCAGAAGAATTTGTACCGCAATTCCCAGGTCTTCGTGGGTCGGCAGATTCAGCGTGATGCTACCAGCGATTTTGCTGCCGTAACGTATGTATCCGAAAAATCCCAGGACGGCGTACAGCACGACTATAACTCCCATTGCAATATTGAGAACGCCGCATGGTTTCATAAAGGATCGGGGTGTTTTCATCTCGTTTTCCAACGGCATTACCTGTAAGTAAATAGTAAATTATTATGGAATTCAAATTTTCGATTTTCCTTAATTGTACTCTTTGTATTTTATTTGGATTTATTGCTTCAAAATATTACAAACAACTATAATTTCTTTCATAATTAAAGATAGCATGAATTAATGTTATATATAAGTTTATACTCATAAATTTAAATACAACATTAATTCATGCTATCTTTAATTGTACTCTTTGTATTTTATTTGAATTTATTGCTTTAAAATATTACAAATAACTATAATTTCTTTCATAATTAAAGATAGCATGAATTAATGTTATATATAAGTTTATACTCATAAATTTAAATATAACATTAATTCATGCTATCTTTAACTGTACTCTTTGTATTTTATTTGGATTTATTGCTTCAAAATATTACAAACTATAATTTCTTTCATAATTAAAGATAGCAATTAATGTTATATATAAGTTTATACTCATAAATTTAATTATTTTAATTAAATTGAGACTTTTCTATCTAAAATGTTTATTGTGTTTTGGTTGATTACTTACTACGCCGATGGATTCAAGGGCGAATAAGACGGTGCCAAAGAAGAGCGGGAAATTTTTAACTTCCCCAACAGTCACGCGGTCGTTGAACGTCAACGGCTCTCGAAAGATATAGTAAAGAATGATCGCAAACCCGGCGAACATAATAGCGTTTGCGATTGTTGAGCACGGTGCCAAGTATTTAAGATTCTTGATGTAATTAACAAAGATCAAAGGTAACAGCAGAATTACCATGTATATCTCCAATTCCAATTTAACAAAAGAGCTCAATCCCTAGAAGAAGAAAAACATAACATGTAATTATTTATTAATGTGTGTATAAATACAAAAAATAAAATCACATTTCACACGCGTATAGAAAGAAATTTGAAATGACAGAATAATGGAAATCGCTTTAGATTAGATCAGACAAAAGATTTGAATATATTGTATGTTTCAAAGCAAAAAAAGTAAGCTTCGAGTTCACCAAGAAAACTAGAGCAAAAGTAGTATGCATTGCGAATGGAAAATGGAACATTTTTATTTTTGTCCAATTTTACACAAATTCCGAAATTCAAATTTTCGAATTTTTAGACTTCTGGTTAGTTCGAAATATTTGACCCAAACTGTTTGAATTGCCTGATTACTTGAAACTTCCGAGCACATAGATGAATTTTTAATGATAAAGTTTTCTTTGCACATCGATGATAAAGTGTGATGCATGACATGTATGGTATAGTCGACTTGCACTTCGCATCACTATACACTAACGATAACGGTAATAATATCGCTCGGAGGTGCATATGCAGATGATTATTATTAGCCGAACAAGGGCAGTGCTGTTGGCAAATGCGCTACCTGATACTTTGCGAAGCAATAGCCAAGAAAATGAAGCAAAACGATATTGTATATATTTACAGTGATGCAAATGATGTGCGCAGACATAATGAATAAAGTAGATCGTAAAATTCGTCGCAATGTCGTGCGACATCGCTTCTAACAATATCACTTTGAACATGCAAATCCGGCATGCAAAATGACGCGCGACTCTTTGCACTTGTGTGCGGACGCGGGTAAGCTTATTCTTTGATTCGTGAAAAGTTCTAATAAAAAGTCGATGGACACTAAACGCATAATGCCATATGCTAAATGCAGTTCGTGACACGTTAAATAGCTTCACGGCGCAAATCGTGTTTAAAAATAAGACGTAATCTTCAAAATATTCTAACGAGTTCTCGGTAGGATAACAAAGCTGCTCGATTCCGTTAATGCGACTAATCACATTGACAATCATATGTCGAGAACAGCACAATCGGCACTGGCTTGTCGAGTATTACATTTACGTGACATTGAATTCGTAATTAAATCGCGCGCTGGACTTCTCGGAAACGTCTATACATACCATTTTCCTGTCATGGAACCTGAACATCACCTTCGCAATGCATGTCCTCGAATGAGAACTTTTCGCCGTCATTAGACGAAAGGTCACCTCCGTTTATGACACTTACGTTTTTCAATCACGTAGCGTCTGAAAACATAACGACGCACGGATGACAGTATCTTCGCTCATCTTCTCATTCATTCGGAATTTCGTTGAAAATTGAATATTGAATCTCTCTTTCTCTCTAAGAGAAAAAATCAAAGTTAATAAATCATCGTTAAAAATAAATTTAAATGTTAGAAAAAATCAAAATAATCAGTATTAAGTTAATTTTTTACATGCTATAATTGATTTTATCATCCCATTGTTGTTAAATATGCAAATTTCTATAGAAAATAAGTTACAAAAAGAATTATTTTATAGAATATTATAAAAGAAATATTTTAATAAATATATTAATAAGTGTAAAAACACAATAGAAACTTGTAGATTATATTACATATTACGTATCGCTCATAAAACATTGTCAATTTTTTACTATCATTTTCCGTCGATAAAGTACCAAAATATAATTTTTGATACTACAGAATTCACAAAATAAAAAATTGTCTCAATTAATTCTCAACGAAAGTCAATTTTCGAATAATTCCAAATAAACGTGAACATGAGTAAAAAAATTTTACAATACGTGCGTCATTGTATCTCAGAGTGCTAATTAACATACAGATCGTTAATTCATAGTGCAAGAAAATAAAATGATTAACAAAAATGAATAACAAATTTCCTGCAAATACATCATAAAGTGATTAAATCTAAATTCCAGGGATTCTAGCGATTAATGAATGTAATTTCGCAAATATTTAGCTAATTTATCGCATTTGATTAACAAGCGTTATATATGACGACTTCGCTTTTACGTACTGTCATTACGATGTTTCGATTTCAAGGACAAGCGGAAATGGGCGCGTTACAATCGTTTAACGCGTTTCATTTGTCGCTATCGAATCTAGCCTTCATCTTACGTAAGATACACATAATGATGCATGGACGACATGCAATCAATTAAACACACACTTGAAAATTAATATTTGCCTGTATTTCCACGAATTGCGTATTATATAAAACAATATTTATACATCAGCTTTACATGCTGATGAATTCATTAAAGTCATTAAATCGATAAAATAAATATAAATAAAAAAAGTATTTATAATTAGTCTTTTTTAGTGTAAAAAAGTGTACTCAATAAAAAATACAGAGCCTACAAAAATTATTCTAGTGATCTGAATGATGCAAATCACCTTGAACATATTTATTGAAGAAACATCTTTTAATCTTAATTTGATCGTTACAATGTGATAAAGAGATACCACTATTTTTCGTTATTCCTCTTGTAGCAATTACGGTACGTAATGTTTTGCGATAATCAGCACAATTATCAGCTACATCTGCGTGTAGTTAATTATGTACTATGTACATTTAATATAAAAATATCGTAATATGTACATTTAATATCGAAAATATGAACTATTCTTTTATATTCATAATTTTATAATAAAATAAGTTAAATCGATAAAGTAAATTAATTCGATTAAATATAATAAATTATAAATAATTTAAAAAAACATAAAATTATTTATAAAAAGTAAATAATAAAAATTAAAAAATGTTTCCTGCCCTTTTGAGATGATAATTTAAACTAATCGAAGCTATCAAAACATTATTATTCACAAATACACATATTATTTTTTATCGCGTGAATGACTGTTGTATCCACTTATTGCTTATCAAAAAATGATGGTAAATAAGACGATACCATAAGTGATTCGATAACGATAGCAATCATTGCTTTTTGATATTACAATTACAACAAAATTTTCCAGAAACGTTAAACAAAACAATATTGAGTGGATATCGGAATCTTAGAAATCCTCTTTAAAGATAACGATATCTGCGGAATAAAATAATTTACTCATGTTTTCGATGTTCAAATTAAGATATCTCTTTCAGCGGACATTTTAAATGACCGCTTAGATCGTTCACTGATAATTCCGTCACTGGAATTATTGCACAACGCGCGTTTAACTGCCTTGTATCGATGCTAGAGTGAATAACCCGTCACCAGAAGCTTCCGGATAGGAATAATTCATCAGCCGCGTTTACAAGCCGCGTCTACGTGCGAGCATGCGGCAACGGCAGCGTATCATGAGCCGAGTTAAACGACTTCTAGAATTACTTCCTTAGTTTCAGATGTCACAGATTTATGGGTTACATACATAAAGATAGACCAGTCTTTGAAGGAACTTTAGATTCTAACAATAAAAGCGTGAAATCGCCCTTTCAAAATTTCTCGAAACACTGCGACGCTCAGTTCACATTGCTTGTGAGAACGTTATTTGCATCCTTTTCGTAAAAGAATAATATTATATATCGAATATGTTCTTTGGTCTATGCCTCATTTTTGCACAATATTTTATCTATACTCATTTTACTTATATTATGTTTGTTGTAAACGACAAAACATTGCGACACGCGTGAAATTATACAATTTGTAAACCTGTTTGTTCTTTTATATTTCTCAAGTTTACTATTTTTGCGGCAAAGTTGGTTAAGTTTGCGTGTCTGATGTATGTCTATCCTGATATTCGAAAAGAAAATTCAATAGTATCTTGACATTTATCTGAAACTTTGAACGATTAATGTATCTGTTTTGTGTGCGATTCCGTTCACTTCGCATCCGACCCTCATGCTTGCGAACGCAGGCGGCATTCAGGTTTACGTGAATGCACGCGTTGCATCTACACACACTCTACTTACTTGCCATAATAACATATGTCGTAACGACAGTTAACTATCTATTACATTGCGTACTACGCAACACCTCCCAATCCGGTTAAAGTATCGTCCACATGAGATTTAGCGCAAATTACTATATTATAAATTGTATTATGTAAATGTCTTGTATTGCATTTTTGCAGCATAGATGCAAACATTTATTTTCCTATGTAACGCTTATTTTACACAGCAAAATGTTTGTTCAATAATTTAATTAATCGATCTCCCAAATTACTATTCTTCATCCACAAATAAGACACTTGGCTCGTTAAATAAAGAGTGTCCAAAAGTTACTCCTTAAATATAATATATTTTGAATGGCTAAATTGCTAAAATTTTCCAAAAATGTTGCAATGGCACTTTCATGCATTAAAAAAGTGCATGTCAATAATCGAAACAGAATTGCAATGAGTTGAAAACAAATTTTGCGCTGTTATATGATTCTTATGTGAACGATACTTAAGTTAATGCTTGTCCGACGCGGCAGACAGTTCTTACTTGATGTAATGTAATCCTGTAATCGTGATAAGATTCTATTTGCTTCGCGTTGTTGCAATAATTTCTCGTACGATCGACGAGATAGTAAAATTCCATAATAAATCATTTCACATGCGCGCGACTTTGCGCGCAGTCTGACGTAAAATAAGAATGGGACAAACATAATTGACATAAATACGTGAATTTGTAATCTTCATAAACATGACACAATTATTTATTATCAAGATTCCATGTAAACAAAAACATTATTTTTATTAAAAAATGAGTTTTGCAAAATTTGTTCCAACTGACATATATGGATTATATGAAAAATAGCGGAAAATCTTTGTTTAAAAAATTTTCAGAGTAAACTGCATTTGGTAAAATTATGGAAATTTGCGCGGAAACGAGCAACATCCTCGATACAACATCAGCGAAAACGTCGATGACCGACCGTCTATGTTAGTACAATCACCTTGACTCAAACCGTACGTGCATTAATTACAACGACTGTCTACTTGCGTATTCCTGCGGCGTATATTTCCCTGGCCTAGATTATTCCTTTTTCTACCTACGTGCTTTAATCCTGGTGAATATCGCGATATCGGATTGATTAGCGCATTAAAATAATCGTTATGCGAGAAAGAATTCGCATAAATTATTAATCAACGTGATGCAAACGAGTATAAAAGAGATTAATAATATACATACGCGGAATGCATTTGCGGGACACGATTATATATTATCAAATCTAAATCGATATTGTTTTAATAAAATTACTCAATAATAAAACCTATAAAACAAAAAACAAATTTTATTTTAATTTAATGTTTGTTTGGTCTTGAGATGTTAATTTATTTAAATCAAATCTTTTTTTTTTCGAATTGTTATTGACACCGGAACTTATGAATAATAAATAGACAAGTTGTATTTCATTTTTTGTTAAACGTAATAAACTTGTCTCAACCAGGTCTTCGTTCATATCAAATGCGCATTACAAATGAAGTGCACGTTCACGAACATTTACATGCCGAAGATAAAAATCTATTTTAAAGTTGAATTTTATGACATTTGGAAAGCGTAATGCAATACGAACTGAAAATAGTGAGGATACTCACCAGTTGCAGATTTCTGGAAATGAATACCAAGTAGACGCAGCAAGTGCCCATCTGATATACCAACAGGAAGATGTTTATTATGTGTCTACGAACAAAAAAAACAAATGTTTTTCATGAAGGAGGTGTAAGAGTTGCCATTAAGATTTCTAATCGTGTTCTCATTGCTTAAATTAAAGTATTATAATAAAACTCAATAGTACAATAAATGCTATTATAATCATATTATCGTTTATTCAACTATCAAATTAAACAAACTCTTTTTAATTAAAAATAAATAAGAACTATTTTATACTAAAATAGAGTTTCTAAAATTATATATTAAATGTATATACTGGAGATTTAATTTACTTACATGGAACTTTTGGAGAACCGTCTCAGAAATACTGGTCCTTCGAGTAAAGCACTTTGCGCAGTCACCGGATACGTCATGGAGGGCACTCTGTTCCGTTTACATAATTCGTATTCTGAACGAACAAGAATTCGCATGCAATATGTACAGAGAAGCCCTATGATAATTGTGGCTACCAAACCAACGATGTATCCGGCATTGTAGAAGGCCTTTGGCATCGCAAGAATTCCAGTGCCCAAACTGCCCTTCAGCAAATGGAGCAATGTTTCCGCATCGCTGGAAATTCACGTTGGAAAGAAATCAGATATTTACTGCTGCTACCCGCAATAAATATGATAATTGGTAAGTTTATTACGACAGAGAATCGTACGCGTCAAGCATTTCGCGTTTTTCACCAGGAAAATGATTCACCGAGACTTCCGATTTCATTATTGAATGTAGGAAATTACGCTAATAAGCCGCTTAGCGCAAGACGTGCGGTGAATAATCAACTGTTATTTCGCATGCAAAGAAAGTGTCGCATGGCGCGTTACGTAGCATTCTTAATCATCTTGTATGACAAGTTATATCGTTTTTCATTATGATTAACTCTTTAATAAAACATGCTCCTTCATGAATCTCGATTGGATAATTCCTGTTTAGTTAAATGCCAAGTGATGCAAATAATAATTTTCTTTGAATACCGTCTTATTAATTAGCTGTTTTTAAGTCTCAATTTTCAACACATACTGCTAATACTGGATTTTATTTAGATAATAAAAAAACATGGAAAATGCTGTCATTATAAAAATGTCATTCTTTTTTAATTATTATATACGCGCGCATGATATATTGCAAAACTTTAAAAATTACATTACAATCCATTTATATGATTGACGTTGATTTTGAATAACTTTTAAAAGCACGTAACAATTTACTTTTCTATTAAAAAGAAATGATAATTAATCTTTTAGTTTAATTTTAATATAGTAAAAATAAATTAAGCTACTAGAGCCGGAGTTGATATTGCTCATTTATTAAATTATATTATCAACAATCCAGTTGTACAAACGTTTCGATCATTTTTCGTGATCATCTTCAGTGTGACTCATTCTTCAAATAATGTGCCAATGTAACTGCCTTGTAAGCAACATAAAACTTGATTGTAAGCAACATAAGACGATATCAAGGCAGTTACATTGGCAGATTATTTGAAGAATGAGTCACACTGAAGATGATCACGAAAAATGATCGAAACGTTTGTACAACTGGATTGTTAATAATATAATTTAATGAATGAGCAATATCAACTAGCTCCGGCTTTAGGAGCTTAATTTATTTTCACTGTATTGAATAAAATATTAAAGAGCCAAATCAATAATTTTATTTTTATTAATTTTTAAAATTTTAATAGTTCCGTTTAATTTTAATAGTTTAATTATAATAAACAATTTATCTTAATCGGTGAGTTTATCGCTATATTGGTTTGATTTAACTTATCAACTCAAATTTAGGTAACTGATATATTAAATTATAATATATTAAAAACACATTTTGTTAAATTTAAGAAGAATTATAATTCTTCTTAAATTGTTTATATTAAATAAATATATAAATATTGTTAAATTGTTAAATATTATAAATATTGATAAATTGTTTATTATAATTAAACTATTAAAATTAAACGGAACTATTAAAATTTTAAAAATTAATAAAAATAAAATTATTGTATAATTAATTGATTAATTGATATAATTAATTAATTGTATAATTAAATTATATTTATGTGATAAATAGACGTGATATAGACGTGATAAATTTTCCTTATATTCGCATATTGTTTCTCAACTGCATAAAACAAATTGGCACGAATCGTATTCGGTAAGACTTACGTAGTCGGATGCTCCACCACTCTGTAACTGTACGGATCGTAATTCTCATCTTTTTCATCTGTACTTTTCTTTTTTTCCTCGAGTTCCAGCACGTAAACGCCGTCATGTTTCTCACTTGATTTATAACTATAAAAATGCATCTTTTGTTTTAAGTACATCACATATCTATCAATAACTAACACTGTCCGACACTGATTTTGTCTTTGGCTTGCAAAGTATCATTTCCAGAGTATTTTTTGATTCTGAAAACGATGCTGTCCTCAGAATTTGCCTATCACGCCACATTTCCGAAAAAAATGGGATAATATAGGCCAAAAATGACGATTTTGGCCGTATTAGAATGGTATTGCGGTTAAGGAAATTTTATTTTTTCAATTTTGTCTACATTATCTTAAAATGCTATTCTTTACCTTCAAGATGAATTTTTTTTTGTTTCTGTACGATTTTTTAAGATCAAGTTATGTGAGTTTGAAATTACCACTGTCTGGCGCTTACCTGAGGTCGGGGAAGATTGCTACAAATTAAATAAACGTAGACAAAAATAAAACAAAAATAAAAAAGAACAAAAGAACAAAAGAAAAAATTAAAAAAGAATATAAAAAAAGGAGTGTAATAAAGATCGTCTCCACGTGGTGCACTCCGGAAACACATATTGTGGCTAAATGATCTTTTAGCGACTGTCATGTTAACCTCGGAATATCAAGTCCAAGAAACACAAATCACGTAACCACAAAAATAAAAGTGTGCGCGAACTAACAAAAGATATGACTTACTAGCTATACATGTTATGCCTAACTTCAAATTTACGTAACTTGGTCGTAAAAAATTGTACAAAAACAAAAAAAAATTTATTTTGAAGGTAAAAAATAGCACTTTAAGATAGTGTAGACAAAATTGAAAAAATTAAATTCTTTTAAACGCAATGCCGTTCTAAATATGATCAAAATCAACATTTTTGACCCATGTTACCACATTTTCCTCGGAAATGTGACGTAATAGAATTTTTCTGCGCGCGTATTAAAATTCAGCGACCAAAAATCTTCGAGAAATGACACTCCACAAGCCAAAGACAAAAAAAAGTCAAATTTTATCGGACAATGTAATACTTTGAGAAGCGTATGACTAATTTGTGATAGTGAATAAACAAATAAATAAACATTAATATCATAAATAAATAGGTAAAAAGAAACCTTTTTTATACATTTTTGTGATATTTATAAAAAAATTAAATTGTATTAGATACTCACCCATTTTTATGTTCTTTGGATGAGGAAGACTTTTTCAGACCCTGCAGAACATCCTGAAAAGAACATTTAACAAGATTAATATATATAGCAATAACGGTAAAAATGTATAATCGATTAACTAAAAGTATATTTTGTGGAGTTTGTAATTTTTAATATTCCAAAAAATGCGAACACAAACTTCTGGATTGGCCTGATATTTCGCGGATGTAAATAATTTGTAGCAGATATACCTGTTCCGCAAATCATGAATGTTTTTATAAATCAAAATTGCAGTTTTTCACAGTTATACAATTTTCGCCGGTGTAAAATATGAAACAGCAGGTTGGGTACTCCATAAATTTTTTTATGAACGCTACAAATACAATCTTGAATTTAAAAAAATGACATTAATCTCGTTCTTTAAACAGATATCTTTCATCTTTAAACACTGCTTTTTATCGCATGTCAAAATCGTATCTCGCATCACGTTCGAACTTCACTATTCATAAAAGTGGACTTTACTGCTTGCTGACGATTATTGATCTTGATTTTACTAGCCGATATGTAATGCGCTACGTATAACTATAGATATGACAATTCTAGATAATATTTACGATTGGAAGACATGGTTTGGTGAGTTTACGTATTCACACATGTACAGATTAATTCAAAAAACAGATCGCACTTTTATATATTTTCTAAAAAATTATTATGATCAACGTACATGCGCATGGAACTTAAAATAATTCGCGAATTTGCAAACTGTAAAAATAAGTATAAAATTTGAGAGATTCCTTTGATGAGTAATAAACATCAATTGCAACATCAGTCAATCATTAATTGCTTGGAAATAAATGTATGAGTGGCATATCTTTTCGAATTATGCTGTAATATTCCGCGTCTGCAGCTGCTGCGATATATAAATGGTTATACATACATCACACTTATTTAATAGGGAAGTTTCGCGTCCGGCTTTTTCCGTCTGGCTTTCTCGATATAATTCGATCGATTTGATCAATCGGTAACATTAGTATAATATTTATCTATTTCTATTGAGATGAATAGAATCTTCTTCGGCGACTGGCTATTTTTACGCTTTGGAAGTATTTATTTTATCGTTTTCGTGATTTCCGTAAGTGAGACTCGTGAACCGCAAAATTATCAAAAATTCATTTAGCATTGAAGATTTCAAGATAATTTTGGAATAAGTAAAGAAGTGCAATTGGGAAGACCAATCTTCTCGCAATCTTAAATCATAAATTGCCGGCCGGCATTTACATAATTCCTCGAGACTGATACAGCTTCTTTACGTGCAGTTAAGTCGTAAACGTGATGAATATGAGAAATTTTCATACGCCGTGTACTGTGCAAACGTGTAAATTGCATAATGTACGGATACGACTGTTTAATACGTCCTTCAAAGCGAAAAGATTACGCCTACAAAATGAGATTCATTATAAATGCATGCATTTATAATGGCGGTGATCATAGTGGAAAATTCCTTTATATAGTATCGATATTATTCAAACAGAATTATTGAAACATCTAGTATCGATATATGTCGCAATATCAAGGAAAATTTTCCACTATATTCAATCACGTCGGCACTCTGACATTCTATCTGATAATACTTATATCTTCTTTTGAGATAGAATCTCGTCTCTTTAATCCTCGAAATTTTGTACAGTAGTATTCTTATGTCTATTTATTTCTTTCACATAATTGTGTGAATATAACAGTGTATATTAATATACGTTTTAAATTTCAAATGCATCCCTCCCTTTTTTCATAAACAATTGAACAATTTCCCACAAATAGCAAGATTCTTCCATTCTGATAAAAATAATATTGTTTAAAATTAATGACATTAATATTATGTTAATGATGCATTCAGTTAGAAAGTATAATTATCTTACAACACATTTACTTTATTAATGGCTTCTGAAAGAGATATTAAGCCCCTCGATAAACATGGAATTATCAATTTGTCGAAGTCTGCCTCTTTGTTTTATCGTTTCCCGTAAAAAGATTAAAGCATTTATGACACATGCCAATTAGCGGCATCAGTAAATCATTTTAATGTGGTTATAAACATTGCATATTCTTTTCTCGCTGCATACCACATATTTATCGCACAGTTGTCACATCAATGCAAACTCAATACGCAAACATATATATGTCTCACACTCAATTAATAATGAATTATAAATGAGTTTAGTTGTGTAAATCATAAACATCAGCGAATAGACAGATGAGTGTTCACGCTTCGGCCTATTTTTCCGTAACGGTATGCAAATTTCTTTATCAACACTTCAGTTAGATCTGTTTATTTGCGATACCATAAGAACAGGATTTCATATCGTTCGCATTATGCGAAGAAATCTGGCATAAACCGACTTGCGTATTTGCGCTTATTATTATTTCCACTGTCACCAAAACACCTGTGTTGTACTAGCAAATAGTCCAATTACGAAACTAAAATGGAATTTTTTTAGGCATCTCGGACGATAAATCTACCTTATTGAATTTGTGCTGTTGAACATTTTATATTATTACATATCTCAAATAAAAGCTTATTATTATCATTGTTAATATGATAAATTTGTAAATTATTAACTAATTTTTATTAAACATAAAATATAATTACTTTATTTTTAGAATGCGTTATAAATTCAAAAAATCAGTATTTATAATTATATATCTATATGTAACAAAATAATATGCAAAAAATCAACAAAATGCATCAATCATGTGAATGTTAAAATTAATAGAATTTTTATATATCCTAAAAATAACAAAATTAATACTCAAATATTACGATTAGTATTTAAATTTATTATTCTGCTTGTACTCAAATGCATAATTTTATTAACACTTTGCGTCGACAATTATCAGCCTGACGCAGCAAGCTGATGATAATTATTTTAATATAATTGTTAACTTTCATTGTCTAAGAATAACTGTCGCGTTTTAGTTTACAGAAACAGATTATACCGTTAATAAGTTTCCGACGTCAAACAAGTGATGAGATTAAGCGCAGAAAAAAAAAATCAATGGAATATTACAGGTTTTCTGAAGAAACCTATAATAAGCGCACGCTCTACTGCATATGCTAATTGCTTAAAATGTGCTAAACTAAACTAAGTTTCGCAATACCGGACAAAGCATTTTTTTTGTATTACGTTATGAAGTTGCCGCAATCACACTTAAATATATGTCTGCGTATATCAATCAAATTTGATCTGCACGTTATCAGATTTATATTATCAATAAACTAAGTTGATGAATAAGTTTGATTGCTATAAATTAAAAGCTTTCTATTGAGGGATTAAACTGATGGAAATGTGGCATAAATAGTGTTACTTAATGATAATAAATCTTCGATAATGAGGCTTACATTGATACAAAAGATTGCATGATAATATGTCGCGATAACATAAAATATACTTGAAAGACAACAATTCTATGAATCTGATAAATGTTTAATAATTTCTCAACATAGATAAAACAATGAAAGAAAAAGATTAAAAGATTCGAAACATAGAGAGTTTTCATCATATTTGTTAATATTTTTTTAACAGACAAAATGTTGACCGATTAAAAATTCTGCAAATCTCTCAGATAAAATTCACATCTTAATTTAATATTTTATTTTTACATATCAAATAATTTAATTAATTTTAGAATTATCTTCTAATTTTACTGCACACATGCAAATGTTCGAAATAAATCATATTAATTGTTCACCATTTTCTAGCAATAAAAAACAAATAAAATATAAGTTTTATATTTTGCATATTAAAAATTCGTATTATCGCATAAAGAATTGTCAAATAATAATATATTTTATCTGTCTATTTTGCAATTAATCATTAGCTCTTGAAAGGAAAATTACTTTGTGAACTCAAATGCTTCTAATCTTTTAATATTTGTTTTTTCTAATCAATAAAACTTGTATTTATCGAATTTATCGAATTCTTGGCATAATCTATCATCATGCGGATAAGAAAACTAAAGTTTTTAAGTACTTATTTTCCTGACAGTACCTCAATTATTATGATTTTAGATATTTCAGATACATAATTTAACTTATCACTTTCATACATACATTTGTAAGATTTTTTAAATATCTTGAGTTATCGCATATTACTTATATATACAATATTTATATTATCACGTAAAACGTCAATTTTTTCTACATCAAATTAATTACTCGAACTCGACGTACGTTCACGTAATAAGAATTGCATTTTAATTGAGTCTCGCTATTTTAAGAAATTATTTTATAATAGCTATCAATTCAAATCTAATCAAGTCTGTTAGAAAACAACAGATTTATTTCTGTTTGAACATAATCGCACCTTCGGCTTACGAAACAATATTGTTGCACCTTGGATTATTGCAATTATCACTGCGCGACTGCAAACAATAAGAGCGATTTTAGCGCAAGATTTCCAAACCTCGACAATTCAGAGCACGCGCGATTCGTCCTTTGCGCGAATATACTAGGTGCGCAACTAAGTTTCCGGGTTTCACACATGAATGGCGCTAACGATACATGTAGTCGATATACATGTCTAAAGTTGTGTTTTTTTATTAACTTGGACATCTGTCAACAATAACCAGTCATAATACCAACACATATTGCAACGCAAAAATATTTTTTCTAACAATAAAGATGTCGAGTTTTGTGCCAAATAAACAGCATTTGCGGGAAGCTTTGCTTTTCTGCTTCAACTTGAAAGAAAATGCAGCTGAAGCACGCCGTTTGCTTGAGAAAGCCTACGGCGAACATGCACAATCGAAAACTACTTGTGAAGATTGGTTTAAACGCTTTAGAAATGGCGATTTCGACACTGAGGACAAGGAGCGCTCCGGAAGACCAAAAACATTTGAGGACGCCGATCTGCAAGCGTTATTGGATGAAAATGATACGCAAACACAAGACAACAACAACTGATAAATTTGAACCATGCATTGCTCGAAAAACGGCCAGAATGGGACACGAGACACGAACGAGTGATATTGCAGCACGACAACGTTCCGTGCCATCGCACTTCCATCGTCCAGGACACCATGAAAACGCTGAAATGGGATCTGCTACCGCACCCGCTGTATTCACCAGACCTGGCCCCTTCCAATTATCACTTGTTCCGGTCGATGGCACATGGCTTAGCTGGGCTACACTTGGCCAATTTCGAAGAAGTGCAAAACTGATTGGATAAATGGTTTCGATGCAAAGACGCGTCGTTTTATCGTCGCGGTATTCATGTATTGCCAGAGAGATGGCAAAAATGTGTAGCTAGCGAGGGACGATACTTTGAATAAACCGTTTTTTGTATTTCTCTTGAAATTTTCCATTTTGCATTGATAAAAAAAAACCCGGAAACTTAATTGCGCACCTAGTACATGCCGGCGGAAAAAATATGGAAAAAACAGACGGAAATCAGTGGAACGGACAGATGCCACGATAGTTACGCAAACATTTTCTAAGTATCAAGTCATTAAAAAAAAAAAAAAAAAAAAAGGAGAGAGAGAAAAAATCAAAGAGCCGTTTTAGGAAGTTCCGCGACGAGACGTGCCTCGACCGTCAATGACTTTGTACAAATATTTTGAACAGCAGAGAGCATGTGCGAATCGTTCTTGACATTATACTCGACGGCGGTGAATGCTTTTCCACGGGCATAATGCGAGCTGTGCGACGGCTCGAACGAGAAAGTAGAGGAGTCGAAGGTGCATTATGCAAACGCGCGCGCTGCGCTACCGGTATGCGATCGATCTTGAATTTCTACGATGCGTAAGTAATCGCGTAATTATCGCGGATAAACTCGTTACGTGCGGCTCGCTGCACATTGATTAGCCGTATATTCATTACACAAGTCGTCCGGATCGAGATAAAACCGGTATCCCAGGCAGAAATTCAAGTTAAGTCTCGGCAAATTAATCGGCCGTTCATCAAGACGATCTTTTTGTTGTTTTTTTTTTCAGCGTTACACACTCGCAATTGCAACGGCGTTACAATGCAAATTGACGTATAAGAATCGTGCATTTGAAGTAATGCAATATATGCCTTGTTTACGGTAAACATGTATATTCAAATCATTCTTATCAATGTTTTCAGTAGCGCTGCAGCGGAAACAATCCTGCAAAATTGTTATCAGGAAGATGCGACTTCCAGATTCGCTCTATTAAGCCGATAAATTGTAACAGCAAAATAAGTAATTGTTATTGTCGAATAATATTGTTACCAGAAGAACTTATTAATACGCAACATATCGGCCAAGGACAGCCAAGATAAAAAAAACAAATTAATGTGCAATAATGTTTAGAATATATGTATATATCGCAAAAGAATTTAATAAATGCATAGCATAAGAGAGGTATTATAATGCATCATTATAGGTGCGGTATCAAGAGATAGCAGAAAATATAGCACTATTATGATATCTAATATTCAATGCAGATATGAGAGATATAATCTTTTCATTCTCGGAATAAAGAAAATTAATCCTTGCAGACCGAAAGTCGAGTCATGCTTAGTTCAAGTCCAGTTCGACATATAAATCAAATTAAACTATAAAATATAAAATGTTATTAAATAGAAATATATTTTAATCAATTATAATAAAATCTTTTTTTTTTACTATTTAGTATAAAAAATTATGTATTTGACAAAGAGCCAATTCTAAAAAGTCTATAACTCTATGTAGAAATTTATTTATAATTTTATGTTATAGAAAAGATTTGAAAAATCGTAATATATCACTGATTTATAGTTTTGCACATGTGTGTATTCTAATTTTTCAAATATTTTCTCTCTATTGCATATAAAAGTATAAATATAATAACATAAAGTTATGAGTAAAATTTTATTTCAAATTCTATGGCGAATTCGTCTAAGGTGGGATTGGATTGCAAGGGAAAGGTGCAAAACCTTTGGTACAGTTTGCACAACAATTTTACACACTTTCGAATAATCGTACGTGTTTTAAAGGACAACCATTGTACCTGGTTGCCTTCGATAATGTAGGGAAAAAAAACGGGAGAGAAAAAAAGGCTCATGATCGGCGCGCCACGGGCGCCTGGAAAAAGTCGCGGGAGAAGGACATTTCGCAAAAGCGAGCGCTAAACGTCAATCAGTAGACGTCAACCAGTTCGGCTCCTTCGCTCATTGGTATTTCCTTATTGTGCAACAGTTGTAATTCGCCAATTATTGTCGGCATAAACGAGCAAAAAACGGAAGCACGCCAGCGAACGACGTCAACGGCGTCGTTTCGGACGTCAATGACCGTCGAGCGAGCGAATAAACGATTGTCCTTCGAGATTTTCGTCGGCGCAATATCTAAAAGTGTAAACTTTCCATTCTCATGATCGGCTCATGATCGGACCATCGCGCAACAGCAAAGCCGTCGAAAATATCATGTGTGCAACAGTTACTTCAGTTTATTATTATCCTGTCACGTAATCATTTGTCGCTATAAAAAGAGTTACTGACAGTATGCAAATACGGGCGTATTTAAAGGCGATTGTTTTTTGCTACCTGAACACAAGAAACAGGTTATATATTTTAAATGTTATCTTCATGATCCACATTTCTAAGTGTCTTATCTTAATGACTTAAAATTTAATCTTGAGATATAGCGAAAGCGAAAATTTATTAGCAATTATAAAAATTATCGAAATCAAAGATTCAAATCTAAATTATTGATTTTAACTTAATAATATTTTAATCGTTTAATATTAAATAGCTTGTAATAGTATAAATTTGTCAAATACGAGAGAAAGTTAAAAGCAGAGGAACTTTTTCGATCAAGTTTTTTAAAGTGAATTATATGATAATACATTGCAATGTAAATCATTTCGACTATCATTTTACTTAAATGTCTTTGACTTTGACTTACCCTTGAAATGACGCAAAAAATTGCGTTAAAATACATTTTTAGTACAATTTTAGTATGCACTTTGAGGTCTCTTATATCTGTACATTATGTTATCATATGTGAATTATGCATGCTTAGATAAAACTGTACTTTAAAAGATATGCGGAAAAAAAATGTGTATTATTATCAACTTCACAAACGCGAAATAACACACACAATGAGAAATGCTAGTTTTTCACTAAAAAAAAATTATTCGCGAGAAATATTGGTTGTCTTATATAAGTTTGTTTTCTTTTATATAAGACTCATGTGCGCATATTTTATTGTTGGAAATATTTTATCATTTTAAGTCATAAAACTTTTTTATTGTGCACATTTTCTTTGTGAGTAATTTCTGGATATAAGATTCGGAAAAACTGAATATACAAACGTGGCGTTAAATGCCACGTTTTGGAGAAATTTATCTGTCATCATTATTCAACGTGAGAAACTGTCTTTTTCTGCATTTTTGTAAATAAAACTTTCTTCATAACTTTTTCTAAAATTCGCAATTTTCCGCATTTGTATTCCTTTTCATGTCAACACTTCATTCTACGCTTTCTCAACCGAGAAAGAAGGAAAGTATGTTTACAACTTTATACTCGCGAAGGATATTCTTTCACGAAATGATTTTGGCAAATAAACCGCCAGCAAAAATTAAATAAAAACAAAGACGATTTATGTCGCAAATTTGAGCACTGGAAAACATTAGAGTGTATTCGCAGGTGTGATTCGGCGAAAACTGTCGTGTATCAAAATCGCTACGGAGATATCAATAGAGAGCTCGATATTTCTTTTTCTTTCCAATCGCCGCTAAAATATTCACGCTTTCTTACGCCTGAAAACCCGTCACCAACACTTCGCACATATATTTGTGTACTCACCGTACTCGATGTAAATCCCAAATTGTCGTGTGACATCTTTGTAGGATGAACCACTAGATACCGGTCGAGTCGCTGACTTCAATCCTCGTGTGCGATAGCGTAACAGAAATCAAAGGCGATGTATCGAGTTGAGGATAAGAAGCGAAAGAAGAGAGGAATAAAGCAAGGGGTTGGTCAGACAACCACAAACGGGCAGAAGAAAGACTGAAAGGAAGCAAAGATGCAATCGAATATGTGAGATGCTTTAATCTCCAAAGATCCGTTACATTATATGTCGCGACAGGTACGACCGCCGCAAGTCGACTGATCTGACTTAGCGCGAAGTATTATTTATATAGCATCATGGCATGTGCGACTCGCGCTCACGGTACCGTTTCGTACGTGTATCATTTCGGCGGAGCACCGGCGAGAGAGGCCAAACAAATTTGTATTCGTGCACAACCGGCCGATTGACACGACGATGCTAGTTCAAGTGGCGCGTCTCGAGGGTGCAACACGTCCTGTTTCGTCGTTGACATTTTGGATCCCGCGTCGATATTATCGGCGCACAGCCGAAAACGAGCGTACAAGTTGCCGATTCAAGGGGCTGAGTGACTCTACACCGGGAATTTATTCGTATGTATGTGACGTAAACGAAGGTAAATCCTTATACGGGACAAGTACGTGCAGCACACTTATGCGAGTAAGTAAATATAAGTATTCATAATACTTTTCTGCGTTTGTGCGTGCTCGATAAATTTGATTGTAGCGCAGTAGTTGCGATTTTTACGATCCTATATGATACAATAATGATAATTTGTTAATTATTATATAATTATTGATAATTTATTAAGCAGACAAAAAGCGGCTAAGTGCGCTTTCTGTATTTTAGCGCCATCATTTGTACTTGTTATATATTCAAAATTTTTTTTAAATTGATTTTTTCTTTGGGATGATTTTTCAATGTAAAAATACAAAGGCGACATACAAGAAACATTGGTATTGTGATTATTAATCCTTGGGCTTATTTCATCATTAAACAAGAGCTTAGTAAAGACATTTGCGAAATCCCGAAGGCTTAAAGGATATTTCTATTGCAATGATAAAGATATCTAGATTGTTTCAAGATGTTGGTAATAAACACTTTTTCCTCAAGTAAACGGATTGCGTCGGATTTAAACTTCCATTAAATTTGACAGATATCATGTCTCTCGACTTTTTCAGATGATCATTAATTAAGATGAAATTTTTACTTCAATCAAAACTCTCTTCTATTTATCTCGTAAACATTGCAAATATACATACACGCTTCATAAATCAATATATTTCACTCCTTTCTTTTCAAATGTCCAGCAGATATTTAAATATTATTTGACTTGCGTAACATTATAAGATCAGTCTCGCATTGACATAACACACTTAAGTATTTATCTGTACTACTTTCAAAAAATTCTTCGCAAGATATCTTTTTTTACCGTATACTTTTAATTTATTTACTATTAAAATGAGATATTTTACAAAAATAAATCAATAATCCGTAAATATACAAATAAATGTATGTATTAATTAATACATCATCAACACGTTTAGCATGCTGCAATTTTGTAAAAAATATTTTACAACAAATATTATTTCGTTCACATAGCGATAAATCACGATGACATTGATGGTTTCCGTTCCCAATAAATATTGATACAATCGTAATTTTTATCTTTCCGTTGACACTCTTTAATGATATTAACAAAAATTAATTACAGTTTTCTTTTACGAAATTAATCTTTTGTTCACATTAATTTAATAACTGCTTCTAGTTTACTAATAGAAAGTACAAGAAGTTTAATCTTAATTTTCCAGAACAAAATTCTGGATTATTTTTCCAAATAGAAGCAATCAAAAAATAAAAAATTTTGAACCAAATTCCGCGATAAATCATAATACGTCACTTTGACTGATTGATATTCAGACTCATGATATAAAATCTTGAAAAACACGTATGGTCGTCTGACTGCCGACTAAAACGTGACTTGACTGCAATAATGGGCATTTAACTTTTTCCTTCTCCACGTTTCTATACGCAGTGTATCTATATATGTGAAAAGAAAATAAAGTATATTTTTTTCTGAAAATATTACTCGTACTTTTCAGCTCATAAGATAAATCGAAGAAAGATTAATTGAAAAGATAATCTTTAATCAAAGAGCAATGATAAGTCAACATTTACTTTGCGTTGCAAATATGGAATAACAAACATTCCGGAGCGTATGACGAATACTTTGTAGTACGAATTAAATCAACAAAATAACATTTCTGATAAAATGATACGAGTGCGGGAAAAGAGTTCATTGATTTTTAAAAACTGCATTCTTACATGTTTTTCCAAGTAAAACATGGGAGCTACAATCGCCTTTATTTCTGAAAACGGATGAATCAATCAACATTGACGAGTGTTCTAAGAAATGTTTGCGCAGACATTGAAATTAAATAAATCACTTTTTGATGCAAAAGTGGTAGAAACGATATTTTTGGCATTACATGAAGATCTGCATCGATAAAACGGGATTTATTCGACAAAGATGATAACTCTTCGTAGAGAGAGAACGACTGCGCGACCATGAATTTCGTGTGGGAGTAGTGTGAGGTCGACGAATCTGGTTGAATCACGGTCGTCCTTAGTCCTCGCGGTTTACCTTCCAGTCGAGTGTTGCACGAAAGTATATGTGCATGAATGATTATCGCATAAATTAAGAATCGCACATCACTCACCGGAACGTCGCGTATCTCGAGCCATTTATCTTTATTTGATCTACGAGTGCATTAAGACAAATACTTGTGCCGATTCGGCCACAAAACAAAAAACGAGCATTTTATAAAAATCTTAAAGCGATTCTTTATTTGTTATACGTGCGTGCAAGGAGTGGCATAGCAAATATATGTTTCATTGAAATGAGATTTTTAATTGAGCTCGTAGATTAATACGTTTTTGAATAATGAACTTTCACAAACCATTTATAACAGGACGTTATTCCATACACATTTGCATGAAAAGATTTAAAGGATAAATGCGTAATTAATAAAGAAATGCTGGCCTCAATCGTATTTTTTAGAATATAATTTATAATAAAACATGTCATGGTCAAACCGCTCATTTTTGCATATAAATCATATATTGAAAAAAATATTAGATTTTTTTCTAAAATAGCAATACATCATAAAATATATATGAAGTTTACAAAATCAAAAATATTTGGTATTATGACGATATATATAGTTTGTTTGTTTTTTTCTTGAATTTCCAGCTATAAAACAAAATTATTAGCGTGTAATTCAGAAAATAACAGAATATTCAAAAATCAATGTTGCGTTGCACAAAAATTGCTCTAGAAAGAAAGCATTATTTGAGTAATCGAAACTTCTAATAATTTTTTGGCACACGTTTAATAACCAATTTCGTTAATTGATTAATCGGTTGGATAGTTAATATGAAAAAATCTAGAAAATGCAAACATAATCTCTTTATATTGAATCTCAAAACAAGATATGGGAATATATAAAATATATAAAAAAAAAAAGGAAAAAAAGAATATAAAACTTGATGCAATTTAAGTCCTTTGCAAAAGAATTAAAAGCACATTTTTCCGCAACTGTACGTGATTCCTATGCCTGTATACAAGTGACTTACAATCTGTTCAATTTTGAATTCACATAACTTCTCGTCTTATCAATTATCGATGGTGGAAGCGTTGCATGCAAAACACGCTCTCCATCTGTATGCTCCATGCTCCTTAACTCGTGATTTACAAAGGGCGTAATATCGCGCACTAGATATATAATATTTCATGTATTTTACAAAATAATAAAGATCTCAACAATAGCACTCGAAGTGTCATCCCAATTGGACACAAAAATTGAAGGCATTGAACGTAAAAGTAGGGTCGATCGTTTCTGTTTCGCAACTGTTTATTTCCTGTACAAAGAATTGCGCCTTAGCAATTAGACTTTTATTCGTAAGCTATATCTCCAATTATTACATGCCACATGTAGTAAATGCAACATTGTACAGATAAGAAAGTGTAGTAATTTACAGAAGTTTTTTTTCAAAGATATATCAATATATCATTCGATAATTATAGCTGTAAAGTGGATTAATTATCTTCAAGGATGATTCAAGTCCCCCTATATTTAGCACGCGTCAGTGCCATGCCAGACTTAAATTCTATATAGAAACATTAATCTACTTTTATTCCAGTGTCTTCAATTCTTGGCAATAAGCTCCCCTTCCCTCTTTCTCTCTCTCTCTTTCTCTCTCTTTCCTTCCGCTGTTTCGCGCGCATATAGACATGTGTATACATATATTTATGCATGTGTATATAATGTGTGTATACATATGTATATCTTCTCTTAAATATTTAACAAATTCCTTTCTCTTTTACCTAGATTATACGTAAAGTTTAGGTAAGATTCCTTCTGAAAATATTTAATGGGTTCGCAGATACGCTATAGCCGGCTATATGTCTATACTTCGTGTTAATAGACACAGTCGAAGTATTTCTCTCACTGCCAAGTGTATGTTTAATATGACTGTGACGTGGGATAGGAATCGATAATCGCAAAATATAGACAATCGAGTTTAAATCGGTATTATGTTAGGATCCTCGATATCTCTTCTCCGATTCCCGACAGTAATGAATTATTGTCACCTTTACCTTCAATCACTAGATTTCCCGTCGCTCTCTGTAACATAAAAAGCCATCGAAGCATGATATTGCTGATCTTACAAAGAAATTCGGTCTTTAAAGTCAAACGTAAACTTAATTTTAGATTTATTCTTAACGTATGTTATATATATATAAATATTTACATTTTTTAATCATAGCCATTAAATAATTTACTGCTAGAGAAAAGCAATATGATCTAACTTACGTTATATTTTAACAAAAGGCACACATGATGTCCCTTCAAAGAGTGTCCGTATAAAGATGCAGTGTCGTCAATCTGTTCCACAAGCGTGAGATTGCATTTGCGGCAAATAACACGCAGAACCGCATCGAAGTCCTGAGAAGGCATTATTTCTTTTCTAATCTTAGATACTAATTGACCGCTTTTGAGAAGTTCCGTGAGTATATCCTTATGGGACAAATGTCCAACCATGAACTTGCTGCATGACAAGTGCACGGTGAAATCGAGCTTCTCTTGCTGCGTGCCCTCTTTACCTTCAAACATGTATGTCAATGTACCTCTAAGTCTCTGAGCAAACGTTACGTCCGAGACTAGAATTGTAAATTCAGTTTCTTTACTAGATTGCAGAGGCAGTTGGAGCGGCAGTTTTATCCCAAATTCGTCTCCAGGCTAGAAAGAGAGAACACGATATGTTACATTTTTAGCTGTGGATTGAAGCGTATATATTAAGATATTCAAACGCATCAACTCACATTTCTAACTAATTTGAGTGACGTTGTATCTGAAACATCAAAGACTAATTCCTTCACAAGCGGCTGACCTATATTCGTAATTTGAATCGATACGATAACTTTACTCGGGTCGTGAGGGATTTGTCTCAATTCGTACATCATGGAAATTACTTTATTCTTGGCTAATTCTTCGTAGGAAACATTCTGCTGTATAGAATTTGCGTTGTATTCGGAGTTCGCAATGTCGTCCTTTAGATCCGGCAATATTTCCTTCGATGGAGTGGATATTCCTGCCGTTTCCTCGTAATCCAGCGACTTGTTTTCCTTCTTGCTCTTCGACTTCTTCGATTTTCTATGTTTGGCGTTCTCTTCGTTCGACTTCTTGTGTTTGTCTTGGCTCTTCGACTTCTTGCGTTTGCTGTCTTTCTGCGACTCACTGGACATTTCTGTGTATCCTCCAAGAGCAGGAGACTGCACTTTCTCGAGGGACGAATTAGTTTCCAACCACAAGTCGGATGATTCTGTTTGATTGTTTACTTTGTTCTCCGCGATAACTTTGACTTTTCTTTTAGATTTTCTATGTCCCTATCAAAGTATAATGAATAAATTATTCACAATTATTTTAAGAATATACAAATAAATCGAACAAATTCAAATTATTAAAACGCTTATTAGTATAAAAAAAAAATATTTTACTTTTTCCTTTTTGCTTCCTTTTCCTTCCATCTTCTTCGTTATATTGTTTTCGATTACTCTATGTTCCAAGACAGGCAATCTCTCGTCTTCTCGTAAAGGCAAATCTAAATCGATATTCAAAGCTCTGTGTGGATCGTTCGCATCTACTAAATCGTAATCGTCACTATCGCTTATTTCTGCTCCCGGAGGCAGTTCTCCTACGCCAGTGTTTACTATTTGCAATGGCAAACTGTCGTCCTGTTCATCCTCTTCCGATGCAGACTTTTTATCTGAAAAACATTCAATGAAAAAAATCTCAAACTCTCAACAGTAAAATATTTAATATAATTTCACGCGTTATAAAACATGTACGTATAATACATATTAGGACAATTACTTTTACTTTTCTTCGATTTCTTTTTCTTCTCATGCTTTTTATGCCTTTTATGGGCGCTATCTATATCTTGACATCTATGTACGTTAGAAATCTTTAAAGAGATTGGGATATCTAATTCCGCGACGGGAATGTTATCGAAGTCTTCATATGCATTCGATGAATTGTGATATGATGTAGAAGTCTTAAAAGAGCCTTTTAGGTAATGAGGATTATTCTCCTGCTCTAGTTTTCTCGCTTCGCGTCTCCTCTCGAGCTCTTCCAACGACGGCTCGCTTAAGTCCCGTTTGGAGTACGAATCGTTCGACTTCTCCGCCTTGATAAAAATATCATTCATATCCAAATCCTCTGAATCAGAGCTCTCTGAAGGTGGATCGTTGATCCAAGAGTCCAAATCTAAGTCTTCGGGTATTGGAACCTGAAAAACATCATGAAATTACATTAATTCACATATTAATTCTTTTTCGTAATTTATATAAAAAAAAAGAAAAATTCCTACTTTTCTTTGAGCCTTTGGCGCAACTGGATTCAGTTCACCTTCAAAAGTCTCCACTAACTCTTGTGCTAGACCAGGATTCTCTTTTATACATTCAAGCAATGCCAATGCGGAGCTTGATCTCTCCTGAACTTCCAAATCGCCACTACAGACGAAAGCAGTTATTTTGTCCTTCAAGTTATAAATCTGCAAAATAAGGGCTAATATTAGAACCAAGTATTTCATTAATTTAACGTAAATATATTCAATAAATTAATACATAAGTATTAAAAAGTTTTTTAATATTTTATTAATAACACACAATAAATAAATTTTATACCTTGTCCATGGTTTCAGTGTCTTCTTCCTTTTCGGCTTTAGCGAATGTCGTTGCAGCCAGCTTTAATATATTGTGAACGTAAACTGCTTGTATATGTCCTGGCAAACTAGAAGCTTGTGATCGCAACAGAGATTGCAATGTTGCTAAAGGGTCTTCCAAGTCACTATTAATTTAACAGATTGTCAAATTTAATAGATTATTAAGTATACTGATTAACCCTTTGCGGACGAAATGGGCTCGCAATGCACATTAAGAATTTTTTACGTCCAAAACGACAAAAATATGCTATTATCGGAAACATTTCATGTCCGCAAAGGGTTGTGTCATTTCTACAAAATTATTACCTGGAGAATTCTCCACAAATCCATGCTGCTGCATACAAAACTTCGGACATAGTCGCTCTTGGCTGGCCGGTTAAGAGATATGAATTCTCAAGCAGTAAGGCACATTGTTGAACTGCATATTTTCGTATAGCCTGTACACGAATTGCTACGTCAAGTAATTGAGTTGCTACTAATGGTCCGTGCTTGGTGCCTTCCATTCGTGTAAGTTCCACCAATACAGATATGTACCTGTGAAGAGTACGAACACTTTTCTGTAACTCGTCCTAGAATTGTGGATTCACTTGCAAAACTCTCTGATATTTACCACTCGAAATAGGTGATGAACTGATAATTATTCTGTGAGCAAATTTGAATAATTTTTGATAGTAATTCATCGCGATACGTAGTGCCTTCGGCTTTGTCCATGTGCACCATTAATTTCTTAACTATCTCCATTAGATTCTTCTTGGAAACCATTCCGTACAACAAGTCCAAGGCACGCAGTCTTATACTTTCGTCTTTGTCGTCGAGGCATTGCATGATGAGATCCTTGTGAGCTTGCACACTCTTTGGATGAGTCTTCAATATTTTCGACATAGCCAATAAGCCCAAATACTTTAAGTTTTGGTCGGAGTCTTCTATTAATATTCTCAGTTTTTGAACACACAGCTGTATCGAATCAGAGTGATTCGGCATACCAGATGATATAGAAATCAATACGGCTATGACTGTATTGATACATTCGTACAGTAAAGACATTGCGGATGTACTAGAAATAGATGTTACACTGTGAATTATATCAAAGATCGACTCAAAAATACAAAAATAATAAATATGTCGTAAGATACTATGCATATTACAAAAAATAAAAAGACTGAGATAAAAATATAAATCTCTAAGATGTAAAGCTGTATTATATAAGCGCTGCTAACATGGCAAACGCAATATTAATACTTTAGAATAAAATTAGATACCTGTGTATCAAATTCGTAAGGGGTTCTATTAACTTTTTGCCAAGCCTAGGTTCTAGAGGTGTCAATGCTCCAAACTGAAAATATAATGTCAATGTTGCATCCTAAGAAATACTCGATAAATTGATTTTAATAGAGAAGTAGCTTGATTATTACTTTGAATTTATACTATAACAAATATTACTATGAATAAATGAAATAATCAAAATGCATACTATGTGCAAAATATAATATGAATGATTCTACAAAATGCTCGCTAATATGTATATCGATGCTACCAATATGCATCAGCTGCAATAAATATAATTTTACTGCGTATAAAAAAAATATCAAGTAATGTGAAACCTTGAAATCAGGTCAATTAATGGTTGAGTAAGTCGCCGACCCAGTTTTGGCTCAATCAGAGTTATAGTTGAGAACTGAGTATGAGAAACAAAACCAGTATGGCTTATAATGAAGAAAAGTCGTGCGTGTAAAATGTTACATTTAAAATTATTATTACACACTTATTGAAAAAATAGTTATGAATATGATCATTTCATGATTTGTCAAGAATGCATGAGAAAATGCTGTAAACTTCTTGAAACTGTAGAGAAACTGATAATAATACACACTCACCAACTTGATAATTTTGATAAGCATCCAGTTGTTTGTAGAAGTCGTCATTAGCTTGAAGAAAACAGGCGCCAAGCTCAAGTAATTTTTTGGATTTTTTCTGGCTAATTCGCATACTACATTTACTGCTGCACTTTGAACGCCACTGTCAGGATCTTCAAGTTTTTCCTTCAATCTAGGGAATGCAGGTCTCAGGGCTTCAGGAAATCTCAGAAATACTTTATACATCATCAAAACTGCCTTTTTACGCAAGTACGGCTTTGTAGAGGTCAATAAAGTCATAATGTCATGAACCAGATCACGAGCTAAATCTGAGCTTATAAAGCAAGATAAACCGCTCAAGGCTAAACCAGCATCATACTGGTTTTGACTGTTTAAGTCTTTTCGAATCATATTTGTTGTTAGCATCAGTAACTATAACAAATAAAATAATTTCTTTTTAATTTTATTAATTTAAATGCTGCATATATATGTACACAAATAATTACCTATTGTACTTTTAACTTATTTGACATGGTAAATATATAAATATGATCAGCAATTCAGCGTGTAATGTTGTAATAAAAATAAAGAATAAATATATGTGCTTGAAAAATTTTTATAAAAGTTCCACCGAAATTTTATGTGAAATAAATTTTACCTCTGTATCTGCATGAAAGCTCTGGCTTGCAGAAAGGTAGCCAATTCGTTTATAAGTAAACTTTGCTGATGACATTACTTCTATTATATTAAAGCCTGCCCAACTGATATCATACCCCAACATCTGGAGCTGAAAATATATGAGTGGTATATTAATCATCAACATACTTGGGAATAAATTAAGTATAATTAAGCTTAATCATATTAAAGCAATTGTATAAATTACACCATATTGACCTCTACATTTGTACAAAACTTACATATGTTAACTTGGCCACAGCGTTTGCTTTGACTGCCACATTATCTTGCCGTAATTCTTGCTTGATCTCTTCAATGCATTGTGCAATATATTTCGCCTAAAAATAAAAAAAATCTCTTTAAGCCGATTATTAATCGCAGAATAAATAAAATAGATGAGAAAAGTTAGGTTAGATTTTGATAAGATTTCAGAAAAATTGTAAAACAGAGCCAATAAAAAATCACCTCATTTTCCTTATTATTTCTGATTCCACGCACTAAATCTGTCAGATTCTTGTCGAACATCCGTTCGAAGTTTCCCTTTACTTTACGGAGTGCCATGATCGCATTTAAAAAATTTAATACCGTTCTCGCCGAAATCACTTAAGGGGCTTCCTCGCACATCGGCCAGACGTTCTGATTTAATCGGCTAACATATGGTCCTAATACCATTACAGTTAACCGAAAATATATAAATGCATCAATCTCCCGTCTTAAATTCACATTTTTTGACAAATTGGCGAATAAGAGAGCTATTCGGAAATCATGCCTAAGAAATGTCAAGAGAGCAGGCAAACACCTATCTGACGTATTCAGTCATTGAATATACAGTTTTATTTGACACGTTCCAACTTTGTACTTTGGATTGCTTCAATTAATTCAATTTTCACAAATCTATTTTTGATGCGATATGTAAATATTGTGCGTTTAAATCTCATTAAGTTAAATTTTGAATAAATATCTTGAAATTAATTGTAAAATGCCAAAGATTTACTTTCTCTATTTTCTCTACATTTCTGAAGGAGATAATTCGTACCACTGCAGATGAGATGAATCAAGCTTAAGGTTCCAAAAAACTTGCATAACGACATAACGTATATACATAAAAAATTGATTATAATTTTATGATATAAATTTACATTATGGAAATGATTTCTTTATTCCTTCATGTGTATTTTGAGATTATGCAAATTTGTCTAAATATCCTAAAAGTTTATTTGGATGAAAATGAATAACTAATGGTCCATAACTGACCAATCAAATGTTTAATGTAAAAGCTGTATTATATTATTAATTCTTCATATTACTTGCACGAATGGCTGATTGTTTTACGTATATGCTTTGTTTGAATAAATCTTTATATTAGACATTTTATGCCCAGTTCTCTGCATTCGACAGAATTCGCGCACATCACATCTATGCGTTAAATTCATGCCGCATATTGCAATCTTGACAAATTCTTTTTGCATTTCCATCTACGATTGTATTCAGAGCTAGCGTATGAAAAGAGACAGCTATAATTGTTGATCAATTAATAGGATCCAATGCAACTGACCCTCGACATTCGGATACATACATACACATTTCGCGATCGACTCTTCTTTGTATTGACCCACCCACACTTTGTTCGCGGAACGAAGCGCTCGTCTCAGATTGCTCTCAACTTTCGCGGTCGATCGTTGAAGGAACCGAGACAAAGGGCCAGTCGGGCGCTAAATATTCGGCGGACTCGCCAAATTGTCGGGAAACAACGGATCGATTATGAAACAGCGCGCGTCGCGTTTTCGTACGACACGAAGCTGTCACGGGAACGCAGCGCTCTGAGAAGGGCTCGAGAGCGAGAAACACGAGATTGCCGAGTGTCTAGTTCGCCGCGTCATTTGCCTGGACATCGGCATCTATCGTGGCATGTTTCAACGCACAAGGTATTCGAAGTTGAGAACCGCTCGGTTTTGTATATTAATCTCTTATCTCTGTGTGCCAAAAATTTGCACAATGAAAAGGAACATCTCGCAGCATTGTGTCGGTACGCGGCGTCCCGTGTACGACTGCATTCGCAGCAAAATTTGATCCGACAGCTCGTTTACGTCATGAAATATATTAGATTGTTTTATTGTTGCCAAGATCTCGTTACACTATAATAAAGTATCATCGAGATGCACTATATAATATTAACCATGTAACATATTGCAATATCTTGCAGTATTCGTTCAAACTTATTTTATAAAGAAATTTCTATTTTGTCAGTAAATGTACGATCGTTGTACTTATACCTTTTATTTAAGGGAGCACTTTTATTTCATATCACATTTTTTTGTCCTGCAGGTAACTTATGCCAGGTGAATGTCTTATTCTTGGTGGAACAATGACTTCAGATTACTTTGCCTTGCCGCTTAATATGGATAGAGTGTGCAGGATCTGTCTGACCGAAGGTACCAATTTATCCCCAATCTTCTCCAATAATCAAGAAGTCAATGATATGTCTGGTCTTTCTCAAAAAATACAAGTCTGTGGTTCCATCGAGATACACGAACAGGATGGATTACCTTCCTTAATATGCGACGCTTGTATTTATAAAGCCGGTGTTGCGCATGAGTTTAGGGAGCAGTGTCAACACTCTGATGCAAGGTTGCGCATGTACTATAATAAGCCTGTGAAATATAATAGCATGGTAAATATTATTTTATGTAGCTATATTTTTGTGTTAAAATGCACAATATATGCATACGTCATATTATTTTTTTAGGATTCTTACACACAAACAGATCTACAATCGAGAATTGCACTATCCAATTTTACAAAGGAAGACATGCAGGTGGTCGCAAACCCACAGGAGTATATTCAGGCCACTGATACATTTTGCAAAGATGATGCTGCTCATCTGGTAAATGCCAATGAAATTCATTTGCCGGAAGACAAGCTGTTTATATGTTCTATTGGATTTGAAGGGAATAAAGAAGAGGAAGTGAAAGATCCTTGCATACCAGAGACCGAGGTCCATCAAATAACAATAGTACAGGAAGATACAGAAGATGCAACCAACATTATGAGTTTACAGAACAAAGATAATGAGACCAAGGAAGTCGAGCAGTACATAGAAAAGAATAGTGTAGAACAGGAGGAACAATTTATCAGCGAAACTTTATCCAATGATAATATAGAAGAGGAGAGCATCCCGCAGAAACGTACGTCTACGAGAAAAGCAAAATTAACCAAGATGTACAGCGACGACGAAATTGGTGATAATTATTATGAGCCGAGCAGCGACAGCCAAGATTCGGTGGAGTCAAAGTTCAAATGCAAAGTCTGCTCGAAGAAATACGCCACACAGAAGGGTCTGAAGAAGCATTCGTTGGTACACGAGAAGAAGTATAAATGCAACATCTGCTTAAAGATGTTTTACAAACAGGAGAATATGGAGAAGCATCAGAAGATACACAAGTCGAAGCCGCACGCGTGCGAACTCTGTCGCGCGTCCTTCTCCAAGCCGCAGAGCCTCGTGAGGCATTTGAAGTCTCACACGGACAAAGTGAACGATATGATTAAGCAGATCAATACAAACGAGCGAAAGGACAGCAAAGAACCGAAGAAGGAGCTCAAGATTGAGAACGACACCGAGGACGAGACCGGACCCGCAAACGAAATGGACGAGTTCGAGAACGCGCCAGAGTTGTACAAATGCGAGATCTGCAGCGAGATTTGTTCGTCCTTGAAGAATTTGAAGAGGCACGCTCTCGTGCACGGTGATAAAAAGTATTCTTGCACCGTGTGCAAGAAATGGTTCTTTAGGCCGGACACGTTAAAGAAACACGCGGAGAAGCACGGACACGGACTGTTGGACAATTTGGCGGACGACAACAAGCTATACGATTCGGACGACGACAATATGCCGAGCAACAACACGGCGGATCCCGCGCCGGAGAATGAGAGCATCAAGAAAGAGGAGAGCGACGAGGAAGGAGAATACAAGTGTCAACACTGCGACAAGGCCATGGCCACCAAGAAGGGCCTGCGGCGGCACGTGTCGATGCACAAGCCCAAGGCTGAGCCCGTGACCTGCGAGATCTGCAGGAAGGTTTGCGCCAGCCAGGCTCGTCTCGTTTTGCATCAGAAGACGCACAAACCGAAGGAGAAAGTACCGCGCGAGTATCTCTGTCATATCTGCAGCAAAGTGTATCCGAGCAATTCGTCTCTCACGTACCACATGCGCACTCACACCGGCGTCAAGCCGCACGTGTGCACCACGTGCAACAGCGGCTTCACAACTACGACGAGCCTGGCGAATCATATGCGCATTCACACGGGCGACAAACCGTTCGTCTGCCATGTCTGCAGCGCCGCCTTCGCCGTGAGCTCGGCCTTTCGCAGGCACTTGACGCGGCACACCGGCGAGGCGAATTACTTGTGCAAAACGTGCGGCAAGGCCTTCAAGAGACTCAGCACGCTAAAGGAGCACACGTATACTCATTCCGGCGAGAAGCCGTACGTGTGTAAAACGTGCGGCGCCGCATACAGTCATAGCGGCAGCCTCTTTGCGCACCAGAAACGTTGCCGCGCTCAGTACGGCGAGATGAGCGAGATGATCGTTGAGGATCACAATCATCATCACATACCAGTCACTCATATTCACGTTAACATGAATAATGTGAACAACGGGGCGGGAGTGCGACCAGTCACTGTGATAGGTCAAATGTTTTAAGCGAGATTAAGTAACGTCATTGATTTCAGCCTCACTTGCAAGCGACTCTACAATGAATATTGCGAACCGCTGATATGCAATTAGAAATCCTGTATACCGAAGCGGCACGTGTACGCAAATAACAAGTGTGCATGTTGCGAAATATACATCATTTGTAAATATACGTGCGATCCTGTTTGAAAAGCGTTTTTTGAAAATCTGCAGTCGAGGATTATTGACGTAAGTGTTTTGATTTCGGAAACATGTAAACGAGAATCCATGATGTGGAATTACACAGTTTCGAGAATCAGTTTGATACAAAGAAGGAAGTTTTTTCCAGCAAAATAGAATGGATTACTAATTAAATCGTGAACTATTTTTTTATTATTTGATGTCAGGCGTGAATAACGGGCATATATCAACATGTATGTATATATATATATATATATATATTTTTGTATGTATTCATATAATCCAGATCTTGATGTACCACATATTACATTACAGTTGTTTCCGTTACTTCATTTTTTTTTAAACTAATCGATTTCTGCTGTATTTAAAAATTCCTTAAAAACGCACGTTTTTATTAAATTCAGCAACTCGTCGTGTGGCATATAAATTCATGAAAGATTCTAACACAAAATGTGACATACTTTGTTAATTGCTTAATTTTAAAAATATCGCTTAACAATTTTAATAGCTGACATGTTGGGATATATGCGCTACATGTGTAATATCAGGTATACAATTTCTGGGCTGTGATCACATAATGATAACTGGATAAAAGAAATTGATAAGTTTTATTTATTTAGCAAAGTTAATCGGCAGATTTAATCGCCAAAGTACATCATAATTAAACGAAAGAACAATCATTGTGAAGTATAGAGAATGAAGAACGAAAAGAATATTCACATTAATACTTACAGTAACTTGGATCATACGTAATACAAAATGATAACAATTACCATGATGCATGTGTTACTGTGTACAAAAATTTTTATCATACCTTTTTTACCTTCGTTAATAAAAAAAGTCTTAATATTATATAGTAGATATAATATAATTAGCACAGACATATAATATTCTTTTAAAGGAAGATATTCTATTTGCAAGTAGTAATTAGAATATGATTTTCAATTAATATTCTTATTGAGTAGACACATCCCATTTAATTAATTAATAACATGTTCTTCAATAAATTGTATTTAAAAAAAAAATACTAATTTAAATTTTTAATCAAGCGAGACGATCAGAACGGAAAACAACAATGAATTTTATAAATTGAAAATAATTGACAAATGTACAAATATACATACATATAAGTAATATCAGTTATTACAATAGATATAGGCGAGACTGATTATCACTCATTTAACGCATGTAAAGCTAAAACTATAAAAGCATGTAAATCTTATTCTCTAAATGAAAAAGTAAGTAAAGTTTGTATTTTAAAATTTTAGTTAGTATTAACATCTTATTATATTTTTTGTATTGCGGATAAGTATTATTCAATGCATAACTTTTGTCATAATATAGATCTCTCCATCTTATAATATATATCGCAATTAAATGAATTTTTTAAAAACCATAATATATTTACTGCGTTTTATTTTTACAACAAATGATTTAATATCCATCTATTTATAATATAGCGTTCTTAACGTTGTCTAAAAATTAATTTTGCTTTATTAGAATTTTGCGTTTTAAAACTTTCATAGCATTTTATTATGTCGTATTATAACACAAATAAATAAATGTATGAGTTAAAATTCAACAAAGCTAACGAATCTACAGGTAGAGATTATAAAGATGGGTTATGATAAAAAATAAAAGATAAAAGACAAAAGACAATAGTAATCTATTTATCAAAATTAAAATTTTGAATGTAAATGTCTTATAATACGTAAAATATTTCATAAATATTTTATACATGGAATATTTCGCGCGCTCTATATCTTCTCTCTCTCTCTCTCTCTCTCTCTCGCACACTTTCTCTTGCGCGCGTTATATTGGTTAAAGTACAATTTCATGCAGCGAAGCTTTGCTGGCGATGTTCCGCCGATTCGTGTGAATTTACGCATTCTTCCGACTCGGAATCGGCGAGACCTTGTAGCTACATCCGATTGTCCTGTTATCATTCGCACGACGACACTTAAACGGTAGATCGTTTCATATCGGAGCCGTTATCTTGCCCACCACTATCCTTGCTATTTTCCTAACATAATTCTCCATCGTAATTACAACCGCGGTAAATATTAACATTGCTTCCTATCAATATCTCTCACTCGAGAGCTTGCATTGTTATTTAGCTATCGCATTTAATAATATTTTATTCTATGCTTTTTTTATTTTAACATTTACGTGTGTTATACTTTAACTCTTTTAGTGTGTTTACATTATAAGATACCAAATTATTATTCCGTAGTTTCCGATCCTTCCTCCTTCGTTTTCTGTTTCAAATGCGTCGTATTTTATGTGATACTAAATATATTCGAGTATTACTTTTATCATAAGATCACAAAATACGCACCAAGAGTGTTGTTCAAAATATCGCGCGCGATTTTCGTCGCGAAAGCGTGTGAGTGTGAGTGCTTGAAGAGGACTGCCAAGGAAGATGAAGACTCGAAGAGGACTGGGAGGAGGAGCAGGTCCAGGAAGGACATCGGGCGCCGGTGGAGCAATGAAGATGTAATTAATCATTTATTTATTAACTATAAAATATCATATATAAAGCAGTACACATAAAATATTTGAAAATTTTAGTAAAATATAGTCAATAAAATATGTAAAATATTTAATATTTATGATTATTATATTTTTTAAAATATTTATTTATTATTATTTTATATAGTTAAATCTTTTCCGTTAGATATTGATTTCAAAAGCAAATAAAAGTTCAATGTGTGCAACCATTTTTTCTCGCACGCGCGAATATTAATTGTTTTCAATATTTTAATAATCTGGATATATTTTTGTATTTTACAGATCAGCTTCGCAGATCAACAGTTCCATTGCTACACATCGTATGGTAAGTCTAATTTGTCTTTATGAAGATAATGGATCTATGAAACACATGTATATCTAAAAATTAACACATTGTAAATTATATAATATTGATTTTATAAAAGTTTTATATATTCTCGCGCATTTTTAAAATATTTGAAATTATATATACATTAATTTCTAGAAAAATAAACTATTTATTATTTTAATAAATTCAAATTAAATTTGAAACAGAATTCAAAAACAGTACATGTTGATTCAAAAAGCTTGTTCTTTTTCAATTAATGTAGGAGTAAAAAAAAGTACAAAAAGTCCAAAAAATACATTTCATAGATTTATTTATCAAAATGGAATGGGCTAGAAATTAGTTCAGGTGATCAATATATATGTGCACACTATGATACACATGTGAAAATTATATAATAAAACATTATCGCACGCTAAAAAGATTATACATACACAAAATTTTAATAATAAATATATGAACATCATGAGAATGCAAATTTTAATATGATATACATATATTATTTAATTGTATAGATCAATGATGAGCAACCTTTGTTCTACAGTGTGCCAAAATTGAAAACCTAATATTCCATACCGCAACGAACGCAATATTAAATACTTAAATATATTAATTTAAAAAATTTAATTTATATAATAGAATTCGTTATTTTCGACAATGAAACTTTTTTTTAAATTTGATTTACTTTTTATTAATAATACTTTTAATATAGGGGGTCGCGGGTTGCTCATCACTGATATAGATAATTGATTACATATTTATTTTTTAATTAATAAAATCCTTAGCTCTAATTTTATTGTTCAAATGAATAGAGATTTCACATAAATATATTTTTTTCATATCTATCTTATCTTATATCTATGTATCAATTTTATCTTAATCTTTCTTAGCGTGCCTGTGCATTCGTGGTCCTATGGCTTAATTAATTCCATGGTCGAGCACGGAAATTCGAAATTTATGGTCCCATCGATAATGGTTGAGCACGAATTTCGAAACAATGTTGATATTGATCGATCATATTAATGGTCGACTATCAACACGAATTTTGGACACAAATAGCGAAAACTGAATCGAGCTTTACGCTTTGTGTTTTGCGTAAAACGCCGGATCAGTCGCGAAAAACATCAAGATAAAAGTATTTTATACGCTAGATAGAATAAAATAATTTCGGGAGGGATAAAATTTCGGGTGGGACAAAATAAGCATAAAATATGATTTATTTTCACACTATATCAAAATAGATGTTTTTTCTTAACTGATATAAAATAATCTTACGTTATTTAAAATAATACATAAAATAATCTTACGTTTACTTAAGTTAAGTAATTCATCATGCATTCTTCCGTTTCTTATTTTTTTTCTTTAATATTCTGTAACGCCGCCAAATAGAATGTCTCGTTCTTTTCAGAACTTTAGCCAAGTCAACATATTTACATTTTTCTTCAAGAGATGGGTTATTTTCTAGATGATCTATAATCATTTCGTCCTCTTCAGATGTATACCTAATAATTTTAATATAGATTATAATTCCCATTGCTATTATAAAAAGCTATTGATACTAATTGATTGCCATAGCAGTTATATAGAAATAACTAGAAAATGATGAAGTGACATGCATAAACATGCATAATTTTGTTATATGTTACCTTCTTTGTACATTATTTTCATATAAATTTCTAAATCTATGGTAAACACTATACAAAGTCCTATTTGGTAGACCATCAGCTAAGAATTGTACAAATTTTCGTCTTTCTGTAGTATTACGCATGTATGTCAATTTGCCAATCCTTAATTGTAAGAATGGTTTCAATTTTTTTATATCCCAATCATGTATCTATATCAGAATTAACATTATAAATAGCTTTTACATTTAATATATATGTAATAAAAGATTTCTGGACTATGTTCAAGAAATTATAAACATTAAGCAACTAACCTTACAAAATGCTTTCCAATTGGCGACAATAATATCGTCCTCAACAGCGGAATATGAGCCTTTCCGAATTGGTACTATATTTTCAAACTTTTTTATTTCTTCTGCCGTTGGCGTATGAGATCCTGCGCGTGTTTCAATCTTGTGTTGTGGTGGCACTGTATGTCTCAATTGTACGCATAACTTATATAATTTCTGTAATAAAATATTATATATATATATTCCATTTACACAAAGCTTTTATTACATTAAATGTCTAGTATTCTTTCAGAATACCTACGACTGAGTCTAAACCAGTTAATTTCTCCGCCGATTCCATTTGTCGTGCTAAATATGTTGCATCACTACAATATTCGTCTCTTTCATCCTTAGATTCACAAGTATCTTTATTTATATCCTTTTTTACGTCGATATTTTCTTCTTGTAACATTCCTGTATATAATACTTCAATGCTATCATTGTCGAACTTATTTTTGTGAGTGTTTATATTCTCCAATGATTCCTCCTCATCATCATCCTCATTCTCTGATATTTCCATCTTAATTTTGATGTCTTCATTCTCAAACTCATTTTCATCGCAGTTTGTATTCTCTGAGGATTCTTCTTCATCATTATCCTCACACTCTGATATTTCCATCCTACTTTTTATAGTTGTATTCTCAATCTCATTGTTATGAGTGTTTATATTCTCTAATAATTCCTCCTCATCATTATCCTCACTATCTGATATTTCCATTTTAGTTTTCATATTTTCATTCTCAAACTCATCTTTATCAGTGTCTTCTAATGCTTCTTTCTCATTATTATCCTTAGTCTTTGATCTTTCCACCGTATCTTTAATGTTTTCATTTTTCTGGGTGTTTATATTCTTTGATGCTTTCTTTTTATCACTATTCTCGTTCTTTGATGTTTCCTTTGTATCTTTAATGTTGTCATTTTTCTGGGGACTTAAATTCTTTAATGTTTTCTCATCATTATCCTCATTCTTTGATGTTTCCTTTCTTTCTTTAATGTTGTCATTTTTCTGGGTGTTTATATTCTTTAATGTTTTCTTCTTATCACTATCCTCAGTCTTTGATGTTTCCATCGTATCTTCAATGTTTTCATTTTGCTGGGTGTTTATATTCTTTGATGCTTTCTTCTTATCACTATCCTCATTCTTTGATGTTTCCTTTGTATCTTTAATGTTGTCATTTTTCTGGGGACTTATATTCTTTGATGTTTTCTTCTTATCACTATCCTCATTCTTTGATGTTTCCTTTCTTTCTTTAATGTTGTCATTTTTCTGGGTGTTTATATTCTTTAATATTTTCTTCTTATCGCTATCCCCAGTCTTCGTTTCCACCGTATCTTTAATGTTTTCATTTTTCTGGGTGTTTATATTCTTTGATGCTTTCTTCTTATCACTATCCTCATTTTTTGATGTTTCCTTTGTATCTTTAATGTTTTCATTTTGCTGGATGTTTATATTCTTTGATGTTTTCTTCTTATCACTATCCTCATTCTTTGATGCTTTCTTCTTATTACTATCCTCTTTCTTTAATGTTTCTATCATATCTTTAATGTTTCTATTTTTCTGGGTATTTATATTCTTTAATGCTTTCTTCTTATCACTATCCTCAGTCTTTGATGTTTCCACTGTATCTTTAATGCCTTCATTTTCTTGGGTGTTTATATTCTTTGATGCTTTCTTCTTACCACTATCCTCATTCTTTGATGCTTTCTTTTTATCACTGTCCTCATTCTTTGATGTTTTCTTCTTATCATTATCCTCATTTTTTGATGTTTCCATTGTATCTTTAATGTTTTCATTTTTCTGGGTGTCTATATTCTTTGATGCTTTCTTTTCATCGCTACTCTCATTTTCTAATGTTTTTATCTTACTTTTCATCTTTTTATTCTTAAACTCATTCTTATGAGTGTTTATATTCTCTAATGATTCCTCCTCATCATTATCCTCGCTCTCTGATATTTCCATCTTATTTTTCATATTTTTATTCTCAAACTCATCTTTTTGGATGTTTATATTCTTTAATGCTTTCTTCTCATCATTATTTTTATTATGAGATGTTTTCGTTTTATCTCTGTTGTCTTCATTTTCTGATTTTTTCTTTGTATTATTGATAAAACTTTTAGTCTTACATCTCATAATTGAATTATAATCCTTATAATGTATATCCAAATTATTTTATAAATTTCTATAAACATAAAAAAATATTTAGTAGAATTGTGTATTTATTTTGTGCAATGTTAGAAAAATATATTTTCTTAAAACTTAACCTGTACGGGTTTCCACAATCACTCGTTACAAATTATATACACATTTTATGATATGATTTTCTTCAATATAGGTTTTGATTTATATTTTACACCACCATTATTTTATTTATGTGAATAATTCCGTTTTAACAATGATTTATAGGTTAAAATTTCACAAGCAGTTAAGCATCGAACACTTCAAATAGATACTCTGAAAATACAAATGTGCTATGATGTGATTGGTGTATGTTTCCAGATTGTCCAATCAGATTCGTTTTCTAACACTCAGCTGATCACTCAACTGTTACATTTTCTGAATGTGTGAGGAATATATCGTTTAGGATAGCGCATTCGAGATAGACGACTAGACTTTCGTTTTCATATTGATATTTAATTTTATTGTGACTTACATAGGAGACGAAAATTTTTAACAAACTAGTTTTTATTTCTTTGCTAATTTTTTGAAACCGTTTGTGCTGAAAAGATTTCAATTTTGATATCTACCTACTCCAGTTATCAATTTTCACATACATACTTATATGTATGTTATGCGCGCTTCTTTTTAGTTATGTGTGTGAATTGATTTTCTTAGCGTTCACATATGTCATATGTAATCTGTCAACGAAATGTCAAATGTAAGTGTATACATAAAACATATCTAAGGTGACGTTTTAATGTTTCATAGTAATACACAAATTATAAAAGACATTGCTTTCAATCATATGACATCTGTATGTTTTCAGATAATAAAATAGTGTTTCTTCTGTAATTAATCAAGAATACGTATAATCTATCTATAGGCCTGGATAACATTAAGAGTAAAACTTATCCCACGATTAATGAAAAACAGTACAACATGGCATCAGCATCTAGCACAAGCGCACGTAGCCTCTTCATTGAATCAAAGATGAGATTAGCGGATAGAGTGCAAGTTAATGTTAATAACATTGCTTCTCTCGCCAGACAAATACAAAGAGGTTCAAAAAGCAGCGAAGTAATATTTTATGCTTTAGCTTAGCCTTTGTATGGGAGTTTACACTATACACTATTGAATTAATATTTCTATTACTATATAACTTATAATTTCTTAGATCTTAATGCATGCATCGAGAAATTTTGCACAACAGGAGAATGGATTGGAAATGATGGAATCTAATTTAAAGAAAATTGCTCTTATTACCACTCATTTAGAATATCAAATGGATGCAATCGACAAAAATTCTGCAATGTTGGAGGAAGTCACCGAGCAAGTACGATCAATGCAACGATAACGTATTGATGCATATTTATTTCATGTTATATATAAGAGTTTTATTTAATATCTGCAGGATATGTATTTATAAACAATGTGGTATGAATGTTATATTGCAGACTTATATGTATAGTTGTTAACAATTTTAAGTTTAAAAAGTTTTCAGAATGAGCACAATGCAATCTTTCAGAGATGCAATTTATAATTTAAAAATAGTATATGTAGCTACTAGACCTGTCTTTTTCCATACTATATCAAGTCTATAAAAGCTATAAAATGTCTTTAATTTTACTCTTTCTGTGATATATTTATACAAAGATATATATTACTTCTTGTTTAATAAATAACACATATCAAGAAGATATAATTTATTCTATTACGGATATTATATTTTTTATATATAATTACATAATTACATTATATTATGAATATATAATTGAAATACAAATAACCCTTGTATAATATAAAGTACTTCGAGAACATGGTTTTGACGCAACACAGTCTGAAAACTGCAAGAATCTTTGTACGTCATGAATTTTTAAAATTATAAATTTTTGAAACAAGTCTTTTTTTTCTTTAAAATGGAATCTCTCAACTTTTATATTATTTTGTGGTATTCATCATATAATAAAGTTTTGTTTACTACAGTTTTGATATAACAATACATATTTTTGTATTGTACAAAGATTACTTGTGTGTATATATATTTTCTTTAAAATTACTGAAATGTGCTATTTTTCTTTTAGATGACTGTCTTTATATCATTATGTAACATCTAACAATATTATTCATTTAGAGAAAGAGAAAATAGGGGAAAAAATGCAAGACTTGAATAACATGATATCGATTTTTTTTCCATTTATTCCAGATCGTTAGTTTTAAAGTCTAAATTGATGCTTATAAACAAGATATCATTGAATTCATGCACTTGGGAACTTTTAAAATCTGTATACATAGAATTTCTTATTTAGATTGAAAGTAAGATACTAAATTGCAATATGCTATAACTAAAATGTTTTTGAAAATAGAATTTGAAGAAATTTGGTCACCAGAAATCAATCATATCGTATTTATATCGTATCGTATTAGAAAAACTTGCATAATATCAAATTCATCAAGGATAAAGAATGTCATAGTGACCAGGACGATATAACAAGTGTACAGCTGGTGGTGCACCTTCAGGAAAGTCATGGGCAGTTACTTCAGTTCCAGCACCTCTATCCATATAACGAACTCTAACACCAGTTCCTAGAGCACTACTCATTGCTATAATGTGAATATGGTCAGATTCTTTATACATTGGTTCAACTTCCTATAAAAAAAAATATATCCGAATGAATATCAACGTTATAATGAAAAATTAATCATGTAAATAATGATACAGATATATAGATATCAACATGAAGAGACAAACCTGATGGCAGAATTCTGTTATGGTACGTTCTCCTTCAATAAAATGTTGATAGAAATCGGCATCACGTTGCAACTGTCCTGATGTAATTAATCTAAGATATACAACAACATAATCAGAATATCCTTGTTCATTGAATAACTTGTGTAATTCCATATGACTGGATTGTGTGTCCCCTCCTACTTTGTCGATGACTTCCATGAACTGTAATAAAAATTTGTTAGAATCAAGTCACATCTTTTGCAATAAATGTTAAGTCAATATGCTAACACATGTAAAATTGAAAATTTGTGAAAAATTTGTGAAGCCTTACCGTGTCGTGAAAGTCTTCGACTGTAAATTGGGGAAAACCTAAAGCTACAAGACTATCCTTGCTCTTTAAAGCTAAATCTCGAAACTTATTATATTCTTCTTTATTCTCAATTAATTTTTCCAAATAAGCATAACTAAATGCCCTGAAGAAACAATTGCCATCAGGCCTAGTTCTTCTAATATAGGAATATTGTTGAGCCAAAGCTTTTGCTTTTGACAGATACACATCATCTTCTGCATATTCTTGTTCTAAGCTCTTCAATGGTTCTTTTTCACCGACTAAAGCTATAGATTCAGAAATCTGGAATATAAGAAACCATTATATCACATATCGAATGACCGTTTCATGATCTATATGAGATTTTTCTTTCATGAAATTTATGCTTTATTAAAAAGAAAATAATGATAAGTGGTTATAGTATTTACATATTCTTTAATTCATTAAAATTTATAGAAAATAAATATCATACTTCAAGAAGATGATGAAAGCTAATTCGAATATATGATAAATTTTATCTTTGATTGTATCAATTAAGGAAGACTGATTAACCTAATGAATTTTTTGAAAATACACTTTAAATTTAGTATAAAAATACATATTAACCTCTTTCTCAATACGTCTCTGTTGTTGAAGTATCAACTCATCTTGGTTGACATCTGCAATAAAAATTAAGATAATAAATCACTGCACTTAATTTCTCAACGATAGATTACACAAAAAATACCTGTGTTTTCTATAGATTGCTCTTTAGGCGACTTGTCTCCCATATCTCAAAAGATATTGCCAAATTTCGCGACGACTGTCAAATTATCAATCGTAAACAAAATCCAATGTTTCCATGTGCAATTGAAAAGATGTTTGCCGCTGTGTGTCACGGTTTTATATTGGCAGCACTATCGAATAAATTCAATCTAGGTATTTTATATGATAAAGGTAGTAGCAATGAAATAGTTATAACCATAGACGTAGTAAATATAAACTACGGGCGGTATTCATAGGGCGGTATTCATAGTCCGTTCTTATATTCAAGATCGTCTTAAGAACGAACTTATATTCGCTCTCTTCGTCAGACACAATCTATGTGTGACGAAGAGAGCGAATATAAGTCCGTGCTTAAGACGATTTTAAATATAAGAACGGACTATGAATACCGCCCATAGTCCGTTCTTATATTCAAAATCGTCTTAAGCACGGACTTATATTCGCTCTCTTCGTCACACATAGATTGTGTCTGACAAAGAGAGCGAATATAAGTTTGTACTTAAGACGATTTTGAATATAAGAACGGACTATGAATACCGGCCTACGCATTCCTTAGTTTATGGCCTGTGCATGGAGGACCTGGAGAGAGCATTTGCGGTAATTACATACCGTAACTGTATATATATAACTTTTAAATTTATTCAACAACTGTTCCACACATCTTGTCTCCTCAGAGTTAGTACAATTGTCCTGCAGAAGCACGAAATTTATTTGAAAATATCTTTTGTTTAAAGGTGTACTTATACAGAAACATATGTTTATGCAATAGAAATGTTTGGATTTTTAAAAAATTTATATGAACATTATACAAATTTTCATTCTGACATTAATTTCTTGCCGTATAGTGTAAGAAAACAATGTTGCAAAAAAAAAGAAAGTTTTATGAGAATTAAAACAATTGTTTATATTTATGTTCTGTTATACATAATTCTTTGTGTATATGTTATGCACACATTTATTTATATATACCCTGATGGAAATATTTTATTTATATTTATGTTCTGTTATACATAATTCTTTGTGTATATGTTATGCACACATTTATTTATATATACCCTGATGGAAATATTTTGTTTATATTTATGTTCTGTTATACATAATTCTTTATGTATATATTATGCACAAATTTATTTATATATACTCTGATGGAAATATTTTGCTGAAAGTACTATGAAATCAATGAAAAGTGAAATAAGTTTTTGAAAAATTACTGAATATATAATATTTCAAAATAAATCATAATTTTTTGTATGAAAATTTAATGTAATACTATGAAATATAAGGAAAGTTAAAATATACTGCTGAAAAGTAATAAAAAAGAGTTTTGAAATAATTATCATAAAATTTACTGAAATAAACTGAAAACTGTTACTTTTTAATGAAAAATTGCTGAAATATTTATGAAATTAATGAATGGAGTCAATTGAGAGAAATTTTCAAATACATTTCAGCAAAATTTCGTTAAATTTTCAGAAAAATATTTCCATCAGGGTATCTGAATCTTCTGCAACATAACCATGAGATTGGATAAATCCGTCTGATGCTGTACATATATGAGACCTAGTTCTTCAATTACAAGTGTATCTGGTTTATTAGAGACCGTAATTCCTGATATGACTGTCGTATAAATACTTTGGGTTCACTTTTTAAATACAAATCAATATTCATATATGTCATCACCTTGAAGTAAAGATTATGATATAAGCAAAGCTAAGATTGCAAATTTATTTTATTCCTTTTTCTTCTATTATTAATATTATCATATTAATGAAACATGCTCCATACTGACATAACACATATTAGCTAGCATCTACAACTGATTTTCTGTTATCTATTATGTTAATTAACTATTACTATAAAATATGAATAACTGCTAACCTTTACAGGACTTTCCTTCGTATACTCATTAATACCATATTTTGCACTATTAATTGTAGGGCAGTAATTTGTACTCACGGTTTCTTCATCACGCCTGAAGTCAATACAAAAACATTCTTTTTCTTTGAGATTCGTGGTATGACTATGATAAAAAAGACATATATATATATAAATATATATAAATATGATAAGAATGAAAATTTAGACTTGCATTAAAACTATACTTATACTATTTCGCTCTCCAGCATAACAAATAGTCCATATTAGGTTTATGGAATATTATATCGCAGCGTATTCCAAGTCTTCTCGCCACACTGTGATATATTGTTGCCAGAATTATCGTAGTACCAATTTTATCTTGTAAAACCTGTCACAAATTACAATAAAAAATATTAATATTGAGACATAACAAGCAAAGAACTGTGCTGACAACGTTAAGTATTCATAATGTATTATAATTTATAACTTACGCAATCTATATAAGAGTATTGAAGAATGTATCTCCTACACCCAAATTTGTAAATAGCTTTACGAAAATCTAAATTATATAAAACTTTACAAAGACTCTCTATAATCTGTCTTCCTTCTATGCTATTCCAATGATTGTCATCGATATTATTGTCTGCCCAAAGGAAAAGCTGCTCTTCTGATATCGAGAATATTGAATGCGCCGGATTTTCTTTTCGAAGGCACTCCAATACCTGCTCTGCAATCTTCTGCAGTGACGTACTCACATACAAGTAAGACATACATTTTTGGGGTTGATACCATTGTGCTAAAATGAAGGCTGCTTTTTCTAAAATCTGTTGTTTCTCAGGATAATTTAGAAATTCGTGCATTTTCTTCTTTAAACGATAACGCTGCAGGTATAAAAAAAGCTTCTTTATGCATAATGTTAGTCTGAAATCGGATTTCCTAAAACAATTTGTATACAATATTTAAAATCTAGTATTTTCTGAATTAAATATGCAATAAATGCGTCATAATCTGTTGTTTTAACAATTTGTTAAATCTTACATTGGAGGATCTGTAAGAAAGTTTGTCAGCTCATTTACAAAGAAATAATAATTCATAAAAGATGCGCTTTTATCTGGATCAAACAGTGAATGAAAATGCGTAAAATCAACATCAAAATCAGCCAATTTGCCAAAGCGTTGGTGAATACACATCAGCGACAAGTAATGCCATAATTCTTTCTTACATTTTACACCCGCTTTTACTTGTTCAAGAAAACTTTTATTTTCTAGGCGCAGATGTTCGTCATATTCTTCTCTTAGATAAGGCCATCTAAAATTGAAACAAAAAATACATGTCATTTTTCAAAGTTATATAATTTTACATATTTTACAGTTTCTTTATATAATTTTCCAAAATTATACAAGCCAGATAAAGTTATTGTAACCGAAATGAAAATTTTAAAACAAACGTTACTATACATTTCAAATTTTGACTAAAATAGAAAATTTATTCAAGACAAATGAAATAAGATATTTGCTTATCACTAAACTTGCATCCCGAATAAGATAAATTAAGCTTGTTTGCATAAAAACCAATGTGAAAAAATACCTCTGATAAAATTTCTTCCGCCAAAATGCATTGTCAGTGGTTAATAAGTTGTAAAATTTCTTGCATGAGAAAGCTAAACTCATAATATCCTTAAAGCTGATGCTCTCATCGCATAAAATGATATTAATCACTTCAATGTGCAAGTGCGCTATCGTAGTCATTGCATATATATCAGATAGTTCAGCGAAGTACGAAAGAGCCTGAAATTCACAATAATGGCATGTATGTCCGTTATTAAACGTTGTACAACTAATTTCGTATTATTTACAAATGTGCAAAACATATCACTCAAGGTGCCTTTTTACGTTGACGTTCAATTTCAGCGGTAAACAACACGTGACCGATAATGACCAACTGCTACAGTAGTTCTGGTCACGTGTTTTCTCACCAGGATAATGAACTTTATACATACGCTGCGTTCGGCATTGCAAATCGGAGGCATCCGTTTCCTCTTTCACCTTGAAAATCTATAGTATTCGTCATGTATACGTATAGATTTTCTAGGTAAAAGAGCAAACGGATGTCTTTGATTTGCAATGCCGAACGCAGCTATAAACTGCGTTTCCTTTGGATGTTTATGCGCTGTGAGCGCTTACGCTTATAAGCGGTAATTTCAATTGTTCTTTTTAGTTTGTGAGTGCTAAAGCGTGAAGTTAACTCTAGCGGTCCATATTTTCATAGTTAAAGGTTTACACCGTTTACTAGCTCTATCTATATATATATATTTTACATGCATTGATTTCACAAAAATATATTAAATAATAAATTCAGTTATTTCATCATTTTTAATTATATAATTTGTTTATAAGACAATAAAATACTTTAAATAATTTGGGTACTACGTGAATTAAATATTTCATATATAACTTGCGGTAATTACATACCGTAACTGCATATATATGACTTTTATTTATTTAACAACTGTTCAGCGCATCTTTTCTCCTCAGAGTTAGTACAATTATCCTGCAGAAATTTTGAAGCACAAAATTTATTTGAAAATATCTTTTGCTTAGAGGTATATTTATAAAAAAACATGTTTATGCAATAGAAATGTTTGGATTTTTAAAAAATTTATATGAACATTATACAAATTTTCATTCTGACATTAATTTCTTGCTGCACAGTGTAAGAAAACAATGTTACAAAAAATAAGAAAATTTTATGAGAATTAAAACAATTGTTTATATTTATGTTCTGTTATACATAATTCTTTGTGTATATGTTATGCACACATTTATTTATATATACCCTGATGTTAATATTTTGCTGAAAGTACTATGAAATCAATAAAAAGTAAAATAAAAGTTTTTGAAAAATTACTGAATATATAATATTTCAAAATAAATCATAATTCTCTGTATGAAAATTTAATGTAATACTATGAAGTATAAGGAAAGTTAAAATATACTGCTGAAAAGTAATAAAAGAGTTTTGAAATAATTATCATAAAATTTACTGAATTAAACTGAAAACTGTTACTTTTTAATGAAAAATTGCTGAAATATTTATGAAATTAATGAATGGAGTCAATTGAGAGAAATTTTCAAATACATTTCAGCAAAATTTCGTTAAATTTTCAGAAAAATATTTCCATCAGGGTATCTGAATCTTCTACAACATAACTATGAAATTGGATAAATCCGTCTGATACTGTACATATATGAGACCTAGTTCTTCAATTAAAAGTGTATCTGGTTTATTAGAGACCGTAATTCCAGATATGACTGTCGAATTTCGTTGTTTCCAGTTTCGAAATACAAATCACTATTCATATATGACATCACCTTGAAATAAAGATTATGACATAAGGAAAGCTAAGATTGCAAATTTATTTTATTTTTTTTTCTTCTATTATTAATATTATCATATTAATGAAACATGCTCCATACTGACATAACACATATTAGCTAGCATCTACAACTGATTTTCTGTTATCTATTATGTTAATTAACTATTACTATAAAATATAAATAACTGCTAACCTTTACAGGACTTTCCTTCGTATACTCATTAATACCATATTTTGCACTATTAATTATAGGGCAGTAATTTGTACTCACTGTTTGTTCATTACGCCTGAAGTCAATACAAAAACATTCTTTTTCTTTGAGATTCGTGGTATGACTATTATAAAAAAGACTTATATAAATATATAAATATGGCAATGAAAATTTAGGCTTGCATTAAAATTATACTTATACTATTTCGCTCTCCAACATAACAAGTAGTCCATATCAAGTTTATGGAATATTATATCGCAGCGTATTCCAAGTCTTCTCGCCACACTGTGATATATTGTTGCCATAACTACCGTAGTACCAATTTTATCTTGTAAAACCTGTCACAAATTACAATAAAAAATATTAATATTGAGACATAACAAGCAAAGAATTGTGCTGACAACGTTAAGTATTCATAATGTATTATAATTTATAACTTACGCAATCTATACAAGAGTATTCAAGAATGTATCTCCTATTCCAATATTTGCAAAATGTAGTTCCACGAAAACCTAAATTATATAAAACTATACAAAGACTCTCTATAATCTGTCTTCCTTCTATGCTATTCCAATGATTGTCATCGATATTATTGTCTGCCCAAAGGAGAAGCTGCTCTTCTGATATCGAGAATATTGGATGCGCCGGATATTTATTTTTAAGGCGCTCCAATACCTGCTCTGCAATCTTCTGCAGTGACGTACTCACATACAAGTAAGACATACATTTCTGGGGTTGATACCATTGTGCTAAAATGAAGGCCGCTTTTTCTAAAATCTGTTGTTTCTCAGGATAATTTAGAAATTCGTGCACCTTCTTCCTTAAACGATAATGCTGCAGGTATGAAAAAAGCTTCTCTGCGCAATATCTTAGTATGAAATCGGATTCCCTAAAACAATTTGTATACAATATTTAAAATCTAATATTTTCTGAATTAAATATGCAATAAATGCGTTATAATCTGCTGTTTTAACAATTTGTTAAATCTTACATTGGAGGATCTGTAAGCAAGCTTCTCAGCTCATTTACAAAGAAATAATAATTCATAAAAGATGCGCCTTTATCTGGATCAAACAGTGAATGAAAAATCGTAAAGTCAGCATCAAAATTATCGTTGTAAAAGTCTTCGCCAGACATCAGCGACAAGTAATGCCATAATTCTTTCTTACATTTTACACCTGCTTTTACTTGTTCAAGAAAACCTTTATTTTCTAGGCGCAGTTGTTCGTCATATTCTTCTCTTAGATGAGGCCATCTAAAATTAAAACAAAAAATACATGTCATTTTTCAAAGTTATATAATTTTACACATTTTACAGTTTCTTTATATAATTTTCCAAAATTATACAAACCAGATAAAGTTATTGTAACCGAAATAAAAAATTTAAAACAAACGTTACTATACATTTCAAATTTTGACTAAAATAGAAAATTTATTCGAAACAAATGAAATAAGAGATATTTGCTTGTCACTAAACTTGCATCCCGAATAAGATAAATTAAGCTTGTTTGCATAAAAACCAATGTGAAAAAATACCTCTGATAAAATTTCTTCCGCCAAAGTGCATTGTCAGTGGTTAATAAGTTGTAAAATTTTTTGCATGAGAAAGCTAAACTCATAATATCCTTAAAGCTGACGCTCTCATCGCATAAAATGATATTAATCACTTCAGTGTGCAAGTGCGCTATTGTAGTCATTGCATATATATCAGATAGTTCAGCGAAGAACGAAAGAGCCTGAAATTTACAATAATGGCAAGTATGTCCGTTATTAAACGTTGTACAACTAATTTCGTATTATTTACAAATGTGCAAAACGTATCACTCAAGGTGCCTTTTTATGTTGACGTTCAATTTCAGCGGTAAACAACACGTGATCGATAATGACCAACTGCTACAGTAGTTTTGGTCACGTGTTTTCTCACCAAGCCAATGAACTCTATACATTGGCTGCGTTTCCTTTGGATGCTTATGCGCTGTGAGCGCTTACGCTTATAAGCGGTAATTTCAATTGTTCTTTTTGGTTTGTGAGTGCTATAGCGTGATGTTAACTCTAGCGGTCCATATTTTTATAGTTAAAGGTTTACACCGTTTACTAGCTCTATCTATATATTTTACATGCATTGATTTCACAAAAATATATTAAATAATAAATTCAGTTATTTCATCATTTCTAATTATATAATTTGTTTATAAGACAATAAAATACTTTAAATAATTTGGTTACTACGTGAATTAGATATTTCATATATAACTTGCGTTAATTACATACCGTAACTGCATATATATGACTTTTATTTATTCAACAACTGTTCAGCGCATCTTTTCTCCTCAGAGTTAGTACAATTATCCTGCAGAAATTTTGAAGCACGAAATTTATTTGAAAATATCTTTTACTTAAAGGTATATTTATATAGAAACATGTTTATGCAATAGAAATGTTTGGATTTTTAAAAAATTTATATGAACATTATACAAATTTTCGTTCTGACATTAATTTCTTGCCGCATAGTGTAAGAAAACAATGTTACAAAAAATAAGAAAATTTTATGAGAATTAAAACAATTGTTTATATTTATGTTCTGTTATACATAATTCTTTGTGTATATGTTATGCACACATTTATTTATATATACCCTGATGGAAATATTTTGCTGAAAGTACTATGAAATCAATGAAAAGTAAAATAAAAGTTTTTGAAAAATTACTGAATATATAATATTTCAAAATAAATCATAATTTTCTGTATGAAAATTTAAGGTAATACTATGAAATATAAGGAAAGTTAAAATATACTGCTGAAAAGTAATAAAAAAGTTTTGAAATAATTATCATGAAATTTACTGAATTAAACTGAAAACTGTTACTTTTTAATGAAAAATTGCTGAAATATTTATGAAATTAATGAATAAGGTCAATTGAGAGAAATTTTCAAATACATTTCAGCAAAATTTCGTTAAATTTTCAGAAAAATATTTCCATCAGAGTATCTGAATCTTCTGCAACATAACTATGAGATTGGATAAATCCGTCTGATGCTGTACATATATGAGACCTAGTTCTTCAATTACAAGTGTATCTGGTTTATTAGAGTCTGTAATTCCTGATTTGACTGTCGTATAAATACTTTGGGTTCAGTTTCGAAATACAAATCATTATTCATATATGTCATCACCTTGAAATAAAGATTATGATATAAGCAAAGCTAAGATTGCAAATTTATTTTATTCCTTTTTCTTCTATTATTAATATTATCATATTAATGAAACATGCCCCATACTGACATAACACATATTAGCTAGCATCTACAACTGACTTTTTGTTATCTATTATGTTAATTAACTATTACTATAAAATATAAATAACTGCTAACCTTTACAGGACTTTCCTTCGTATACTCATTAATACCATATTTTGCACTATTAATTATAGGGCAGTAATTTGTACTCACGGTTTCTTCGTTACGCCTGAAGTCAATACAAAAACATTCTTTTTCTTTGAGATTCGTGGTATGACTATGATAAAAAAAGACATATATATAAATATGATAAGAATGAAAATTTAGACTTGTATTAAAACTATACTTATACTATTCCGCTCTCCAGCATAACAAGTAGTTCATATTAGATTTATGGAATATTATATCGCAGCGTATTCCAAGTCTTCTCGCCACACTGTGATATATTGTTGCCAGAATTACCGTAGTACCAATTTTAGCTTGTAAAACCTGTCACAAATTACAATAAAAATTATTAATATTGAAATATAACAAGCAAAGAACTGTGGTGACAACGTTAAATATTCATAATATATTATAATTTATAACTTACGTAATCTATACAAGATTGTTCGAGAATGTATCCTTCATCCCAATTACAAACAATAGTTCCACGAAAATCTAAATTATATAAAACTTTGCAAAGACTCTCTATAATCTGTCTTCCTTCTATGCTATTCCAATGATTGTCATCGATATTATTGTTTGCCCAGAGGAGAAGCTGCTCTTCTGATATTGAGCATATGGGATGCGCAGGATTTTCTTTTTGAAGGCACTCCAATACCTGCTCTGCAATCTTCTGCAGTGACGTACTCACATACAAGTAAGACATACATTTTTGGGGTTGATACCATTGTGCTAAAATGAAGGCTGCTTTTTCTAAAATCTGTTGTTTCTCAGGATAATTTAGAAATTTGTGCACCTTCTTCCTTAAACGATAATGCTGCAGGTATGAAAAAAGCTTCTCTGCGCAATATCTTAGTATGAAATCGGATTCCCTAAAACAATTTGTATACAATATTTAAAATCTAATATTTTCTGAATTAAATATGCAATAAATGCGTTATAATCTGCTGTTTTAACAATATGTTAAATCTTACATTGGAGGATCTGTAAGCAAGCTTCTCAGCTCATTTACAAAGAAATAATAATTCATAAAAGATGCGCCTTTATCTGGATCAAACAGTGAATGAAAAGTCGTAAAGTCAACATCAAAATTATCGTTGTAAAAGCGTTCGTAATAGTTAGACATCAGCAACAAGTAATGCCATTGTGGCGGCTCACCGCCACACCGCTGCACTGACGCGGTATAATACACCGCGGCGCCGCTACGCGCCGCAGGCCTTCTACCAGTTACAAGCTTGCGGACCCACCGCCAGGTTGCGCAGGCGGTGAAGAGCCTTCTCGCGATCAAGCTTCGATCGACGAGATATAAAAGAGCTGCTCCGCAGATCTTTCCTCACTCACTCGCTTCAAGGCGAGCTCTCACTAAGGGCCCTTGAACGGAGTCACAGCTCTGCTTCGAAGAGCGCAACCAGCAAGTCTTCTCGACTTTTCACAGTGCCTGGGAAGGCACGGAAGCGAAAGACTCAGTCTCAGCTCTGACCGCACACCTCACGTAGGATGTACAGCTACGGTCAGCTGACGCACCAGCATCGCCGTCGCCACCACAGACTCTACAGCGGAAAATAATTCCCTTAGAGTTCTGTGCCCGGTTGACTCGGCCCCCACGTGACACTCACGTTCCGGGGACATCCGAATGCGAAGGCCTCTCCCGCCTCGGCTCGCAGACTCACTTGCGACTCACATCGAGAGCCGGATGGTCGCAGCGCATGGCACAACGGAGACAGACTCCACCGCAACGCAAACCTCACCGCCGGGATGCAACACGCACCCTCGCATGAATCGTCCTGTTAAGGACCCGATTCCAACCACGCAGACGCGGCCGGTAATATCTTACCGCGCCCGTCACCTTTCATTCGAAACTCGCGGCCTTACACTCTGCCGCGAATGCGCCGCTGGCGCACTCAAGTTACACACACACCTGTACATACATACTTCTCTCTGACAAAGAAATAAACACATTTCTACACAATTGACTCTATCTCACTTCTCACCAAGTCGAACACAATCCGTTAGGCCATTCGCCTATAGCCATAATTCTTTCTTACATTTTACACCTGCTTTTACTTGTTCAAGAAAACCTTTATTTTCTAAGCGCAGTTGTTCGTCATATTCTTCTCTTAGATGAGACCATCTAAAATTGAAACAAAAAATACATGTCATTTTTCAAAGTTATATAATTTTACATATTTTACAGTTTCTTTATATAATTTTCCAAAATTATACAAGCCAGATAAAGTTATTGTAACCGAAATGAAAATTTTAAAACAAACGTTACTATACATTTCAAATTTTGACTAAAATAGAAAATTTATTCAAGACAAATGAAATAAGATATTTGCTTATCACTAAACTTGCATCCCGAATAAGATAAATTAAGCTTGTTTGCATAAAAACCAATGTGAAAAAATACCTCTGATAAAATTTCTTCCGCCAAAGTGCATTGTCAGTGGTTAATAAGTTGTAAAATTTTTTGCATGAGAAAGCTAAACTCATAATATCCTTAAAGCTGATGCTCTCATCGCATAAAATGATATTAATCACTTCAGTGTGCAAGTGCGCTATTGTAGTCATTGCATATATATCAGATAGTTCAGCGAAGTACGAAAGAGCCTGAAATTCACAATAATGGCAAGTATGTCCGTTATTAAACGTTGTACAACTAATTTCGTATTATTTACAAATGTGCAAAACGTATCACTCAAGGTGCCTTTTTACGTTGACGTTCAATTTCAGCGGTAAACAACACGTGACCGATAATGACCAACTGCTACAGCAGTTTTTGGTCACGTGATTTCTCTTAACGCCAGTGAACTGTATACATAACTGCGTTTCCTTTTGCCCGGACTAAACCGGAGGATGATCCTACTTGTGGCTTATTTGAGTGCATAGTTTGACGGGTTAAAATTATATTAAAGTTGACTTCCAATCGTATCAACCATATCAAATAATTTTTTTATCCAATTAAATCGATTCGGTCGATCTGTCAAAATATGCACTCAAATGAGTCACAAGTAGGATCATCCCAAGATCTATAGAGAGAAGGTTACCTCAGGCCAGTGATGCGATCTTTCCCACAGCGGTCCCGGCTCGGCTGTGCTCGGCTGCCTCACAGAACCTTACAGAAGCGCTACGTCACGTATCCGTGTGCACACAGATAGGATACACAGATAGGCTAACAGTAGCTGTCTCTCTCGCACGCTTTAGTGTTTTCTCTCTCGCTTTTTTAATATAGAAATGCTTTGAGTTTTTATCGAAAAAATACTTTTATTTTGTAAAATATTGATAGCACTGGAAATTGCGTAATAAAAATTGAAAAGTAAATTAGAAAGGCGCTATAAATTACATATATTGCAAATTATAGCGCTAGATATTTAACGTTTATAATGTTAAATATCGCTGCAACAGATGCATTTGTGATACAAATTGCTTTGTACTCGTATTTAGACTGTAATATCAATGAAAATAAAATATAATTTGGGGATATACACAAAAAACATCATTTGTAAAGTAGTAAAATAAAAGAAAAAATAGTATGTACATATTTAAAAATTATTTTTAAAATAATATTTACTGTTTATATGCATTATTTACAAAAGAAATTTATTTTTTATATTTAATTGTGAAAACCTCAAAAATTGTCAAGAAATTGTAACTGAAATTCATAAATGTAAGTACAATTCTAGGATAATATAAAAAGCATCATACACAAATTTATTATGATACAAACTTAAATAATGAAATTGTAATATATGTTTTAATATTGCAAATGTAAATATATTTATATGATAAAATTTACAAAGTGTTAACAATTTTCAAATATTTGCTAATAAAATATTATTGAAATGTTTCTGTTGAAATCTTAAAATAATTCTTTAAAACAAATATGATGGGGTATATATTAGGGATCATTAAAAATATGCGGCAACATTGTGATTATAAAATTTTATAAGTATCTATAATAAAAATTAAGTATAATAAATATAATAAGTATATAAGTATAATAATAAAATTTTTATAAGTATCTATAATAATAAAAATACATATATATGTTGTATTAAAATCTGTTAATATAAAAAAATTATTAATTAATTTAACGCAAATAAATTTCTTATATACGTTACGTATACTGTAGATACATGCGCGCATATGCTCTTTACGGAACGCAACCGATGAGATCATCATGCTCTCCCCTTCCTTCGTCGCCCCTCGCCTACAAGCTGTTTCTAGCTCCCCCCTTACTTCATCGTCCCTCGCCAACAAGCTGTTTCTAGCTCCCCCCTTACTTCATCGTCCCTCGCCAACAACCGGTTTGCCTGAGGTAACCTTCTCTCTATAGATCTTGGGCATAGCTGACTTGCCGTTGTCCTCAACATCTATCTATCCTTGTCTGTACATTTTATTGCAATACGCATGCGTCGATTATGTTAATGTGTGTGATGACAAACTAGACAAGCTTATCTATGACAAGCCTTCCAATATAATCAAGTCTAAAGAAATAATCATAAAAAAGTATACAAAACTAATACTATTTAAACATCAATGAAGTTTTTAAATATTTTTTTTATTATTTTTTATAATAATTTTTATTGTACTAGTTACTATATATACAAGATATAATTAAAATAAGATAACAAACTTTAGAGGAGCGAGAATATTACATAATAATAAATATTACTTTTTTATTTTTCATTAATAATATATATTTTATATCAGTAACAGTGGGTTTGACGGACATATGTTAATGTCAAATTTTTTTTCATGTTTGGTCTCGCTTTTCAAAATTTGTTATCTTATTTTAGTTCATTCTGTACATCCTGTATATAATTATTGTTCATTACAGTATTTGTTTTTGGTTATGTGCATCATTATTTTTATTTTATTTTGCAAGACTATTATTACATATTACTACATATTATTATATATAATTTATAATATATTGCAATTATATTATAATATAACTTAAAGAATAAATTGTTATAATCAAATTTTTAAATGCCTTCCACCTATTTTAAATCTTTCTATTTTCAACTTAAGCGGTTATTCATTCGCGCAAGCGCATTGACCGATTTCGTACAGACAAGGATAGATAGATGTAGGGGACACTTTTGTTATGTATATTTAGGGCTTGTTCGTTTTAGCTACACTGGGGCTGCTCTGGGTCTGCTCTACACAGGATAATACAGGACAGATAAATAGTTTGTCCTGTATTATCTTGTTTAGTGCAGACCCAGAGCTGCCCCAGTGCAGCTAAAACGAACCAGCCCTTAGATAGGCTATGCCCCTTCCAGTATATATGTTCTAAGGATGGCCTATGGCTTAGGCTGTATCCCCATGGAGAAAGAAATAACGGATCGGAACAGTAACGGAACAGTAGAGGAAAAGAGATATGATAAATATATCTCTTTTCAATCACTGTTCCGTTACTGTTCCGTTCCGTTATTTCTTTCTCCATGGGGATACAACCTTAGTTTACACCGATTGTTTAATACGCGTACCAAGTACTAAATCAGCTCCTTTGATTGGTGTAGATTTTACACTAAACGATTTATACCTATCGGAGAAGCAGATTTAGTATTTGGTACGCGTACTAAACAATTGGTGTAAACTAAGCCTATGTACCGGAAGCAAAATTCTGGGCGGAAAATTTTGAAATGGTCATAGGCGTTCTCTCGGGTATAGTCCGTCTTACGATTACAAAGAGTTAATAAATAATAAAACTAACAAGCAATGTAAACTTATCTAATCTAATCAGAGCAGGATAAAGTTTATTAAATAAATCAGAAAAACATTGATTTAAATGTAATGGCCGGAGCACAGACTTTTGCATAAAGCATAACGCATAAGCATAAGGAAATTGATTGGTCCATTTCCTTATGCATTTGCTTATGCTTATATATAGACCAATCAATTTCCTTATGCTTATGCGTTATGCTTTATGTAAAAGTCTGTGCTCCGGCCTTAACTATTAAATCTATGTATAGAATACTGTATTATCATTTTTAAACGTTTATTTAAAACATAACATTCTACATAAGCATGAAAAAGGCATCTGAAAGCAGCGTTTCCGAAGCATTGTTTATTTTATTTACTTACATGTGAAAAGTTATAGATGCATTTTTGGATTTCGATTTTGATCGATCACAAATTTTGCAACTACCGATTTTTTTTAAATAATCACAATATAAAGTCAATTTGGGTTCACTCATGTGTCAAGTGCATTGAAATATATACCATACTAGAAGGCGCACAGGCTACCCCCTCCATTCGACAAAACGATCAGACAAGGCAGTGACTCGGTACCGGATTTCTCTTTCTATCTCGTCTACTCTCGACTAAGTGCTCGTTCTAGTATGGTATATAGACTTATAAGGCGGGAGCACAGACTTTTGCATAAAGCATAACGCATAAGCATAAGGAAATTGATTGGTCCGTTTCCTTATGCATTTGCTTATGCTTATATATAGACCAATCAATTTCCTTATGCTTATGCGTTATGCTTTATGTAAAAGTCTGTGCTCCGGCCTATAGCGTTTTCGATTATACAGGATTTGAACGACCCAAGATTGGTTAATGACGTCATTGCAACCTCTCCACCAATGAAAGACTTGCATTTATAGTAAAATAGTGATTGATCAACCCTAGATCGTTCAAACCCCGTTTATTCGAAAACGCTATTAGTTTACACCGATTGTTTAGTACGCGTATCAAATACTAAATCTGCTTCTTCGATAGGTATAAATCGTTTAGTGTAAAATCTACACCAATCAAAGAAGCTGATTTAGTATTTGATACGTGTACTAAACAATCGGTGTAAACTAAAGGCCGGCGTCACATAGAACCCGTAATCCGTAATCCGCACCGGAAGTCCGCAAAAGTTACTAGGGATTGCGTCCGTAACGTTACGTGTGTTTTTTCTCCTTGTGTCCCATGGAGCCGTAAATACACACGTAACGGTATTACTATTTTTTATTTAACAGATTATAATTGTTTATTTGTATTTTATTCATAAGAAAACTACAGAATATATTATAATTTTAACAAAAATTTTAATTAAATCGTCAAATTTAGTTAAATAAATAAAATTAAAAAAAGCATTACTAGTAATAACTAGTAACTTTTAGTAACTTTTACGGAAATTTCATGGAATTACGGCTCCATGGGACACAAGGAGATAAAACACACGTAACGTTACGGACGCAATCCCTAGTAACTTTTGCGGACTTCCGGTGCGGATTACGGATTACGGGTTCTATGTGACGCCGGCCTAAGCCATAGTTCAATGTACTGTGTGGAGAGAGCCTTGAAGGAGTGGAATAGTTTCCCTAGACAAAAGAGAGAGCTATATTGCCGTGGAGTATCTGTTTTCGTCGCAACGTTTTTGAACTGGATAACGACGAATATCTATATTGTAAAGCCCGAATTAAAAGCATTCTCCGAGAAATTCTATCTTTTTCAAGACTCACTCAGACAATTTTTAATTAAAAAATCTATAAAAATTTATACGAATAACATATAATATTATTACTATATAAAATATTAAAATTTATATATGTATACTTACTTAGAACAACAATTAAAGCATCAAGACAAATTTAAAGAAAAAGCAATTGTTCTAAACAATGTAATTCCGCGAAAAATTATTGCATTTTAATTAAAAAAAAGTTTTAACTTTTAAAATGTTTTTTTTTTTAATTAAAATGCAATAATTTTTCGCGGAATTACATTGTTTTGAAAATTGCTTTTTCTTTAAATTTATTTTGATGCCTTAATTGTCGTTCTAAGTAAGTAAATATAAATTTTAATATTTTATATTGTAATAATATTATATGTTATTCATATAAATTTTTATAGATCGCTTACTATTCGCGAAGAAATCATCGCAAAACTGTCCACAAAAAGTCGTCGGAATATCGAAAATTAATTCTTTTAAATGTTCTCAGCAAACACAAAATAACAGTAACATAACATTAATGTTACAATTTTTCACTCAACAATATAATTGTTACGTACAAGGTTTATATTGCAGTTACATTGTTGAATGGGAAATTATAACATTGACGTTATGTTACTGTTAGCTTGTGTGTATTGAGTTGTTATCGTTTTTTTGTTTAACTTTATTTTGTTTAGTTGAAAAAGAATACTTAAGAAACCGTATTTATTTATTTTTTCCTTTCAATTGATATGCTGCCGTAAAAAGGTCTAATAAAAATCTTCAAAGCAAAACCTCTTAATTTAACTCTACCTAAAAAATAAACAATATGTTTATTAACAATATGTTTATTAACAAAAAAATTTTTTTCCACGTGTTTATTGTACTTAAATTAGCCTAAATTGTTGAATATGGGATCAATTTGCTGCACCGCAGTAAATGAGCAAATGTCTAGAAACAATTTTTATTATTTTTTCTCGTGATAAAAATTATCCTTTATTGACAAGTAAAGTCTTTCTTCTTGCGTGACCTTATAAAGACTGTTTATATCACATAATGTATTTATTATGTTAGCTGCCAAAATTGTTCTTATTGCTTGATGTTTTCTTGAAATAGTAAAATAGCGATTCTTATATACTTCTGGTACTCGCAACTCGAGATGATTTTAATTGTACTATTGTTACAAATTGTTAATTGTTACAAAATACTGTAAATTTAATTGTAATTATAGAGACGAGTTACCACAAGTGGAATATTTCTCTTTAAAAACATACAAAAAATTTCTAAAACACAATAAATACAGCTTTATATTTTTAAAAACATTTTTAAATATATAAACATTTTTTATTATTTAAAAAAATTTTTTTTTTTTTAATTTGTACTACATAAACTGTGATAAACGTAACAATTAATTAACCACTTTCCTGATTTAGCCGAGTATATTCTGACAGTATGTCATCACCGATATGAATTTGTTCGAGTATACTTGGGCAAATCGATAAGAAGAAAGTCTGACATTTTTTGAACTCTTTTTAACGAAATAATCTGACAGGGAAATGGTTAATACTTTTACAAATCTTTTGAAAAATTGTTATATAATCGATACCTATTAGAAGTAAGAACATTCTACAGTCACTCGTTATCATGTTATGAAAAAAACATTCTTTAACCGTTACGATCATATCATGTTGGTGCTATTAGCATTTTTTAGCTAATTTATTCTATCTTTAAATTTACTCCTTACCGTTGTTATAGATTTCTTTATTTATTCAATATTTAAGCAAGTATCTGTTACTGTAAGCACATTGATGATAATTCTATTTTAATAATCCAACTAGTCACTTTTTGACGTATTAGCTCCTTAGCTTTTGAGTTTCTAATATGTATATTGCATTTCCATTATGCGAGAAATAAAAGCAATAGCATTTTGTTACCGATCAAATATGCTTAGTAATATCTTTATATTTTTGACAATTTTTAGTATTTATATGCTTAATTGCTTTTCAGCTATGTGTAACAGCCAATGTGTATTTTCTCGACTAAAACCAGATTTGAACTAACGTCGAGAACGACTGTCACTTATTTCAGAAGCACGAAGTCGTTCGTGAAGTCGTTCTCTTTTGGACACTTTATTTACTCTTTTGGGCACCTTATTTATAAGTCGAGATTAAATTTCAAATAGATGCTCTGCTCGCGTAATTTATACATGCTTGTTTTTATTATCACTCGCTAAGCTTCGCACACTCGGCTAAGCAGCTTAACGCTATTCTGATTAGTGGCCACCTGCGGACAAAGCTGCGGGCGGGAGATACTATTTTTTCAGGATAAAAAAACTGACATTTTTTGCGTTTCACGTGCTCACGTATCTCCCGCATGACGGCTGAGCGTCCCAGCGGATGCTAGGAATTTCAGCGATTAAGCACGACTATTATTCCTCCTCGTTACATTTCTCATTTCATTTACATGCAAATAAGCGGCGTAAACTACAAATTTTTATTGGTTAAAAGAAAGCGTTCGTTCTGTGATTTAATCCTGGATAAATGAATATTTACTTTGCGTAAACTATAGTAAAAGTATAACAATCGTTGCCGAAATTAATAAGTTTGTTAGCGATACGATCAATAACTAAAAAGATATTTGACTTTGAACAATCTTGCTGCGTTTTCAAAGTGACGAAAATTATTTTTATTACGAGTTCCAGTAATTTCAGCAGCAGTTTTGCTTAGTTTTATAGAAGTTACAAAGATTATATTTTAATAGACAAAAGAAATTGAATTAATTACAATAAAAATTGGTAAAATTAAAAACATCTACTATTTAAAGTCAAATAATTCTTTAATTATTTATCAAATCAGTTTGATCTAATAATAATCTTTATAATTTTTAAAATACTATTCAGAATTGCTAAGATTAAAAAAAAATTATCCATATTTTTTGAAAAATAAAACGAGATTGTTTGGAATTATCATACTAACTTCACACACCCAACAATACAAATATTTAGAATTTTAATTAAAATTGTAACATTTTCAAATTGATAGATTGCATTGTAGTTGCTTGATTATTAGTCACAAATTTATCACATTGTTAAATGTTGTAAAATAACATCTTTAGCAGCGCATCTCAATTGTTTTCGTTTCAAAGCGTGCTAATCATGCTGAAGTGACGTACCATTGTACGGACGAAGGTATTGCAAGAAGGTAGTAAACAGATGGTGCCCACCCTATTATTATTGTTTCTGCAGAATCTAACGAATGGTTAATTATCGTGCCGCGGCAACAAGAATGCGTTATTGTTTGCAAGTACTGAAAGGATGCATCCAGAACAGAAGGCCGATTCAGGATACAGCGGATGAGAGAGTAGACAAGAGTGGCAGGGTGAGATAAGAGAACAAGAAAAAAGAGTAAAGGGAAATAAGGGAGAAATGTTTTGGAAATTTCGGAGGCGGTGAAGGAAATCGAAGCGAAGCGGCGGTGAAGGAAGAAGACGAAGGATGGCAGAGAGGTCCCTTGCGTGCGCAGGAGAGAGGATTCATTTTCTCTCTCCTTTTCTCTTTCTTCCCCTCAAGCCCTCGTTTCCCGGCTCATTAGTCTCAAAATGGCGTCTAATCTGATTTACACGGCTTCTTCCCATGGTTCGCGGAACACGGCGGAGAAGACCTTCGATTACTTTTGAGGTGGTGAGCGACGACGTAGATGCCACGCGCGCCCTTACTTCGGAGAAAGACATTGCTCGTCCTAACAGAAGTTCTGAACGAACGAATTATCGGATTAATCGCGTATTCGCTCGCCTTCAAATATGTAGGATGTGTCTCGCGATCTCGAGGGCGGAAAGAAATGGGAACTGCGCCACTTGTTCGCAGTTAAATAATATTTGTTTAATAATATTAATAAATTAATAAATTAATTTGTGTAATATTATTATTCTTCCGATACCAATTATTATTTGGAATAATAATATTATTATTATACTTCCGATACAAATATTATTATTATTAATAATATAATATTATCATTATTCCGATACATATTGATTCTTCACGTCTCGTTAAGCTGAATCGTGTGGGAAAAATTACGACAAGATTATGTAGTTAGACAGAACGTTCATATTTTGAGTTGCACGATTTAATTGTAGTTTGAACCCGTAATTACTGTGTCTGACGTAATATATGTAGCGATTACTGCCGCAGATCCGGTTATTATAGTTTCACGAAGTTTCTACTGCCAAGAACAATTAGTAGAACATGTCGGTAGTCAAACGTGAAAACTATTTTTCCTTTCAGCAAAAGATTTAATCGATGGTGTATCCGTAGCCTGAATCGCTGTCGTAAACACATGGCAAGTTATTATCGATCAAATAATAATCTACTGTAATCTATTGCAATATTCAACAACTGCTTTTTAAACTTATAAATTATATAATTATTTTGCAGCTGACTTCAGACTTGTCGAATTAGAAGAAGTATACACGGAAAAAAAAGTAGTGTTAAATCAAAGCTTATATACTCAAATTAACGCGTTCATTGTTTCGTATATACGCAACAATTTATAATCTTCCGACAAGAATTTAATAATCTTAAATTTTAACAATACTATAGTCTTATTTCCATTTTATAATGATCACTTGAAGAATACAATATTTAATTTTACTCTAAGAAAATTATAATCTTTTATTTGAAAAATATGTTATTTTCTATCCAACATTTTTTCTTTTCCATTCAAGAAAATTATTCTTAAATAATAAGAATATTTTTTTCTTGGTTGAACTATATAAAATGACTTCATTCAAGCCAGTTTTCTTCGTTTAAAGCAATATAATCTCATTTCAAGATTTTCATGTTAAAAATAAAGATATTTTTAAAATAAGAATATCTTTTTTTTCCGTGTATTATGAAAGATATGTGTGCTTTTTTTTCTTTTTTAGTTCACAATTGGATAATTCGATATCAAGAGACTTTTTTTTATAATGTTACTGTTTATTATGTTTATTCATCAATTCTTGATAAAGAGTCTGAAAAGATTCTATATAATTGAAGACCGTGATCTGCGGCCAGGCACGTCCGCATTATTGTTCCCTTTTATGGGATTCCTTTTCGTAGATAACTCCACACGTTCGTAGCCCTTCTATCCGCCTTTTCTTTATTTTACGAGCTTTACTTTCCTCGGGAGAAATAGAAGCAACACAGATAGATAGAGATCTCCTATCCGCTAATTGAATTGTCGTCACTAGAAGAAATTGCTACTTACGCACGTGAAATGGAATTTTTCAATCGTTAACTAGATGTTTCTTCTTTATTTCTTTTTCTTGTTTCTATAAAATACAGTGAAGCGTAAATTTCAAAAGCTAGCACGCGTAAGCGTATCAGCTAATTTACAGGCTAAAGCTGGGAAATGAGTCAAGTCGAATGAATTATATGAATTTTAATGACAATAATCGATAACAAAGAAATCTTACTTATATTATTCTTAGAGATAAAAATATTTAAGTGTCAAAAACGGCCAAAATATTTTCATTTTCTATCGTCTACTTACTCGGGACATTTTTTAGCATCATTTTATTTTGCCTTTATATCACGCAAGTAACACGTTAAAATAATGCTTTGAAATACGAACACGATTTTGCACGGAGAGCGACGAGTGACGATAAAAATATTCACGTCGTCGCAATTCGAAAGTGCAACAGTGTTCTTCGCCGCGAAACATGTATCGCCAACCATTTAATTCCGCAGACATCATCGGCGAACACGGTTCTAAGCTTATTAAACAAATTTCCCATGATACAAACGGGAACGACCATTAAAACCCTATCCGCTTACGCGCTCCTCGTTTAACTAACGCGCGCAACAATGTGCGAAGTATTAAATATTCACACACAGAGACGAGAGAGAGAATTAACTGCGCCCGCCCGCGCGCGCCTTCTCTCTCTCCTCGATTGTAGTTTCGCAAACTCATCGTCGATTGTCTATCGGGCGGTGTACGCCGCGAAACGAGTCTCAGTTATCACCGTCGTCGGAATCGACGTATTCTCCCGAGGTGCCGCGCGAAATTGCCGTGAGGGAATTGGCCCGGCGGTGTCGCATCCGTCACCATCGCGAAGAGACGGATCTCTCCGCGGATTTCACCGAGCGCCTGAGTTTTCACGCCGGCTTGCCAGCTACGCCACGGCGCTGTCTCATTGTCAGTGTCTCCCTCACACCTCTATTTTCGTCTAATTAAATCGATCTCGCGTCCGCTCGAAAGCAATATAACGCAGAAAGAAATGTAAATAGACATTCCTGCACGGTAGAAAAATTCAAAAGACGCTTGAAATATTCACAAGCTTAGCGCGTGTTTCTGCTTCACGATTTTTAGACATTAATTTTGAGTGGAAAATGTCTCGATATGGATACCGTTATCGTAATATTTTGTTATCGTAAAATATTTTATTTGTATTTTATAAAGTCCTTTCTTCAGCTTCTTTTTTTGAACTCGTTCATGGTCGCATTCTTTAACGCGACGCTTCACGGGATTCGTGCGGCGCGACTCCGTTCAGCAGCATTATTATCTTGAAATTATCGTCCGCGCGCGATGCAATGCAAGTTATGCCGCGATCATAATAAGACCACGGAAGAATGTGAAACGCTCCAACGGAATGCTTATTTCCATTGAATTAAACATCGAAACGCGTGACAGGATCGCTTCTGAAATGATTATCGCGACGGTGACAGATAACGACATTTCATTGAATTATTGTTGATGCTTACTGAATCAAATCGACAGGTATATATATGCGTCATCTTGTCTATATTATTAAATCTAATTCCACGTCTTCCACGTTTAAATACGGATTTACAAGTTTATTTTAAGCTATTTTACGTTTCATAGTCTCGAGACAATGAAAATGATATTGATTTTTTGTCAAAGAACTCCGTACAAAGCAAATATACACTCGACCTCTTGTTTCTTTTTTTACATCTGTTTTACAATCTATTTATATATTTCTTCTACTTATGTTTATTTGTCTACTTTATCAATGTATCTCTTATTTCATCTTCTTTTTATACAAATAATATGAATGTTGGTCAAAAATTACTTTTCTTGCGTTTTAAAAAAAGATTCACAATATTTTTTTAGAACATACAGTTAATTATTTTACAATATGCTATTTTGCTCCGAAGACGCGCACTAGCTTTTTCGGAGATATTTTTCGCCTTTTAATTGACAGAACGTTTTATCGAGCGAGGAAGACTTTTATCATATCTACGTTCATCGCTATTTTTTAGTTTTTTTATTCAGTATTTGCAAGAATGTACACGTATATAAAAATACGATTAACACACTACTATGCGAAAATCAGCAGTTTGCGCACCAGATTTCGCCTGTTTGCGGACCAGCGGTGCATCGTGAGACCCGCAAACCGCGACGTGTGCGCACATACCTACACGACCGTATACGTGTAATAATTCAACGCGCCGTAATAACGAGTTGCTAACTAGCTAATGAATAACCGGTGGAAATTAAACAGCTCGCTAATCGAGTTTCCAGTCCGAGCTGTTTGCGGGCTCTGATTGCCCGTAGCGACGAGGGTCCCCGTAAGTGAAGATGAAAAAAAAAGGACTGTTGCATGGCGATGCGCGATGCCGCACGAGCGCGTTTCGAATTTGAGGGACAAATTTAGTTTCGTTGTTTCCTCAACGATGCGGCCTTCGAAACGGTTGCGTGAATTGTATCGCGCCGAGATCGCCTCGCAAATATTGCGCTGACAATTAGTATCGTCTCGAGGAAAAGTGGGTGGTGCCGCAGCAAGGTATTGAAAGGACAGCACCCGTTAGTCTCGGTGAATGATAGTCCGGCGCGTCCTCCGCTTGATCAAGTCGCATTCGCATTGGACAAGTCGGCAGGAAATTAATGGACTAGATAGATGTTCCTCTCTCTCTCTCTCTCTCTCTCTTTCGGCTAACGAGATCACCTTCGCCGCCCTCTTTAGCTCTTTTCGGTTACACTTCGCCGATATTTTCGTTCAGCTCGGCCGTGATTTATTATGTAGCGCCGTTTCGTTCCGTTTTCGAAAGCGCAAAGTCTTGAGCACGCAGGACAAACACGGAGATCAATGTTATTATGAAGTACTTTTAAACGACAATATAAGTGAAATGCGCACGTGTAGCTTTTTAGAAAGCCGCAGAAAATTTTACAGTTCTGAAGAAACTAGCAATTGACTCTTGCTGAATGATTTTATTTTACTCGTGTGTTTTAATATAGCTGAAAAATTAATTATTGAGAAGAATTTAAAGCCAATTTTAAAGTTTCCTTGATTTTATAGTAAGAAAATGTATTAATTACACGAAGCAGTCCGTCAATCCATCAATCTCACGCTCCAAATCATAGCACAGTTGGGACAAGGATTGTCTGTAAACCTCAGCATGTTTAGCGGCTAATAGCCAAGCTAAATCTTGCCCGTTTATCGATCGGCTATTATCGGTTACAATCGTGACGTATAATCTTATACCGACTTAGTGGCGGCGAGACAACACTGATCGATAACAATTGATTAACCCTCTCTATTAGCGCGATGTTGATCCTGAGGGCGCGTGGTCAGCCGAAATGCGGGCGAATTCAGTTTGCGAGCACTGCGCGCGAAGTGCTTCATTTTCGGGAAGAAACTTGAATAGTTAGCGTGAGCATATTTCTGACTTGCTAACCGTGTTCGTGACGTACCTCTTTGGTGCTACCGTCGCTCACGAGATGATTAATGACATGGCAAGAACGGCTGTTACAGTTTATTGGAAACGGTCTATCGATGATGTATGCGTGGTCCGCGAGCGCGGGGGAAATCTTGTTCACTTCGCGTACAGCTGCGAATAGGGTGAATCGTCATTAATGTCATCATGAAACGGAATATCGAGGAAAACCAACTAAATCCTTTGACGCCGGATGCGACTTTAACACATAAATCTACATTCGTGAGGAAAATTTCATGTATTTGTATTCACGGCACTGCTGTTTACCTTTTAAATCTGATTTGTTTGATTATAAATATTGCGCACATTGTAATATTAAACTGGGTACCAAATATCCTTCGAGTTTGCACTGAATTATTCACATACTTATAAATCTTTTCATCTTGTTGAATTTTTTCTGCAAAAATTTATCATAAAACTAGTCGATAAATATTAATCTGTATTTTTTTTAAATTGCATATTTGACTTTAGAAAGTTTTTATCGAGCAATCGTGCGACACATATATTTTGTTTACAAATCCAACTTGTTATAAATTGAATGATTTTCCTTCAGGAATTGATAATTGAAATATTATCGCCAAGTCATGAAAACAATAAACGCCTCTGAGGGCGAAGTAATTGATAATCTGAAATAGAATTTAATTGAGATCAGCTGTCTATATCCGCCGTCAATCGCTTATTAAAAACAATTTCATTACTAAATAAATCTGATTTGCCGCTCATTCAAGGCACAGCCTGAGATTACCACCGCGTCTTCGATCGAAGCTAATTATTTTAACCAATTAATTTGGCTCGCATAATTGTGGATGTATTAATTAGTTGCGCCGTCTTCCGTTCGTAAAATCCGACTACGGATTCGCGGAAGTTCATTTCTCTGAAATATTTCTCTGCCTTTCTACAGTTAATTGACTTTCCCGAGCTGTTTTGCGGCCGAAATAGATCTGCTGCAAAGCGGAAGTTGAAATCAATATAATTTTATAAAGTTTAATTTTTGATGTTATAAACTCATATAAATCCATTAACAAATGCATAATAAATTACGAGAGATTTGTATTGTACGCGAATATGATATTTTGATAATATGACGTTTGGTCAGAAAATTTTCTACTATGTATTATGTAACATGCTCGGTATAGAATCCAGCTTAATAATATTTAATAAAAACAATATATAATTAAAATGCTAATTGTTTATAAACAGTAAACTTATTTTTATCTATCTTAGAATTTTTGTATCACTTTTAATTGTAGTTTATTTTGCTACGTATTATTGAACCTTTTATGTCGCTTGATTATTTTCTGTTATACAAATATGATGTTACACATTTGACTATTTTACTCTTAATATTAATATCAATGCCATTATATTGGTTATGGTACATCGGTTGTAATCATTTTAATAGAAGTTGTAACAAAGTTTAACTCGATTCAGCTGATATTGGCAAGCGCAATCAATTGTGTTAATTATAACTATGAATTACACGCGATCAGTCAATACGACAATTAATTGTCATGACAATTAATTAAGCAGCTAAATTGAGAAAGTGTATAAACGGAAAATATTTGTCATCAATGAGACGTGATTAATGCAAACTTCATTAAAACTCTTGCTGGATTAATTTATTGGATTGTATTGCAAAGATTTTCATCTCTCTTCTCAATCACATTTTCAAGCCACGTTTTTCAGGCCTTTCTTCACTTTCAAGAGCTCATTAAATATTATTTTCGCATAGTAGAAAGGATTTATTGTTTCTTATGCACTGTTCGAGATTCAACTTTTGCATAGCTGCTCCGATAGAGAACGATCATCGAAAACTTCCACTCTTTTCCGCATTTTATTGTTCTCCCTTCTCTCTCCTTCATTGTCATTCGTATTCATCCGTTGCCGCGCCATTATTATCGCCGATTCGGCCATATCGTGATTCAATAGATTTACTCAAGATTAAACTTTGTCAGAAATTATATAAAACTTTAACAGCTTGATAGAACTCGACGTAAAAAAGTGCGCCTTTAGATTAAACGTTATTATTTATACCGATTTCGGTTACATTTGGTATTCATTGACTTTTATAAATTTATTCATTAGCAGTGTTAATTAACTCTTTAGGAAGTCAATCTTCTTTTTCGAAAATAGATTTAATTCATGAGAAAATGTTTGATATAAAAATATATGTATTTCTTATATTTTGCGCTATCTCCGAAAAGAATTCTATTTCTTTTTGCGTATTCTTTTACTTAGAAATTATTGAAGTTCTTAATTATAAATATATAAATATGCCAGATATACTAGAGAGAGAGACAAATCAAATATAATGCTTTTTTGGTCTGAGTATTATTTTGCAGTTTGACAGAGCTTTTTGCTGTGTACTACGGTTATTCGGTTTGATCGGACGGTCTTTGTGTGATTGCTAGGAATTTCAAACGCATCGATTTGCCTTTATTGATAGCAAGTGTATATCGGCGGGCATATTCGCGACGTGTATATGGCGGCGCGAGATACAGATTGTGCACGCGGCACGTGCGCGTGACAGTTTAAGATTATTTACACGTGGCCGCCGAGAGCTCTTCCCTGCGACGCGTCGAGGCGAAGTCGCGAAAAGACGGCGTGCATAATGCAAGACCGGCATTTCGGGCCGTAAACTGACGTGCGCGTGTGCGATTATCGCTCAGATGTGATATTTTGCGTGCTTAATCTGGACCTTTATTTGACTATTCTCTGATCAATTGTTCAAGATTGCGCCGCAACGATGAATGCAATCGATCGAGAGAACTGCTCTTTTCTGCGTGCGAAATGTTCGCGTGTGATATTTTATTGTTAGACAAGACATTTTCCTGGCGAGAAATATACTCTGAATGTGAAAATGTTCAGCGATCTTTGTAGTGTATGAATTTTCAAAATACATGGACTTATCGCCGTCGATCCAATTTTGCAGTCATTGAACATCATTGCACGTGCCATTGTCACGAAGACGCGAAACATATTAAATTCCTCGATCATTTTTCTGCCAATTCCCGGCGCTCTTCCGCGTTACTTGACGATCGTTCAATCGCTCAAACACGCCGCGGCTAAATCGCTCGTGACACGGAATTCGAACGATCTTCAGGGCGTTCTATCCACGCACGTGTCGATCGAAAGCGGCGGAGAAACTCGCGCGACTTGACAAATGATCCCACCTGGCCGTGGCACTTCTCTAATCCGTTCGGCGTCGATCCGCCTTTCCTTCCCGCCCTTCCCCTTCGCCTTTCCGCCTCGTCTTCGCGTGTGCGAAAATTTATCTCACAAGGATGCATCCCTTTTCGCGCCCGCACGGGAAAACTACTTAGGAGTCGCTGATGGAAAGCATTTTTAGCCGCGCACACGTCTGCCGCACGCCAGACCGCGAAATTTATCATTTTCCCGGGAAATGGCAGTGCGCGTCGTGTTATCCGCGGCGACACGCGGGCGTATGCAACGCCCCGGAGATCGATCGTTCGCGTTTAACCCGCGCTTCAGACACGAGTTATAAAACGGTTTCGCGAATTCCGGGGGGAGGCGTGACTTTCGAGAATCGCGCGGGAAATGTGATTCTTCGATATCCAAAAATTAATCTCGACCGCCAACTCGACTCGAATGTGATCCAAGCAGAGCGCACGGGCTTTAAGAGAGTCCGTTAGTGAGATTATCCATTAGTGAGATTCATTGTATCGCCGTGCGAGAAACTTCGTCGCGTCCGAATGATATATTTTAATAAAAGGACAGAATTAGAGGCGCTCTCGCGCCGTTAAAGTGCGACGGGATCTCGCCGCGTGCCGCACGACTTGTATATGTTTTCTCGCGAAGACCGCAACCTGGAGGTAGTGAGTGAACCTTGCCAAGGAAACCCTCCCCCTCGTTAGCCTTATTAGCCGCTCCGTTTCATTAGCGAAGTGGCACGATGGGGGATGGGCCTACGTTGCCGAAGAAATTTATGACGGTCGCGTTTTGTCCTAGACGTACAACTTCCCGCCGTGCCACTTACTCTATTTACTCCGCGCGCCTCGCCACTGCATCTCCTTACTTAACTTCTCTGCCTAGCGCCGAGAGTATTGGGCGCGAGTTAAGTCTGACGAGAACTAAATTTCGGCAAAGGTGCCACAGAGAGCCCCGAAAAGCCTTTCCCACGATGCACTTTTCACTCCAGCTTAAAATAATTGGCGCTTCTTGTTATCCGCGCAGAGGGAAGTTTGTCGCAAAAGATTTTTTGCGCACTCCTTTCTTAAGTTTTTAAAAAATTTTTTCTACAGATATTTAATCTCGCAAAATAATTTGATTGACTCAATTAATTTTGTTTTTTATATTTATTAATTCTTTGATAGAATTAATTCTAATCTTTGATTGATTTTGTTCCAAAAAACGCGATACTTTTTAATGTCACGGAATAAGCATAAAATATGAACAAATGCATAAAGTTTGCGTTTAGTAATATTATCAATTTAGAAGGCGATTCAAAAATTACGAAACACTCTTAAAATATCCAATTTCTAATTTCGCAAAATACGCAAAATGTATTGTTCCATCGAATACTGTTTGTAAAAAAAGAAAAACTTGATCTGGCAACATGAAAAATTGAACTAAACGCGGTTAACCGGGTTCGGATTTCTGCAATTTCCATGATGTAAAATGTTCTAATGCACTATTGATTCAGTACACATAATTGCTAGCACTTGCAAAGTTTCTGATTGGTACTCTCTTCGTATGTTCTTAACTTAAGCTGAAGGATCCTTAAACTTTGCCCTTATCGCCCGCGCTGTGTAGAAGCACGCGAACTTTCCTTTTATCGATAATACAGCGGAGTTCGCCCCGCTTCATCCATATGCTTGTTGGCTCAGCCAATTATTTTCTAAATCTCGAGTTTTACATGCTTGTCCGTTACAACCCCAAATCCTCGCCCGCAAAATAAATAACGTTTGCCATGATTTCAGCGCTTTCACAAACTACCTGCTACCTGCTGTTTCGGGGACATTCGCGTCTCATCGCAAAAGTCGTAATAATGACGCAGTTTCTTGCGTCCTTAGAAAGTTGCCGCGGAGTTTTGCGGAAGTTGTCGCGCGCGAGATTGTAAAAAGATGTTTCTACTTGCACTTAAGTCATTCATTTATTTTTATGTCGCCTGGAACGCACAATGAGCGAAGTTGCACCGCACAAAAATGTCTCCTTCTATTGTTATGTTAAGCCCGTTTCAGACAATCTAAAATTCGCGACAAAATTTGAGATAAAAATTTATTTATAATTTTATGCAGAATTTTATTTTTAGAAGAAAGCGCACATTGTGTGTACACAGTTTTTTGTATTCTATTTATTAACAGAATTTTTTCACAAATTATAAATTATTGCAAAAGTGCGCCTTTTCGTTAAATATTTATTCAGTATAAAAATGCTATTTTACTTTCACTTTTAAAATTTTATTTTTACATATTTTTCTGCTATAATTATAAATTTGCTATTATTAATAAACGTATATAAATATTCCAGGACACGATAATATATTACCGTCTTCAATGCACCAGTTTCCGAACAAGCAAACTTAATTTTGCAACGGGGCGTACAAGACTCATCGTGCCGCGGCATGTTCAGCCTATACTGCAAGCAATTCCATTGCCACTAACCAAACGATCAATCTCGAAATCACCGCCAGTGGAGAAGTTCAATTCGAGGGTGAGAGCGGTCGGCCCCATCATCCCTTCCGCGAGCGTGTAAACACGGCCGTTCCGCAAGACGTCAGGCGAGTGTGATGCCCGCCCCATCTTGTATATGCGCTTATAGCAGGGCGAACTAATTAATCCGCGGCGCGATTGCAAGTAAATCGAATGCGGCCGCAGCGTTAGCCAGCGCGAAGCTGGTTTATAGATCAGGCTCTCTCTCGGAAGCGCGGTAGTTTCTGCATGCTCGTCGAGTTAAATATGCAAATCGAGTTGCACTTATGTCTTGGCTCGCGCGGAAGTTCGAGGGGCGCGTTTGCAGAGAACGCAAACACTCGCCCGCCGTGCAGTTCGAAAGTGCGCACGGACACAACATTCTCGCGCGTAATGTTTGCGCAATTATAATCAATTCCTAAATTGGGACCACATTTCAGCCGCTGGTTGTTTGCTCGCTAAATCTTCATTCTGAAATGCGTTAGTATTTCACTTATCAGCGATGTTACAGAGTCCATATTTTACCGGTGCCTTCAGAAGCAATGAAATATACGTTTACGTTTTAGTTTTTACGTGTCTAATTATAAGAACATATATTACGAAAGAAAAAAACGGTAGCATAAAAACGTTACAATTCTTTAATCGCGAGTTTGACTTTGAGTTCCGTCTTTTACATTTCTCCTCCTTTTGTCCATCATGTTTGCTTATATTATTAATGAACATATAAATATCTATTGGCATAATAGATTACATCTGATTTTAACATCGTCGCCATTGTGTTTACCGTGATACTCATATTTTCATTCGATCAATTCTACACAAAATGTATATGGAAGAATTGCTCCGTTCACTTTCGTTACTAACTGCGAGCAAACGAGATTACACGTCTGTTTGCATAATTGGCACGCGCTCGGTAATTGATGGAAAATAAATAGGAACAGTCGCCCGACTTAATTGGGACATGGGGAAAATGTCGACGCTGTTTAATTTTACCTGTCCGTAACAATTTTTCACACTTTTTTTATTTTATTCGCACGTGTTTTTAGCGAGCAAAAACGACGTTTATTTACAGGTCAAAGAACAATATATATATATTTTTTTTATTATATTCAGCTAAAAATAGAAATAACTCCGCGCCTTTTTAACAAAATATCGACTCAAATTACTTGTGTGCGAAGTGATTTGGAAAAAAGAGTAATACTTTGGAAGATAAGTGATGAACAAACTTTTTTGTTGCTTCTGACTGATACTATCACCTCCAAAAATATTGCTCTTTCTTCCTGAATCACTCTGTATAATAAGTGTACATTATTTATTGTATTTCGTACTTTAACGTGGAGAAGAGAAGATTATTCTTCTAGCTCCAATATTAAAAATTTACAACTATCTTTTTATTTGTGCTTTGTCCATGTGCGTAGCCACATCAAATAAATAATGACTCAGCTATCTCGGATCTTGGGAGTTGTTATTATTTATTATGTTAGATTACATTATATTACTGCCACGATAATTAATTACCGCGTCTTCGTGAATTTTTGAACCGGTTTGTTATGAAACAGCCGGCGGAATTCGCGCAATTCTTAAAGTTTTCAATTTGTTGTAATAATTTTTAATTTATTCGTTCTCAATAATTTTTACAATATCTTGAGAATGCTGTTTGTCAAGTGGTTTTCTCTGCCGTTTGCAGAGTAATTTTCCAAGAAAAATGTCGAATTTTAAACTGAAATAAACGCAATAGGCGCAACTCATAATCAATAACGCGCGTTATCAGCTATTCGTGTCCATCACGACGTGTCGCAACGATCCAATCGATACTATCGTACTATCATTCGGCTAATGCGACACGTTAATGTACACAGCGCGACACGGTCGCGCCTGTCCGTGCCGTATTCGATTATCGCGAATCGTTATCACTTCGCTCACCCACGAGCGTCAATAGAAGTTTTTTTCGAAATTGGGAAACTTTATTTTATTTTTCCATTCGAGTTCGTCGCCACGCGCCCGCCGTTCAATTGCGAACCCCCCTTGATATAGAAACCAGTCCCGGAGCACCCCCGTGACCTGATATCCTCCCCTTCTCCCCCCCCCTCCCTCCCCTTCTCTATCCGCACGAGAGAGATTCGCTACTCCCGCCTTCCGCTTCCAGCAACCGTCCAGTTTTTCTTGGGCGCGTCAGTTCCGTTTCCTCCTCCCCGCCCACGTCCTTCGTCCTCTCTTTCTCTTCCTTCCGCCGCCAGTCGAGAATCCTTACACGCTCTTGGCCGGTCCAAGTGGCCGAGCCCAACGGGGGGGCGCCCGTCAAGTGTGTTTGCTCTCTTTTTCGCGAGAACCGCCGTTTCCTCGTTTCGCCACCCCCGCCCGCCCGCCCGGTTTCCTTCGCAGGACCTTCGCCGACGTCCTTCTTCTAAGTAGCAGAAAGAAGTTCTTTTATAACTTTCGGATTGTGCTGTTCCGTCCATCTCCGTTCTTCTACGTGCAGGTCGTTTTCCTTTCAGACCGTCGGTTTTCTCCTTCCATTATCAACCAAGTCTTCCTTCAGTCTCTTCTTCGTCCGTCTATGTTTTCGCTTTCTCATTTCCACCTCGTTTCTATCCGTTCAACCTGCTTACGTTGTCTCGCGCTTCACTCGATCTTTCTTATTTTCGCCGGCATTTTCGTCTCTCTTTTCGGCAGATTTTGCTAGGAGAAGGGCTGACAGAGTTTTAATTAAGTAACGCATTCGCAGCAACATGTTTGGCGATTCGTTTTTTCTATGTTTTCCGGTCGCATTGATTCCCTCGTTTTGCGCTTTATCCGTCCGTCAACGTGTTTTCCTATCCGCAAGGCATTTTAAAGTGAATTCTGCACATGTTTGCATTGAGGATAGAAAGAGTGCAAGCAAACTTGTAAGAAGATTTGACACAACTGGAGGTATATTATTTATAACGTGAATATACATTGTGCACTAAATATTATGCTAAATAACATTTTAAATTTCACTCAGGTTTCATTGAATTGCGGCATTTGTCATCATTACGTGAATGCGCACAATGCGTAAAAGAAAATTACGCGCGGTGTCATTATTAAATACCTCAGAAGCCGCTCTTCATTTCTGTGAATCAGAAATTTGTTCCGATTCACACTCTCACGGCCCTTTCGTCGAAATTTCCTTCTGTTTGCTAAACCGTCTGATTGGACTCACTGTGCCGTACGTAATTACACTTCATGCTTTTCCCTTTTCTTCTACCTTTAGTTTTATCCATTTTTCGCGTTGACGCCTACTCTTATACAGGGCGACCATTGGAAAGGTGTCTAAAGCTGTAACTTTATCACAAATAGGCAGAACAATATGAACGTCATTTTGTAGAGGAAACTTGTCAATTTTATCCCATACAGTATAAAAAAGGTACATAATAATTAAGTAATTAAAATAAACATTAGAAAAAGAATGCTACAAATCTGGGCGTTCAATGATAAATATTTTCAAAGTGTTGTCTATTGAGATTGGCACAGAAACTCGAAAGTTTGAAAATTGTTAAATATACTTTTCAACGAGACGGAAAAATACTGAATGCATTTTTAAATACTCTACTTCAGCTTATCATTGTTTTTCAATCGACTACATTTTGAAAATATTTATTATATTATATTTATTGAGCGCTCAAACAAATTGCATTTTTTATCTTGTTTATTTCAATTACTTAATTATTGTATACTTTTTTCATATTATGGAATAAAATTAACGGGTTTCCTTTGAAAAAATAAATTTATTTCATTTTGCATATTTGTTGCAAAGGCATAACAGTTTATTTTAGACAACTCTTCAATGGTCATCCTGTATAAGGTTTCTCATGTTACTTAACAACCATTTATGACGTAATTCTAATGCTTGAGATGTGTGTGAATAAAAACATTATTTATTAATAAGGATTTATTAATTAATATTTACGGCAAAATGTGTAAAATGTTCAAAAACGTTATAAATTTTATTAATGTATTCCTTTTTAATTGAAAAATATACTGTAGATAAAGTTGAAAATTTTAAATATAAGTTTTAGCACTGCAAATTTTAAGAAGACTTTGTGCTTTATTAATTATATGTATAATTATAAAAAATAATGCAGAGAAACTCAAAATATTATTGATAATTTTTGAGGTGGACTATAAGTTTGACAAAATTATAGGATAGATCTTTCAGGAAATTTTCCCCCTTCAACTTTTTTGTTTAATGTTGCGAAATCTGTTTTAATCTGAGAGCAGAATTATTAAATTTAAGAAATGTTCGGAAGATATGCTGAATTATGCAAACTATGCAGGGCTGTCATCGTAATTGAAATTGAACGGAGAGTTTGTTTCACTTCCGGGTTATTTTCATGGGAAAATTTGCACATTCCAATTCGTAACGCGCGAGTCTGCTGTCGAGAAGCATTGATCGCATCACGCGCTTTCCTTTCTCTTCCCAAAGTAAATACCTATCCAAGGCTGTAACACGCTGTAGGCTGTAGGAGGTCGTGTCGTTCGGTGACGTTGAGATGAAATTGCCGGCGCCGCCCTTGATTAAATGAAACTTTCGGCGCGAAGGGTCGAACTTCGGGAGAAAGTGTTGTTGGAACCATGCATACGGGTATGCTTGTGTAAAAGGAGAACTATGTGTCAACAAGTACGCAGCGCGAAAGAGACGAAGCGTATTCGCGACTTTAAGTGTCAGAGCTTATCGACATCTAACTGCGCGTGTAAACACGTGTGATAAGAAATCTACTGCGCAATTAAAGTAAGTAAGTAAACTAATAGACTTTTATTTCCTGTGAAAATGTTGTGCAAATTTATAAGGAATTTTTTCCTTTAAACTTACAGTTAGATTATGATTAAAAGTGTGATTACGAAGAGATAATAAATAGGGCATATAAAATCAGAACAATTTTGGTAATCGTGGATTACAGTTTGCGATTGTGTGCAATTATGTCGCACATCTCGTTTCTGGCAACCAGCCCCTCCCCCCGTCTAGCTATTTAATTTACCAGATTTAAATTTAAAAAATCTGTGAAGAGTATAATTTATATACGTAATATGTATGCATGGTATCCAAAAATTACGTTCTATTTTGTAAATTTTTTTAGTTAATAACTTTTTATTAAACAACAAGCGCTAGTTTCCGGTGGTTCTCAAGGCTGTGAGACAATATATGTTAAGATCAAAGTCATTGGAGCTGCATCCCTTATATGGTTACCAAAACATTTAAAAAAATCTTTTTAATATTTTATTTCCTGAATTTTTAGGCATCCTGTATAAGCTTAGTAAATTGAAATAATAAAGGATATCTGTAGCGAACTTCACTGCCCGCCAACTTTTTGCAATACTTCTACTCACTTGGATAGTGATGCTAACGAGATAACTTTTAAAAAAGTAACGGTATTTAATCTTTTAATTGCGAAAGTTGTAGGCGCCATAAATGGTGTATATATACATTTTCCACTTGTTTTAATAAATATATATAATAAACGCGGTTGGTAATTTGTGATAAATTATATATAACACGTCATTAAAAATACTGAATTTTATATGACAATCTATTATTTTTAAAAATGTTATAAAAATTGAATTATATTGTTATTCGCTACGATATTATCGCGAAATTTAATATTTGTTCTATTTTTAATTATACCAGTTATTTAACGTAATTAAAATATAATAACATAAATGTACTTAACGAGTTTTTTTCAGATAATTATATCATAATACACATTTTGAAGTGCTCGTAATTCAGTAATTTACAAAGTGCTTATTATGGAAAAATATGGTAATTACTATTTGCATTGTCCATAATTTTTCAAACGCGCTGCAGGATTCACTTATACGTGACATCGTCAAATGAAAAATCAATAATAAGTAAATAACAAATAATGTGACTTTACTTTCTGCGATGTTATAAGACAATAAAAATGATATTTTTTTATGCTAATGTATTTTTCAAAATTAAACTACATTTTCCTCATTTTCTTTTATTGTGGCGCCAATCTACGATATCACATAAATCGCACAGAATCAATGTTTATAGAATTGCCTCAGATTTTACAGGATTGAGCTATCATCTAGAGCTAAATTTATCTTATTTTTCCATCATAAATCAAATTACAATCTATAAAAAAAAGAAGGAATAAACGTGAGTGGCAATATAAATTCATTTAATCTGTTATCTTGATTTTATTTTTATCTTGATTTCATCTTCATCGCTTTTACATTTTTCGATAAAAGCAGCCAATAAAAACCAATTTATGCAACGGAAGGCTGATACTTAAATAAAATGAAATATTCTGGTAAGTCTAGCTATTCTTTCTCAAATAGAGTCATCCATTCCGCGCGCGTGTTCACCTTTATTCCTGCCTTTATTCGTGTAAATCACGGAATTTACTCCGTGACGGCTATTCGCGCTCTACCGCTGCTAAAACCCGAAGTGTTCCACGAAATTATATGGTCGCCGAACGATCCCAGATCGACTGACCTTACAAGTGTCGACACTGTGTCGTCCGAGATTCGCGGCTTTAAAGAAGAGCCCGGGCTACCTGTGTATCCCATGGATCGGGGTGAGTTTACGGCGACCGTAAAAACGAGATTTACGCAAGCTGTAAACGTGACCGACGTGAGTTCTGGCGTGAGGACCTATCGTGAGATCCTGACTGGGCGCGCGCTTGTACTTTGCAACTACGGTGGTCGTTCGATAGGAAAGATACTTTCTGAGTCTAAATAGCGTGATGAAGTGAGCACCCACTGTTCTGAAATTCTCCCGTCGGGGAAAGAGTTTCCTAAAGACACCGTGTAATCAAGATTTCGATGAGAATTGCCCGCAATAAGTTCGCGACTGCAATCATTTCGCTCGATGTGATTGTAATACCTGAGAAACGCGCCTCGCAAAGGGCAGAATATTTGAAATTTTTAGAGTTTTTTATCATATAAATTCAATGCTTCGAAGACTTCTTGTAAGAAGTTGCTTATTCATGAAAAATAAAAAAAAAAGAAAACATGTTTAGGCAGTTTAAAGATATTTCGAGGAAAAAGCCTTACGAGAAAGTCGAAAGAAAAATTAATAAATATTTTATACAATACAATTTTGCCACATTTGTAATAATAATGTGCATAGAGCGGTAGTAGTTATTTGTATCACGAATATACGTATAGTAGAAAAATAATTTCGGCCAATGTGTATCATAAAAAACTATATATGTATGTCTGTGACATGCCTTTATGCGCAATTAAATCGCAGTCGCGTAAATGCAAGCGCTAATGGAACTCGTATAAATATTATATGTTTTGCAAATGATTAAATTGTAAAGGTTATTCTAATGAGAGGGTGTGTTATTGAATTGAAATAGATATTGAGTAATAAATTAGAATGAAAATGTACAAATAAAATGTATATATTATTACTAATATTTTCTTAGTAGCATTTTTAATAATATTTATTGCTACGCTTAAATCTGAAAGCAGTGCAATTTATTAAACACTCCTAAAAGTGAAATAAGTGAATAAATCAAAAGGGATTTATATAAAATGTCTTTTTTTTAACTATTATACATTCACAGACAAAGTAAATTGGATTTTTTTTGGAAGAAATGCTATACACATCCAAATGTGATTGATTAGCATTTAGTTTAATTTAGCATTTATAGTTCCATTTATTTTCAAAATTTCTTACACTATTGTCCACTGACAAAATATATTTGTTTTTGTTGCTGTTTGATTGTACTGCGTTAATGATTTCTTGACGGCGAGTTGCGCGCATTACTTCTCTAAGTGATTATGACAATGTTACGAACGGATAGAAGGTCTTTGTTCTCTCTTGCGTGACAGAATAGGTACTTTGACTTTGGTTTATAGCAACAAGTAGCGTCAGGTAATTCCATTCTCTCTCATTAAACGACTATGCGGGAATACGTAGATCTCAGGCCGGCAGTTTCGTTTGAAGCTTATTTGCGCTTGGAAAAGCGGTAAAAGTCTTAAATGTCCTCGGGAACACGAGAAGCGTACCTTTGAATCTCTCGTGTTTCTTTCATTCTGCGCTCTTCCATTTGTCTTTGCACATTATGTAATACATAATAACTCATTCGTACGGAAATTTTAATTGCACACAACATATAAATCTCTAGATTGTTACTCAGACAGTTTTTAAAAAATACATGAAAGCTTATATTAAAAAATAATTAGAAATGAAACAACTGTTTCTCGTATTTCTGTCACTGAACTATTTCGTTATCTTCTGCATGAGCAATATCGAGTTGATAAATTCGTAAAGGAAGTGTAACAAAATTAGCGCACACATTATTATACAGCGGATTCATTAAGAGTACCGCGGACAAATAATTAGACGCGCGCGTCTAATTAATGACAAGCGATGCGTTCTCGCAACAATCGCATAATGATATCATTTTATTTGATTAACACCGGGTCTTGCTATCAAGGAACGCGAGCTTGCACTCGCGAGAGCAACGGAATTGGTTAGAGAAACAAAATGATGATGATTTGTAATTCCGCGCAATTATGCCCGCTGCCGTTAACGACATCGCGAATGAGACAGGTCGACGCAAACTGATAGAATCTCATTAAAATCGCATCGCAGAACGAGTGAACAGTCCAATGGAGTACAAATATGTACACGCAATTATTCCGATCTGTACAAGATAATAATGCATGGCGCAATTGGTTTTTCGTTTACATTTCATTATATCACGTTTTGTCATAATAAGGACGTGTCTCAAGAATGGCGAAAAATAATGGGAGAATAAACATGAATAAATACAAGATTTGATATCCTCTTTTCTGCTTTTTGAAAAGTTACTGCGATAAATATTTCCAGTATAATATAGTTTATATCTTCATGTAGAAACTGGGACTCCGAAGTTTCATGTGATCGATGAATTCGGACAGTCCGAATCTGAATATTGAATGTCAAACAGATCGATTTTTTCGAAGATAAATTCGGACAGTTCGGATTTACCGTTACGAGATGTCTGTTTAATGTAGTTGTTGACGAGTATGTTTTATAAATTTCTTTATACATTTTACTGTATTTCGTTTTGTATATTTGTTCTTGTAAAATGTTCCCAAATCCAACTTTTTTTTTGACATTTTTAAATATTGTTGAAGAACTAATGCGTAAAGTTAGGCTAAAATAACGTTTTTTGTTTACAATGCGTAAGACGTTTCCTCTAATTTTCTTTACTGATTGAATTGTTCGAATCTCCAGACGTAACGAATTGACATTACGATCGATCTCGGCTCAAGTTGAACCACTCGAAAAGTTCGAACTTGACACTCACTTTTTATCGAACTGTCCGAACGGATGGAGCAAACGATACGTTCGATTCTCTTGTTTGAACTCTACAGTGCTATCTCAAATTTGATAGAAATCATTCGTGAAGTGTATTATAAGTTATAACATATAAAAAACATAATACATCATAAATCTCACATTCTGCACAAAATATGTTTGTCTTTTTTTTCTTTAAGCACTCTCTTCTCTTTCTTTCTAAAACAAATATATAAATTATGATAGCTCTCTTTTATTACACAATAAATTATTAGTTAAAATAAGCTAGAGCTGTGTTAACGTGCTCTATTATTTTAATTCTTTATTACTGTACATGCGTTTCGGCTCTAAGGATTTGGCCATCTTCAGTGTACAATTTAATCTAAACGCATCATTAATTCTAAACGCAAATTTATACGCAACGCAATCCGGTTTTTTTTCTATAATTAGGTGTAATCTCTGTGAGAAATCTCTGTGATTATCGATAATATGTCATTTCTGTAAAAATAAACCTGGATGCTATATATAAAACCATATAAAAAAAGACGAAATAAAAGCTGACGAGTGTTATAAATGAAACGAAAATTTTAATACGCCAAGGATATCCCGAGTTCATAAGTCGATGGCCGCAAGGGGTAGCGAGGATAGTCAAAGGGTTAATATCGGCCTTAATTTCGGCTTTGCCAACACGGGATATCGTGTTCTGCAAACATAACCGCGTTAAGATCCGACGAACATACAGTCTCGATAGCCTCGCACTGCGTCGCCGCTGGGAGAGGAGGACCGACGCGGACGTGGCGGATGGGTGTTCGGGGGTGATCGGGGGTGGTTCTGCCGCATAAAGGATCGCGGGCATTCGACACCGTGGCAGTAAGCGCCGCGACGTCCGTCGAGGACGCAGCATACAGCGCTCGCACGTGAAAACTTGTGTCACGTGGTTACCGAACTGCCGGTGCATGTCTCCTGATATTTCTGTGCAAATCGGAGGATAGTCATTTATTCATATTTTTCGTGGAAAAAAAGAATCGAATTGTGGTCGCAAAGAAATTTTGCTAATTCAAAGGTGACTACAATTTCGTAGTCGCGGCGAATGAATAAAACTTTTGTCGCATTAAAAAAGATCTTCCCTTTTCGAAAATATATTTTGTTTGGTTTATTCATGTTGTAAATTAAATGTCCATTCGATAATGAACGTTCGCTCGATACGCGCTTCAAGTAAATTTGTTTTGTAATATCGGTGAATAATGAAAAAGCTGCAAATATTGAATGCTGTATGTGCTGATCGATGTGAATCTGACTGTATCTGTAGCTTAATTGTTAATGACAATTGCTGTGGCAACGAGTTGTTATGCACATCGGAGAGAGGTACGCTTTACAGTACAAGTTTATATTAATTTTACCTAAAGAGAGGTTTTTTTTATAAGTGATCCACTAAAAATATGGAACCAGATGTTGTATAATTGCTATTCAAAAATGCGTCTCTCTCATTGTGTTACAATATTGACATATTTTTAGCGTGGTATATTTGCAAAATTAAACCATAAAATAGAATGTAATATAAGAAATTTTCTACAATAATTTTGAAAAACATTTTAATTACTTGTGATTTTGAGATACTTCTTTTACAGTGGCTTTTGTGTAATAAATTGTAGCATTTTTATTTTAACATCGAATTGATCTTTATTGACTCAAAAAGAATTAAAAATATACATATATTAAAGCGCACATTGTATGTGCAGTTTTGGATTATCGCTTTATATAGTCAAATTATTTTTTGTTAAATGCAAAGTGCTATCTTTATATTTTATGTGGAATTTTTATCAGCTAACTGTTACTTTTTGTACAACTTCAATATTTTTTTGTGAAATAGCCGATAATAGGATAATTAATTCGAGTCGCTATCAAATAGATTCTCGGAGTAATTTTACTTTACAGCATTCTATATTCTTCTCAAGAGTCTTATTAAACACTCTGCATAATGTAACCGTGACGAGACTAGCTGGCACAATTAAGAATTAAGTTGAACGGACACTCGAGGAATTGTAGCATATCCTGCCAGAACACGTGAGAGAAGTCTCGTGTAAGTTTGAAAGTAATTATCGAAAGAATGGATAATGTTCCTCTAGAAACTATCGTGCAAGAATATCTGAATCGAATATTTGTCGATTTAAAACCGTTAAGTTGCCAAAGAATTTGATATCTAGAATATTATTTACGTGCATTTTTAAAATTATATAAATGTACATCTAAGTACCGAAAAAATATGATACGCATATTAAAATTGTTAGAAATAAAAATAATACACGAAAAATATGACAATTACGAATTGATTGAACAAATCGTCTATTTTGCGGCGCAAAGCTTTTAACAAAACTGAAAAAAAATAATGTAATTTAATTGAAAATAAATTGTGAAAATTTATAGTCTAAAATATATATGTCTGCTACGCTTTATTTTCGATAGAAATTCAAGATCCTATTAATAAATTCTCACTGTGTAAGCTCATTGTATAATTTGTGAATACATTATGATATTATCGAGCTTAATTTTCGAGACCAAATTTGAGATAGCACTTTGCATTTCAACAAAGAATAATTCTGCTGTGTGAAGCGATAATCGAAAAATCGATAATTTACTTGTAAATAATTAGATTTAATATAAAGAATCAGTGGAAGAGAGCCAGAAGTTTATTAATAGTTTGAATATCGAGTAAAGCGAGTATGTAATGACATTATACATACATATGTATGTATGTGTGTGCGTATACTCGGGTCGTAAATTGAATTTCAAACAAATAAACGCGTAAATATAGTTCAGAGTTGGTCACCGCGAAACCCAAGTCGGAAACGTCGCGCACTTATTAGCACAGATTGTACTTAGCTTATTTTCCGAGACGTAATGGTCCGAATAGCGTCTCGTCGTAGAGAGAGCTGGCGAAATCATTTTTGCTTTCCTTTTAATGCATTCTTCTTGGCTTTCATCCTATATGCTTGCTACTAGTGAGACAATCGACGCGTTTTTCAGGGAAAAGCGCGGAACTACTTTTCAGAAATATTACGGAGAAAATGCGGGGAAAATTAAAGTTGGGAAAATTAAAAACTGTACCCGGTACAAATGCTATAACGACCATTTGAAATTGCAGGGGATTTATTCCATCGGGAAAAAGTTTGACGAAATTCGCAATTAAAATTATAATATAAATTTTTTTAAAAAGAACGATGAAACAATCACAATTTACAATTTTTATAGATTTTACAAGTTTGATATAAAGAAAACGCCTTATCCTACGCGTTAGCTGCCCATAAAACAATGGATTAATAAATAAAAGATTTGGTGATGAAAAACTAATGAAATTGTAATATCTGCTTTTTCCATCGTTCCTAAAAATATATAAACAATAAATAATTACCATAATTAGTCGTAAAACATTCTTACCGCTGCAGTTTTCAGGTAACGCGAGTACGCGCTAAGTTTCGAGTAGTCGGAGTCAACGTCGAGCGAAGCGAAGTTATCTCTGAAACGTACGCGGGAAAAACTTTTAACACGACGATACGTCCGGCCGTCTAACATATTCGAAGGAGAGATGCGCGAACTCGTTTCGTTGTTGCTCGTAAAATTTTCGATTACCGCGACGATGGATATGTCCTACGTGAAATGGGCATAAATGTAATTTAAAGTTGCTCGCTGACGAGGAGGCTGCGCCGAGGAAACGCGTGCGAGAAGTTCGCGGCGGAACATAATGCGCGGCAATTCCGCGTATAAGGACGACGACGACAATGTAATTCCTCTGCGGCAGCGACCGACTTTAAAAGGCAGAACTTAATTCATTCTGCGGCGCACGGCCTCGTCCGCAGATCGGAAACTTTTTACCGGCGGCGCAGCCCCTTTCGCCTCTCCCCTCTTGAAAGGCGAACTCGGTTCTCTTTCCTTCGATTCGTGCTGCATTATTCATGGAGCCTGGCAATTACAATTTCCTCGAGTCCGGCCGTGCGAAAGAGAATTAAAAGCGATCCCGGTTTCATCGACTTGCCGATTGCTCCGATCGACGTGCAAATTAATGGCCGTGTTACTCAATTGCGCAATACAAGCCAAAAATAAAACGCGAGAAGATGGGACGTTTTACAAAAAAACTTGACAATTCAACACGAATAATAAGTTATATAAATTTATAGTGTCGCCGTAAAATTAATTTCTAGTGTTGCGAGAAGCAGATGGCGCAAATTAATTTAGTTGCTTTATATTTTACATAGAAATTAATGTCTTACTTGCAAGCTGTAATTTTACACATTTATGGATTATTGATTAAAACTTTCAGATAATAATAAATCTATTTTGATGTAATTTTAGATGGTCAGACGGAGCGCGCTGTTCGTTATTAAAAGCTGAAAAATAAAGTGGTTGAAGAATATAAACAATTACGCAGAGAGCTAAATATATAATTATAAAAGTCTGTTTTTCATCCACTTACACGCCCATCGACACGCTCCCGTTCGAAAATGTCAAATATGTGAAAGACGAGTGCATCGCGCGAAGTAATTCTGGCATCAAAGGCGTCAGAGGAATTTTCATAATGATCAGAGAAACTGATCATATCGCCAATCGTTGGCGCGCGAATGCGACGATGCTAATTTGCCGGAAAATATTTGTTTTCCTCGCGAATGGAGAACGGCGTAAATCGAGAGGGCTGTTGCAGCTTCGGAAAGCACTTCTGTCGACCTGAGGAAAATATGTCGCAGATCAAGATCGGGCAAGTAGCGTCGAGCGGAAGGTAGAACCTGCGCGACGGTTTATACGTTCCGCTGTGGCCTCCGAAACTTCTCGGCAGTTTCGATCGACGATCCGGAACTCGTCGGGCGCTTGGATTAACTTAAGAATGAGACACGTCGTGATATTATGGGACACTTGGAGAACTGTTTAGACGGCTTATCCAGGCGGACGTCGAAGAGGTCCTGCGAGAAGGCGTCGCGGCGCCTGAGGTCTTTGATCGCCAAGGCGAGAAGATGGGGCCTGACGACCGAGGAGGTCGCCGAGTTGCCGACGATGAAGAGGCTGGTGCCGACCCGCGTCACCTCGACCTCCACTGTATGGACGACCTTGGCTATGATCGCGCTCGTCCTCGGCGGCGGCATCGTCCTGGCGTACATATGCGCACCTTGCATCACGAGGGGCGGAACGTGAGACTGAACTCGGCGTGACTACGGGCGTTTTACTAAAAGATCGATTGCCGCAAATAGGTGATTAAAATACTTATTCCAGTTTTATAATAATAATCAAGCATTTTCAGGATCAACACTGGCATAATTGACGAGACATTGTAGCGTTCTGAGCAAAAAACGAAAACATTAATTAATTTTAGAAGGCGCCAATTAATAATAAAATTTTTTGAAAGTTTCATGAAAATGCGACGTTGTTTTTCGGAGAAGATTATACTTGACTTCGGTTTTTCGTAAGTAGATATTTTAAGTTACGCCAACTTTTTGTTTCTCTTGAAATGTAATATTATAGTACATCATAATATTTATATGTAAAATTAATTAATTCTTCTTATTGTATCTCATTAAATGTTTCAATTAATTCTCTCATTATACGCAATTAATGTAATTGTAGGAACAAAAAACATACATAAATGTACTTTACGGGCTCTGTTTACAAACATCCAAATCGTGAAATTTATTCAAAACATATGGACAATTGTTTCACAAAAGTAGAACAAAAATTTAATTACATAAAATAAAAAATTCACATGACATTCGTAAAATAAAAGTCAAGCTGCGTAATTAAAAAAAAATACAATGTTTTAGTCAATTATTACATTGCATAATTTACATTTACACGCATTATGAATGAATAATAGCGTCTCTAACAAAGCCTTCTCGTAGAATTCATCGCATGTTTTATATGATAAGTTAATGAAAGCCTTTGTAGCTGTACGTTACGCTTTGTAGTAAATTTCCATTGTATCGCGCTTAACATAACCGTTGAAAGCTATTATGATCAAGAACTACAATGACCAATTTCACACGAAATTCACTTTTGTATTACTTACGAATTAAGTCAAAACGCACAATTCAGACATTTTTAATAGCATTTTTATATAAAAATTACGCATGCGATAATTTATACAAACGCAATTAAAATTTAAAGATACAAAGTATTTTAAAGTTGAGATTAAAGTAACTTTAGTAACTTCACAACTTTTTATGTTACAAATATAAAGAAAAAGAAAATACTTTTCGTTAGTTATTATATTATTACTGCAAAGGTAAATATAAAAATGAATATCATGTACACGTGTTCCATAATAGAGCTAACCGAAATTATTTCCGTTTTTTTACTCCTCATTTAAAATATGTCCCATTGATACGAGAAGAGAACGGCGCGTTACGAATTTGCCAATGTGAATTTGACAGCATCAGCGCATAAAATGCGGTGTGCGATGTACGCGCCGGACACTAGACATTTTCCGCGTGCGTGCGTTGTGAATTTTTCATGATTTTCATAATGCCGGCCTTTATTATCGCGCCCGCATTTGTTCGCGCATCGCCGCTGCCGCTGCTGCATCGCGCACGCGGACGATAAAACCGTTCATTAATTAGTCGGCGTAAAAAGCAGCGTTATTTATATCGCCGGACAAAAGCTTTTTTTCCTCTCTCTTCTTCGGTATATCCTCCCCTTTTCTTTTTTTGCGCTAAGTTGCGGCGATGCAGACGCACGAACGCGACGCCTTCGGTAATGCGGCCGGGAAACGCCGCTAATTAAAAGCAACGCGCGGCGTATCGTTTATCATACACGGGGCGCTGATTATCCGCGCCATTGCCTTTGTAAATTTCTAATTTAGACCCTGGTGGATTTATCCGCGTGCTCGCGCGCGTGATGCAGCACGCGACCGGTTGCATCGGCGCGCACCGATTACAATACCTCACTTGCGGTACGCCAGCGGGCCAAGTGCGGCGAGCGCTAGTTACATTGGCGTTTCAATTATTTCGTAGCCCGGCGGATTTACATAACGGAATTGCCCGCGGTCCCGGGTTCATTATTTATCGGCATCAATCGGTTAAAACGCATCGAGTACGCCCGCGCGCGCGCGCACGCATCCGTCTAATGGAGATTGGAGAACAGCTCGCGCCGTGTTTTTCGACCATCAACTCGCCGGCCGGCGTGTTTTTCGAATCAAGTTAAAGGGGGCGAAAAAGGTAACGGGGGACTTGCATCGCGCGATTCACGCAATGCAATTAACTGGAGCGCCATTTCCTGCCAGGCGAAACGAGCCGCCATCGTACGTCATTCGCCGCACACGTTTGCGTAAAACATTTCGGTTGTTTTTGCGAGGTCTTCAAACTTCGGAGAAATTCGCGCTCCGTTAGAACGCGGATTGACTGAAAGGAAAAATTGTCGAATTAGCGGCGCGTCGAAAATTACCGACGCCAGGAACGCCACATATTTATTTCAATGATTTATGCCACTTACGGTGCATTATCTTAATGCCTTATTTCCCATAAATTGAGCGGAGGGGCTTACTAAGTAGTCATGTATATTCATACGTGAACGTATGCCAAAACTTACTAATCCTGTTTAATGACGAAATATTGTCGAGAATTTACATATGAGTCTAAGATAGCACAGATCGAGTTTAATTCTATGACTTACATTCATAAATTGTTGCACACATCTCACATGGTTTAGGAAATACATGCATAAATTACGTATTTGTACATAAAAAATAGGAAGTTGCGTGCCTAAACGAACGCTTAATTCAAATGTGGCAAGCAAATGACGAGAAAAGTTAAATGTTCTTTTTAATTATATTTTTTTTCCATGATTAGAATGAAGTACAAATATTTGTTACACTTGTTATATATATGATATGTATAAATTGATCAATGTTTGAGTGAATATTGCAGCATTCTAATCCAATTTGTTAATTACGTTACAGATCATTGATGAGTCGAGCGAAAAAACGCGAATATATGAAAACGATGCCGAATGTGAAGCATATGAATATAATTATAAGATTCGTGTAATTTTAACATGCGGAAAGTGTGTTGCCGCGAGAGCATGTTGCAAAGTTACCTATTGTAAATTAAGCAGTCGTAAATTGTGTGAGACAAAAATAAGGGATTTTCAAAACGTATTTTTTGTATACAAAGTACATAAGATTGAAAATGATATAATATACTGTCTCGCGAATTTATCAATCTATCGAAAAAGTATAATTATTTATACAATGAGTTATACTTCTATTAATTACTACCGAAATCTTGAATAAAACCGAAAATATGTTAATATAGCTGGATATAATGAGTTTGAACAAATTTGCATTGCAGTACAAAGATGATTTCATTTGAGCAATTATAACAATATATCATCTTATATCTACACTTATAGATTTCTAGATTTTTAGTGAGTAAAACATTAAGAATGCACGAACATTGTAGGTGTACACGAAAAATTTGGCATAAAGAATATTCTGCGACCCTATTAAGATATTTGCTCAAATGTAAGAATAATTCTTGGGTGTTACATCGAAGAAACGTGTAAATTTCACTTTTTTATACGAGCAAATAAGTGTTTAGCGATGTGTGTGACGATCATTCGTACACTGTGTCTGATTAAAGCAAGAATACTTGAAATTGTTATATTTTTACAATATTTCCGTTACACTCTCTATTGTAATTATAGATGGTTGTAGAGAAATTCAGAACTTTATCGCGACGAAAAGATGGGTATGAATGATATATACTTTATATATATTTAAGCACACACACTATTCTAAAATAATAGGTAATATTTTATCAATATCGATTCTTTGTAACTTCATCTTTTCTTATTTACGACACATATATATATGTTAGCCACATTGTCAAACATGCTATTACGAAGTAGTATACGCTGCAAATCTTTGTTAAAAACGGATAAAACTTGTATAAAATATCTGCACTGTATATTATGCATAATATAATTTTAAAAAACCTACAATATTTGTATTGTTTAATTAAAAAAAAGTTTCTTATTCTTTGCAGAAATAACGTGTCTCAAAGCCTGACATTTTTCAGCGTTATTTCTTTCTTAAATATTCCAGCGTGTATCATACGATTCAATGAATGTGATACGACTCTTGCAACAATTATCCTCGTTTCCGTTCTCTCGCATAAACCATGATTGCGACTGCTATACGCAGTTCTGCTTTAACGATCATAGCGGCGCGGTTGAAAAGGGTACGATAACATTCGTATTCCACGTCTTGCTGACGCTGAGCGCGCATCTCGACGTGCTATTTCACGAACAAATGAAATTAATATTGCACCGCTTAATGGAGGTGTGCCGAGACAATAATTTTAACGGACTTAGTTGATTCTAACGTGAGCAATTATTATTCTATCGCGTGCAGCTCGCTCGGTAATGACAGTTGATGTGCTGACGCACGATACTGCAATCGGATCCGTTTTATCTGCAGACATAAACGCTTCATCTTTTAATAAAAATGTTTGAAACTGTTTGAAACTTTCCTCGAGAGGGAAAATGTATCGTTTCCGCGATTAATGCGCCGCGATCCACTTGTAATATAAAAATAATGTAAAAGAAATGGCCGCGAAACCGCAGGACGGACAAGTCACGCTCAAAATAGTTTAATATGCAAGCTCCTCCCCGTAAGTTGTTAAGAAACTGTAAGTTGCATTGATGCGGCGGAGAGCCCACTTTGTAAGAAGCGTAATTGTAAGGGTGCTTCATTACGCGGCGTATCTCTCGCGATCTTGTTATAAAGAGTAACTGCGCTGATTAAAAAGCAGGTATTTCTGGAAAACTTTCCGCAGCTTATATGTACATTAGTTTGGAGCTTAATCAAAATGCACGAAGCACTCGTGATGGCAAAAGTATTATACTTCAATTCCGCGCAATTTATCCTTCCCTCCCCTCGTCTCTTCCGGTCGACACCGCGGATATCCATTTCGTCTCATGCTGTTGAATTTTTTCGCAACTATGCGCGTAGAAATAACGAAGTCTATTATGACGAACGGCGGAATGGAAACCGATACCCCGATTTTCCTTATCAAAGTGACACTAAGAAATAAAAGGAGCGAGAGAAATATCGGAATCGTCAAATTTGAAGATAATTATGAGCTAAATGGTTATCGATTTCTTTTGTTTCCGTCAAGCGCAGTTTTACCGTTGAGCAAATCGATTTACTTTCAACGACGAGAGAGCTAAGGCGATTATTTCTAACGCTGTCGAGCAAATGATAAGGTACGTATAATAAAATTTTGATTCGGAACTAAGCACCAATCTCATCCTTTCTCTTATGAATTGAACTACGCCGTATATCCCGCGATTCATGAAAGTACTAAGCTGATTGACCAAAGGTTATCGAAGTTCACCTTCTCATTTTACTTCTATCGTATATATTTGTGAAATTCAATAGATTATCTTCTTTTATTTTCTTTTCTGCTTACCAGATGGTGATATTCGAAGCCATTCCTCCATTAAATCAAATATTCCAAAAGTCAGAGTTACAGTACGATAACTCGTGGGTTTTTCATGGACATAAAATTGATTTCGCTTTAGTAACAATTTGATTGAAGGCCACAATTGGCAGCAATTTTTTCTTTATATTTTTGTAACTGTTTCACGTATTAAAAGTTACTAAAAAATATAAAATTTTTATTTATTTTTTTCTCCAATAATCAATGTCAACTATCGATGCCAATTAATGTCAATAAAAATTAGTAGTATAAAAATATCTGAATGTAAATTATATAATAAATATTTTTTTATCGATGCCGATCGGTTTGTCATAATCGATATAGAAATAGCGCGAATCGAATCTCAGTTCGTAAATTTAACAGAAGACAGACTCCGCGCAAAGTTGCCTTAGCCAAATCTGAGGAAAACTATCATCCTCGTGAACGTCACTTCTTGTCTAACTAAGTGTTCCGCGTGAATTTTGCCGTTACGAACGTACGAATACATTACGAAATCCCCAGATAGAACGCATCGGTGTGGCTGGCCAAACGTGCATGTGTAATTTGCGCACAATCGACCGCACACATGGCTAGACAATCGTTAGTTGTGCGCGCCTGACCGCTTATCCGCTACTTAGGTAATGAGCAAAATTTTACAGCAAAGGGCGTCGGGGAAAGATCGGTCATGTGATCGTGCACTTAAGCAAATTGAGGGGCGAAAATAAGAGGAAAGCGAAACACTCGAGCAGGGAATGACGGCGCAAAAAAATGGAAGAAACAAATTTCGACGCGCTGAGTAAGTAATCAAATAATGAATTCGCGTAATAACAGCGTAGATCCAATAAAGACTTCACTTTATTCTCATTTTGACGTCCCAACGTAAACAAAAAACAAAATTACTCTGAGCGGGCAATTTAATTTCACGTCATTATTACATACAATATTAATTCTTTTTGTATTATCGCTAATTGCAACGGGAAGAATATAGTTCACAGAAAAAAAAAGAAAAACAAACTTCAACTATAACTTACACTCGTGTGTGATCGTAATAAGATTCTATTCCCAGCGGTGGCCAGCCGCGCGTAAGTATACGTGTAATTATGCTGTTAAATAATTACATTACGCCAGAGTGAGAAAGAGCACTTCAGTGCTTTTAATAGCGAGTTTGTTTCCTCGCGCCGCCAGCTTTCGGTTGTCATGTGCACTGTAACGTAGCATTCCCTGCCTGCGTCATTACCGCGACTGCATTCTGAATCGCAGAGTTATTATAACACACGTCTTTAATCTGCGTCCCAAGTGACCGCGCGAATTTACTTAATGACACCGGAAGCGCGAGTTCTTCGCACCCCTCGTTTAAACGGGAGATAATCAAGTGTCACCGCATAGCGGCCGCGGCTCGCGCGCGCGCGCGAAGGAATGCAATTTTCCGAGTTACTGTAATTTTCCATGGAGTGTTTTAGTCGCTGGTTTCTTCACTCGATTCTGTACGGCGGCGTTACTTCTCGTCTGGCTTTCCTAATTGCTCCCTCATATCTTCGCGCGATTCATTATTGTCGGAAATTGCCGCGGCGTCTCGAAATGCGCGTCGCGGATTCGTCGCTTTCTTATTCGCCCCCGGCAATATTCGAATTAGCATTCCAATTTTAGGTACTGATTAAAAACGGGTGAGCTTACGTTATCGTAAAAGATTCGAATGCCGGTAATTCTGAGAAGGCGCTGTCTCGCGAAATGTACGAAAGAGCAAGAAAGAAATTGTGCGGCGCGTTTTACAGCAAGGTAATTAAATAAATGGTAATGGCGGTAATTTTAGCGCTTAAGAAATTTTCGATACAGTATAGAAATATGTAGATTTTATTATGGTATGTTCGTATACGAGATGACAATTCATTAGAAGTAAATAGCAGCAATCACGCAATAACTTCGTTGTCTGACTGTATGCTTCTTATTTGCATTTTATATGAATTTTGAAATCCGGACAGAATAATCAGATGTTTTGGAAATCTCGCTTTATTTTGTGTTTGAAAATTATTATGTACAAAAAAATATTTTAGAAAAATCGTAATCGGAACCGAAAAAACCGTTATTTAAAGGATTCCGGTTCTGTTTTATCAACTAAAAACCCGAAACTGGAACCGGAATAGTTATTAAATATTTTCTTGGGCCGAAATATCATCCTGTGAGTCTCTGTTTTTAATATTGAAATAATTTTTTAATATTTAAATATTAAAAGAACATTAGCTACGTATCTAAAACCGATAGCTGCGAAGCAGCCGAAAATGACGAACAGAATGAAATTAATGCTATCGCCAATCTTCAATCATCACGATAAGTTGAATAAAATTTTCTAAGTTTAATTTAGATTAGCAGGTTTGTTTATTGCAGAGCGGAAGGTCTCGGATAATATTTTACCCTCGGGGTTCAAATGCTTCGAAGGCAGGACCTGCTAATGAGATCCTTCCGGGCAGCCTGCCTCGTGTTTTCCGCGTGGAGCGTTTGATTTATCAGCCGGTGTACCTTCGTCCTGGGAAAGGACGAAATGGATTTCCACAACCCTCGTCGATCACTCGAAAGAACAGGCAAGAGTGGACGTTCTCCTGGTCACTCCTTCGTCAGGAATACAGACTGAAGCCGGGGCACTATATTCGAGTCACGTGCCGGAAAAGGACTCATTTTAACTACGATAATTGAAAGGAAGACCTTGTTTCCGTGCGGTCTTCGCCATATCGTTCCTTATCGACCTCATTTGGACTTCTCAGAATTATTAAAATACTATCCAACAGTTTGTTACATTTCTCTTATATTGATAGTATAATTTATTTATAACGCAGTCGCACCGCGATTTATTCGAAACGACTCGTTGCGAGAATTATAGAAAAAATAAAATATTTTTTTATACAAAGCGCAACTGTGAGAATCGAAAAAATAAAATTACATAAAAATATTATAATTTTGAATCGCCGATTCTTGTAAAATGACATTTGTGAAAAGAAGCAAAATAGAAAATTAATTTCAGACAAATAGAGAAGCACTATTGTTTCCACATAGTATTAATATAACAATCACTGCATCTCACCGTTATACTGCTAGTTAGAATGTAGACATATCGAGTTATTCTGGTCACGTGGATCGAAGAACTTCTTCCCAGGTAAAAGGTAATTGAAAAGAAGACCATCGGCTTTCCACATCTCTCGTCCGCTACGGAACGAGTTCGGTCCGATCGTTTTCTTACTTATTCAGAAGAAGCCGTTTCATTGATTTTGATTGCTCCGCAATCAATTGCAATGCCCGACAACTATTCACGTCTGTACCGTCGATTGAAAAATAAAATACTCGAGTGGCAAACGTTGGAAAATATTTAAATCATTTTTAATCTTAACGGTTTAAATCAAGTGTTTTTTTGTGGAATTTAAGTGGAAAATATTCTCCATTTTTTCCAATAAAACGACTAGAAAGCAGTTATTCAATTAAACGATATATTAGTTTTTTATATAACTATTTTTTTTCTTTGTAGATAAACTTGTTTATAAAAAAAAATATTCTTGCAAAATTTGAAACTCTGTTTATGATAACATTTTTCTCACATTTTTCTCTGATTTTTTTTCGACAAAATTCTATTGTATAAATATTTTCCGTAGTAAAAAATTCAATAGTACGCTACTTCAACCGATCCTCTCTATTGTTCTCTATTTTGAGATGTAGTATGCAAACTTTTATACGCAATAACAGATTTGAAAAATTATTTTATTTTACACAGTCATGTTGTAGAGCAAAAATAAGAGTGCAAAAAAAGAGTATATCATTTTTGAAGAGCAAGCACTCCATTCTTGTACGTTTCACACATTTTATTCAAAAATTTCAGTTTTATTAAAGCAGAGGCGTTACTTTTCAGTCCATTCTCGCAATCGAAACGTATTGGAGATATCATCCCTCTGTCACACATAAATGTCATTGCGCACAATCGGCTGGCGATTTTCAGTAATGTATAAAGTGCGAACTTCACGCGGCCTCGTCTTTCGTCGGCTAGCTCGAGCACGAAATGCATCGAACTTGCAGTAACGAGGAAAACGGCCACGCCTGTCGTTCGCATAAGTCGCGGCTGGATTTCTTCGCTCGGCTTGACAGAGGTTGCAGATGGTATCGTAAGTTTCCGTGAACTTTAATTATCGCGAAATAAAAGAATAAAACTTCGACTAACTCGTTAGAAGTTAGCGACTGCAGATTCCCCGGGGATGAAAATTATGCCCGTGCGTCTCTCATTCGCAGCAAATTTAATACCACGTAATAACGTCGAACTCCATGACCACGCGAATTAGTTTTCTGCTACTTCGCGGAAGCGGAAGGATCGCGCTCTTCACGGGATTGCGAGCCGGAAGGAGGACTCTGTCGCGATTAACTTCCAATATGATTTCGCAAACTTAAATCCCTCGTCTCGACAATATTTTGTTTTTAATCAGGAAGAAAAAATAAAGTTTGGCGGGGTTGTGTATTAAATAATCTTCGCTGAAAGAAATTACGACAGTTCAGACGCATCGAACTTAATGAAAAAATCGAACAAGATGAAGTCTGTTTTATAGCTCGATAAAAAATCAAATTAGCTTCATATTTAACGACTTGGAAATCAATTGTTAATGTCAACATATTTGAACAAGTATAATTTTTTTACACGCTGAGATATATTTAATAACTTTTATGTCCTATATGTTACATGCAATTAACATGATTATAGATTGCGACATTTCGCAGTTGGAGGAAGAAAATTGCGACTTGTATAACCGTTTGCGACCGGTAGAAAACATAAAAACTTTTCTAATATAAAGTTTGTCCATCAACACGATAGATGGATTTCGTTCTTCATATAATACTAGGCACGTAAAGTCATCGTTGTCGCATGTGTCCGTGTATGTTCTATGTCGGCGAGAATAATTAGACAACACAATTTATGTCATTTCTAATAACAATTTTTTTGCAACGTCGATAAAGAGTCTTTGAAATAATAAAATTTAATAGACCTATCGTAATAGCAAAAGGATAATAAAAAAGATCGGGAATATCCAAAAGAAATTTTCAATCAACGTAATATCAAATATTGTACATATCATCTTAAATAATATTACGACTTTCCAAGTACTTCATGTCGTCTTTCTTCGGAGATTTATTCGCGATCTGCCGCACTGCAGGAGAATAGCGTTCGCAGCAGTACATTTTAGACTACTTGATTTCATTCCCGTTTCTCACTTTGACACTCGGCCACCTGGAGCTAATTAAGCTCGGCGGAACAATCGATTGAAAAGTTGGATGGCCCTTCGATAAATTTAATCAAAAGGATGAGTGCGAGCACGGTGGTTGCGACTCCTAACTAGATGAAGGACTCGGCGAAGTTTTCCACGGGATTTTCTCACCGGCGCAAAATGGCGTGCGGTTATGAGCGATGGAACGGCGGTGAGTGCACTTTTTCACTCGCTGGAGGGACGAAAAGTTTCGTAGATATCGAATAAGTACTTGCGGAGGGAAAATGGAAAAAAAAAATCCGCCGAATGGCGCTAGCGAGGCTGTCGGGGCGAAAACGCATATGACGAATTTCCACATTTAATTCCGTGTCGCTCTTGTATTTGATTTTTTTCCCTAATGGCTGTGTATAACTCTTTTTTTTTTTTTTTTGCAAAATCGTCCCAAAACACGATTTCCACCGGTGTCCCAAATTTTTTATCGTTTTACGATCCAAATATGTCATACGGGAAATGGGAGTTTTGCGAGAATTTTAAGTAACATTACCAAACCAGTCAGCGGTTTGGCGTGAAAAATATTTTAAGAGAGATTTGCATGAGAGCTTTGCAAATGACGAAATCGATCGCGAAATATTCCCACGTTTAAGGCACGACTTCTGGATTGATTTATCGCAAGCGCTATACTTTACATTTATCGCGCGCATGCAATCAAACGCCTGATAATTATAATTAGAAAATGCTAATTAATGCAGTTTTATTTGAAATGTCCATTTGAATAATTTACTCGACTTACACAATCGTTTTCGCAAAAGAGACTGAAAAGAGACTTACATAAATGGTTAATTATAATGAATGTAATATAAAATGTTATCGCGCGTAGGAGTGCTACTGCATTAATTTGCATATTAATGAGCAAAGTAATCGTAGACAAGTAAAGTAATATCGTCTTTAGAATATACATAACATCGTTCTATTAATTTCAAGATGGCTCGGAGCGATTCCGTGTGTATATTTGACAACGTTAATAGCCTCGAGGGTTTGTTTGCCATAGTATTATTACGATAATATTCATTTACACTTCGCGACGCAAAACTCTCATATTTCGCGAATCGCAGTCTGAACGTTATCTGTTATTCTCTATTTAATAATACAGGCACCGGAATCCTTTACGACCAAGATAGTATCGTGATCACGTATAACCATTTGAGAAACGCGAATCTATTAATCTCGTATCGATTGGCGTACGCCGCGCAATATTGTGTTACGTTCTGATATAGAATCAGCGGTATCCTATTAAACAATGTTATTAATCCACAGGTCTGTATCATAATAACAGAAGAAACTTACAACGCGAAGACTGCCATGGCAAATATATCAAAACTTTACACCGAAATTGCGCTTGCTATTACGTTGCATTAAAGCAGCGTATAATTTTATTCTCTTTTAGTGATTTTTTTATTAAACGTTGACTTATTAAACGCCGCTTTGTTTTATCGCATTTTTTTATCTTTATAGAAAATAGCAATCATAATTTATTAATTTTGCGCAATTTAAAAATTTGCGTAAACATTCTTCTTTGAACGATTTATTCGAACACGTTTACTTTTAGCTTCTACTTGCAAACAAAAATTAATAATATTTGTTAAAGAAATCTTATTGTTTCGACAAGAAACTCCAATTCATCTCACTTTCAATTCGTATCAATTTATGATTTAATTTTATGCGAATGTAATTTTCTTTCAGTGATCAGTAATGTCGTAAATCTTATATTTGGACATATCGGCTTTAACGGCTCAGAATCGAAACAAGTAAACGATCTACTGCTGACAGTCGATGTCACGTCAATATATTCACGCGAGCAAATGCCATTGCCTTTCCACCTTTGCCTTTTCTTTTCTGTGTATCGTTTCACTGTAGCAATTAGCCGATTTAAGCTGCACTCTCTTCTTCAAATTTTAATCAACATTCTCAAACAGTCTCTCTAAATCTTTCCATTTCTCGAACGTTATCAGCCTCACAGAATTTAGTCACAGCGAAAATTAGTTATCTCTCTTAAAACACTTATCGTTAAAAAATTCAATATTGTTGATTTCTGTCGCTTAAAATCTTGATGAGATTTAATCATTTTTGTTTTATCGTCAACTATGAAGAGAAATATCGATCTATGCCGGTATCGATTTTATATTTTATGAGAGTGCGATATTATATTTTCAAAAGTGTTTTGCGATCGAGCTATCGATGCGTTCTCTTTTGATCGTTTGCGGTTGGAAAGGATTCTCCGAGACATCAGTAAAGACGACACGCAGAGCAATATTTCGCTGTAAAAATCCAAGTATCCGAGGTATTTTCTTATGAGAAGCACGAGGAGTTATCACGTGATAATGTGAGTATAAAAGACTCGCGCCATTTAATGCGAAAGTAATGAAAACTCATTTTCTTCCCTGCGACGACAGACAGTGATATGAAGTTTAAAGTTTTTAAGCTCTAATAATATTTCTGTTATTTGTGGAAACAATTTCACAATTCTCTTTTATATTATAAATTACTATAATAATTTAGCATAATGGTACTCGTTCTAAAACAAGTAAAGCAACGTGTGTTAAAAGTTATTTTGTTTATAAAAAAACCAGGATTTATATTAATTTTCCATCGATCGATAAGTTTTGAGAAAAAACTCGTGATTGATATGTCAGAATACGAACGCACGGTGCACGCTCACGTTAATTTGTGACTCGGCTGGCGGTCCTCGTCCACGTGTCTTTCTAGTAATTGACAATTTCGCACTCTAGCACGGGCAGTAATTAAGCTGCCATGTGTGCAGCCCGATGTCGATTTTTTCGTCCTCACAACGGCTACGGATCTCCGTCGACCAATCCTGGGGTTGGAGCGAGCCAGTCCGTTCGATTTCGCGCGGGCTTCTTTTTCTCTCATTCGGGGAAACGCGACAATTAGTTTTTGAACGGCTTTTGCTAATCCGGTGTTTAAAAAGACAAAGAAAGAACGTAAAAAGATGCATTCGTTGGAAAAATAATATGAACGTGGTACGAAAAGGTAGATATGTTACACAAGAGACTTATAGTCGTATTTTATTATATTATCTTAATTTATTAAATTAACAGTTTAACCACCGCGTAAAAGTTTCCAAATGTTTGAAGATTGGCATGTTTGCGATCCATCGTTTATGTATACAATTTTTATTTAAAAAATCTTCTAATATATAATTTTGTATTTACATTGCAATTATATGTGTAAAATTGCCATTTAGATATCTATACGAATAGAAGATTAGAAGATTTATAACACAAAATTGAAAAATAAAATTGCCGACCCCTAAAAAATCTTTTGAAGAACAAGAATATATGTAATCTGCGCGATATATTTGATCTTTCGTCATATTCTGTGACCTACATCGCGTAAGGTGGCAGGATCGACGTGTTTCTTCCGGCGCTTCTATCTGGAAAACATACTGGAGCATGGCGAACCGATATGGCACATCGATCCCTAAACGAAGATTATATGGGCCGCCGAATTATCTCATGCGGCTGGCTGATACGAGCAGCGAGGTGATTACACACGTATCTATCTGCACACCCGCTGATTCTATAACCAGCTGGCTGGTAACGCGATGACGCACCGCGAGAAGCGGGCGGGAGCGCAGCAAAGCGTGCTGGTGTGAAACGGAACGAGCGGGCGCAAATTGACAGAAACACTCGTCCATCTATGCTCGACATAGTCACGTGTCCACAAAGTGCCTATGTCGACGGGAATTAAATATGCAGATGGCTTTGATGCACTCGCGTAAATCGATGAAAGCCTATGTCGATACGGCACACGGAAATTTTTGCATCACGCGTAACGTTTTTTAGGGATTTTTAGAGAAAATTTGCGATCTCGTACGCTACGAATCGGCTATACCGATTTTTTGCGTCCCCGCTGATTCTGTCTTGTTGTGAATAAAATGGATGGGGGCAATATTTGTGCAGCATACGTGAGAGAACACCGTCCGTGCGAATCTGTGCGCGACCTGTAATGTATATTTGCTTGTTGATTTAAGGATGCCTTTTTTCTCTATCGACGCCAACTACTTTCGGAAACAAAAATGTAAAGTTTTGTTGCGACAAAGAAACTATCAAAATATTAAAGTATTTTTCACTTTATTGTAAATATTATCTTATTGCATTTTTATTGCAGGACATAAAATACAAGGATATAAATTTCAAATACAAAAAGTTTACATCCAATCTATATTTCACATTCAATCTTCTTTTTATTATTAAATAGTTATTAATGCTGCATATTTTTTGCTTACTTAAACATGTTTATTGTTTCCACAGATAAAATTCGCAAGAAAATATAAAATACAAATCTCAATAAAAACTGTCGATATAGAAATTATTATGGAGCAGTGTCTATGCTTCTGTTAAAATTAGACAAAACGATTAGACAAAAGTGGTCCTGAGAAAAAGAAAAATATATTGCATATTTGCATGAACGCTCTTACAGCGTTACAGTGAAAATAACAAAATAATTGTCGCGGATATACTTATGTACATACATTCGCGCGTGGCCGCGTGTATTCGCGAGATGGGCAAAGAGAGTGTACAAATAAGTAAATATGTGCATATCGACGCGCGCGAGAGCTCCGTATTGTCTCGGAGAGAGAGAGAGAGAGAGAGAGAGCAGCCTACGCAACGGCACGTATGTATATACATGGCGGAACGATTGGCCAGTTGTATTCTACCGGGTGTATGTCCGGAAGTGCATGCTCCAATTACATTGTTCGTGCCCAGTGCGAAATTCATGCGCGACGTGTGTATGTGTGCGTGTGAGTGTGACCCTGCGCTCCGTAAAGCGACATAATGGAGAAATTAGTTAAAATTCCGACGAATTTCCTGCGCATCGACCAGTTGCAACTGTATCGGAATGGAGTTCAATTTTCTATCGCAACGCCGAAACATTCGTCGTTTAAATCTAATCCTATTTTTATTTAATGGTACATTAAATAAGAGAGATTGAAGAATAGAAGATAGAGTTGTAGATGCCAAAGTGCAATACTGAGTTTTTCGAAAAACAAAATGAATTTTTTTTTAAATTTAATAATTTTCCAATCTTTTGTAGTGCAATTTGTGCTTTTATCGTCAAAATTCTTCTTTAAAAATAGACATTTAAATAGTGTGTATTTTATCAATTAAATATATATTGTCCCTAGCATATAAATATAATATTACACATCGAATGTGATTATAAATATTAAATGCGCGTTTTAAAAATTGCCAGGCTCGTGGAAAATTAAAAACAAATGATAAACTTTCTCGTATATTTCATATGAATAATAAACTTTCTCGTCATTTCCGATTCCGTCGTTTACATTAATATTAATTAATGCGTTAACGACTCATTAATGTTTCAGCGATGCTTCACGAACGAGGGTGACGTGCGAGGACGGTGTCGTGTTCGCGGCTAATGACGACGTAGATGAATCCGAAAGCCGTGTACATATGGCGCCAAGGATCTTACACTTCGTTCGCGTGAGCAGAATCTTTGACGGCGAGCTGACACGTAATTTCCTCACCTTCTTCCTTCATTCCCGCTCGACTCCCGATCTCTAAGCCCGAGTAACCAAGTAAGTTTCGAAGGAATCTGATCCAATCACTTGCGGTGGATATTCGATCGTAAGATCGAGCGATTCCTTTCACGAGAAATATCAGTTGAACCCGCGAGGAGAATAAATGAGGCAGATATAACATGGTCGGAGAAGTAGAAACATAATTAACTAATTAAGAAGTTGCGAGCAGCGTATTTACACAATGAAATCGGTGTCGTAAAAGACATCGCGCGTCGATCAGTTGCTCGTAATTATGCATTTCTTGCAACCAGATGAATTCATAAATAATTATATATACAAAAACTTCCTCTTCGTTCGGAGTGTAATTTTGGAAGAAGAACCGATTAAAATCTAATTGAAATCATTCTTGTTTCGTTCAGTCTCTGGCGTCACGATATTAGAGCTTATCGTTAGCGAAACCGGTATCTGAGTTTCGCTGAACGTACACATGAATTTTACCGCGTTGAAAGGGTTGGCGTCATCAGTGTCATATAATGATGGCTCGGAGTGACATCCCGGAGCGATTACGTATCCCGCGACCGGTGCAAATCGCGTCGAAAAGCGAATGTCAAATGTCGCTATGCATGTCGCACGCGATTATAAAGCAAAGTGCCGCGGCTGTTCTCGAGTGCACACAATCGCGTATCGCGCGTGTACTCGAGTAACATAATAGAGATAACATCCCCGAAGGCACGCTCGCTTTATCCGCTACACAGGACGCGCCGGTGCGCTTTGTGTGTCGCACTCTGCCTCTCGTCGTCGGTGAGTCGCGGGTGCAGAACAATATGTACAATGGCAACATTGTTGAAAGTTAACCGCGCGATAGCGAATGGATTGCACTACGTGTGCATCGGAGATCTCTTCGGGAGAAAGAGAGAGGATTGGAAAGAAGGAGAGAGAGAGAGAGAGTGTGTGTGTGAGGGAGGAGGAGAGGGAGGGGCGGGATTGATTTAAATTTCGGCCGCAAAAGCCCCCGGAGATGGGGACGAACCGCGAGAGTGAAACAGCGCGATTTAATTGCGTTCGCAAACTATTTTCGCCCTCAATCAGTTATTTCCTTCGCTCGAGTTCGAGGACTCTCAATGATCGCGGTGTGACCCGTGGCTATTTTTTTCCCACTCGCGCAATCGTTTCGGCAGATTGGAAATTGGCGCACGTCGCTTATGATACGTCGTATGTAAAGCGCTCGTAGGATAGCCAAAATTGAAATTTAATCAGCGCCCGACAGATCAAAATCACCCGTGACGATCTTGTTAGATTCAATCAAATGGCAGATTTCAAAGCGCGGGCGAAGAAGCGAAAATATTTGCGAGACGATACGTCGTCAATTTTCAACCAAGTCTTGAAAATACTCCACTTTTAAGAGTTGCTGCTGTTTAAACAAAATTATTTATAAATTATTACTTTATTCCTGTATCGAGTCTGATTATATTTATAAATTAGTATCAATTGTTAATTCAGTGTCATTTGGTCACAAAGATCATTGAAAAATGAATATTTACAAAATTTATCTAAAATCTCGTTTTTATGTGACCTAAAATATAAAAATGGTTCTTGGCGATGCATTATAACGTTCGATACATCTCTGCTTATAGGTAAGTATATTGTTAATTAATAAATAAAGGTATATAATAAATCACACTATGGCCGCGACAAGACATGTTAAATTCACGCTTATGTGTCGTTGATCTAAAATCATAATGGCACTTTGATTACTAAAGAGCGTGCAACAGCGATGTCGCTGCATCCTTTATAAACATTCGAACAAGGCTATGAATTCTTAATGATCCGAAAAGAAAAACAATAAAAAGGCAGAGAGAACCAAATACCTAAAGCATAATAAATATAAAACTACCTTTGCACGGGCATTGAAAACGTGTAGCGAAAAGATTTAATACCGTTAAATTAGGATTCGACATGCATTGAGTTATGATCGCGAGTGGAGAATAAAACACACGGCTCCGGGAATATTGAGGACGTATCGGCGATATCGCGGGAATATATGAACCGCAGAGATAGCATAGATAAATGGACCACTTCATTAATGGATAAAGTGTTACGGCGGTAATCCTCTTGCCGCGTATATCCGCAGTTGGAACGCGAGCCAAAACTTTCCGCATGATAATTATGCAATATTGCGCGCGTGCGAGTTGCATTACGCATGTAAACGAGGCGGAGATGGTAAACACTTTACAGTTGCTGCGCCATAGAACACTTCGGCCTCTCACTGCGGAAAATAGCTTCTTATTACGATAATGTAAAATACCAAAGTCGAGAGAAGTGAGCGTTTTTTTTTTTTATAAGCATGTATATCTTTTAAACAATCTTGAAAAAGTATAATATTATTACTCGTTACGTCGAAGATTGCATTGTATGAGGGAAAAGCTTGCGTCGCAACTTAAGCTCCAAAAATAAATGTGCGCGGGTAATAAAATATGAAAGTTGCAGTAAACATGTGAAAACTTGATCGTCGCAGAACAGTAGTACATTTATCTGATAAAGAGGATCATCAGTCATCGCCGGGTTGCATAAATCATCGGAAAGTTGGCGGCAGAACGATTTGTAACGTCGGAAACGGGGAGATCCCGTATCCTCTTTACGCCCGCGCTGTATTATTTCCTCGCCGAGGGGCGAGGAGGGTGCGCGATTCCGAGAAACGGTGCTTCATCACGTGAGCGATAATTACTTGATATCAATCTAGAGCGGCGCCGCTAAGTGCCCAGCGCTATCAAAAAGCCGAACGCAGTAGCCCAGCCGCGATTTTTCGCGATAATAATAAATTTCCAGCTAAAGGCTATCGTGACCGCCGTCAGTTTCCTGGAACATCATTTGCTTTAAATAGAGCATTTGTGCGCGACGCGTCGCTCCAACGCGTGCAATTAGATTTAAACAGATGTTGTTTCAATCTCGCGACGCAATGAAAATTCCTACTAGCTAAAGCAGAGAGATATGTCTAATGAATTCAATTATTATTTAATAAGGTAGCTTAATTAATAAGATAACTAAGATATTAAGATAAAGAGATAAGATAAATATTAAATTATGTTTTTCTTATATTTTCTCTCACATTTTATATAACTTGATGGAGCTTGCAAGAGATTAATATCTGAAAAAACAATCGCAACCCTGTGTAATGTCGTGCGACGGAAACAGCAGTCAGGCAAAATTTAGTCTAACATATTAGTTATTCAATAAAACTGGATTGCACGAAGTGAAGCTTCATAAATCAATAGAATGCAAATCTGCTGCGGCAATTTATATCTGTCCTCGATATCGATGTAACGTTGATGTAACGGATGTTGGATTGTTACCAGCAGAACGTAATAAAGCGATGTATGTGTGTGTGTGTGTGTGTGTGTGTGAAATTGCAGTTCTTTAATGAAGGACTTACGAGAACAAAGTTTGACATTCCGTATAATCGCCGTTATATTAACAAAGTATAAAATATTCGTGCGACGTTTGTCTACACACGAACAGTATTTAGAGAAAATCTGCAATTATTTAACTGGAATAATCATTGCGCTCTCATTGGAAATGTTAATTTCCTGAAAATTTAGAATTTAATTCTTCCGTAACGTTTTAATAAATCGTTCAGAAAATGTTTGTTACATTTTTCGACAGCGACATCTCATTTAAATGACAAAGTTTTCGAGCACATTTAATTCTTATGTTGCCAAGTTTTTTTTCTGCGTTTTTAAAGCAACTGTTTCAATGTTATTACGAAAAGAGGCAGATGCCTTCTTATCTTAGACTTTATTTGAGAAGAGCTCCGTGCTCTCAGTCATCGTAACGAGAAATTGATACTGCTCATCGTTCCTGGGAGCACGGTGTATCCTTCGAATCGTTCGCGAACATACATGCGTTGCCGTATACAACTATTGATCTTGTATAGCGCTGTATTTGAGTTTCCACCTGAAAGCTTCAGATACCGCGACGCGTACATCACTTAACTCACCCTGTAGAAGGGGAAGATGGCATAAGCGGTACTGTGATGACAGTAATATATCAACTAAGCAACACTTACATTTTTCAGAAAAGCAGAAGAGAATAGAATGTAATGAGATAAATGATGAAGAGAAATGACAAAATATAATTCGAATATTAATATCGCCGTTTACGCATAATACACGATCTCGAGCCTTTCGGCGAACAGTCAACGAAAATTTCTTTCTCTGTTCTCTAATTTTTTAAGAGTTTGCTTTTATTTTTTTAATTCTGCTCGATTAGTGTTATTGTCGCATCATAGAAATTTCTTCCAACAATTAATTAATAAATGCAAGGGTGAGTTAAAGTTTTGAAAAAATTGCTGTAAAAATAAATATTTTGTACAAAGATTCAAGCTCATTTTTCTACATAATCATCATGCGTTTAAACATGTTTTTTTCCAACAGTTCAACAATTTTAATGCCGCGAAAAAGAAAAATCTTTTGAATGAAAAATTACCTAGTCAGGTGCCGTAATTTTAAACTCGTCGTCATTAAAAGAGCCTTACTATGTGTCCCATGCAATTCAAATCTGGCAGATTACCATGCGTTCGAATTATTAAACGATTTGAAAAAAACCGTACGAGTGGGAAGATGATTTTTTAATAACGATGAGCTTAAAACTGTTGCGCATAACTGAGTAATTTTCCAATCAAGAGATGATTTTTCGAGGAATTAAAGGTATTGGCTACTTAAAAAGACATGGTATAATTATATAGAAAAACAATACAATTTTTTAAATCAACGTATATTTTTTTATAACAATATTTTCGCGATTTTTTCACTCAACTTCGTAAGTTCCTTTAGTATCCTCGCGTATACACACACACATACACATCTCTAGTATCTATTATATACGAATTTCTGTTATTTGATCCGCAATTGATCGCCACGCGAGAACAAGAAGGGAAAACGAACGATAATACACGAGTTTCGCTCTCGCTTCTTTCTTCTTCTCATTTCCCGTATGGCATGCCACGAGATATCGGACCGAATCACGAGGAATAACCATTCAAGGAGGTAAGCTTTATATACGATCAGATGCGGTAGCAATTTATTCCCTTCCGCTGCTGCTGTTCCCCACATCCTCTCGTATGGGACTTTTCTTCGAGAAAAAGCTCATTCAAGCAGAACAACAAATACTATACAGAGCAATACATGAAACGTATTAAATCCATTGTATGAAACGTATAAATTCATTGTATAAAGCGTATAAATTTATTGTACACATTTGTATGAAACGCTCGCGTGATTAAGATAAGAATTATTATTATTTTCTTTTTTATTTTACTTGTCACACGTGTCGTAGTAACTGTTCCACTTGTTTAGAAACAAATTATTGATAACTTTCTTGCTTTTTAATTTCTGTAATGATGGCATCCAGAATCTCGCACAGCTCGCAAAGTTTGGAAAATGCATAAATTTAATTGCAAACAAGAAATCCAGAGCGGATCGTTGTGTTTCGTGACACGCGTTTAACTCATTAACTTTTTTGCTACGACAACATAATGCTATGCTGCCAGCAACTCTCGTTAGATTTATTATATCTTTTACTAGAATTCAATCTATTAATGCGAGTTAAACGTAAATATTACTCACAAATAAATAAGTATTACGTATCTCAATTTCACAATCCACCGTTTTATATCGCAAATAAATATGCATACATCTATGTCATGACGAATGCATTGAATACAAGAGTCTGCGGAACGCGAAATACAGACCTTTTTTTGTTTCATGTCGCTATATCAATTTTTCGCTGAGTTATAGCGTTTCGAACATCCGGCGCGTGTATACATGAATAAATACAGGCGTGTGTGTATGCGTATGTGGGACGCATTCCTATTACGTAACTGTTACGGTGCTACAATCATGTAAATAACTACAGTATGTTTGCGGGGTCAATAGCATATGCGATCACCATATCACTGGCACCAGAGGGACGTCAATAAGGCCCAACGCACAACAGAGAAAATATTAGGAATAAGAATAAATATTAAATATTAGGAAGAGCAATTTGGAATTGTTTTACTTCAAACAAGGGAATGGATTAATTATTTCTAATTCTTATTTCCTAATTCATAATACATTAATCCATTTCATTTTCTTGTTTTGAATATCAATTTCTTGTTTCTAATATTTAACATTTATTCTTATTCCTGATATTTTCTCTATTGAGCGTTCGGCCTTGACCGAAATCACGTGGGCCCAGATCAAGCGACAGATCGATATCTTTGCGTAGAAAAATTAAAACGAATTGAAACAAGTTTAATTTGACTGCTTTATATTTTATATAAAGTAGCATTATATTTTATTATTGCAATCGTGATTGGATTCATTACAGTATCTCATGGCTTTGTCGTCGCCGCTACCACTTGTGAAATACGCTCCCAATTCTTAATAGGTCAAGGTAATCAGAGGGATTGTGCGGGTCGTGTAATTAACTGATCGTGAGAAGAGAGAAACATCCATATATATTTTCGCCCTTCAAAGGTAGCGACTTTTTTAAAGGCTTTCGAAGCGTGTCTCGCCGGCACACATAACGTACAATACACAGGTACATGTGCGCGTCGAAATGTATGTATATATACATATTTCGCATATGCAGATCGCGCGGCGTGCGCGCGAAGAGACGTGTAAGGGGAAAAGCGGCCGGGCGAGCCGTAACAGCTTGCCTAAATTCCATCTAAATTCAAAACAGGGCTGAAATTGCCACCAACAGGCGCGCAAGGGGATCCGCGACGCTTGCGACAAGCAACGGTTCTAGCCGGCTAGACACGTCGGGTCAAAGGCCAACAAGCACGTCCGCCCGCACCACCACTTTTTAAATACCTCGCTTCTCTTCCCGTGTACAAGCTCACCCCGATATGGCGCAATATGGCATCACCACCAGCGGATGGAAAAAATAAGTTGCTTCTTCTGTAGAGAAAAAGGCGACAGGCACACCGGCGTCGTCTCGTACGCGCGACTGACGTTTAATTAAATTGCACGCTGTATATTAAGCGGAGCGAAAGGTGATGTTAAATGCACATAATACAGAGAGAGCGTTCAAAGAACTTATGCTAAATATTTCAAGCATTATATTTTATGATGAAATCGGCATCGACGTTCCTTTATCGAAAGTATTGAATAATCGACACTTCTGTTGAGTTGTGCGAAAATAAAGCTTTTTCACAAATTTCGAAGATGCAAGTGGGCTTTCAGAAAAGTTCTGTTTGTAAGTTTTTAGTTGCAGAGATTTTCACGTGAAAAACTAGAGGAAAAAAGCGCTGAGGATTTTGAAAAAATACGCTTTTATTTTGTTCTCTACAACAAAAATATTTTGAAACCATAAACAGAAATATATACAGTGCCCGTAAAAGTTTAGACCAAATTTATAGTGTGTTAATGGAGTCCAGAGGGTGAAGAAAGTTTACATGAACCTGTATACGAAAATGCTTTATTAAAAAGTTATAAGCGTTCAAAGATTTACGAGCAGAATCGTTCTTCGTAACTCATTAGACGAAATCGCTGACTGAAAAATAAATGACTCTCGGTTATTGTTTACACATCATCTTTAAAAAAAAAATGTCAACCGTACATGGTGTTCCCAAGCGGTCACCCATCTAAGTACTGACCATGCTCAACGTTGTTTAACTTCCGTGATCGGACGAGAACAGGTGCTTTAAACGTGATATGACAGTTGACGAAAACGTTAAGTGTTTTTCAAAAACAAATGCGTGATCGCTTGGGAACATCATGTACCATTGACATTTTTTAAAGTTCTTAATTAATAATTAAACTGTAACATTTATTATCAATTATTATGTGAGTAATCATACTATTCTGATGATATAAAAATGATTCGACAATATTTAATTCAATGCTGTTCAATGCTTGATCGTTAGCAAGTAATCGTTTTGAATCTCTTTCTGCTTCATTCGTCTTCTCTTTTGTTCGATTGCTTATTATTTGGTTGTATGACGTCACAAGTTTAGATAGCTCTGAACCATTGCAACATCTCGATTAGTAAAATTATTATAAAAAGTATAACTTATTTTATCCAAAAAATTCAATTTAAAAAAAAATTAAATAATCCTTATTTGTATTATTGTAAAATGTTGTGAATGAATGAATCGTATTTGTTGTTAAATTAACCGAGTTAAGCATCTAATAATAAACTTATATAAAGAATGCAATCTTTATTTCGAAAAGATAATTTCACATAGAAAAATTATAACAAACATCTTGAAATGACTTGCAAGATTTTGTCTGTTTTTTTCATAAGTTTATTATACATGTATTAACTACTTATATTCAACGCAACTGATACAGTACACTGTAATTAATTTATAAATAATTTTCAATTATCATTACACATTTGCACAATTATTTTCTCTGTTACTACTAAAAAATGTGAAGAAATTATAATAAATTTATTACATTTTTCATAATGACTTATCTTAATCTATAGCGTAAAAAATCAGGAAGTTGAAATTCTGTTGTGTGAAGTTTAAATATATTATTAGAATATATATTATATTAGAGAAAAGATCACTTTTTGATATTTAAAGATTATTGATTAGCTGTTGCTAATCAGAGTTGTGATGAGTTGTGACTGTCTCGTGATATTTGTCGCAAATATCAGTGTAATTATAATTGCATAATTCACAATAATTTTTTTTACTTTTTGCAGTTTATAATAATAATAATAAACTCATTACTTTATTTCAATTCGATAATAAATTAGAGAATTTTTGATTCTGAAAAATAAACATTGAATTTTATTATAATACATCAATATACCTAAATTTAATAACATCTTATTTTATAATTTATGCCTGTGCATATATTTCAACATCCATGCTTCCAAAATAAATTATTATATTGATTATAGTTCGCTCAATTGCCGAGTTACAAAGATTTCCGAGTTAGAAAGATATAAAAATTGTACAAGTGATTCTTTCTTTTTTTACAAAATATATTCTAATAATATAATTATACTCTCTCTCTCTCTAGCAATGTCATATATATTTTTTTTAATTGTCATCAACATCATCATCATCATCGGATATATATTTTTTGGTAACCCTCTTTCGACGGCCACCCCTTCCTTCGCCTTTTCTCCCTTTCAGTTTAATTTTCATTCTTACACTAGAATCCGCATCTGAACCGTCTTCGCCATCTGCGTAATAAAAACAAAAATTGTAAAGAAGAAAAAATTAACATAATTGTTAACCTCACAATTATACTTGTTTAAATTTTAGCTTTTGTTGAATTACTGCGCAATGATATAAATGATAAAGATATATTTACATACCTTTATCGTCTCCGTCGGAATTGTTACCTTCCTCTTCAAGGCGCTGACGTGCATTTGTAAAAACGGATTGTAACACTATCGAGTCTTCGTGAATAAGAGATGCTTCTTCGTTATAAATTTGAGCATTCTTGCAAAGCTGCATAAAATCCTTCTCAAGCTCATCTAAATCGGCATACTAAAATCAGCAGAAGCAAAATCGTTGAGTTGAATGTCCGATAAATTTGTAAAAGAATATGTAATAATCAAATACTTACTTTGCCTTCCTCGATTTTCTGCAGCAGCTTATTAATAGTCAAAGGTTTCTTAATAATTTCATAATAATCTGGCAATTCTCTTCGAGAAGGTAATTTCATGAAAGGTTCACTTAATAATCGTCCATCGCTATTATCGGTGTAATTAACAACTAACATGATTAATTTTTTCATAGCCCGTTTGAGTTTAGGATCGACCAAAGCTCCGGCACCCCTTCGTTTCTTCGGCATAGGCTCATCGTCCTCCTCGCCCTTCTTCTTCCGCTTTCGCGTCTTTTTCTTCTTCTTATCGTCTTCCTCCTCTTCTTCGTACTCGGCGCCATCATCGTCAATCGCCTTCAACCACTCTTTCTCGGTTAAGCTGTCCGTGTAATCAACTTCCTTGCGTTGTCTTGAACCTCTTCCAAGGAATCTATCTTCATCTTCCTCGTAAGTCCATCTTTCCACCTCGTCGTCATCTTTGACCAACCAGTCAGGCAATTCAGCTTCCTCTAGTAATCGCGATTTGCGATTTGGACCCAATTTAGCCTCCTCTCTCCGCCGCTCTAAATCCAATTTCTGGAATGTTTCGAATTCGCCTTCCGTTCTGGCGATCATTTGATTCACAGTCTCATCATCGGGCACTTCGTTTTCTTCTTCGTCATCGGCATCGTCTTGATGCAAGATACTCTGAAGGAACTGCTGTCGCTCAGATCCAGTAGACTTCTGATCGAACATACCAGCCTGAATAACTTTTTCGTCCATATTTAACTTATATCTAGCTGCTGCTAATATTCGCTCTTCAACCGAATTAACGGTCATTAATCGAAGTACACGCACTTCGTTCTTCTGTCCAATTCTGTGCGCTCTGTCTTGAGCTTGCAGATCCTGTAAACGCATACACAAACGTATTATTTTCAAGTTTAACATTAATTGCATATTACATTCTATATATTACGTACTTGATGAGGATTCCAATCGGAGTCAAAGATGATAACTGTATCGGCGGCTTGGAGATTCAAACCAAGACCGCCAGCACGCGTGGACAGCAAGAAGAGGAAATATTCCGAGCCGGGATCGTTGAATTTCTTTAACAGATCTCCTCTGTCCTCCGCTTTCGTTGTACCGTCCAATCGCAAGTACATAAATCCTCGCCAACTCAGGTAATCTTCCATAATTGTCATTAACTGGGTCATTTGACAAAATAGTAACACTCTGTGATTAGTAGCCTTCAATTTGGGAAGAATGCGATCGAGAAGCTCGAACTTGCCAGACGCGCGAAATAGATCGGGACTGATAACAAATGAAAGTCAAATAAATAATTCGTCACATGTAAATCGTTCGAAAGAAAAGATCGAGATAAATACCCAGTGATAACACCAGACCCTTGTGTGCCTACGTGTTCGCAGTATTTTTCTTCTATAGCTTGGAACATGAACGGATGATTGCATAACTTTCTCAACTGTACGATCGTATTCATAAGAGCTTTGGCGCCACCCTTGCCTTGCTTTCCCTTTTCTGATCCATCAGTTAGTAGCACGCCTTTACTCTGCATATGCCTGAAGGACAATTTTCACGTTAAGCCCAAGTTAATTTTATAATGTTACAGAAGAGTTTTATCATTTCAAAGGCAGATAACGTGATTACATACTTATAAAGAACCTTCTGCAGGCCGGACATATCGCATTTGATAATGTATTCCACTTTGTCGGGTAATTGTGATTCCACTTCTTTCTTCAGACGCCGCAGCAAGAAGGGCCGCAAGACTTTGTGCAAACGGCGAATAATCAAAATAGTTTCTTCCTCGTTGAGTTCCACCTGCGCGACATCGCAACGTTAGATAAAAGTACATCGCGAAGCCTAAAATTGTGCTTTACGCTATGCAAAAATACTTGCTTTTTCGCCAGTGGTCGCGAAAGGAGCGTTGAACCATTGCTCGAAGGTGCTGCAGGATTTGAAGATCGAAGGCAGCAAGAAGTTCAGCAGAGCCCACAGTTCTGGCAATTTGTTTTGCAACGGCGTACCGGTTAATAATAGTCGATGAGGAGCCAGATAGTGTGTATTCAGCACTTGCGTGAGTTTACAATGATGATTCTTCATTCTGTGACCTTCGTCAATGATCATGTATTTCCATTGCAATTTCGCTAGCACGCCCTTGTCTTTTATGACGTATTCGTAGGTCGTCAGCAGAACATTGAATTTCGTCGCTCGCATCTGTGATTGTATCGCTCGTCTGCCAGCCGGCGAACCTTTGTACGACACCACAACAACGCTCGGCGCCCATTTCTCGAATTCAAGGACCCAATTCGACAATGTCCTGGAAACGTATATTAAAAATGTAGCATGGAAATAAACTCTCACAAATATTGGCGCTTTGCCTCTCGATAAGTAAAGCTGAAACTTACGATAATGGAACAATAATAAGGAATGGACCGTTGACTTTCTTTTTTTCCATAAGATACGTTACCAGAGCAATAGTTTGAATTGTTTTACCCAAACCCATTTCGTCTGCCAGAATGCCATTCAAATTGTTGTTGAATAATGACACTAGCCACTCCAAACCCTAATGAAAGCATTAGTTAAATCGCTTACTCGTAGAAAATATAAAATGCATTACGATATTAAGATCATATAAACAAATAAAATACCTTAATCTGGTATTCTTTCAGTTTTCCATTCACCATAATACTGGCTTGCTCAGTAACGACTTCATGAACGGTATGAGCAATGCTATAATAAGTCTGTTCTTCCGTTTTATACTCGTCATCTTCAACTTTCGCCTTGTGTATCGTTTTCTTCGTTTTATCCTCTTCACAATCAAGTTTTTGCTTATCTAAATGATATTTCCAAATTATACAACTATATGTGAAAACAAATTTGAGAAAGAAATTTTAAAAACTTACGCTCAGCTTTATCCTCGTTGTCATTATCATCGTCATCGTCGTCGTCGTCGTCTTCACTGTCTGATTCAATGGGCTCCCATCCGGGATGAGCCTCTAAGAATGCTGACAACTGGCTCATCAGTGGCGCCTCGTCGCCGGTTAATGTGCGACCCGTGGCTGTTTCTATTACACCAACACGAGCGTCGTCGTTGGCCCCGCCGTCTTCGCCATTCTCGCCATCTTGCAGCTTCTTCTTCTTCTACAATCATGAATTTTTATAATTGATATTGATTAATCCCATATGAAAAAAATAATTATTCTTCAAGACGTATAAAGGTTTACATTACCTTCTTACGCTTTTGCTCTTCGACTTGCTTCCTCTTTTGCTCTATTTTATGCTGCTTTACCATTTCCGTGAGATTGCTGATATACTCATCGGTTTGAGATAGCAAGAATGCCAAACGTTTGTCTTTCTTTTGATCGATCAGTTTTCTGTATCCTTCTTCGTCTTCCGCCATAAGACGGCGCATACGCTCTTTCTCAATGCGCTCTTGTTCCTTCTTCTGCTCTCGCTCGGCATTCGCGTGATAATTAAGCACAGCTTTGTTAAGTCTAGCCAACTTTGCAACGTTATTGCGATGAAATTCCTTGAAGTCTTTGCCATGCTGTAATACGGAACTGAGAAACTCCTGTAAACGTAACAATCATATCGTTATTCGTTCGTTCACAATGACACAATATTATTTATATCATCATCGATGATTAATTTCATAATATTAAATATATCGAACAACTCACTTGATGTTTCTGTCTCCGTTTACGTTCTGCTTCCAATTTCTGTTGCTTTTCTAGTTTCTCGGTAGCTCTGGCTTCGCGCAATCCTTGTCGTTTTGTACGTTTATAAGCTTTCACATTCACTGCGGTCTCTAAGGTAGTATCCTTCCGGGTGCATGCTATAATCTGCGAAGAATCAAGAAATTTAGAAGAAAAAAATAACAATTTTCTTAATTAAAGTAATAAATCAATACATTAATTATAAACAAATACCTCAGATCTCAATTGTCTCTGGAAGTTCAGTACTCTAAGCATGCGCAACTCAATCTGGGCTTGAATACGAAGATCTTCCGGCATGTTTGTTGGTAGATTGCTAAGCTGCTCCATCCTAAGCGATATGCGAGCTGCAACCCTGTAAACAAGCATTCTAAATTCTTTATATTCTACTGTACTCAATATATATATATATATATATATATATAGTTTTTTTGTATTGCATTATGTTTTTGTGAATACCACTTTCTTTACCTGTTTTCACGTTCTTGTAATATTAGCAATGGATCCAATCCGGCAGGTTTTGCCACACTTGTCACTCTGTTAGTCTTAGCACCAGGCTGAGGTTGCTGCTGTTGCTGTTGCGGTGTCTGACAACCCGGCCTAGGTGCACCTGCGGGACCAATAACATTCGGACCTGGTATTTGCGGCCCAGCTGTCGGAGTAGGGCCTTGTGACGGATCTATGGGGCGTTGACCCATCCCAGGAGGAGGAGGCGCGCCACCTATTCACATCCGTCTTAAATCAGGATCATTCTACCCTACTTTTGTAAATACCACTTCCATTTCATTTCATTCATTATACAATTTAAATAAGATACACCGCAAGCGTTACTGCCAATAAGCATTAACATAATTGCGCAATTTAATGCGTAAAAGTTATTGAGAAGCATAAATTGAAATTAATAGAACAAATATTCAATAATGTAATAGGCATTCAAAAAATAAGAGCGCTTAAAATTTATATACGATACTTCGTACATAAATTCTAAATTCCTAATGTTTTAAAGATAAAAGGAAATGTACGATACACAAAAGTTATCGATATTTATACTATTACAGATGCAATATGTAAAAATAAAAGCCAATAAATGTAAAATAAAGAAATTATATGTAGAAAAGTCCTACTAAAGGTAAGCAAAATCATTTTATGTGGCAGCAAGCGATACAAAAGATAGAGTAGTCACCCAGAGCATATAAATATCTTGGAAAGTTTATACCTTGTGCAGCTAATGCGACTTGTTGAGGCACCGGTTGATTTCTTGCCAGTAATCTATACACCATTATCTGAGCTCTGTAAGCATAAATTAAAGAAGTTAAGAACAGTATGCAAAAGATACTTCCACATTCGTAATTTTGAGTTTCTCCAGATTTGTTATTTTTCTAAAGTATACCGAAAACATACAATCCTTCAGGATTTACATACCGCAATTGTTGCAATTGCTGCGAATTAAAGGCTTGCTTCTCGCCCATGCCGCTGCCCTGACGAGCTCTTAAAGCTAACAGCTGAGAGTATCGCGGATCTTCCTGCAATCCTTTCTCTTCCATAGAGTCGATTGCTTTCTGGAGCGCGTTGAGATTCTCTTGTCCGGGTCCGGGAGGTCCTGCGGGACCGGTAGGTCCGGCAGGTCCAATTTGTCCACTTCCAGTTTGACTCATCTGATTTACCGGAGCACCTGCGCCCATGGGCGCCGTGCTGCCGAGCACTTGGCCCTGATTTTGGTTAATGGGGCCTATCTGAGTGGTGGGAGGCTGACCGGTCGGCCCATTAGGTCCCATTTGCCCGCTTGCGTTTACATGGGTGATCTGATTCGGACCGCACGGCCCCATTTGCGTATTCGGTCCACCGGGTCCCAGCTGATTGTTGGGAATATTCGGACCCATCTGAGCACCCGGGCCCCCCTGCATCATCTGTCCGGGACCACCAGACGGCATTTGTCCTCCCGGTCCCATTTGACCGCCTGGACTGCCACCTGGCCCCATCTGTCCGCCGGGCCCGCTTCCCGGGCCCATCTGACCGCCGGGTCCGCTACCGCCGTGCCCCATCTGTCCGCTTCCCGGTCCCATTTGTCCCCCGGGTCCGCCTCCAGGCGCCATCTGGCCGCCAGGTCCGCTGCCCACATTCATTTGCCCTCCCGGGCCGTTTCCCGGACCCATCTGTCCCGCAGAACCGCTTCCAGGACCCCCTGAACCCATTTGCCCTCCGCTGTTCGAGGACATTTGTCCGCCTGGTCCGATCCCTCCGCCTACTCCGGTAGGTCCATTGGGTCCACTTCCAGGACCCATAGAAACAGCAGGTCCGCTGCTTGTCGTCATCGATACATTTCCGGGGCCACTTCCCGGGCCCATTTGGCCAAGGCCATTCGGCCCTAATTGACCACCCGGACCGCCTCCAGGTCCCATTTGACTGCCTGGTGCACCTGGTCCCATTTGACTCACCGGCCCGCCTGGTCCCATTTGGTTGCCTTGCCCTCCCGGTCCCATTTGATTGGTCGGCCCGCCGGGGCCCATTTGCCCGCCCGGTGTATTCATGCCCATTTGTCCGGGTGGACCGCCCATACCCATCTGTGTGGGTCCGTTCGGGCCCATTTGCGACGGCCCGTTATGACCCATCTGTCCGGGTCCGTTCGGTCCCATTTGTCCTGTCGGTCCGACGGGGCCCATCGGCCCGCTGGGTCCCATCTGTCCTTGATTGTTCGGCATCATCTGATTCGGACCGCCAGGGCCCATTTGATTCGGACCTCCAGGGCCCATATTGTGTCCTGCAGGGCCGCTCGCAGGCATTTGGCCCGGCCCACCGGGACCCATGTGACTTCCCGGACCGCTCGCATTCATATGTGTGGATCCCGGTGGACCACTCGCATTCATGTGACTTGGAATAGGCTGACCGGGATTCATATGACCACCCGGTCCAGGCGGACCGCTGGTATTCATGTGTCCCGGTCCAGGGGGACCGCTCGCGTTCATGTGTCCAGCTCCTGGGGGTCCGCTGGCTGTCATGTGACCCGTCGGTCCCGCGCCACCCATGTGTCCAGGTCCGGGCGGACCACCGGAACTTATATGGCCCGGCCCCGGCGGCCCGCTCGCATTCATATGACTCGGAGGTCCACCCATATGTCCAGGTCCTCCGGGCACCATCTGCGAGCTTTGGGGACCACCGCCGCCCATCTGAGGACCTGGTCCGCTACCCGGGCCCATTTGTCCCGGCCCACCTTGTCCCATGTGAGGTCCGCCAGGAGGACCTCCACCCTGCACCATATGGGTTGGACCCATTTGTCCGGGTCCTCCCGGACCCATCTGTCCAGGTCCGTTGGAACCCATTTGAGCGGGGCCAGTTTGCATCATGTGCGTTGAAGTTTGTGGTCCATTCGGACCCATTTGACCGGGACCCATTGGTCCCCCAGGAGTCTGCTGGGAAGTAGGTACTTGTCCGACTGGACCACCTGGTCCTTGATTCTGGAAAAAGAATTCAATATTGCAATGCTTAAATGCGTAAAAAAATATTTCTAAAAATTGAATGTAAATTTTTAACAATTAACCTACAATTTTTTAGCTTGGCGTTTGAAATTAAATTATTATTTTTAAAAGTATTTTCATAAAGTAAACCTTACTGATAAAAAAAGTTAATGAACAATTACAAAGTATGATAAGTCAATATTGCGCGCATCGTGCTCGATATATGCTATTATGACTTAATACAGGTTGAAATATCTGTTTTTATTTCGGTTATTAAGAACAGATTATACTTTTGACGCCAGCAACAAGCTTGACTCATCACGCTTGATAAATTATGAATTAAACAAGCATTACTGCGGCCTTTTTTATTTCGCCAAAACACGTGGAATCTCTTATGTAATCTTGCAGCCATTGATAGTAATTTATCTTCCTTATTTTGAATTTACCGAGATTAGCGCATTCACGTCACAGAATATTGTATCAAAGAAGCATGTTTATTTTTTACATAAACGTCGTCGAAATTTGATGTGGGTTTACATTTGATGTAATACAAGCGCTATAAATTAGATCGGATCTTCAAACAAGTAATTCGTGGGAATATCACGTTCTAAAAATACAACGATGAAATCGTGCAATTTTGCTGGGAATATCCCGGCTTAAAACCACGAAGAGCTGTCATATCCTGTGATACTGTGATAACAGTCACAGATAATAACGACTCTTATGAGGCAATTTTGCCGCGCTAAAAAAAAAATACACCGAATATACGCAACACGGAAAATCTGGCGCAAAATGCATGTGATCGTAAAAGAATTCTGATGCAAAAGTTGATGTATCACGTGCAAGAAAGGCATGCCTTTTTTTATTGCGGGCATATTTACTCGCGCGCAATCAAGCTCCCACGTTTCATTCACGCCGCTGACCAGGCGGTGTCACGTTTTTAAGGCATGCTACCGGTGCCAAGCCAGGGATATCATGGGATAATGCAGACGATTGACAGACAGAATGCTTGATACTAATACTTTATCTGCTGCAATTTGTGCAACAAGCTCAGAGGAGGATTTTGATAAAAATATCCAGAAATTTTCTGTGAACTTTCGATTGTTTCTGTTTTCAAGAGATAAGGCTTTTTTCTCAGAAATTTTGTTACAATTTTCTTGCGTTTAATATTTTTTTACCATTATTCTTTGTATCGACAATAAAAATGTGTCCAATTTTGATTGTGCAATATTTGACAAAAATACATTTACATCTAATATAAAATTATTTAATTACTCTCAAAGTTCTCAATTTATGAAAAATGTCTTAATGCTTCTCTAATTCTAATCTTATAAAACATTTCCAACAAAGAGAATTTTCTCGTCATCAATTTTTGAATCATCACAACAAAATTTAATCAAAGCATATATGCTCTGCTGCGACCTTCTTCGCTGCATTATGTTCGAGTGGTGTGATGTAATAGCTATAAAAAATATTGTCTATCTATTCCTCTGATTTTTGCGATACGGCAAATTAGCATTCGAATCCAGTGTAGCGTGAATTTAGAAAAAGAATAATCGATGCAGCGAAGTAAATGAATATTGTAGAGCGTCACTACTTTTCGCGATTGAGGCTGGCGGGGCTGCAGAAATCACTAAGTTAAATCGTGCCTATTGGAGCGTAAGTTGACGCATGACGACGTCAGTCTGAACTTTTCCGTGGATATATTTAATATGACAATGAAGACTAACTCTCTACCAATGATATATTGCGAAGGGCATGGAAAAGAACCCGAGAGAATTGAATATTCCTATTAAGCTGAGTGGACGCAAGCTCATAGTGGGGATGACAACCGCGGCATAAGAACGACGCTTTCGCGATACAGGTCGGTACTTTAACTGGAGCAAGCTTTCGCGAAACGCTATTTGTAAAGGATACTTTGAGTTCAAGTTGACAGAAAATTGCGAAAATGATCACCCAAAAGGAACTCGATTATTGCTACGACTTCGTCCTGAATCTCACTATACTGTCCGGAAAGGTAAGATTTAAGTACAGATTGTCATAATATTTAGTTATTTGTAAAAATCAGAATAACAATACTGTAAGAATTTGGTTTTTCTAAAAAAGCAGCGTGTAATGATTAATTAAAATTCTATTTCAGGGTTTAATTGTGTTTAGTGCAATTATATATATATAAATTATATCAATCATGAAACCTGGAAACATTCACTTCAACTTTTCGCTAATTAAACAATGTATTAGAAATCACGATAACGTTATCAGTTTTTATTTCCGAATTTTTCGGTGCCAGATAAATTATATTGATAAAAAGTTATTCTGAGAGGAAAAATCAATGCCACATTTACCTTGTTCTTGCAGAAATAATGTTAAGAAAATAATCGTGTGCAACATTACTTTCAGGTGATCCGCGATGCTTTTCAAGGATCAAAGAAAATCGAAACAAAGGCTGGTGATTGGGATTTGGTGACGCAGTACGATAGAAAAATCGAGGCGATTTTAATTGACAACCTGGCAAAGAGATTTCCAACACACAAGTGAGTCATCATTATTTAAAAAAAAAAAGTGGATTCGTTGTGTAAGAAGTTATTACACTTTAATTGCATTCTTCAATTTAAATCATTCATGTTTATATTGACAGTTTTGATAAAATTTTTCAGATTTATCGGCGAAGAAACAGTGTCGTGTTCGAATTTTCTACCAGAACTCACGGACGCGCCAACGTGGATCATCGATCCGATCGATGGCACAACAAACTTCGTGCATTCTTTTCCACACACTTGCATATCGATTGCGCTAGCTGTGGACAAAGAACTCGAGATTGGAATAGTTTACAATCCCATTTTGGAGCAGTTATTCACAGCCAGAAGAGGTCACGGAGCATTTCTCAATGAAAAACCGATTAAGAGCTCGAACGTGGAAGGTGAGCAATTCTTTTTTTCGTTCTTAATCATTTCCGCTCTTTCCTCCTTTGTTTCGCAGTTTCTCACAATTAAGATAATAACGTCGTTATCATCGATCAAGCAATAAACACGTACATTTTTACACGTCACATTATATATATATAAAATAACACGATGCACGTTTCCAATAGTTTTGCAATAATCTGTGCAAAATTTTGAACAATCCTATTTTTCGCAGGACTCCAAAATTCTTTGCTATGCTTGGAGGCTTCGTACGCGACGATGGAAAATATTCGCGACATCATCCTGGGAAGGCTGGAAGCTTTCGTCACGGTGGCGCACGGAATAAGGACTATGGGTTCAGCGGCGTTGACTCTGTGTCACGTGGCCATGGGAGCTGCGGAAGGCTATCACTCCGACAACCTGATGCCTTGGGACGTGGCCGCGGGTGTTCTTATCATTCGGGAAGCCGGCGGCGTGGTGATCGACACAAACGGTATAATATGCGATCAATCGCAAAGACTAAGTTAATTCACAAGTCATTCGCATCGCTCTTTGTTTCGATCAGGCGGAGAGTTCGACGTTATGTCACCGAAACTGCTGGCCGTCGGTAATCGCAAACTGGCGAAGGACCTCGTGAAATTGATCAAACGCGCGGATGTGAAAACCCAGCAAAGAAGGCTACTGCTGCAGACCGCGAATTAAGCGTTTCCTGCGAGGTGTCAAGATTTGCCAACTATTTGCAGGATTTCTAATGTTAATTAAAATAATTAAAATAATTGCATGCATGTTTGTGATCGAAGTGTAATGTTCTCGGTCGTGTCATGACGCACTGAAAATCGCGATAAGTGCAATGAATAACAAATCAGTGTGCCGAACAAGCAAAGGTCATGCATGGGATTAATAACGCTAATTGTAAAAGCGCACGCAAGGCCGGGCTCATAGGAGCACACCTTGCAGTTTGAGAGCAGCAGCGGACCTGGTTGAACCGGTAGTCCAGCGATATCATGTCGAAAGTGCATTAAGAAATAACGCTCGCGTACAATTGCCGGAGGCGCGCTGGTGAGATTATTTATATTTCCTACAAATTTCTCATATCCTACAAATAATGGTATATTTCCGGCTTCAAAATTTATATAACACGTTGCGGCGCACGATGTAACAATTAAAATGTACAAAAACATGTTTAACGTAATAATGTTAGCGCGATAAATAATACTTGAATAAAGTAGCGATAAGAGAAATAATATTACTTGAAAGCGTAGTATTAATCGGTATTGCAGCGCGTTGTAAAATCAAACAAAATGTAATATACGATTGAATGTAGTGTCAATAAAAAAAGAAAAACTAAGAACACGTCGAAGATCACATTTCTTCTCGTAACCCAACAAACTTCAAAAGTTTCCGAAAAACCTGTAAAAACGTCAAAAAACGTTACACGACGGATAAACGTTCTCCCAAATGTTGAGGTTCTTTCACCCGCGCTACCTGCGCAATAACGTGTTACTGGTTTCAGAGATAAGAGGAGGTAATCACGCGGTTTGCACGGCGAATCAATCATTCGTACCGACGAGACCTTCAACATCGGCTGTCATGTCGAGCGACCTGGACATTACAAAATGCTTCGAATTCGCGAAAGAGCTAACACTGCAAGCTGGAAAGGTGAGTCACGATGCAATAAAATCACTCGTGTGTCTCGCGAGCAAAACCCGTTATTGCATAATTTCTGACGAAGATAAAAGCGAACGATAAACTTGTGCTGTGAGAAGTTTCGAAAACAAAAAAAAAACTCTGATACGCTTAAGTGATAATTTCTACGCGATATGTGTGCGTAGTAAACTGTCGTGTCGTGTCGTTAACACTAGACATTCGTAACGTTAATAGCAGCCTCGTGTTTTCGAGCAAAATATTTGTAGTTCCGCGCGAATCTTTGAAAGGTGACATTGTAAAATATCACGAGCTAAAATCTCGCTTTCTTATCACGTGAATTTGAAGAGAGATAACATACCAGTCTTAATCTTCTGGAATCAAAATAATATTGTTTTCTCGGTGTTTAATTTATATTTATATTTTAATATAATATAATATTTATAATATAATATTTTTATATTCTCGGTGTTTAATTTATATTATATTTATATTCATACACAGCTACTCAAATGCGGCTTCGAGGCCGAGAAAATCGTAGAAAGGAAAGAAGCGGAGTGGGATTTCGTGACCGATTTCGATCAGAGGATTGAGAAAATGTTCATCGATGGTCTATCCGAGGAATTTCCCGATCACATGTGAGTTGCCATAATTATACAAACGTACAAATCGTTCATTAAAATCAGGTTCAATCTAGCACAACAATTGACGTATTAAAAATCAGTGTTGCGCTTTCAAGATTTCGTGCCAAGATAATTGTCGTTTCAGAATCGTCGCGGAGGAAGCGGCAGGCGCCACGGGAAAAGTGCCAGAGTTGACTGACGCGCCGACATGGCTCATCGATCCGATCGACGGGACGCTCAATTTCGTGCACACGTTCCCCCACGCTTGCATATCCGTGGGCCTGACGGTCCGCAAGGAGCCCGTCCTGGGCATCGTCTACAATCCCATGAATTCGGAATTGTACACCGCGATAAAAGGCGAGGGCGCGTTCCTGAACGGGAAACCGATTTGCACCTCCAAAGTCACAGGTGACGCACGCGTTTGCCAACACGCGCGGATGCCGTCGGCGTTTGCGGTTTCTAAAAATACCAATGGCGATTCCCGCATCAATTAGCGGAAAGCGCAACACCGCGTCACATGCATTTTTTTACTCGTGAAACATTTTTTTCACAGTTTAAACAACGTTCACCGCTCGCGTGGTATATTTTTATCGCACTTTTTTTCTCCCTTTGTTGAAACTAGTTCTACAACGTGCTCGCTGATGATTAAAGAAATTATAGGTCTCTCGATTATGCTGTACATTAATCATATCGACGATTGCTCATCATTCGCTAGGCCGTGCTTCTCGCTAGATGAGAAGCACCACAATAATTTTGCGAAAGAAAACATCTGGAATTTCTGTATCGCTCTCATTGCTTCGAACCTTTGCAGAACTGAAAAATGCAGTGCAAGCGTTCGAGATGACTGGTTCAAAACACAAGGATATCTATATGGGTAGATTGGAGGCCTTGCTCGGCGCCACGCAAGCGTAAATACAAAATAAACGTACATTTTACAATTGTTTTGAACAGATTCTCACGCGTTTTTTTTTTTTTAATTTAGAACCAGGAGCGTAGGATCAGCCGCGCTGGATATGGCGTACGTAGCACGAGGTGCGGTAGATTGTTTTCACATGGACGGTCTCAAAGTCTGGGACGTCGCGGCAGGGACACTAATTGTACGCGAAGCGGGTGGAACCGTCATAGACACGAAAGGTAAGATTTAATATACAAATATTCCACAATAATTGCGCTAACTTTTTTCAAGAATAAAAACTGCGAGAAATCTATCAGTTTTAGCGTTTTCCTAAAATATTTAAATCCAGTTTATCATCTAAAAAAACAAATAACATCAATGAAAAGGTTTAAAACTGTAAAAGCCATCCTACGCATTAAAGTACTTTTATTGCGATAAATAAGAAAACAGAGATGAAACTTTAGATTTAATTCAGAATTAGAATTGTGATTCTTTACAGAGAATTTACAGAGAATTTATAAAATTTTCAAAGAAAGTAGATTCGAGGATTAATGTGATCCGATTAGAAATTAATTGTTATAATCATTTTCAGGTGGCGTTTATAATATTATGAAGCCGAATACTGTCGCGGCGGCAAACGAGACTCTCGCGCGAGAAATGTCGAAATTAATCGTCGACACCGACTTGAAGACACAAAGAAGAAGGCTTAAGAGGACGTGACGCAAAACGAAAAGTTATTTGCATTAAATGATTCAAAAGCAGGAATGTAAAGTAGGAGGCGTGTCCCGGCTGGAAGAACGTGTCTGGCCTATCACGTAACACACCAGGAAATTGCTTTATAAACACTGATCTGACGAAGTTTACGTCAAAGTTTACGTCTCAAAGTTCCCCATTGACGCATTTGCAGGTGTCGTGCGAAATCAATCCGATTACGTTGACTAGTGCGCAATGTCGCAAAGTGTATTAATGGTCTTTCCAGTTGTTCCTCCATAAATACAATAAAATTATCCCAGGGTCGTTAAACGGCGGACACGCTATAAATCCTAGCGATTATACTTCTATTGTTACATTTCAATTAAATCTAAATTTGTGTGTGTGTGTGTGTGTGTGTGCGCGTGTGCGTGCGTGTGTGTGTGTGTGTGTGTGTGTGTGTGTGTGTGTGTGTGTGTGGGGTCAAAATAATAAAACGTGAATATAAAGCTATTAATACACAGATAATATTGAATTGATTCATAAGTGCCGTTGTAAGAAATTTTAATATTAAAATTAACGGTACTTATTTATGAATCAATCCAATACAAGTATTATACATTTTGCAGCAACTTCTAAAAATATCTTCTAATGATTTGAAATTTTTACTTGAAAAACAAATTTTCCATCACACTGTGCTATGTAGATCTAATTATTGTGTAAATATTGAAACTTCAAAACTGCTTAAACTTTCGTGATTTACATGATGCTCAAATACGGTTATAAATATTTGTTCGCAAATTACGCAGCGATATAAAGCACAATATTAGATTAAGGAAAGATAAGTTTAGTTTTCCAACACGCAATGTTGCAACGAATATATAAACAAAATTGTTCTTGGGACGTGAATCGCCGATGGCAGTAATGGGATGATTACATGTGTACGTTATACAAGACCACATACTTATTAGCGAAACAAAATATTTACAACCCACACATCTATGCGTACGCGGATTTATTATAAATAATGATCACAATAATCACCACTGCAAGTCTCGAGATGTTTAACCATTCTTTCTCACAAAACTTTTCACATTTAGATTTTTTACTAATTATTATAGTAAATCAGCCATTTTTTATAATTATTTTTGAATTAATCAATTGGTCAACTTGATGTGTTTATTAATCTATCCGATTATGACATCACAATATTATAATTACTATAATTAGAAGCAATTAAGTAATTCTTGCATGTTATTTGTCTTTCAAGAGACGTTAGAAGATAAGATAAGATTAATTATCGAGGTTCTGAAAAGATCTTCGCTGATTGTTTTATTATTGTATACAATAAATATTCATGACTGCTCATCGCGTGTTATAAATTGCTGTGCCAGATCTTCGTTACGACGCATCTGGATTCGATGCATGTGACATTTTCAACGTACGATCTTTTAAAGGCATCTTAATCCTCAAATGTTCTTTTTAACTGTCGTTAAGGTTCGATAAAGGTTATAAATATTATCGTATACGGTAAATATTATTTTTTTTAAATGATCAATAAAAAGATGTAATTATAATAAACGCTTCTTGAAAGACTTATTTGAATAAATCGTGCAATGATATCCGGTTGCTGATAAATAAAAAATGGATAGATGTTATTGTAGTATATTATTACCCGGAATGTAACATTATTGCAAAAATGTTTTTTACCAGGATAGATGGAAACGTAGATTAAGCCGGAATACATTGAGATAATTATTAAAGAATATTAAATATTTACGCAATATGTTGCAGGCGGAAGAATAGATATAGTTCAATAAGCATTCGAACATAATAGAATAAGAATTGATAACTAAAAGATAGTAATCGAGATTGTAACATGATAAGTCCTGGTTATGTCGATATAGAAAATACTAATGCGAAAATACCAATTACCGACGTTGTATGTTAATGAATCACGCAAGAAAATCATATAATTACGAATCGACTCGATTTTTCACTCACGCAATATTTTATATAGATTTTCTAAAAATATATACTATAAAAGTGGTGGCTTTAAATAACAGTGAAGCGTTATTAGGCAAATAAAGCAACGTAACGAAACGAATATGTCAATCGATAAATATAGCAAACATACCTTTGAAAACGTAAATTTGAGTGTACTTTTCATACAAAAATTATAAAATTTAATAAAATTTCATGAAATTAAACAAAAAGTGTATTATTATCACGATTCTTAAAACCGAGAAATTTATTTACTACTAAAATAAGATTATATTCAGTGTACAACTTTTACTTTTTACACTAAAATTTATATACGATTATATAAATTGCGTCATAGACGCAAAGTCTGAGAGACCTGTAATTTTCATATAACATTAATGCGCAAAATCTGCATATCTTATTACGATTTTCATATATTCTTATACGCCCGAGGCACGCTGAATCACACCCACACGGCTCCTGGACATCATCGTATAAAGATTTCTACTAAGAACTTATAATTGCCTAATCGCTTAGATATTAAACGCCGTGAGAAATAAGCCAACGAAATCGCAACGCCTATTCCGTCCTCTTTGTAAAACAATCGCATCGCCGACATAAATCTTGCATTATAGTGAGTGGCAGGTGCGTACAATTAAGTACACCTCAGAATATAAAATATCAAGGTCTATTTTAGAGCCTCATTATTGCCGTCTTACAATGCGGACAAGACAATTGCGGACGCATCTCACGACAATGTCGGTGATATTTTATTTCGCTGGTTCGTCGTCGCGAGAGAGCCGATACAGAAAATTAATTAGTACATCTGCGCCGCGATATGATCAAGGATGTGCGCAAATAGGTTGTCACTTAGTGTTCATTTTATCAAGCCGTATATCAAGCCGCCGCTATCGCGAGCAGCGGCAATTAAAAGATTTCTATACGCGAAATTTCAGAAATAGACGCGAGAAACAAAAACTACGGACGGAAGCCGCGCGATAGAACGCGTCGATCGATCGATTATCGTCCTCGAATCGTACCTGCGGCACGCTCGAGTGAAAAACACGAGGTGCTGATGCGGACGAAACAGTACTCGCGCGCGCCTTTTCCCGACGAGGTCGAAGTAGACGCGTAGTGCCCGTGTGTTCACAGGTAGTGCAAAAATGGCGCGATACGCCGAGGACGTGTACTACGAAACTGCTGTTAAATTGGCGCGCGAGGCTGCCCAGGTAAGCATTGTCTCTATTCGAAAGAAAGTCCCGTCGTCACTCGACCAAATCCAAAATGCGTAAACGTCAAGATCGTTCATCACTGCGACATTAAAAAAATACAGCTTGATATACGCTTATTTGAAGATGACGTGAATGCGATTGTGATTAATGCCAGATGCGAGATTTAATAAATCGGCTTTATTAAGATATAATATTTCAGATAATTTCTTAAAACGCGTATTAAGGCTGCGTTCGGGGAGCGCGCTATCAGCGCTATTGTGTCCTTGTTTTATGTCTAATTAACGATAAAGATAAGTGCCGAAAGATCTCACGTGTTACAAAGTGTCCGTTTTGAAGGTTTCAAAAATAATGATATAGTCACCGCTCGTCATTCCGATATTTGGTCTTAGTGAATTTTTAATGGAGTTTTGTGACTGATGAAGGTCGATTTACATTTATATAAATCAAAATTGATAAATATCAAATATAATTTAATAAACAATTCGGAAACAAAATAAAGGAAGATAACGTGAGCATTCGTTCGCGATATAAGAAAAGTCTATTCAATTTCCTGAGACGCGACGATAAATGATTATCCTGCCGCGAACATCTTTCCATACTCGAAGCAGAAAAAACAGAATGCATATCATGAATTAAACAATTTATAATCTCTAAGACTTGAAAATTATGTGCGTTTGAAACATTTATAGCGCATTTTCCTCGAAGATATGATAATCCTTTTGTATCGCAATACGCTGTATTTACATTACTTTCCATTTTACGCGATGCTCTATATTTTTGATATAACAACCTGACGCATCGCTTGTTAAATACGAATTATTCTTCAAGATTATTCGGAACTCCATCGATGGCCTCAAACATATCGATGAGAAATTGGGCGACTGGGATCTCGTCACTGAATACGATCGGAAGATAGAAGATGTTATCATTGGCAAACTTAGACGCGCGTTTCCGGATCACAAGTAATACTTTCTGAATCTTTTTTCCTGTCTCGCAATACCGTAAAGTGGAAGAATCGATAATCAGGACGTTGTGTGCATCAGATTTATCGCGGAGGAGTCGACTGGTAAAGAGCTGCCGGAGCTAACCGACGCTCCGACGTGGATCATAGATCCTATCGACGGCACCACAAACTTCATCCATGGATTTCCGCACACATGTGTGGTTATCGGCTTGGCCGTGAAAAAGGAGATGGTCCTCGGCATCGTGTACAATCCTATTCTCGAGCAGCTGTTCACGGCTAGGAAAGGACGAGGCGCGTTTTTGAACGGGAAGCCGATCCAGGTGTCCAAAGTTCAAGGTAATTTGTCTCCGCGATTTGATGATGCGATAAGACGTGCGAACGCAGATGAGTTAAGAATGTAAATTACACATAATGCATTCCTTCGCGGTAACAAAAGATTCCCAATCAGTCTGAGAATCGTGAAACGGGAGATAATTTTCATGCAATTATATTGCGCCGATGATGAGTGAAAGTAAAGTCCTTCGACAGGAGAAAATAAAAATAGAATATATTTATAGATACGAGATTATTGTCTCTTTATCTGACGTGTCGCAATACATTATGTAAATAGTAAAAAATCGAAACTACAACTAGAAAATGTGTCGCAAGGACAAAAACCAGCCACACGTGAATATTAGCTGTTTTAAGACGTTATATATATATATATATATATATATGTATATAGAATTAATGCTGATTTCGCAGACTTGTCCAAAGCTTTGGTCTGCATGGAATCTGGTTTCATAAAAATAGACGATCTGCGAGAAAAGATGGTGGAAAGAATCCAAGCCATCATCAAAGCGGCTCAAGGGTAAGTTTCGATGCGCAACGTCAGCCACTTCGAAATTGTTCCGATTTTCTCGCACTGTTTACTTCACCTTGAAGCATTCGCACTCTCGGCGTGGCGGCGCTAACATTGTGTTACATCGCGCTGGGGATCGTGGAGGCTTATCACATCGAAGGCCCCGGTATTTCCACGTGGGACATCGCCGCGGCATCGCTGATCATTTCGGAAGCCGGAGGCGTTGTCGTGGACCGCGTAACAGGTTGTTATATCTTTTCTCAATCACACTTGACGTTTAAACTGTCCCGCGGATAATCATGTCAGAAATTATATTTGTCGTTCGAGAAAAGATTTCCAAATGTATGAAATTGCAGATACGAGTGTTTCATATACAGGGCGATTCAAAATAACCTGATGTCCTTGCAATGCCATATTCTTGAGCGAATTCTGAGACGATTTTTCCTTTTACAAAATTTTGTCCAAATCTTAGTTTTCGAGTTATAATTGAAAATAGGTAGCAACTTACGAGTTCGGTACAACGGGCAGGCAGGGGCGCGCAACGTATAATGAGACTGTCAAATGTTTGCTATCGTCTCATGACGCATTGCACCGTCCCTGCCTGTCCGTTGTATCGAACTCGTAAGTAGCAAACTATTTTCAATTATAACTCGAAAACTAAGCTTTGGACAAAATTTTGTAAAAGGAAAAATTGTCTCAGAATTCGCTCAAGAATATGGCATTGCAAGGACATCAGGTTATTTTGAATCACCCTGTATATTTATTTTTATTCACGTTAGACTTGTTCGAGCGACTGTTTAATTATTGTTTTTTTTGTCACCGTCACCGACTAATAATGCTCCTTTTGTTTTCGTCTTGTTTCAGGCGAACCGATCGACATCATGAAACCACGAGCGATAGCCGCGTGCAATGATAAGATCGCCCACGATGTCGTTAGAATTATTCGTGAAGCCGATGAACGGGTGGAGATGAGAACAAAATAATAGTGTCAAGTGATTTTTAAATATTAAATTATACCATATTTAAAATTGCTGTTTTGTAGATCGAAAGAAGAACGTTGTATTTTCAAAAATAAAAATAATAACACGAGCAAAAATATATTTTATATCAACTTCATCGATCGAATATCGATAACCCAAAAGAAAAGTTTACCGCAGTATAAGTCGTCCGTAAGTTTCATTCTCCTCTTCGGAGAATGTCACCAGTTTCGTATTTAAATAGAAATATGTTGACAGCCAGATGTTTGTTCGATAACACGCCAAGTCGAGTTCTCATCTTAAACATCGTTCCGATAACGTGAGATTGCACGTATAATGTAAATACTGCGTGTAAATAGCAATAAATCCATCTGAACTCAGCAAATAATAAATTTCCTCGATCAAAAATTTTTTTTATAAACAGTTGACACATTGTCTTGTTGCCAACAGTCGACTTATTGTCTCTTTTCAAAGCTATTAACAGTTAATCGAGAAAAAGAAAGGAAATTAAACAATACAAGTGTGAAATCTTTTATAATTAATAAATCCATCTGAACTCAGCAAATAATAAATTTCCTCGATCAAAAATTTTTTTTAAACAGTTGACACATTGTCTTGTTGACAACAGTCGACTTATTGTCTCTCCTCAAAGCTATTAACAATTAATCGAGAAAAAGAAAGGAAATTACATAATGCAAGTGTGGAATATTTTATAATTATGCTCGCAATTAAAGACATGTACGGCAAGGGGTGCGTTCGGGGAGACGCTATTAGCGCTATTTAGCGCTATCGACTGTTCACGGAGCTAGCTGGTAGTGCTATCAAACGCAATTATGACGTCATTAATGGTAGTGTGATATGTCATAACTGCGCGCTATCAACGTTATTCCTTCCGAGGTAGTGTGTTGGTAGCGTTAGCGTTTGCGAGCTCCGTGAACAGCAATAGCATAGCGTGGTAGCGCGCTTCTGCTAATAAAAATGGAGCAAAATCGTAAAAAAGCAATATTAACAGCAGTAGCACTTATAATGCAAGAATTAATAGATTCATCGTCTGAGAGTGATGATGGTGAAGAATGAAAAATTATAGAATAGAGTATAAATGTAAGAAAACATGTACCATGTCTCAGCATTAAAAATTAAAATATCGGCATTTCTCACATTTTCCGTTGAATTATCAGATGAATGTTTGTAACAAAATTAGGTGTTATTATTTCCAACTAGTTTAATATTGGACAAAAGATTTATAATTGGACTGGATCTTTTGTCCAGCATTTAACGTGTTGAAAATAATAACACCTAATTTTATTACAAACATTCATCTAATAATTCAACGGAAAATGTGAGAAATGCCGATATTTTAATTTTTAATGTTGATACATGGTACATGTTTTCTTACATTCATACTCTATTCTATTATTTTTAAATCTTTACCATCATCACTGTTAGACGATGAATCTATTAATTCTTGTATTATAAGTGCTACTGCTGTTAATATTGCTTTTTTACGATCTTGTTCCATTTTTATTAGCAGACGCACGCTACCACGCTATGCTATTGCTGTTCACGGAGCTCGCATTCATTAGCGCTATCTTGGCTCCGTGAACGGAGCTAGTAGCGTTAGCGTTGATAGCGCGGTAGCGAGCTGCCCGAACGCACCCAAGATCTATTTTTTGATCCGTTTTCCCCGCTGCGTCCAACGACCACAAAATCTCCGGACGAAAATTGAAATATCACGTTTCCAGGATGTGTCGCCTAATTATAGAAATTAAAGGATAAAAAAACCGGTGTTAACGGAATGTTCGGGGAAATCAGAATGGCAGATATGTAGAATCCTCGGACTCGCGCGTCGCGTGCGCAATCAACTTACGACATCAGTGTACCTTCCAGCTTGACGCTCTGACGTCATATCAATGACGGGATAAAACTTTCGCGATCATCGGCCAGATAAAGTTTCGGCGTTCCCGCGTTCGGCACTCATTCGTGCATTCGAGCTGGCACGTTGACAGTCGAAGTTTCGCGGTGCGATCGTCCGCCCGGTGTTGCGATACCGAATTGACAAGTGCTGGCGAAATTGTCAGAGTTTTTTACAGACCGCGATCGCTTCGCATCCTGGACAGCCGAATACGCTCGAAGATGATCGACATGAAAGAATTGGACGAGTGCTACAGAGTCGCTGAGGAATTGGTCCTATATGCAGGAAAGGTGCGTTTTTTACGCGAAACAATTCGCAAGCATTGCGAAAGTATTGGGAAAGTGCGCGATAGTGAGAAGACACTCAGAGATATCTGTCGAGTGATAATCACGAGTGTGAGATACTAGAATTGATTCGGTGGATATTTCAGAAACCCCGCAACTTCTCAAATAAATAGTTTTAAACGTGCGCTGCTAAGAACTCTGCAGTAGCATTTCAAATAAACTATACTACTTTTTTTCTAATTTTATAACAAGTTGCATCACGTATGCCATGTGATATTTGCAAATGTCAAATATTTAATTTTATAATTAAATAATATTATATAATAATATTATTATATAAAATTTAATTATCAAGTCTATTAACGAGATACCTTATATTTCTTGTTACACATCATTGTCGTAAATTTCGTCAGCTACTAGTTAAATTAACGAGTTATTAATTCACATATTGATGAGTAATTGATATTTAATGTGTATGAATTTATCGTACATTATAAATATGCAAATTGCAAAATTTTGAATTTTTAATGCATCTTTCTTCACGCTTAATAAATAGAAAATTTAGTAATAAATTTTGTTAACAATAAACAGTTACAAACAGTTAATAGCTGGTCTCATAAAAAAAGCAATGCGCTCTCTCTCTTTCTCTCTCTCTCTCTCTCTCTGAGCACCATATAAATGTATGCAAAATATACTAACAAAATTTCATTTATCGCAGGTAATAGAAGATGGCATTAATACGAAAAAGAGCACCAAAATTAAGGGGATCGATTGGGATCTGGTCACAGAATATGACCGCAAGATAGAGGACAAATTAATAAAACAATTGTCCGCGCAATTTCCATCCCACAAGTAAGTTATTGTGAGTGGCGAGCAATCGATAACAGGGATACGACAGTTATAACGATCTGTATTTCGATCTTCTAGATTTATCGGCGAAGAAACGGTGGCGAAAGAAGATCGTCTGCCACAGCTGACCAATGATCCTACGTGGATAATAGACCCGATAGACGGCACCACGAATTTTGTGCACCGTTTTCCACACACGTGCATCTCCGTGGCGTTGCTCGTGGACAAAAAAGTGGAAATCGGCATAATATACAATCCTCTCATGAGGCAATTTTTCTCCGCGAGAAGGCACTGTGGCGCCTTTCTTAATGGCAAGCCTATAAAAACGTCAGACGTAAAAGGTAAATTATACTTCCTTTTTTTTTTTAGATCAGTAATATGCACACAACAGCGTGATTGATGTAACAACGATGAATAACAGAAATGTCTGAAACAATTTTCATACATTACTACGTCCTTGTTGAAAATAAGTGTAAAAAATGCCATTTTACGGTCCGATGGAAGGTCATTCATTAGAAATCACAGAATACACTATATGTATATCAATTGATGTCGCGTCCTTCATAAAACAATCTCTTTCAAATCTCGTATGAGCTACAGTCAATTTGCCATCCATCCGAATAATTACTCCACTTTAATGTGCGTAACATTTCGAATTTAAAAATCATACAAGTAATACATCTTTCCTCTCCAGATGTATCTCAATCATTAGTGGCTATGGAGCCATGGCTCGCGAAAGATCCGCAGCATTTGGCCAGCGTGTACAGCAGAATGCATGCTTTGATACAAAACACTCATGGGTAATGCATTTAAAAATATAGCGTCCATTTATATTAAATTAAGGCCCGATTGCACTGGCGTTATTTCGGCTTTAAGCGAGACGTAAACATGTGTCTGTCTTTAGAAAGAAAGATAGACACATATTTAAGTGTCGCTTAAATCCAAAATGATGTTGGTGCAATCTGGCCTAAAAAAATATTGTTTTAATTAGAGATGTATCGATTTAATTATATGTTAATGGCGAATTGTTCTTTAGGATACGATCACTAGGAACAGCAGCACTCACGTTGTGCTACGTAGCAATGGGAGCTGTGGAAGCATATCATATTGAAGGCATAGATGCTTGGGACGTTGCAGCCGGAAAATTAATAATTGAAGAAGCAGGTGGAATTATAATTGATACTGCTGGTAATTATTATTTACATACTATGCTAGATTTCATCTTATCGTCTTCTTTTTATCCAAAAAAAACCCTTACTAAGTATTTAAAAATCTATATTTACAGGAGGAGAACTTGACATAATGACGCCAAAAGTTATAGCTGCGTGTAATCAGCAAATTTCACAGCAACTTGTAGATCTCTTCAAAAAAGCTGATTCCAATGTACTTAATAAGAACTTGACTTGATTAAAATAAATGTTTAACTGACATATACAATGTATATTCTATATCACGTTATGCAATATATGTTGTATGTCATATTACACTATTATGCAGACTTAAAAACACAGTATTATTAAGAGTGGCTAAACAAAGTTGTATTATATTTATAAAAATTGTATGCTAGAACTGAGATGTCTTGCAAATATAATTATAATACTTTTTGTTAATTACTGATGTTATTATAGTACATTTTGACAGCTAGAATTAATGAATGTTTACATATTAATGAGTGATTATTATATATAAGAATTATTTATTAATATCAAATTACTCTTTAAAGTTTAAATCCTATCATTGTAGAATATCATATTCTACAAAAATCTCTTCCCCTTTTTCATATATCTCGTAACTTATGTCAATGACACAGACATAATTATTATAAGTAATACATGCCAAAAGCACAAATTCATTATAACAATCAATAAATTTATCATACCTGTGGACCCATATTAGGTGGCATCTGCTGTGGATGAGGCGGATAATTCTGTTGTTGAGGCGGAGGTTGTTGTGGTGATTGAGACATAGGTGGAGCTCCTTGTGACATTGGTGGGCCACCTTGATAACCTTGCGTCGGGCTATGAGGATGATGTTGCGGAGGCCCCATTGGACTGCCTTGCGCATTAGAAGGAGATGGTGCCTGTTGCGGAGGACCCATGGGACTAGGAGCTTGCGGAGGTGGCATAGGTGAAGACTGTGGCGAAGGACTCGCCATATTATTATGCTCAAAAGGTTCCAGTTTATTTAAGAATCACCTCCTAAAAATAATCATAAATATAAATGTAAGAGTCTCTCTATGATTCTATACGCACCTGTATAATGTGTAGATGTAAATCTATATAAAGTTTAAAAAATATTTCTAATAAAAACCTATTTTACAATAACTTTTTTTTCCATGTGAAAATCTATCATTCTCAATATATGTATGGACATATGTATCGACAACTTATCATTTCACGTTACGAGATACCTTTCTCTCGATTTTCCTCTCCAAAAAGCTTAAGGAACACTCGATGATCGATTACAAATATATAAAAGCCATGTAGTAATAAATAGAGATCCAACGTTTTCTCACGGAAACAAAGCTCAACCTGCATCGGAGCTAGTAACTGATGAAGCCATTGCGGTATTTTCTAGGCTGCGTCCGGTATTGGTGCTCGATACTTTGCGTTTTACGTACCGTTTCAAAATTCCGTTACGGCGAAAAACACACAGGATTCGTTTCTATATGCCATCACACGCGCACACTTCTTATCAGAGATACAGAACATCAAAAAGAGACGGCATCGAACAACACCAAGAAATACACACTACCGGCCATTTTGCTACTTGACTCGCAGCTTCGTTATCCAATGATGAAATATGGCGACTTCAAGTACAAACTGTAAAGAAAAAAAGTACTTTGATCGTTTCCGGTCACTAAGCCAGATGGCAGTATTAAATCCTTTGTCCTAGAGTCCCTAGAAATACTGAAAATTAAGAAAAATAACAAAATAAAATACCAAATCCTTATTTCTAGGGACTTTAGTCCATCAAAACAACTAGCGGATCCACGCTGCGGATTGGCGACAGCAGAGAGAAGCCTGGAAATCGATTCTGTAGGTCTGTTCTTTATAGCTGAACTAATTATGTGGCTGCACTAGTTCAGAGTTTATCTTTTTCCCTCCACATTGGAAGGAACTAATGCAGCCAGTTTAGCTATAAAGAACAGATCTATAGCGTTTTCGATTATACAGGATTTGAACGACCCAGGGTTGGTTAATGACGTCATTGCAACCTCTCCACCAATGAAAGACTTGCATTTATAGTAAAATAGTGATTGATCAACCCTAGATCGTTCAAACCCCGTTTATTCGAAAACGCTACTAGAATGTTTACAATAATGTTTTTAGTCTGGGTTTTACAAATGATCATCGCTAGCCAATCAAAAACGTTGCGACAAAGACAGATATCTTACGTCAATACAGCTCTCTTTTTTGCCTAGGGAAATCATCCCCACTCCTTCAAAGCTGTTCAGTTGTATATAGTTCAATAAGCTCAATGTGTGTGTGTGGAACAAACCCAGTGTATAAAGCAAGTGAAAACAAGAAAATGGCTTTGGCCAAAAAAATTGGTGGATTATCGAATCAATTATTATTTAAGAATAAAGTATTTTTATACAATTCAATAAGATGCTATTCTGACAAACGTAAGTGTAATTGAAATAATCACATGTTTTATGTTAAATTGAGATTGTATTGTGTTAAGTTTTGCTAAACATTGATAAGGTTAAGATACTGTTATTATGTAAGTAATTTAGTTATTCCACAAAAAATACAGATAAAATTTTATATACTAAATGTAATGTACTTGCATGTAAAAGTATGTGGAAAAGTAGCGAAGTAGTTGATGTATTTTCTAATAATTGTATACTGAGAAAGAAATTAACCAAACGTTTTGTATGATCTGTCATTAGCGTTACCATGGAATTACCTCTGGCAGCCAGATAAGTATTCAGAAAAAGATCACGATAAAATTGCGAAAAAGTTTAATATGCATCCAAAAGAATATAAACCTTTTTCGGATAAGGAAGCATGTGTTGGTGATTATCCAGATATATCAAAGATAGGACCAGCTGCTAAAGACCCATACTATCCATATGATATGCCAGTATATAGAAAAAACTATCACGAAATGGTAAATTTGCATACATATAAGATATTTCTAAATTATTTTAAGCAAATTGAAATCAGAAAACAAAGAAGATGAATTAAAAGATCAATGAATCAAAAACAAGATATAAAAACAATTGTAGTCAGAGATATTTGGATATATTTTAATCTGTTATCTGTATTTCATTATATTATGTTTCTTTTTTCAGCTACATCCCGATTTTGAAATGATGGGTGAAGATCGTTTTAGTTTTGGCTATAAGTATAGAATTGATCTAGCCTTAGCATCAGCAATATTTGTGGCATTTGTATGTACTCTTGGACTAATTACCTACATAACGGATCCTTATCCTTCATTTATACCTGTGGTAAACACTTTTATCTATGCATTTGATCAATCTATTTTGAACATTAATTGTTTCTAATCAATACTATGTTTAATCAAATTGTGTAATATTTTATTAATATCTATTTCAGATGGAAAAGCAATATCCACATAAAGGTGAAGCACATTATTCATTTGAACCAACTAAATAAATTGTGTATATAATGAATAGCCTCTGATAGATACAATAAACTTGTATGCAAGATACAAAACAGTGTCTGCAATATGTAAATACATAATATTTATAACAACATATGTCTCTTTATTATAACATTTCGGCAACATTACAATTTTTATTATTTATTATAATTTTAATTAATTTTCCTTCCAATGTTTCTCCTTTCTTTTTCTGCCTTGTAGAACAATCTATTTCACTTTACTACTAATTATTTTTCTTTAAAAATATTTATTAGGCATCTTGCATACACAAATAGCTTCATGAAGTACTTAATTATTTCACTGATTCTCTATCTGGATCCTATTGAAAATAATGAGTGCGGTAAAAGAGTTCATGGTTTACAGTTGTAAAAAACTACATACCATCGACTAACACATTTTTATTTCACTTCTTCGTACATTCATTACAAAAAAAGCAATAACATTTGATCCAAAATTTGTATGCATACAAATCTTCAATATGTATTCAGAACATAAAAAGAGAAAGAGAAAAATGATGTCGATAATACTCATTAGTGTTGGTTGAACATTAATTGCATTGACATCGAAAGATCTTCATACAAATTGTATCCATTGTATCATGACGTACGTTGTAGTATACACGACCATAATGAAAATACAGATTAGAAAAATATGACGATGGGCTACGGAATAAATTGTACAATGAAACGCGTGAGCATGATATATTTCATGTGTCGATTAAAATCCGTCACAATTATCGTTATAGCGTAGTTAAGGACGTCGAATACAACACTTAGTAATATCACGTACTTACAAATGATATGCTTAATCAATTGTCCGCTTCCGTTATTTTCAGTGATTACACATCTCATAATGTTTGATAGTCTTGTAGAATGAGACACATATATTCCGCAAATACTAAGTAGTATTCCATTTTGCCTGCACCCGCCTTCTTTTTGACGTCTAACAGTAAAATACATTTCGACAGATATAATTGAATACGTATATCACGAGTATAAAGATGCAATGCTGTCAATCAGAAAATAATTGAGAGAATCTGCTATAACTTGGATTTCACATCTTACATGTCGCAAATACGTGGTACACATTAATAAATTCCAAAGTTTATACCTTTATCGTCGCGTGGCAATTGCACAAAGTAGCTGTACTTAAAAATGATATGAGCCCGAAGGAATTTCTTATTAAATGCAGATATTGCTTATTCAAAATATGAGCGTTTCCAAATATTGGTTATCAGTTATTATTCTGTAATACTTTCTTCTTTTTGCTTTTACGCCAGACTGAACTGTTTATTATTGACTAGATGTTTATCATGGACATCAGAATATTACACAGTAAATTCAGATCTGTACCTTTCATGGTGAGTTGTATGCATATTTCAAAAAATTATTCACTTCAAAAATTGCAACTAATTCTATATTTTTAATTAGTCTCCAACGTAGTCAACAATCTTCTATTATTTAAAATGTACGGATTTTGTATTTTTTTTTCTGCACTATATGCAATGTAAAATTTATATTACAATATTTTTTGATTATTATTCGTCTGAAATAGTCGACTCATCTGTGTGATTACGCAGCGCAAGTAAAACTAAATCAATTTCTGGATCATTAAAATTACTTTAAATACGGTACTTTAATACATTTCTTATTCACTTTCTATCTTTTTTTCTATTTTTTTTTTTTCTAATTTACTGCCCTACAAGTAGTGTTCCGTAGATATGTCATCTTTGTTGCTGTAGTAATAAATATTCTGATGGAACATAAATCAATGAAGCGTCGATACGCAGTTTTTTTTATGTGTGATACTTTCTAATACTTACCGTGAGATCTATGTGAGTGCAAAGTTACATACATATATCTTTTGACAAAGAATTGGTAACACATCGATAGCGATTATTACTTGTTTTGGTACTTATCGGTATTTGCTACTAATAAAAGACGGCCCAAACTGACGCAGCGATACAGCAGCGGGAAGGTTCCTTGCGAGACGATCGGTCTCACATCCTTTCCCGCAGTGCACCTTTGCGTCGATTTGCGCGGACTTGAATTGCCACTTCCTATTTTAACAGTACACGCAGAAGAACGTTAATCCATTTTCGGCGAGAGTTATTTGATTCAATTTTATTGAGTTTTTCGGCCGAGATGCATGTATGACCGAGCGAGGAAGCCCATGTGTGGGACAAATAATTTTGATACAAGTCCGTCTCTGATGTAGAAACTAGTTTTGCCTTTAGACCTTAAAACGCTTAGATGTGTGTGTGCCGAGGTATACATTTTAAATATTGACAACATAGTTCGTTCCGTTGTTAGACTAGATTACCAACATATGCATATATACAGTGTAATAAATATTGTACGATCGACCTCCGAACGTGCAAATAAACCTCGCCTTAAAATCCGAGTATGCGGTAAAATTACACGATATATATGTAATATATATATCACGTGTTTAATTGTAATTTTTTTTTTTTTTTAACGTTAACAGCAATTGCTTTAGAGTCCATTTCATTCAGACTGTCATTTTGAAGCTAAGACATTCAGCAAATAATAGAAAAAAGAAAATACAGCTACGTTACCGCCTAACTATGTTACTCTCTAGTTTATTAGTCAAGTATCGAGCGTAAGAAGAAAGCAGTTGCGGTAATTGTGTTTCGTCTTCTTAGCAACTCAATTTCCTACTTGCAAAGCAGCTTAATTGCCTATCTAATTAGTAGATCGAGTCTAACTTCTTCGTTGCACATTCAATGGATCATCTCACTCGTATTTTGGTAATATAGTACTTAAGATTATTTACTTATATATTCGTTCGTAATATGTAAAAAGGAAATTCTGCCAATAGTCTAACAGAATCTTCATGCAATTATAGAAATTATGATACAGTGCCGATCCGTACAATTGTCTCTCGGGAAGGTCTTTCAACTATTAACAGAATTTCTAAAAAATATTGTACAAAATATAAACGGTTGTTTATCAACATTGGAAGATAAAGATGTCATTAGAAGCCTATATGCAAAAATATGTATAACAGCTGCCTCGAGAAACAATATGATAGAAATTGAAAAAAAAAAAAAAAGTAGATAAGACACAAGTCGATTATACGATCGCTTCTCATTTAATGCAAAAATTAAATTAAAATATAGTATAAAAAAAATTATGCATGCGCTGTATGCGAACCTAAGATGGCATCACAATGATTCAATAAACTTAAAAAAAATTACTAGCCTGATGCAATATACTGTACATTTACAATTATCGATACAATGGTAGATACACGCGATATAAATTCATGAAATTATGTATACAAGTAAATTATTTACAGCGTTAATAGATCTCTGCTTAATGCTATATTGAGAAAAATCATTTCGACATTAGCTAGAGTGGGCGAAAACATAAAACACGCACACGCATTCACTCATGCACCGGTAATGAACTGAATACTGACGACAAAGTAGCAATATGTGCGCTATTGTTGCTGCATACTTGTCACATATAATGTGCGTAAGCTAGCTGTTTTCCCGCAAGATTCTACAATGATTTCGTATCATAAATAAGTGGCATAAACAAACGCAACGTTATGTACAATTTCATTCATATTGCGTATTCATTAGCCAATTATATCACATTAATTTTTAAGAATTTCTTTTCCGCACAATGTCACAAGCGAGTGTCATGAATGTCGAGGATGAAGGGATTTATGCAGATCTTTCTATCTAAGTTTGTGGGAGTTCGCTCGGTAGAATTCAAACTATTGACACTAACTTTTATACGTATATGGCAGCTTTTCAACTACTTTTTAAAATTTTGCGTATCTATCCTGGCAATTAATTTCTCTGGATTGCTATTACCCGTGTTTTGTACTAGAACGATGTCAGTTGTCAACTAAATGCTTAGGCCTTTTCTGTTGCTGTTATATCACTAAATATTACAAATCTTGATGTTACACGTATCCAAGATGAAGTTTGAGAATCGATGAATCATTCATATATATATATATATTTACCGGTTATTATTACACGGGTGAAGCATTATTACCCAAATAATAAACTAAAAAAGAGATTGACAGGCGGATTCATTCACTTGATTCATTCTTGAAGAAGAGGCACGCAAACTGCTATATTTATTATTATATGGCAACATCTTCCATTGTGGATTATATCTAAAAGTGGTGTCATTGAGTGTTAGAAAAAAAAATACAAGATATATCCACTTTCAATCGTGGCAAAATTAATCCAATTGCTTGTCCCGTGGAATGTATTATGAAAATTAGTGTTCAAGTTTAGGAGAATATTTCAAGTTTTTAGTTGAAAAAATCGCTTCGAAAACTGATAAATTATGGAGTTAAATTAAATTTGGATAAAAATTTTAATTACATATTTATCTTACCCCATAATCGTTAGGTAGTGATGTGAGTTAAAGTTGAAAGCTTTGATATCTAATAACAAGTTGCCAACAAAAATGTTTTTTTTTTTTCCTATCATCATATACAATAGTATATGTAACAGTTGCGCTCAGTCGTACCATGTGTCCCGAGATATGCGCGCCAGAGCGCTAAACACGAGACTACAATGGCCCTACATTAATCAACGTAATTGGTGTTCATCCTTGTGTAATCAACAGTGTTCTGTTGACGCTCGAAAATTCGCTTACCTACATAAAGCTAGAAATGGACGTTTACATACATTTAAATAAATTAAAAAGAAAAACACGTACTACTTTATACAATTCGCTAGCAAAGACAAATAAATAAGTCGTTTCTTAAATGTATCTAGAACAGTTGAAGATCGGGGTTTCTCTCATTAATATTAGGATAAACATTGTTACAGTTTGTAAGTTAAGTATAAGTTGCATATCTTCATAGCAAATACTTCATATCGGCTTGTAACAAAACGGAAAGACTATTAAAAATGCACTGGGATAGATATTGGTTTTTACCTAGCGTTCTTCAATGAATCCGAGCTTTTGGCGTTTCGATCTCGAATTGATGCGAATTTTTACAAACGTATAATTACTTTAAGTTAAATAGTGCAGTATGTTATACTGAGCCTACTAAATACTGAATTCATACGTTTCCAATACTAAAATTTCCGTAAAGTTTAATAATACAGTAAGACACAACCTCACAGAGGTTGTCGAAAAGGGATAGACTCGCTAACCCTTTCACCGCTCTTAGAGCGTTGTAGAATTTCTCCGCAAAAAAGTATATACCTAAATATAAATCTCCTAATTCACTGTGTGTGTGTATGTGTGTGTGTGTGTGTGTGTGTGTGTGTTTCAGCCTTTCGATTTCGAGACGCAGGCAGTGAAAGGGTTAGGTATATTCTAGTTTTGCGACTGCGTCTTCTTGCCGCCACGTGGCTTGATACTTTCGGAAATCTGCCACATCGCCTCCTCACAGAGGAAATCACTAAAGTTGTTGAAAAATGTTATGATGCGTTCGTGTTTCTTGAAAGAGTACGTGCTGCAAAATATTAAACAACAATTATGCAAAAATGCAAAGCGGGAGTATCAAAATTTATTATCGAATTAGTAAAAACGGAGATAATCACCCTTTCTTAAATCTTTTCATATTTTCAACAATGTTATATTGTTGCCATCTCTTTGAGAAGTTTATAGTGCCATCTGGTAATAAATCGCTATTTCCAATATGCACAAACGTAAGATCTTGTAAAACAAGTCCGCTGGAAGAATACGCGTGCGCATTGTTAGAGAAATATACGAGGATATTCGCATTTTTTTAATAACAAACACTCACATATAAGGAATACATGGTGGTTGTGTATCTGCTAGAGCTTGTCTATAGGCTCGGAAACTGCTAGAGCTGTCGATGAGGGCGCAATACTCCTTGAGACCTTCCGTAATATGCTTCTGCCACTCGAGTCTCCTAATGGGTGCACTGTCCAGTGCAGACAACAATGCGAGATAGCTATTGAAATTGTTAATCTTCCTAAGGTGTTTCATTATTTTGATGAACTTTACAACGTATTTCTCCCTGTCTTTCGCCTCATTTTCTAATCGATGTTCTAGTATCCTAGATCGTGCCCAGTACGACATTTTGTTGAAATGCTCAGTGAATCTCGTAAGATTCGGACTTCTCTCCTCGTTCTGCTCCTGCGCCCAGATCAGCACTTCTGGAATTTCTATTTTCATGAACAAATCGGCATCGAGCAGTGTCATTTGTTCCGCGATCTGTTCGCTTTTGAAGTCCAACAGAGATGCCTGCTTCGTTGTTACACTTAAAGACGAGAGAATCGGCTGTGCCGCTTGCAGCTGCTTGAGACTGTGCTTCTCTAAAATCTTAACTCGCAACGCTTTGGCCATCGTGAGATCCCCGCTGCACACCAATTGCTGCACAAATTCCATTAGAGTTTGCAGAAGAACGTCGTCGAGATCGGATATTCTGTAGAAATAATTAATTGCATCAGATTTTATTCTAAAGCTATAAGAATAATAAGTGTGAATAAAAATTTTTGTTTACGTTAAATCACTGACGACTCTAACTAATAAGGAAAACGCTTCGCGCGCGGCTCTTTGCTTGACGACATCTGGAGAACACGAAAAACGTTGATGGCGTCTGTGTAGCTTTCGAATTAGTTCTAACGGCTGTATAAAGGTTCTGTACGTCGTTAAGAACGCCTCTTGATATAGAAAGTCTGAAAAAAAGTATACATTTCTTCTGAAATTTAGTTCATCTAACGTCTTATTATATCACACACAGTTTTCATGATTCATTTATCATTTTCATGATTAATACATCAATTACCTGATTCTTTCTCATCTACGCAGCATGTAAAACATACGATATAATAAATAATATGATTGAAAAATTATTATACATTTTTGAAAACTGAATTCGTTCATTAGTTGTGAATACTTGATCGATAAATAATAAAAGAAAAAGTACCATACCGTGTTTGTTCGCTTTCGTCGCATGGATTAGTAATGCATCGGGATGTCCACCGCGTATATCCGGCCCTTCCTCTTCCGCTTTCTTCAATACCAAGTATTTGCTAATGTCTAATTCGTCTAAAATACTGTCGTCTTGATCGACGTCCCTCAGTTCAAGAGTGTTTTCGTCAACTGATATGGAAGAAAGCGCATTACTAGCCGGCCTGGACGACGGCAATGCTGCGTCCAAGATAATATTATTATTCTGAAATAAAAAAAATTATACCGCCGTGAATGTTAATGATCTCCAATACAGCAGCCAATTTATTACATCGAGATTTACCGATTTCACTGGAGTGGAAGGTGTAACGTCTTTCTTCTCTTGCACGTGAGCTGGCTCGTCTGGCTTCAGGGGCGTTGATGTCACGAGGGGATCCGAGTTATTAATACTTTGCATACTGATCGTAGGTTTCGGCGATATCGGCGGAGGTGTAGAGTTTGATTTGATGGAACGAGATCTCTTTGGTGGTAACGCCGGCGGCAGACTAGAATTATTTGTTGCATCTACCGATACTAAAGTCGGTGCTGGAGTCATAGAAAGGCTGGAAAAGAAAACAATTGTCAAGAAGATGTTATCGAAACTATCTGTAAAAAAAAAAGGTAGGAAGAATGCATGAATTGTGTATCATAGAAATACGTACCTTGAGCTGTCACGTAATTCAGTCACGGTGTGCGCCATAAAGGAACATGATTGTGTTGTGGTAAGAGACATCTCATGTTGCTGCCATTCTGCTTGCATCGAGTTGTAGGCTGCTACAGAATGCCGAGTACCGAGACCGGAGATGAAATCGTTATTACTGTGGGAGCAGTTTCCAAACATCTCCATGTACGCCATGACTGAAATGCATTCAAGTGTACGGATTAATGTGGATTTTCGTAAGAGTTCCGAGAAAGAGAGAGAGAGAGTGAGAGAGAGAGTGAGAGAGAGAGAGTAATTCTTGTTATTATAAATTATTCTAAATAAAAACTGAATGGCGTATAATACAGTCGATGAATACAAGCATGACGTATGCTGCAATAAGATATTAAGGCACATGGTGTATGAATCGTGTAAAAACACTGATGCGCAAGCAAATATTGTCGTGTGATTGTTATTTCGATAAGCCACGTGTGTATAAAACTGAAAAAGTCAAACTCACTGGAGTAAGAGTGGAATCTTTTGAACAGCATCTTTCGTATTGCTGCGTGTCGTATGATATACTTCAACAATTGAGCTTTTGTATCGCGAAAGCGAAGTGCTGTAGTGATTGCAGGTTTCGTTAAAAAAATACCGTGAAAGTTAAGATTTCATGTTTCACTTTTAGTCGGTTTTAGTCCGTTTGTCTTGAAATAGAAATGGAAACTAAGCTTTAATTCAGTTCAACGGCTGACGGAGATGAATTAACCGACTATTAATGGAAAAGGTCAAATTAATTAAAGAAAGATTATAGCGCCCACATCAACTTGCAAGAATGATTTTTTTTACATTTGTGTTAATAAATTGTATAAAACCCATGGAATTTTTTATCTCAAATACACAAAAGTAAATCAGTATGTGTTTGATATAATCATAAAAATTCGTAATAAATATTTTTCAAAATTATGAAAATTATCAGTAATTTTCAAAAGACAAATATGGATCAATCATGAAAATAGATTATAATAAAAAATAAACAGTATTAATTATGTATATTTAGTATATTTTTCTCGATTAGCATAATCATTGAGTGTCATAGCTAAAATTTCCGCAAGAATGAAAAAATAAGCCACAAAACTGCAATTATTAATAAAAGTTCAAGCTCAATATCAAACACAAAATCGTGTTCTAAGAATGTCCTAGATAAAAAAAATAGAATAACAGTAAACATGCCGCAAGAAGCCTGGAATTAAAATTTGATGTAAATATATGAAACATAGGACACATTAACTTAGCGTGAAAGTGTTTGCTGGGGGTAGTTGAATATTGTGTGGGCAGAGGATCCCACTTACCAGAATATGCCACTGATTGGAACACTGGGGGATACAAAACAATTGCATCAGTTTTAACCCACTACCAAAAAGTAATTTGGAATGTCTACTATAATTTTATTTAACTACATCGCGATCAAATCTGAGAAAAAAGTCAAACAGTAAAGAGACATTTAAGGCACCAGATCTTGTTAAGAAAGATCCTTTTACTGTTTGATTTTAGAGAACATAAAAAGAATATAAAGAACATAATATTATTTTAGAGATTATTACATTAGTTTCTTGAAAAATTTGTCAACGTAGCATTTTTTCGTCAAAGTCGTGTAATTTTAAAATTGACAATCGAGAAATGAAGCACCAACACCAACACTCTTATTCTGCGCGCTTTTTTTATTATTGCCAATATCGATAAGTGTTAAAGAGATTACTCACTGTGACGTTTTTTCAGAGGCAGAGGAGGCGGCTTGCTGGCATCCGGACTGTCTCCGTTGCTGGTGTGCAAACTGCACGTGGATAAATGCTCATTTTCTGGTACATTATCGTACTGCGATGGCTGACGTTCTTTCCTTCTTTTGGATCGCTTCTCCGGCAACGCCGGAGGCACTCCGTTAGAATCGGACGTAGCTACCGATTCCATTTCCTGTGTACATTATTAAAGTTACGTTGTGAAGAGAAAATTAGAGTACAAAAAATGAGATAAAAATGTGTGAAACATAAAAAAAAACGTAACAACACCCACATTTACCAGTTTCTCCAATAAAGCTGGGTCTCCGTTTCCAGATACATTAGTCGTGCTAACAGTACTTTTGGAACTAGTCATGGTCTTCTGTGTAAAAATAGAGCCGTTACTATCCGAGGATGATTTGGTCTGAGAGAACGACTGTTGTTGCGCACTAAACGATTGAGAATTATAACTAATGCTGCTCTGCTGCGACGATCTCTTGGACGTCATGCTGGACGCGGTGTAACTTTGGGATGAACTTCGCTGCGAGTGCATCGAAACAAAGCCTGATTCCTGTGTTTGAGTAGACAATCGCTCCATCTTCCCTTCTATGCCTGGAACAAAATAAATGAAAAGCAAGTTTAATTAGAGCAATCGGAGACACCAAAAGAAAATATATAAAAGTGACAAGAAAGCTTGTTCCTTACGAAAAAACATTTTGACATGTTCCCAATTGAAACTAGATCTATGTGACATTTTACATAAAGTATGCTTTATAATAGCACTGTGATATGAAGTGAAAGAGAAAAGAGTGACTGTTCGATCTCGCCGTTCGACTTGAGCGAAGATGTATAAGATACTGTTTATTCATGCGGTCGGAAGGTCGATTCCACCCACGCAACTTGTTCCACTAACTATTTCAGGAATTCTTGCGTAATTTTATCTCTGGCATTTTTCCTTCCCTTTTGCATGCGTTTGCAGTTTTGGAATACTTTATTTAAAAAAAAAAAATAAATAAATTAAAACACTTTTAATTTGTATAATTTTAATTTGTAAATTGCTTCTTTCATTATCGTTTTACGTGTGTAAGAGAAATATATACGTTTTTCAAATTTTATCAATCTCGCCAATTTATTAATTTGTTTCGTCATCATGCTACTTATTTGTATAATAAAAAAAAATTACACACCAGTGAATGGACTAAGCATTTCTTGAGGCGTTTGTTGGCCTAGCAACATAGTACTTGGTATACTAGTTTCAGACCCATCCCAGCAATTACAGTTTGAAGTACCATTAACTTGCATGCCTACAATGATACAGAATATATATTATTTTGCAATAAACGCATAATCGAAGATTATAACATAAAATATAGAAAAATAAATACACAAATAAACTCACGTCTAATGTTGTAAATATATATAATAATATATTTATCAAAAAATATTAATAACGGCAATTTTTCTTTCATAAAAATAGCATGCATTGATTATCTAATATAAGTTTATGATAAGCATAATATATATATAATATATATATATATAATATATATATAAATACCCGATATTATACAAAACTCCTGAAATGTATTCATAGCTAACTTATACTTAGCTTCGGAGCTAATTTATATTTAGTTTCACATACTTTTTGTACTTCACATCCTTATTATTAACCACGGTGTATATTAAGCTTGACAATATCCCATATCTATAATAATCGCAAATTCTTCTCGATACTAAAACAGCGCGTCGCGTAACCAGCAATAGAAACAGTTCCGACAAACGTTCAGTTGTTGACTGAGACAAGTGGAATACCAAACTGACATACTGAGTAAGCGCTGACCGCTCGTCTTACACATATGGGAATGTATTCACAGCAATCGCCTTACCAGACACACATGATTCAGAAACTAAAGTACAGCGAAACGTTACTAATTGTAAGATTAGTGTCGCATGCATTTCACTATTATTTTTTGTTACAACACGATATCTCGTCGTGTACGAGATATTAAAAATTAAATTTGAATGACGCAGCGATGCGAAAGAAAAATTTCAAGTGTAAAGCGCCCAAAATACCTTGAATAGTAGCCATGAGACTTAGGTCCATACTGTCATTCAAAGACTCGTCATTTGGTCCCATTATAGCTCGAATCTCGTCCTCATCTCGGGAATGATTCAGAGCCGAATCCAAACTACCGGCGGACGCGCTCAGAAGCGACGACGAGTCCTCCGGGGATCGACTTCGAAGGGATACTCTATCAAGACTAGATGCCAGAAGACCCTCCGACTCGTCGAGGAGCTGCTGGGTCCTCGTTCTTCTCTTCGGCGGTAACGGAGGAGGTGTGCCAGACGAGCTGTTTTCCTCCGACAAACACACATTTGTTCTACAAGGGATCGGGCTATTTCTATGTTCAACCGACGCGTGATTTATCATCCGCTTGCTTATACTCGAAACGAGTGTTACCTGTCGGGTAGCGGGGGTTTCGGGGGTGGACTAGAATCCCGTAAAATCGACTCCGAACTATGCGAGCTGCGAACCAGACTACTGCTCGCCGCTGTTTGCTCCAAGATCTGCCGTTCTCTTGGCGTCAACGGTATGTCCGGCAGAGAGTTTCTTTGCGTTAGTTCCGATCCATAACCAGAAGTTCTGTAACACATCATTCTTATGTTATAATTCGTTTTGAAAACGATACTGCAAACTCTGTATTGATAATTGATCAAATTCAAATTTACACAAACTTCAAAATTGAAATTATCTCCACAAAATGCTAAAAAAGATTATTCATAATTAAAGTTCAGAATGCTGTAACACGCGCGTTATTTGGCGCTATTCGCGCTGAACGCTTCTGAATGCTAAGCGAGAAATAACGATAGAGAATTCTCCATCTAAGATAATCGTATGATTATCTAACTCTCTATTGCTATGTCACGTTCAACATTCAGCGACGTGCCATGTTACAGCACTCGTTCTAGCTTTACTCACAATCTACTCCGTTTCAATTTTCGTTTCGACATCAATATGGTTTTTTTTATCATTTTTATCAAAATATTTCATGCTAATTAATATTAATTCCGCGTACCAACCATATATTATTTCTCGATATAAAATATAAAGCCAAATTATATATAGTATTAAAATTGGATATTATTCCATTTCCAGGTTTTTAAATTTTTATACTAATGCATTCATGCTTATAATTTTTCTCTTCATTTTTAATATTTTTTTTGTTCAATATTGTTACGTGATGGCAGAAGAATAATTTTCTTTTTGTTTGTTATGCTGAAGCATGATGGTTTTCAATTTATTATATTCCAAAATTACATTTCTCTTAAAATTACCTGTTACTATTTGCCGCAGACGCTGGTTTCTGCTTATTAGCGATCTTCTCGTGCGCCAGGGCTACTAAATTTTTCACCGCTTCCTCCACCAACCCAATAACGTGCGTCACGTTTTCGGTGTCCAAAGCGGAGGACTGATCACCGTGCAATAATACATCGTCGCAGAGTTTCAGCAACTGCGCTAGTGCTTGGTATACTTGATTCGTGGCGGATCCCAACGTGGAGCTGCAACAATACCAGAATATAAAATTAGAGACACAGAAATGTAAATCGATATTTTACTTTAAATCAGATCCAAACGAGAATTACATTACTCTCTTTCATACGTGACGTCGTCATTTATCGTAAAACAGATTTCTATTGTGAAAAAAATGTAAACCGAGGGCAAATAAAATGCTGCTGAATCAATTACCGACAGGGCTCTATTTTCAGAAAATAAGATCAACGATACAAAGGGACTTTAATTAAAGGCAAGTAAAATACAATTAAGTCAAGTGCCGAACAAGATTCTTCTTTCAGGAGATAAAATCAATAATGTAAAACATCTTGAACGAATAAAGTGCAGCGAAATCAATCGCTGATAAGATTCCATTTCAAAAGGCACAATCAACACTCACCTGTTATCATAGAGCAAATAGGATTTCAACGCGTTGTGTATCGTGGTAACGGTATCGAGGACGATCGTGCCGTTGCCGGGCAGCATCTCGAGTTTCTTCTTGGACACGACATCCCGGAAGTGGAGCAGTGCCAGCTGCACCTGCCGTACGTGAATGTGCAGATCGCGTAAGGGATTCTTATCCACAGCGGTGCCGGAGTCGTTGCAGCCCGGTGCGCTCTTGTCTCGCGGCGTACGCGGTGACGAGGGCGAGGCGGCCCTCGTGGCCGCCCCGCTGCCTCCGCCGCCACCGCTGCCGCTACCAGGAGACCGCATGTGGGAGAGCTTTTCCAGAAAGTCCTCCTTGAAGGAGCGCGCACGACGCGCTAGTTTACCGCCGCGCGCCTTCCCGCCGGAGCGCTCCTCGACTTCTGCAACAAGAAGCATTCCATCTTGATGTTAGAAAATTCAAAATTATACCGCCATTTTAGATATTTCATTCCTTTTTATCTTAATTCCGCGCTCCAGAATGTAAAATTTAACGCGGCTGTGCAATATTTCAAACATATGAGCTTGATTTGAATATTTTATCACGCAAAATGTGATTGCACGTTGCGCATTTTATGATCTGATTGTGAGTAACATTTTTTACAACATTTATGTATTTTATATATTAAATTCAATTTTTTAATTTTGTAGTGACTGTTTGAATAATCCTCTCATAGTACGAATCGCGTTTCATAATTTTAACTTTTAGTCTCATATATTGACATTATATTTGTATTTCATCACTCTAAATTAGGTACTTAAGGTTTATTCATTATTTGATCTAAGTTTAATTGTGTAATTAAAAATACTACATACCACTTAGAAATATTTTTTTAAACAATATTTTGTTATGTAATAATAACTTTTCATATTTCCATGATTCAACGCGTATCAAAAAATAAAAGTGCAGAAATAAAAAGTTGACAATCAAACAAGTGCCTATATTTTGTCTGTTTATTTACTCTTTTTAAAAACATTTACACACGTACTTTTTTCGGATTAAATGTATAACGTTAACAATGGCAAATTTAAAATCTTGAAAAGCCAGTATAACTTCGCAATTCAGTGAAAGCTTTTCAAACCTTTTAGCGCAGTGATTTTCATTTGCTATAACAAATTTTAGCAAATTTAAAAATCTTTTTAAATAAAATTTAATATCTCAAAGATATAGAAAAAAATGTATTCATTATAATAATACAATATTATTTTCTTAATTATTCTACTAAAAACTCATAAGAACAGAGTCAACTCTCTTCTAACTCGTTCTATTTTCATCGCTGTTCAATTTTTTGGTCCAATTCTCGATTTTTAAAATAAAAACTCCGAGTGGAGAAATGTGCAACAGAAAAACATCGGATGACTGTACGTGCATAATGGTCGCGTCGTTACGCGCTTACAGTGTCTCGATAAAACAAAACCGGCAGATGAGTCGCCACGGGCGAAATAGCCGAAAAAAGGTTTCACCCACACGATTCTACGGTGCGCACAATTTTACGATATGCAGGCAATATTTTTCTGGATATATATATGGGGGTCAACGAACATCGAACTTCACTGCAGGGCGCAGTTATACTGTCAGCTCCGGTGCACACGTGTACGCGACGAGCAACCGTTGCACACCGCCAGACGCAGCGTTTTACCTTTTTCCACGGAGTGCTAATGCCAGCCGTGCACTTGAATTAAAACGAAAACGGCTGCGGCGGCAACGTAGCACCGGTGCACCGGACGTGTAATGTGTCTGCGGTGTTATAGCGAGATCTAAGTACCCAGGAAACGTTTTTCCACCCCTCCCGGACTTCCCGGAGAAACCATAGAACACCGATCTTGCCTTTTTTCGCCCGCCATTCGCTGCATCGTGAATCGACAATCGATAATGGTCCTTTGTGTCACGTACGAGGATCATAATACAACAGCTATTAATTTTTTTTAGTTTGGTAATATTAGTGAATTTAGTTTTATCATGAAATAAGTAATAATTTATTATTGGCAGCAACAATTAAATAATGCTTTGCATCAAATTGCTTATAAAGTGGAAAAAAATTTAAATAAAGAAAATTGTATTTCTGTAAAATTGTCTTTATATAAGAATAAAAGATTTTTGCAAAGTTGTTATTAAAAAAATATTTGTAATAAAAATTAAAACAATATACAATGCAGATCTGCTATCAAATGCATGATTCGTACATTCAACTTTTAAAACTGAGAGAAGATGATTTATATCGAAAATACGATAAGCTGCTTTCTTTCTAAGGATGCTTAAAGCTGCCATGTGTAAACCGAAAATGTTTCAATGATTTTTTTTTTTCAAGGAATTAAAGAGTTGTCAAACCGCTACAATAAATATGATTAAATAGTAAAAGAAAATAAACTGTTTAAACTTTGATAACAAATATTTATTTTTGTATAATTGTATAAATTTCTTGATTTATACTATTCAAAACAAAAATGTAAATAGAAATAATTTTAAGATACCGCATGTAAGTGCCGAATGCAATAAAAATAATTGTTGATCTTAATGCAACATTAATAATATTCACACGTACAATACATAAAAATTAAGCATGCAAATTAAATTCCACCAGTCAAGCCTTGGCGATCTTCAAATATTCTTCGCATATCACATGACATATCGGTATTGTGTATCGATCGCTCGGTTTGCTGAATAATTTATCGCAGCGATATTTTTCTGCGCTATCATCGTGTTCGATGCATCGTGATACATATCCCCCCGTCCGCGGGGCCATTTCGGCTTTCGCGCAAAAGTAATGGAAGCGATAAACATCGTCAGAATGAACTTCGTGAATTTATTACGGCGCATAAATCCCCCGCTCTCCCACGAAACTTTAGTGTTTCATGAGTAGCGTTGCTTTTGTGAACAAAGTGCTTGCGGGAAAATTGAGGGTACACAACTCAAGTTGTGTAGGGTGCCGAGAAAGAGATTTCAACGACCGCAAAACAATAAAAATACATATCACTAATAGCGGACCATTATGGAGACTATGCTATTAAATAATATGCACATATATTTCGCATCAACGTGCAAAGAAGAGAAATCGTAGCGTATTGTTTAAATATCGCGAGAGACGCGAGAGTATGCATGAAAGCTTGCAAGACAATGCAAGACTCAATGCAAATGCACTCGATTTCTACTGCGACTATCAGAATTTGACTAACCGTTGTTTAAAAAAAAAAAAAAAACATTAATGCTCTTTGTTCATCTTTATAAAAAATAATTGATTATTGTGTTTATTGTATAAAACAAAATGCGATTGCGTTCAAATGTTGGACTTTGAATATTAAGAAAAAACAAGAAAATCTTTAATTCTTTACAATTCTATGATAAAAAGATGAATACGATAATCTTGCGTAAATAAATCTTCACATAGTTGAAACAATGCAAACTATTTTTCTAATCTTCATAAAATTTTTTTAGATTTATCTTAATGTGATAACATCAAAATAAGGATAAAATATCTAATATTTACTTTGATTAATTCATCGAAATTAATTCAATTCGTAAAGAATTAAGAAAAAAATATTAGATAAAGAGAGGAAAATGGAAAAATCGAGATTTAATAATATGTATACGGACATAACAACAGAAGAATTACGCAGTATATCTGCAAGGAAAGAGAAAAAAGAAGAACAGAAAAGCCTTACAGCGAGATATAGATGCGGAAATGGAATGAAAGGAAGCCAACATTGGAAGGCAGAGAAAAAAAAGACATGCAGAGTATGTGGAAAAGGAAGAAAGAACTTTATACATATTTTGAGAGAATGTACAGCGACCAAAAGCGATATACAAATCAAAGATTTAATAAAAGAAGACAGAAAAAGATTGAGAATATAATAAAAAAGATAGAGCAGGCAAGGAAAGAGAGAGAAAAAGAGTAGTGAAGAGAGACACTCCGAGTAGCGATGATAGAAGAAGAATTTTAGCAGATTGTTGAAAGAAAGGACTGTCTTGTTATATTAAATGTGTAACGTTTAATGTTTTGAGGTTTAAGGTTGAATACTGTATATAGTGATTGCAAAGGGAGGCATTCAAAGCCGAAAGGCAAGAATTAACTAACTGAGAAAAAAATATTGCCTGATTATAGCAACTCGATACTTAATACATTTTCGGTATAAATAAAAATATCACAAACTAACCAAATATTTTGTATATGTGTGCCAAATTTATAAAAGATTACAGTTGAAAATATTGAGAAATTCTAACATGAAACACGACAAAACTCCGTTTTACTTTAACGAAACGATTTGAAAATTGCAAGCGGATTGTTTCACTTGTCGATTATCAGAGATTTTCACACGCGGCGCGGCGTTGGTTTAACGGGCACTCGTTCGCCCGGCATCACAGCGCAGTCTGCGCGAGATCAGTCGATGCGTACGCAGGTAAATCAAGTTCTATTCACGAATTCGGCCTGAAATCTCAATCAGACGTGATTTGCGCCAAAGGCACAAGGTTCGACAAGCCGATAGAGATAATGGAGATGAGAACACACAGAGAGAGAGAGAGAAACAAGAGAGGAGACGAGACGAGGCGAAACGAAAGGGAAGGGGGGCGGGGGGAGGAAACACGCGGCAGACAGGAGAGATGCAAATTGCCGTGATTGACTGCATTCACGGACCACGTTCGACTCCCACACGGTGTTATCCGTGGGAATGCGCGCACATATGGGAACGCGATACAATAGACGCGGCGCGGTTATTTACAAACCGCGACGCGCGGAATTATTTTGCGGATCCTGCGATCCCGCGAAGTGCCTATACACGTCCGATTATGCAAAACCGTCATGCACCGCTCGGTAGGAGACAAATGGAATCATTTCCCGCGGTCCTTTCGTATCATTTGTCAAGCGGTGTATCACGGCACGGTCGAGTTCGCGACATTCATCAACATTGCGGCGAGCGTTAAAACATTTGATTCGTTGTAATTGTTGTAACTCTTAATAATTTGAAACCGAATTATTAAAAGTAACAAGGATTGCAATTTAGTATGAATTGAGGTATAAAGTTGATATTTGTAGATAATTGCTTTTAATAATTACAACAATTGTGAGGATAATATAAATAAATGATAATATATGTATTAATGTATTTATAAATAATTGATTAATATTAATAAACAAATAATATAAAAATTTGTAAGCAAGACTGATAAAGAACTATGACCGTAATTTACGAGAGGAAATGTATAAAGAATTATATATGTGAACTTGTGTAGAATAATCTAATATTAACTGATCTGTATGATACATTACGAATCAATTATCGCGAGAGTAAACATTGTTTTATTTGATGATGTATTTGCGAGCGAAGCGCTATTGACTCGTGAAATAACGTGTTCTCATGCGGTGGCAAACACGGCGCTCCGCGGGACGTGATCAAGTTTGAATACGGAATGTTTAGAGTGTGGGAAAATGTGCTCTGCGAAACTTTATGACGAAATAATCATATTTATGAATACCTTCCGCTGACATAAACATTTTCCTGTTAATACATATTATTTATGTGTCATTAACAACGTTAACGTGCGTATAACAAAATAATTGCTTAATTCTTTGCACTCTATATCTAATAGATTCAACATGTTATTCTAACAAATCAATAATAAAATAAAAAAATTTTCGATTCTGCGAAAAAAATATTAAATGTTTTTACAATATAATACATTTGTTGTTTTTCTAACGTTTAACAATCAAGTGTGCGAATTATTTCACGATATTTCTAGCGGATCTGCAATACAACGCTGCAATAGAGCTAAAAATGGACAAATAATATTTTGCAAAAGCCTTTACATACTTTTCAACTGTTAAATAATTCATAATCACCTCGAGTGTCGCTAATAGCTAATCGATACGCCCCGTAATACTTTTCCTCCCCGATCACGAAACGGAACCAAATAGCTGTTAACGTCGTGTAACACGCGAGTGCTCGACACCGTGTCTTTCGACTCTCTCCGAGCCCACCCTTTATCGATCACAGCACTCTCGCTACGCGGTACTGCGGGGTGTAAATCCACCGAAACGCGCTTAAGCGAAACGCCCGCGCATGCATGCGCGGCTATGGAAAATGCAGAAAGCCCCCCGAAATGCGATCGGGCGCGATTAGAATTGCGAACAGGTGCATTCTGTCTCGACACCAGATCCCGCGCGGTCGGCCGGGCAGCGCGCGGCCGCCGCGCGGACTTTATAGCGATGCACGGAGCGGGAATATCGGGCGCCGGGGAATTCCGCACGTACTACACGCACAATACACGAGCGCGCTCGGAAAGGGGTTGCGCCGGCTCTCGCGCTCTCCTCGCATTATGTGCGCGCGCGCCCGCCCGCGCGATTGTGTCCGCGGCGAGGAGCTTTCCCCGATGATGAATGGTCGACGCCGGCACGATTAAAGGGACATACGCGGAAAGTTATCGCGGCCGACGGCGCTGTTCTCCGAGCGCGCTGCATCGCCGTGATAACGGCCGGTGGTAGACGAACGTAATATCGTCCGCGGCGATATTGGTGCCACGTGCGCGATGTGGCCCGTTAATGAAAACCTGGCTCTCGATAGCGCGGCCTTGTTAATTACACCGTCCGTCGCCCAAGAATGCGCTCCCTTCCCCCCCCCCCCCGCCAACCTCCCGTCACTCTTGATAATCTCCCCTGGCGTGCCGAGTTCATTTTTTACGAGTAATAAATGTTTAATTCTCGATTGTGCTTCTCGTAAAATCGTGGCGGATTGCATGTCCCGAGGGAAGCGCGCGCGCGCGCGCGGGCAGGAAGATGCAATCGAATTATCGTTCGAGATTAGATGCGTCGTTCTTGATAAATTATGATTAATGTATCACTCCGGATAAATTACGACGGAAAACCTCATTACATATTACGTGCACTTCGCTTAATCCCCTTAATATATCGCGGCGGTAAATCGAAATGATTCCAACTAATCTCTCCAGATTAATTTACATGTCCTCCCGCATCGAAATTGAAGCTGGCTATTCCAGGATTACGCGTTTGAGCTATAAATTATCATAGAACATATATTTGCGCTTGTTTAACGTTTCTTGCTGAAGTTACGCGAAATACGTGACGCTTAAGAAAAAAATTTATTTCAACTATATATCTAAATATTTTATAAATATTTCGCTACACCGAGAGCCGCGTTAGGATTTTCTTTCTTGGGCAAAAAATCTTTTCAGAATATTACTCGCAAGACTGAAAACGAACACGCGGATAGCTGGCGTAATCCGATACACGGCGAAGCTGTGAAAGACACGGATCAGGATTCGAATTAATTAGCAATTACGAGAGTTAATGATGTTCGCGCAAATGCTTAATAGCGCCGAGATTCGCATTTCGAGCGTTTACACAGTTGTTCCTGGCGGTGGTATTGGCCGGCGGTGCATCCCGCCAAATGGGATTTATACGAACGACATTACCGCGACTGGTAAACAACGGAAACTCGGTATAATTGTTTTATGGAAATCTCGCGTATTTACATAGCGGCTCTCGTTTCCTCCCCGTTCCTCATCCACGGCGAATTAGCCGACCGTAGGACACGCGAAATCGCGATTTCCGCGCGACTCAAGGCCCATGGATTTATCGCCGCGCAGCTTTTTGTTGTGACACAACACAGACACACTCGCGCAGAGTCTAGAGAACAATTTTTTCGTGCGCTGTCAAGCGGATTTCGTAAAACAGATTCGTAAAATAATCGGATGATTCCATTTTCGATTTATGAATTAATAAAATGGCTGTTGAAATTTTGATCAATTATGACAAAATCCATTTTCAGCGGCAACCGTGTGGGATGCATTTAAATTAAATTATTAAATTGTAGAGCCATGCATTAATGGAGTGAAATGGAAAAGAAAACACAGCGAGTGTACTCTAGTAAATCTATTTAAGGAACTCAAAGTGTTATGTAAAAAATACATTTAATTCAAATTCCATCGAAATTAAATTCAAACTTAAATTCGGTGAAACGCAAAACCCAATTCGAATTAAACATCAAAATGCCAGTTCCATAACGTATATTTGCATTAGATTATTTTTCACATAATTATAGAATAAAGATTTTAAGATTAATATTGCATGCCGAATAATTTATTGAAATTATTTGCAGCAAAGCATCATATAGTTTTCAGTAGACTAAATATTAGCAATATTGGCAGACTGAGTGTAAATTTAATCAAATAAAATACATTGCAAATTAATTTATGAATCAAAACTAGAATAATTAGATTATAAATATGTTCTATGAAATTCATAACAGTATATAAAAAAAAGCAAAATTGATAAAGTTTGCTGTTAATCTGTTAAACATTGCTAACATTTGGAATTACTTCGCCAATATGTTGTATGATTTATTTTAGAGTGCCGCTCGTACAGTGAAAAATTTCGCATTATCGGATTAACACTCGATTTTATAAGTTTTTCGGGAATGAGAGATTTCACGGTAAGCATCCTTTTTGAATTCACATGCGAACGTGCTTCTACTTTGTAAAACATGTGGAGCGCGCGCGGTGAGCAAGCAGGATGACGGAGCTTTCAGCCAGATCCGCGTTGATTACGCGCAAACGGTTCGTTAAAGCTTTTAATGATTCGTTCGTGGGAACGACGCGGATGAGCGGCGCGCAATCAAACCGGACGAGAATTTTTTTTTTTAATTTTACTCGTCTCGATGTTCGACCTTCGCCGGCGCGCGAGAGCTCTATGGAGAGCTCCCGAAATGTTTGATCTGCTGTTACGAGCATGGGTTTCCGCTAACCTGAATAATGAAAAAAGTTCATACAGAACAGAAAACGTCCGACAACGTCCCGCATCCGAAATGCAGATGCTGTTTAATAGCGAGGTCGGATGGCGTGCAGTAGTAACTTATTATTACTAGACTTGTATGTAATCGTAATAATCTGAATGTAGAGTGACAAGACTAATCAAGCGCAGAAAACTGACGGAGCGTAGCGCGCGTTCCTATAAAAATTCCTATAAACAATTTTTTAACCACGTAATTTGAGCGAGGAATGAAAGTTTTAATAAAATTTCAACCAAAAAGAAGACTAATGTAGTTTGTGAAAAAAAAAATACTAGTTAAATATGAGTCATTATTAATTTAAGGCGCGCAGCTGTTTAAATACGGACATCCCCAGCGATTAAGTAAGTAAATACAATTGAGAAAGATAAAGTATAACATTCTTTAATTTCGATGCGCAGCAACGAGGCAAAATATTTTCTGACGCCAATGGAATACGGTTGAAATAACTTCAGAATTGTAATCTACGAAAACGTTGTCAGTTCCAACAGCATATAGTTTGCGCGCGAGATTAAGAGGAGCGAGAAAAATGGATAGTAATCCGTCAAAAGCGAGGAAAACTTGACGGTGAAATAATAAAAATCCGCGAAAGTAATTTTTCCAGGCGAGCGATTAAGAAAATGTCGAATCCAATGAATGATTGCTGACGTAATGGAAGACGAAAATTCCATTCCGCGGTGAAAGAAAATTGATATTGCGCGCCGGTCAAGAAAATTGATATTAACCGTCCGGGAGTGCTGGCATTAAAGGATTTCGTGGACGACACAGCCGCGCGTGGAGCCCTACACGCTCGAGTAAAGCTAATAATTGCCTCCCGAAAATTGATTATCCGCGAGTTCGTTAACGGTGGCGGCGGTGGCGGCGGCGGCGGCGGCGGCGGTAGCGGCTCTGAGCTAATGGATTCCAGATTATTGACGGAGGGAGTGTAATCGTGGGTGGATTTACACGCCCGCAAAAAATTCTCGGGATGGAGATGATCTTGTATGAATGGGGAGCGGCACGGCTTGCAGACAATGCGGCTCGAGCATGCCGAAGCCCGTGATGTAATCCCCGAAAAATGCGCGATGTTAAATGAATAATCGCTCCGAGCGAAATGAGTACCGACGTAGGGATGAGGATGTAACATTCGTTTTTTCGGTTTGCGTACAAGCCGGTTGCAAGCAAAATCGAAGCGTTTTGAATGAGCGAACGGTGCCTGCAAGAGATTTAAAATACAATTGTGCTATTGAAATTAGGAATATCGTGGTGTTAAGAAATATTGCAAACCTACAAATAATGATTCGTTGATTTTCGAGATAATAAAGCAGCCGTGTGATTTGTGGCGTGTAGCTACAATTTAGAAAAAAGAGTTTATTTGACACTGACGTTTGTGTATACGTCACGTGTAACGCGACAGGTCGTTGTCACCGCAGTTTGCGGTTATCGAGCGTGCACTTAATGCGATTTTACAGCGAGTAGCACATAACACCTATCCACGTATTTTCCGGATGCCCGACCGAACCGAATAAATCAGTGTTCATCCTAATCCAACTGAAATGGCCCGGTAATTGTTGGCGAACTCCGTGGCGCCGTTACAGCAGTAACACTGCGGTGTTGTATTCGGAATGTGGCAAAAATATGTACGCGGATAATACTGCTAATGTAATTTTACAGCATATTTGAAAAGTCAATTTAATACCGACGTTGCATAAGCATCGATCTTATTATTTTTGTTTTGCATTGAATTTCTTTATAATTGTATCAATAACTGCACTGTTTCTTTTGTCATTGTGCTACTTCAAGATTATCTATTTTTAATGATAGAAACATTTTCGCATATCCGGCTTTCAATTTTTTATATCGATTTCCAACTTCCGAGTTTCACTTCTCTTGATTTGCGAATCTGTTTTTATGCCGTTGATTCATCCCGTATATTTGCCTGCAAATAACTATATAAATTACATTTATTTTTATCACTGCGCTATTTTAAGATTGTCTATTTTTCAGCAATAAAAACATTTTTTTCCAATTCAGAAAGCCCGGCTTTCAATTTTCCATATCGATTTTCCATTTCCACTTCTCTTTGTACACGAAAAAAAAAACTTGGACTCCTTTTTTATGTCAAGTTGTTAATTTATTCCGTGTACGCGCGCGCAATCTAATAAGCACTCTGCCATTCGATGTGTCCGACTATTTGCGAGCGCTAAACGGACTTCCGCGCGTATGTCCCATGCACAAAGTCAAATTCCGCATCCGGCCGATTAGAACGGACAGTTCGCATATACGTACGCGTATCCATGCGCCCCGGGCAAATTAATTTTCCGGGACACACGCGTGTCCCGCAGCCGCAGCAGCAGCCGAGTTCGCATGGGCGTACGAGTGCGTTCCATGACACGATCCACCCCGAAATAACCGAGAGGAGGTTGTTGCACCGCCCTACGATATACGGACTGCGAACTGTGCTTTCGCTCTCGAAAAATGCGGTGGGCAAATCAGACGGGACAAAACCTTCCTTTCGGCGTGTCGCTGATATTTACACACTTCGGTGTAAAATAACACTCACAGTAGCCGATTAATTTTGCCGAACAATATATATGGCCACTGTACTCTGCGCGTCAAAGGAATATCTGATATCATTGTTCACGCGCACACAAAAAAATGTAATTTTAGAAGAAAATTGTGCAAAACGCACAGAGATTCAAATACATCGGAACGTACTCGACAGATATTTTAAATAATATACAGATAATCCAATCTGTCAGATTTATTATAAATATAAATAGTAAATATATTCAATAAGGTTTGTTTAAAAATTGTTTAAAACTTTCTAATTGCTTCCCCATTGTTTATTAATCGAAGCTAAATTTCAAAAAATATATACAAAAATCTGAAATAAAATTAAATTTTTTGCAAGAATAAAATAACTTTTACAATTTCACAATACATAAAATTTCAATTTCAATTAGTTAGGTAATATAAAAATGCATGCATTGTGCAGATCAATATCGCGGAATATCGAGACGTTAACTAATCTCTCGTTACGTATTTGGGATTATTATGCAAACTGTTTGCAAACTATTTGCGTGTGAGCTAGGCTTAATGTCCGATCCTTGAGACGTAAAAAGCAATGATGAGAAATACGGAGGAGCATATCCGAGTTTAAAGGGCTTTCGAAATAGCTTAAACGCCGAAAGAGGATTATACCAAGATGGTGGCTTCGGACAACGAACTAAATTTAGTAAGCGAGGCCGAAACTGGTAGCCAAAATACAAAGAAACTCCGTGAAAAGCTTGAACGGAGGCTTTCAGTCTGGAAATAATTGTCAGTTTGGAACCAAATGCCGGAAAACATCGGCGTCACAATTGTGTAAAGGAAGGAAATGCTATCCGTCGCTTGCATTTTTCTTTTACAACTTTTATTAAATTTCTTACTTTATATTAAAAATTACTCAAAATAATGAACATATCTATCGTTAAAATCTAAAAAATTAATTTATAATAAAAACAAAAAATATATATATTATTTTTATAAAGATCCAGCAAATTATATTGCATCAGAATCACGTTTTTACATTAAAGTTCAATAAAGAGAGAAACGTTTCTCACGTTAAATTTGGAAAAGTCATTATTTTCGTGCGCAAAAAATCGCAGACTAAGAATTTCGCGACGCTTGCAGGGTTAATTAATATTCGGCGAGCTAACCGCGCGTGAAGATAACGTGGAAATGCGTGATCGCTGAGCTTTCTCAAACGGCGCGACCATTTCGTGCATTTCGCTTGCAACGATGCAATTACGGGGCTTTAACGTTCACGGAATACTGCGAGCCGCTGGGAATTTCATGGTCCGGCGACGATATTAGTGGGCACCGGTCGGTAGCAGGAGTGCACTAATGTCATTTCCTGAATTAAGGGGGAGAATCGGTGTTCGGTCGCACAGTCCTCTTAATAGCCATCGTACCCTCTTGAACTTGAAAAAGCTATCAAGATTTACCGGAAACGCCGATGAAAAATGTGGCTCTTAAGTGAAAATTATGACCGGTGTTTAATGTTTGCAACAGTCGTACACGCGGAAGACTCGGACTTGATTGCGCAATTTGAAGATAAACAGTATCTGTGAAGTTAGCACAACATTCTATTAATATAAAAAAAACAATTACAGTTCCAGATAAACATTCTTAATAGATAAAAAAGCAATTGATACATTTATGAAACTTTGTATCGATAAACATATACGTGTGAGAATGCCAATATTGCAATTTGCTTAATATTTCCGGGAACATTATGGAACAATTAGTTCACACACGCAAGTATGTTATGATAAATAAAGAGCGTTATAAATTATTTATTATAATAATGATTAAATATGTCGGTATTAAATAGAATTTCCTCGCGCCGTATTTCTATTTATTTTATTTTTGTAAAATATTGTAATAAATAACTTATTTTAAACGCGTTGTTTATTTATCGTAATACATCTTGCACCTATAAATTAATCATTTTATAATTCAGTTATATTAAGCTAATTGCAGTATTGGCATTTGCATACAAAGAAGACATGCGCACAAAGAGAAGTTTAATAAACGCTGCTATTCAAATCAATGTAAAACCTCGTCTACGTTGCGAGACAAATCCGCATCTTATCAAAAGCCGCCTCATAAAAGTCCCGTTCAATGTCACATGCGCGATAAAATAAATATCTTATGATATTTCAGAACGCGATATTAATTATTATCAAGTAATATAATATCTGTTTATGCAATGCGATTGTGATGACTATTTCGTACGAATGTTAATTTAATTATGATATATAATACATATCTATTAAATATCGTAATTATCGATGAGCATCGTGCATTAAATAATGAATCAAATTAGCGAAATAGAATAAATGAAGGAGGATGTTCAATTAATCTGTTTGAGCGATATAAGTTTGTAGAAAGCAATATGCAGCGATACACAGGTGAGAAATCGATCAACAAGCAATTCCACTTTCTAGACTGGAAAGTTTCTTAGTTTTCTTGGTTTTCGGCGAGTGATATCGCGTGGAAGTACGCAGTGTATCGTTCGCTCAATTATTCATCCTGTCCGGCTTAAGATGTTAAGTGCGACAGCGGTCGCCCGGATAGAGCGGACATACTTTCGACGTCGCGGAGAAACAACGTCGCGGAGTAATGGAAAAGTAATTAAAGAAAAATAATGAAAGCCGCTTTGCGATGCGCGGTAACTTCCGGCGCGATGCGGCGTTGCTGCGACTTACACAGCACAAGAGTCATTGTCACGAAATTAATTGCGAGCACCGTCTAATGGAAAACTAAGAGTTTTCGATGCGGCGCACAAATAAGATCAATTTGCGGGACGAAGACTCACGCGAGAGCAAATATTCGCGTCGGGTTTGTTTCGACGCGCAAAATCAAATTATGACATCTCACAATAATGCGTTATAGAAAGGCACTTCGAAAGAGCGAGAGCGCTGGGGGGGGAGGAAGGGGAGGGGGGGAGAGACGCATCGGACGAACATTTCGTGATGAAATTTATGCGAAACGTCCCGCGGGAATATTTCAGGTAATTACGTTGATTAGTAACGAGGCAACGGACATTGTCGTAATTCGGAAACAAAGCCGATTTTAACGAGATGCACGCATCGCGCATACGTTGATCCTACCTCGGCGATATTAATACACTTTCGAATTCGTTAGTCTTTTATATTCATTTAAAGCCAGCTCGCATATTTATTACGCTGTTATGCGTATAGGGAAAATTGTGAGATCGGTGCCCGTTAAAGCTCGCAATTTATTTGCAAATTAGCGAATTACACTAGGGGAGTAATGGTCGTAATGATGCAATCGTGCATCGGGTTTCATTTCACCTCGTATTGAAATGCAATTTAAACGATGATGCTTGGGATGCTGCGAAAGATCCGATCGGTCAAAAATCGTACAAAGCGTTATAAAGCGCTTGTATGAGCGATTAATAGAAACAACAAATTACGTTGAAGTTAAATTTCCCGCTTCTTTATATTCATTTTATATTTTTGTTGAAAAGTCTGCACGCAGAACTTGTGGAAATAATTAAATTTTTCATTCATAATAATTTGCATATTTCTAAACGATACAAGAGAATTAGAAATATGACTTGTTGTCGGAGCGGAAAAGATTATTATAAATTAATTTAAAAAACATATCTTATTTCTTTGCAATTTTTGCATATCAATTCACAATAAGTTAGTAGTTTTTACGTTCCGGCAACCGCGCCTCTGCTGTGTGCACGATAAAATCCATGCCAAAATTTTTTTTTCAAAAACAAGACTCGGGCGTCACTTCGCTAAGTTAGCAACGTTTAAATTCTCTTTAAATCTGTGTCCGGAGTAAGACATCTCATTCTGCAGACTCGCAAAGTCACCGCAGATCGCTGACAGTTCTCACAAACATCAGACACGGCGCCGTCTGGTCCGGGGCAATCGGTCGCGCGATGAAACGATTCTGCAGACGGATCGCAAAAATGCGGGCGCGGAGATGCTCCGCGGATGCGACGGGGAGATTGATTTTCGAAGCGCGACGCGATTGCAAGGCGGGAGTATCCGCCGATACTCTTTGCCGGGATGCAAACAGTGGATCCATTAAGGGCCCAGCTCGGCACCCTTACAATATTTGTGGATCCTCGTCGGAAGAGAATACCCTCAAACGGTGGGCGGCCAAATAAAGACATGAGATACGCGACTTGGATTTCTCCTCTCTGCAAATATCACCGACAGATACGCTCCACGGTATTGGATTTCCACTGTCGTATCGAGTGCAAACAACGAAAATAAGTTGAGCCTGTTATATTTTGTTGGCTGTTGTTTTTACATGAATGTAATAAATTAATGTAACAATTATATCATCGTATCATTATCAAAAAGCACGCGCGTAAAAACATTTTTCAAGTACATAAATATGTTCTCTTATTTTCACCACATTGTCGTATTTTTACAAAATTATTCAGCATTTTTCAGAAAATTATTTTTTGTGTTTGAAAAATTAGATTCTAGAACGCATAATGTAGAAAAAAATATAACAATGACAATACTATTCTGGCTATTATTTTATACAAAGTAACTATGAAGCTTTGTTAAAACAGTGAAATATTCACAGTATTTTTTCCTCGGTCAAAGACAACCATAGACGTTGACTACGTCTCGTCCATGTACTCGACGTCGGAAACAGTGGATTCATTAAAAGGCAAGCTCAACTTCTGTAATATTGAAAGAGGCAAGAGATAGCTCCTCCGGGCGAAAAACGAGAACACCGCCATTTGAGAGAAATATCTAATAACGAGCCGTCTGTGCAGTCAGGTGACACAGGATACAAGAGCGATATCTCAAGTCTTAATTATAAAAACGATCTTTTCCGAGAAAACTTGTAAAAATTTTGCGCTCCACATAACAAAACTATCCGCATCGATATTCGTAATAAGTCAGAATTCTAAGTTTCTACAAATCAATTTCGAATCTTCATTCATATCACAATGTCAGTGCGATAAATATTTTTAAATGCTTACTTAAATTACTCTGTGTAGAATTTCAACATAAAAAAAACTATTTTTATCAAACAAAGAGACTAGTTGATTAAAATTTTTATTATCACATGCACGTACGCGAATGTACGCGAATGGATGACAATAGCAACTTTGCATGTATATCTTTTATGTGCGTCAGAGGGTTAGAATGTGCACGTAAGCACGTAAGCTTTGTCTCTACAGCGGACTTATATCACTAAATCGTTTTAAATCACGTTGTACGTGAAAGTAATAAAATACTTGCACGTAATTATGCTCGAGAAAGTTCCGTGGCATGTAGAAAATCTTATCATCAAAGTAAGAGAAAATGCTAACGCTATCGCAACTCATATTTCAGCATGCAAACCGGATGTGGCAAGCTAATCGCTTGTATCTCGTAAAGAGCATAATGCTGCAAATGTCACGTGGTATATTTGATTAATTTAACAATAATTAACACAGAAATAATGTAATTATGTGTAAACATGTAATGCAAATATTCATCAGACATCATACTGCAAATATTGAATATCATACTGCAAATATTATTAAAAAAAGAGTATTATACAGAGTTTCCCATGGGAAGTTGCAGAAACTAATCAGCTGTAATTTTCGAATGTATTTAGTTAGTGAAAAAACAAAAATTGCGTTGAAAAGAGGAAAGTCTGCAGTTTTTAATGAGTATGAATAAAATTTAGTAAAATGTTTGTATATCAGTTTATTTTATTGATGAAAAATATGCTAATAATCAAGTAAGCTAATGATAAATATTTTCGAGTGCTCATCATTTGAATTTGTACAAATTCAAATAAATAATAAATTCTAACTTTTTCAGTGTGTTTTCGCTCATAACTTTATGTGTTCCGTATTTAGTACGAAGCCCCGAATAAGTACTGCTATCTAGAAAAGAAGAACTCGATAAAATAGACCTTTTCTTTCGTTGTCAGATTACTCATTTTGACACGCACAGATTTGCTTCTACCACAGCCAGAATAAAACTGCGCACCTTTAGAACGACAATTAACCGTAAGACTCTTTCTGAAGTCATGAAGAAGAGAACCAATCGTTTAGTTTCAGCAACTTCCCGTGGAACACTCTGTATATGAATATTTAATAAACATTTATAAAAATAGCCATTGCAATTATATAAAAAAAAATGCATTATTTATATTTATTTTCATTTGTAAGTGTAATCGCGCGTATCGATAAAAGATTTTGTCAAAAATTTTGTGAAAACATTTTTTTATTACGCGAATGTAATTTTACGGAAGAGAAATGTTTTCCTATTTAAAAGAGCAAATCTCGTCGAAAAATACTTTCCAGCTGACGACGATTTACGTTAGCGACCAGTGCCTATCTTTATCCGGCGACGTTGTGCGCTGCCGGCATACCAAAGCTCCTTCGCCGTTCGTGGATTTATGCACGTGTTAACGATTGACATAATAACGTGACATGTGTGCGAAGCATGTGGTCTGGGCACAAGAGAGTATATGAGTGGACCCACTCATACACAGAAATTATATGAGAGCCAATCTCGGTTAACCGACTTCCGAAAGGAAGCGCGATAACAGCGGAAAATCCACCTCTGTGAAACCCCCCATTTTTTAAATTTGAAAAAAATGATTAGAGTTCTGGATGCTGCCCGAAGAGTTCTGAATTAGAGTTTTCCGTCCATTTTAGAAAAAATTCCGCCATTTAAAGTAACGAAAATACCATTTGAAAAATCGGGGAGAGGGGGCTAACTTCACGATGCTCCCCATTAAAAGTTTCCGATGGTTGAAGTTACGGACCCGAAAAATTTCAAAGTCCCACAGAGGTAAAAATTTTTCTCGGTAATCAGCAGTTCTGCTGAGAGTTCTGTATAGCCTCTCACGAGTTCTAACGATTATCCTTAAGACTCGAAACGCTAAAACCAAAATTGAACGAGTTCTCGCTATTTTTCGTCTCCTAAGTCGAGAATTTCAAATTTAATTTTTGTAGCATTTTGAGCAGAACTATTTTTGAAACTTATCTAGAACTATAGAACTATTTGAAATCTACTCGAAACTATAAAAAAATTAAAATTTTTTACATAATGGGAGTCGTCATGAAGTTAGACTCCCATAAAGTTAGATTTTTCAAATGATGTTTTCATTACTTTAAATGGCAGAATTCTTTCTAAAATGGACTGAGAACTCTAGAACTCTTCCAGGGACGTTCAGAACTCTAATCATTTTTTTCAGATTTAAGAAATGTGGGGCCAACTTCACAGAAGTCCTCACGCTTCTAAAAATATATTACGTTTCGCTGTAAGAATGTAAAATCCCCAATGATTAATGTCACCCGGAAGCAATCTTTTGCGCCGTATACAGATCGTTCCGCATGATTGTTGTTGCGGAATTAAGAACTTGGAACGCAATTACACGAAACCGGACAAAAACTCTGTTAAATATATATCAAATGTACACACTGCTGTATACAAATATCCATATAATTTGTGAAAAAAATATCAAAGTTCTCTTTTTTAAATAAAACAATGTTTTTTCAGTAATTTGAAATGTATTTCAAAGAGCAGAACTGTAAAAATTGAATGTTAATTTAGCATATACCGCTTTTTCCGCACGGTATAATTGAACAACGTAGCCGGGATAAAACGTGGTGTTTGCGTGCTCTATGCGTATCAAAGCTCCCGTAGAGATTCAAAAACCCGTGAATTAATTTCGTCACTTAAAGCGGAACTTTTTAATTTGCATATCTGATGAAGGCATTAATTAACTGCATCGTTACCCGGCGTAACTGCGAGCATTATGAAGGCGTTTTTGGATAAGCTCGCGGCTCGCGGTAAAACAATAATTAAACGACGAAATAATGATGGTGCCGACAGCGCCTGATAAGACGCGATCGAAGCTGCGACGTATTTGCGGAATATATTCCATCAACGCATCAAGTTCGAACATTATTATTCGATCGAGATCGTTCGGCGAGATGGTGGCGGATTTGCATATCTGATCATCTTGCTTAATTAATCGCCGTGCTGCACGATACGCGGCACGTTCCGGTTAATTCAAAGTCTGCGGTAGTTTCATCAATGAGATTTATCTCCGGACGTTTTTTTTTTATTTCGTATGTGTAAGCCCCCGACAAAAACTGCAAGCAGATTAGTTTCTTAGATGTATGCATATTTGAGATAAGCTGAGCTTTTTATATTACATGGTACGACGTGCTCATATATGACTTCAACACTGTTTACCAACCAGAATCATCGTGTTGTGCTAATATCTTTTAAATTTTTGGACACTTGTAATATTTTTGTAACCGATTTTTTCCGGAAATCTGTAACTTATGGGAACTTTGGAGTGACTTTTCCGACGTAATGTTATTTGGATAATTATTAATTTAAATATTCAAAAATGAGGACTATTTTAATAGAAATAAAAAATATATTCACATTTGCAGAAATCACGTCACACAGTTATTTAAAATCGTCGTAGAGTTCCGATAAAAATTCTTATAACAATGACATCACGGAAATTTGTCATCAGTGAGCTAATAATTTCATCTCCTCGCATTCTAAGAACGCGCGTGTATAAATAATTAATCGAGGATGCAATTTATATTGCAGCCGACGCACAGAAGTTACGGGCGGCAAGGCATCGGAGTCAGGTGCACTTGATATCGTATTTTGTAACCTTGACAACGAAATTCGCGTAATACCTACGTACCGCTGCGTGCACGAAAGGAAATATGAGAGAAATTATTCAGCTCGCCGTTTAATTAAAATTAACTTAATTTAGTTACACATTCAATATCATACGAAATTTATTTACGGAATACCGAACACGTCTCACAATCAGTAGTGTGCGAGAGTAATAGTTAAACATAATTCTGCGTTTTCATCGTGCAAATTGGATCTAAAATAAATAATAAAAAGCAACGCATACACCAAAATTCCCTCGTGTTCAACGCTGTAAAATGTTGTATTCGACGGCGAGCAATTTTGCATTCGGAATAATATAAAAATTGAAATGTAATATTAACTCGATGTGCATAATTATTGCTTTAACGAGCAGGATATAGAATAATTCGCTTGAAACAACGAGAAAACAACATGAAACTTGCGCCCCAGCTTAATTCGTTTGCGCGTGCAAGTTTACGACGACGTAATGTATACAAGGAAATCCATTCCTCGCCGCAAACAGACGTGACGCAAATCTCACTCGGCGCAAGCTAATTGGCTAATTAGCAACGTCTTAAGTTACGATGCCCGTGACAATGGCTTCGACATCTTGCCTCCGTTACTGTCTTTGACGTATGGCAACTTCGCAACCCATCCAAGTCCTATTATATCGCTCTTACGTTAATTTCGACAATCCGCATTAGTTTCGCAAGCACGTCCGTCGCGTTTTAACGCGCACTTTTGACAAACGAGGGGTGTACGTTAGCGCGGATTATGCGAACGCGCAGATAGGAAAGAAGTTTCTCGCTAACGCGTGTCCCGATAAGGCAACCGAAAGCTGGCTACACACAGGCTATCCCCGGCTTCAAACTCGCATTACTCTCCTCTCCCGCCGGGGCAAACGGTACGAAAATAAAAGCGTTAACACGCCCGATGACTTAAACGTGACCTTCGCCACGCTGCTCATTGAACGCCTACTTTCGTGCACTCGCAATGATCTCATCTCTGAATTCCGTCTGCGCGCGATCTCGAGTTTATTGTATAATATGCATATGATATGGGGATTATGTTTAAAATGATCTCAACGAGCAGTTAATGCGAGCAGCTAAATTTCTGACGGATTGACAGCCAGATCTCCCTCCTCCTAAATATCAAGTGCTAAATTTGCGTAGCAGTGTATTAAAAATTTTTTAGTAAAGTTCTGTGTGATTATCACGATAACAGTGAAAAGAATATTTTATACTGTGATACAATTATTTTTTATTACAAATAATTTCGTAGAAAACAGAAGTGGCTTCTATAAAAAATATATTGCAAAATCTTGATCGAGTGTTAGCAGTATATTTTTTTATAGAAGCTATTTTCGTTCCCTACGAAATTATTTGTAATAAAAAATAATGTGGGATCTGCTAGCGTGAAAAAAGTGGCAAAAATAAAATATTTATCGTTAAATGTTGCTTTTCATCGATGACGATATTACGAACGATAATCGCAAAAATTAATTCATTAATCAGAATGATAGAAAGCGATCGTCACGCGATAAAGTTCGGAATACCCTCGAGACTGACTCATACCTAAATGACCAATTTCACTTCGTTCCCGAGCTTATTTCTGTACTTGGCTGGGAATAATAGTCGTAATGACATCACCGCGACGAAACTTCTGAAAACACAAAGGATCGATAGCGCATCGCGATTCCCCCTTATTGCACACATCGAACTTTCCTCCGCAGCGCGAAAAACGGGTGTGTCGTCTCGGATATTGCGGTCCTCGCGATCCCCAATGATTCGCGGACAGAAAAATTGCGCGCGCCCGAGAAATGACTCACAGACTTCGCCTACGGAGAAGACATCGACGCATCGCATCGACGGAAAGGCTTCATTAAACGAAGAACGTGCTCCGGTTCGAGGAATGGCCGTGATTTATCGTTATGTCAGAAAAACAGCGGAGACGAACTTGGTGACTTCGAGAGCACCGCGCGTCTCCGCACATGTCACGCCTGTCACGAAGTTATTAATAAACGTCATCCTGTCCCGTCGTGACGGTACTGCGCGATTGATCCACGGTTAGCGTCGATCCAACGCGAGGCTTATTCGGAGTGCTCGGCCCCGAGTGACTGGAGCCGTAAATATTCCAAATGTTACTACCACCGAATATTCCGTGATATTTTTTGTCAATTTAAAATTGAGATAAGAAAGTAGTAGTGATATCTATCTATATAATTTGGTTGCAGTTTGCCTAGGCGTAAGATAAATTCTTTATTATTAATAATTACAATATTAAAAATTCATTATAGCTTTGAGATGCCTATTTTAATTTTCAAAATAATAAATATTCAGAGCGCGCTGTGCTGCGCTGAAAAATATTACATAATAAAATTGATTGCTATTTACCTCTTTATAATTGACGGTCTACGGACTTTAGCTCACTCGATGCTCTTTCGATGAGGTCACAGTCACCTTCACGTCTGTGCCAATTCACGAAATGCACGCTTCGACGATTAGCATTCTTACAAACGAACCGATTGGAGTCAGAAAGTCGCGATCGAAGGGCGCGCGGTGACGTTGTATAAAAAGACACCGGAACACCGGCGCGTCGGTTCGGCGCACGTAATTGATCAGCCTCGTAAAATGTTTATTATAATGATACAAATCGGTACATCGCAATCTCGTCGTTTTCGCGCAACTGGCCTGCGGCGAGCGAGCCGGTCACATCGCGCCGATGGAAATTTCACCGTCGCGCCTGCTGCCTCGCTCGGCGAGCTTCGAGGAAACTCACTTTCGAACGGAAACCGCAATTTCCCTCCGTAAGTGACGAACGTGCCGTTGACAAAGCGACACGAGGCGTTGTACGCGCGGACACGAAGCGTGGCGGAGGAAGAGCGGAGCCGGCGAACGTCCGGACCGCGTGGCGTGTGCGCATCGACTGCTAACTAACTTGGCCGGGCCGCGCGTCGAGCGCGAACGCCTGTATCGTCGTCTTCGTCACGCCCACCGTCGCCGTATGCATCGCCGTTTCTCTCACACTCCTTTATCGCTCTACCTGCTATTTCTCTTTCTACATTGCCGTCTTCTGCCGCAGCTTTCTCACACTCGTACTTGGTGCATCAGTCGTCTTGTCTCTTCCTCTTTTCCCTTTTTTCGTATTACCAGCCGACATATCGCACCTCTCTCAGTATCGGATTTAAAAGAGAGACTAGAACGCACGTATGAGAAGTTAGATATTTTGATATCAGTATTTTTAGAATAAAGTTATCGCTCGGGAATTTCATCGGTCAAATACTTATTTAGAATATTTGCTTCTCTTTTATCGCCTTATCTTATTTATTCCCAAGTTGTGAAATAACATGGGTCTTCTTCATTCCAGAGTGTTGTGAGAAAATGTTCAAGACAATACAAATTTTTGACACACTGTCTTGTGAGAAAAATGTAAGATATAAAAATATAAAAAAGTTGAATTTTTAATTTTGACACGGTTTTTTCAGAATTTTACAAATTCTTCTTTTTCCGATCTTTTCTTGTACACATATCGAGACACATTGATTTACCTGTCGCTGCGTATCGCACGCGTTCGCTAACATAAGACGCATCGCTATTTTTGTAATCGGAGATGCGCGTTCTAAGAAAGTCGCGTCGACGAGCACTAGCATGTTGATCGATGCGCTTTGTTGCGCGCTGGAGACTAACAAACGGAGCGACCGAAGTTGCTGAAAATTTATAGGAAGTTCGTGTGTCTACATCTTGAGTGTATGTCACTATATCATCCTTAAAAGTTTACGTCCGAAAGTCGCACTGCCGGTTTTTATTTCGGATGTGAAATGCCGGCGAGCACAGTGGCGGTTTTACAAACTTCTCGGGTTCTCCAGTCTCGCTGGATAGAAATCGAGAACATGACCCTTGCCCTTGTCACCAACACCCTGCTCTCTTTTCGTGACATTCGATTCTCGAACGTGACTTTTTACGCTCTTTCCAAGCCGTCATTCGAAATATATCCGGCTTAAACGTCGAAAATGATTATCCATAAAACACTTTGAAGCAATTTTTGTCAAATAAAATATTTTGTCTACCAATTACAAATACATTTCAACGGTGCATTCAAAAATCACTTTGCACTTAAAATCTTTTAATATTTTTAATATGAACGCTTGCATATTGAAGAAAAAAGTTTGACGCGTCTATTGGTGTCTATTATAAAAATAATAAACTATTATAGCATAAATTATTTTGCGAAAAATAAGGGAAATTATGAAAAATCATAACTTTTGTGCTCACAACAAAGACGGAAGTGTCTTCGGAATTTCTCCACATTTCATTAAAAAACTCGGGCTTTTCCCGACAGAACCATTAAAGGACATCTAACCGTGAAATCTCATTTGAAACGTTTCCGCAGGGTCTCGCAGTATGTGGGCAGAAAAACCGGTTTTCAAGAAACGTGCATACGCATATGTACCAACATCAGGCAAAAATACAAAATAAATAAACATCGTTTTGTACATCTGTATTTAAAAACAAATTTGGCAGAGGTATTTATTATTACAAACCGAGAAAATAGTACTGCGTCGCGGTAAAAAAAAAATAATATTAAATTCCCACACAAGAGGAATGTACATGTGCACATATTTTATTCTCGTAATTAAATTTCTAAAAAGTTAAAGATAAATTGTACAATCATGTTTTCTCCTTTTACTTTCGGGCGGAAATTTCGTTAAAAATTCTATTATATCAATGCAACGTTTGTGAAATTGCACTCGTTCTGTATGTATCCAGCCATACGCGAGCCACAAAGTAACAATTGAACGGCTGATAATAGTCGGCGATGCTGGACGAAATCCCGACGAATTGTGCGGTCGACGGCGCCGCCGCCGCCGCCGCCGCTACGCGACTCACCCCGCATTGTACAATGCAATAAAATAAAAAAACACATCTTCCATATCCCTTCTCTTCTTCGAATATTTTTTACGCTATTTCTTCCATCGCTGCGTAATCCGGCGCAATCGTAAAATTCGGGACGGTCGCGCCGCGCCAAGATCGTAAAACGTGATCTTATATTCTTCCTGATTTAGCTTCACGATGCGCCGCGGAATTCCGGCAACTGTTCTGTTTTCGTGGAACGATGGACCACAGTTGCCCATAAAACGATCAATTCTCTCTCCCCGTTCGTTCCGCGTTCTTTCCTTACTTTAGAACAGCGATAGAAACTTTGAATGTCGGATAATAAAATTTATAATTCAATGAAAAGGCATGATTAAGTTTGAGTGCATAAATGCATATCTGCTGTGTGTAAAAATACATCCCCTCGCGCAACTGAATAATGTTGACAAAGATAGGAATGTAAAATATCGTTGTGTTTTGCGACTCGCAAAGTTACGTTAACGTTACGTTCATATTTTCAGTTTAATGTACGATAAAAGATGCACAATACTGTGCATTAACCATCATACATTCACCATTTTTGTATTTTTTCCTCCCCAAAATGAAATATAAACCGAGTCTCGATGTTTTATAACTTCTACTTTATCTCGTATTCTGTAAAAAAAATATATGTTTGCAATGTTTGCTCAACTCCATTTTAATCTGCCGCTTGCTCCACTGTTTCGTACCACTTTTATTTTGCTTCAATCTTTATTCACGCACAGATGAATAGGCGAGATATCTCGTATTAAAGGAAAATTGCCTCTTAATTAAGCGGCCGGCCGATAGCGCGTGTCGACCGGGGGAGACGCGAGAAATTCGTGGCTGCAATTTGCGTATTAATGGGGTCCCACAAAGGCGGCGGTGCTACGACTTTAGGGGGTGATAAACGTATTTTATGGGAGCAGTCCGGCGCGCTTTCTCCGCGGTTGCAATTAACGGTAAAACGACGTGGGATGAGAGAAGGGGGCGTAGCATCCCGCTGTGCACATGCGGTGGACGTCCGTACTCGCATCGCGGACCGGCAACAGTAAATAAAAAGCTAATGGCGCGAGCAACCGCACGATTATCATTTTCATTTTTTGCCCGCCGCTATCGCGCGCCTGCATTGGGCGATTAGGCGACCTCGTGAACATTTAATTACGAAAAATGCATCTTGATGCATAGTAGAAGCATTACTGTTTTTACAGAATCATTTCGGAGCGCAAGAGCGCGCGATAGCAGCGGCTAATTCGCATTACTTTCGTTATTAAATATAAGTAATATATGTCATATTTTTAATTATGTTACTTGTAATAATAGCACTTCATATTACGTTATTTCAGTAACATTAATCAGAAATTTCTCTCCAAACATTTTAATTAACGTTTAGCAAAGAATAATAACATATGTCATATATTTGAAGTGTATTTAATTTGCATCGACGAGAGCCGACAAGTAATGAGTCAAAGCATGTTCACGATAATTCACATAATTGATATTAAACTCTCGAATTGTCGGAAAGCGGTAGTTTATTGAGGATTAAGTGATGGCACGGGAAAGAGGGCGGAATGTACGATTTTCTTCATTTTCTTTAATATCGCGGATTTATTCCATCCAGCCAATCGCGCGCTGCAGAGTTCGGAATAAAGTATCTCTCCATTTATCCGGCTGAATCGAATTTTATCAGATAATCCGACTTCTTTAGATAGTAATCGTCAATGATATTATCCGATACTTAAGGACGTCATTGCGATATTTTACGTATGAAATACGTACAGCTTCTGAGAGTAATTTAAATATGAATTGAAATCTTCACGTTTTACGTATCTGATCCAACTCTATATAAAATTTATACAACTTCCAGGTATCTGTTTAGGTTTTAAAAATATCTATGTCATGTATTTTTTAATGTCTCTAAAAATATAAAAAAAATTATAATATTAATTGACAATTTCGCTAAAATAAATTTAAAAATCGCAACAATTACCGTTGTCTGAAGTGTGTCTATGTTCCGTTCAATGATAAAAAGTATTTTGCGTCTTATTCGAATGCTTTTGCACAAACATTAATGATACATACATAACTACAAGAATCTACAACTTGACGCTTTGGACGAATCTGTACGATTTATCTTCGAAGACAGGAAGAATGTAAATGATCGTTCGGCTGCATTGCACAGCGCAAGGAGAGGGAAAAAAAAGAACGACATCGTGAAAGTTTTAATCGAAAAAGTTCGAACAATGCGTCCTGGCTGGTTTTAACAATAAGACCGACGAGGACAGTTGCTGCGCGCCGGTTGCGCGTTAAGCGTTTTATTATTCCGGGGAACAGCGAAATATTATTATTGATTGCTTGCCGACGTTAATCTTCGTTGTTTGCGAGTATCCCGACCGACTCCCGCGTTTGTCGCGCAGAAATAACCCGGATTTAATTTCCACCTTTTCCATATCAGAGATATACACGCTGTCGGCCGGTGCGCTATTAAAAAAGTAAATACCGTGCGAACGGCTCTCCGCGCTTTTTATTTCAGTATCTACGTGAAAAAAAAAAGGCGAAAAATAAAATCCGTCTCTCGGAGAGTCGTAAAATGTGTTTTCTCTGCCGTCGCTTCGCTGTCGAATGAATGAATGATCGCCCCGATCACCCTGATAGCAAAGAGAGAGGAGATAAAACCTGAACGATCGGAATCACAAGAGCGGAGGAAACGCGAATTTTCTGAAAATAAAATTTCGCTCGCGAGAGTGAAAATATAGCGACGTGTTATTCGGGGAGAAAAATATCGCTGCAAATTGGCGCAATGAGCATCGAAATCGAGCGCAAGTCGAAGGAGAAAAAAAAAAGAAAAATAGCAAACAGACGAAAATATATAAGAAACTGTGTGATCCTGCGCGAGCTCCTATTGGTGTATATCACAGGCGATATTATCCGTTTCCGATAAAAGGCGCGACGTAAGGCGATATCGTTCTTACATTTCTCTTCCTCGACCGTTCCTTTCTTGCACCTAAGTACAGAGATTTTCCTTGGCGACTCTCGCGTCTGCCTGCGAGCTCGATAAGACGAGGCGAGGAGGAGGTATATCGATATAGTTTTCGAAGCCTCGTCACGTCAAAACTTTCGTCGGCTTCAAACGAGATAAAGTCCGCAGTCGCTCGAGCACGCCGGAAGACGTTCCGCGCATAAATGATCAAAAAGAAAAAGAAAAAAAAGAAAAGCGATCGTCATGAATTACGCGCCGCTCCTGCGAGCTTATGCGGCGGTACATTGCGTTATGCGCACTGATATGGAAATTTAAATACTGCAAAACTCCAATAAGTTAATATCGACGCGTGTGTGAAGTAAGCAAACACGATATTAATACGAGCGACATACATTAAACAAACATTCGCTGCAAAGATCTTGATTATTGCAATTTTCAATGCAGATCAGCATAATTTATATAAATTCGACATGACAATTTACATTTTAATCAATTTAATGCATCATAAATTACCATATTAATAATATCAACATATTTTCGCATATTACGCTGCACAAAGTATATCGCCGAATTAGCGCGATCATTCATTCGTTCATAAATTTTTTAAGTAATGATAAATCATCCAATTTATTTGAATAATAAACTTCGAATAAACGCACAATTTGAATATGATATCTCTAGGCGTCTGTTCGCAATTCAATTGACTCGCTCGCGCAGAAAATGATTACGCGATGAATTTGGGAGGGTCGAGGAACGCTCGACCAAAATGCAAGTTCGTTTTGATCTACCACGCGCGACTTTCTAAATGAGACGCTCCGCTTCTTTCCTTCGTGCCAATTGCATGCTCGGAATGATAGCCGCGAGCGTCAAACGGCTTCGCGGGCGTACGTTTAAGTGGGAGGAACCGTGCTCCTGTTTGAACGAACACGCGAACCACCTTTGTTGCAAAAGATGGTGTTGCTGAACGCGCGAGTGGAGTATATTGCGGTGTTAACGGAATAGCTGAGCCGTGGCGCGCTAAAGCTAAAAGAGCCAAAATCTTTCTACGCTACTCCGGCGCGGTTCCCGGCGCAATTTCTGAGTAACGATAATAAATGAGCTTGCTGTGAGTATACGCAATGTAGCCGCTGTATTTCTTTGCGAGAGCTAGCGAAGTTTGTGATTAATGTCTATGTGTTTTCGCTTATGTGCATTCTGCTAAGGCAGGATGAAAAGAAATGGTTGATAACAGTTGCGTTACATCAATTATATGGAATAAAATACCCGATTCCGACCACTGAATCGAATGCGTCATGTGCAAAAAAAAAAAAAAAAACTAAAATCTGCCATTTCAATATTGAAAAGGTAAATATCGTGTGAACAGCACTTTGCTTTTTCCGGTGTCTGCGTGAAAAAAGGGCGGAAAATAAAATTTATCTCTTTGAAAATCATAAAATATGTATAAATACGATAAATAACATGTGGAAATATAATAAAAATATACTATATTATTTCAAATAGACCAAACTAAAATATATGAATAAAAATAAGATAGAAAATTAAACATAAAATGTAGTTAATCCGAGAGTGAGATATTCACGCGCATTTCGTTTCAGCGCCGCGTTTTATTTAAACTAAAATAAAAATTAAATTAAATATTGTGCTGTAAATGAAATACTTTCTTCTATTAATTACCGAATCTTCTTAGAAGATGCTATCGCAAGAAATAAAAAAAAAAGAAATTAAAGTGACAGATGCTGGGGTTCCACGATGGCGACTTAATCGAGTCGGGTTGGAAAAATGGACATTATCGTCGATCGAAGAGTTTCGAACTCGGGGAAGTCATAGCCATCGATTTCACTTGCTCCGAAACGACTTGCAGTAACATCAACCGCATTCCACGAAAAATCTATAGTCGTCCGCTATAAAAGCCAAACTATCTTACAATTCTCGTAAGTTGCACGGCGATTTAATCGAGTCATACCGATCCGCGGTGCGTTGACCCGATGGGAGTGAAATTCCGTGAAAATAGAAAAAGCCAATGTCAAGAGTAACACGCGTATAATTTCACATCGCGCAATCTCCCGAGGAAAATATACAACCGAAATTATTTTGCGCGGATGGAGCAGCTGTTATCGCACACTTATGCCACGTTTATATTGCTTTAATACACTTCACGTGTCGGGAAATGTTCTTACTAAAATCTTTTCCTCGTCATCCTCTCTGTATATATTCAAATTTTTCGGATAATATATCACCTGACGTTTTAATGCAGCGAGAATATACGTGGGGACTACATTACGGCGAAGCGTATACATTAGATAAAGGGAAAAGAGAGATAGCGCGAGCATTAATATTGCCGCGAAGGAAAAAGAAGGAAAATAATCTATGCAAGTGCCTCGCCGCCTTTGTATTAGCTATATCTTTAAACGACTAGCGATCGAATATCGTTAATTAGAGGAAGTCCGGAGTGTCTTGAGGATACTCCTGAAATCGATATCGCTGGTGGATGCTAGGTTCAAGGCACGATATCAACTAGATTGGATTGCATTGGACTGAATACATGTATTGTATCCCGAACGTAGTTTATTTCCGGAAAACAATAACCAGCTGCATTACTCGACAGAACATTACGCGAATAGGCAATCGACGAAAAAAAATCGAAGAAAAAAAATCTAAGCTAAGATTAAAAAACTTCAAGCTGCGTTGAAAGCTAATATTGTTGGTGTTTGTTTCATAATAAATTCCGCGCTGATCGAGAAAAATATTTCTTAGAAAAAAAAGTATTAATAGCTAAGTGTTCAAAATCAGCTAATTTTGAAGTGATAAATCGTTAAAGATATTTCAACTCTGAGCAAAACTTGTGCTAGTATTATAAAAATTATAATTCACATATTGCACTTTATAAATCGTTGATTTAATTTCTTTCTATTTTTTTTTCCTTAACATATATTATTGTACATTTCATTTTAAAATTTTACTCTTTAAATTCGTGAATAAAGTCAACTTTGATGATGTTGAACTTTTAATATTGGTCGCTATTAGTGAGAAATTTATTACATCGCCGTCGGGACATTGAAAGTTGATTTATGTGACACAATTTGATATATTATTAATAACTATGCCAGCTTTTACATCCCTATGAAAATGATCGCAAAATAAATGTACGGATGTGTTAGAACTCTCAGTTCATCCGCCAATCCATTTATGTCGATATGCATCCGCTCACATTTCACGGAATATTTCATTCCACTGGAAAGCCATTACTGATAGACGAAGATCTACATAGATACAACGTTATGCAGCAGTCGCTGAGGTATGTATAAATCATGTATGAGGCGATATCTTCTAAAAAAATATTGCTGGAAAGATAGAAATTTGTTGCACTTTCGCAGCATACTTTTATTCTTATTAATTACCAGTTGCAACAAATAAAATTGTGATCAATTACGAAAGACACGTTCAATAAAAAATCTAATGGTGTTTTTAATGCTACAAATTAAAAATTATAATACAAGTGCTTAATATCTTATAAAAAATGAGATTTGAGATAAAAAATTGAATAAAAAAATAGATTTAAATTAATAAATAAAACATTTTTCCACTAAAATCACTGGCTAAATAAAAAAGTTTTTACGAGACAAAAGTCAACCTTATAAGTAATGCAACTACAAATGTCGCTTGACATAAATTTTAATTTAACCCGAGACTCATTCGTCATTTAAACATATTCCGTAATCCATTTTCGCATTTATGTTCGCGAAAAATTTCACTGGCAAGTCTTCCAAATTGTTTAAAATATGAAAAATATCTCTTAAGCGTCTCAATTTCTATTTAAATAATTTAATTCGATCTTATATATTAGACGCACACTCGTCTACTCGCACTAGTTGAAAATTAGATTTAAACCACGTTTTCTTTAGTTTTAGACATTCAAGTCAAAATGTTAATTTTTCGCTAATGCCAGTAATAAGCACTTTAGCGCTGCATTTACAATGCCACTTAAGTATATTCAGCCGACATGCCTTTCATCTCTCTATCTCAACGGCATTTTCCTTTCTGAATAAAACTCGCGCAATGTCGCGTGACGACGTGTATTTCTTAACCGCACACTTTCAGCGCTCATTCATGATATCTTTGACGACATAGTCAATGTCTCATGCAAACGCGATCAGTAAATCAGCGCGCACGCGATTCTCCGGTGCACAATAGAATCGCATGCGCCGGCGAGGACATCATAAGCCGGGAAGAAGGGAAGGGGCGGTGTGCAACTATAACGCCGGTGGATGCGAGACATAATGCGTAAAAAGAGAAAGCCAACCGATGTCGCTCTGCGGGGAATACATGCCGTCTCCGGTATTGCGGGATACGACACATTCTCTTGTTGCCGGTCATTTCCGTGTGCGATCCCTCGCAATGGTATCCTCGCCGCCGCGTACAGTCTCTGAAATTGCATCTGGCTGTTGTACTATGCATACGTTGTGTACACTGCCATAATTAGCGAGTTCTTCCAAGCGGACGGACGGCGCTTCATCAGTCCGACACGCAGCCACGCCCGGAAATCACGCGTGCACCACATCTGCATCTACCTTCCATCTTCCTGTCCCATTTATCTCGAAAATAACAAGCCGTAATGCATAATGTAACCTAGCATTCCCGCAGTTTTCCCTCATTACAGAGTACAATGTAAATTTCCAGTCAATCTTTTCCGCAACATAAACTAAGCTCAATAAATTTTCAGCGATTGCTTAACAACACCGCATTGCATTCAGCGTACGCCTGCAAATTGCAAATATGACGCAAGTGAACCTATAAAGACAAATTGTATAAAAAATTATACGTGACGGAACTTGACATCGCGGTTTCCTCCAATTGAGGAATATGCCGCGAATTTCAAGTCAATATTTTCCACAGCAAAAATTGGGACTAATAAACAATAACAAAAAAGGCAGTAAAGACGAAAAGCGCAATTGTTGAAGCGCAAAAAATATCATAAATCAATATACAAAAATTACAAATTGAAGAGGATCTGAAATTGTGGCCGAAACGTATTTTGTAATATTTGTACATTAATGTATGATATTTTTTGTGCTTTAATTGCCGCGATTTCTCTGATTGGATTTAACAAATTATCTGCAATTGCTCAACATCATATTGCATTCAATGCGTGTCTGCAAATTGCGAATGACGGACATAATTGCAAATTTGGCAAATTTATCTGAACAACGTTATATGAAAAGTTACGCAAACTTTTCAATTCTTCAAATAGCCAATTCAAGAATCGCCTTTAGTCTTTTTTTATCACAGCACAAAATACTCATCGTACAACGTATCTAAACATCATATTTCTCCGGCAGAAATTCCACGGTGAAAAAACACGCGGTATTTAGCGAACGGTTCATTGTACCGCGCGCTAGACCGGTCGTGATAGCTGACGCGTAATGCGGCAGGCGAATTGTGCAAATTATGCAAATGACGCGGGTGGCCGGCAGTTTGAGGGTCACTGTCATTACCGATAACCGTATAAATATGAGCTCGGCGTGCGCCCACGCGATACGGCCCTGGGGCGCGGCGATATTCCGCGTCGGGTCGGCGGTGGAGACAGCCTGCATGCGGCGGATAAATATCGCCATGTACGTGCGAATGTGAGCTATGCCCCGTTATCGATTTCCCGATAAACTGTGACATCCATTTGATTATAGGAAATTTGTAACGAAGCGACTTTGAATTGCAGTCACGTTTATAAATGCCAGATGCGACGCGTCGCCTCGCGTCGACCGGCGCGCCGAGAAAACAGATCTGATTGATCCGAATTAACATTTCTATTTGCATAAACGAACGGGCGAGCCCGATCGGCGGGCTGAGCCTGGAAACACCAGAGCCATGGAAAATTTTCATTCCGCTCGAGCCCGATGAAGATGATAAAAACCGAATGTATTACGCGCGTCACGCATTAATCGCGAGCTGTCCCCCCCCTGTTCGACGCGGAGAGCTGTTTGTTGAAACGAACCGCCGTTGTAAAAGCACTCGCTAAATTTCGCCGAAAGTATATTTCCCAGCTAATTTAACTTTAATGAGTCCTCCTAAACTCTGCCGGCTACTCTTCAGGTGACATCGGGAGATCGTAGAATCTTTGATACAGGTTGCAGTTTCTCTGCGGAATTTACTTTTGAAGCGTCCTGAGTGCTCGTGATTTAACTTTTATACCGATAAAAATTTTAAAGATGGAAAACGATTTTCCAATCGGCTACTTAAAGTGTCATTTCAAAGCTTAATTTGTGAAATCTATAAATTTCAAGAAGCTAACATAACTTTCAGCGGCGCACATAAAATAGTATCAACATCAGATTGAATTTTTCCGCCGTCATTTCTTTTTCTGAAATAATTGCTCGTGATACGGATATATGCAGAAAAATTAAACGCGACCTACATGTTCTTAATGGAGACGGAAGATTATTAATAAATCGATCGCTATTAAAATCTTGTCGTTACGATTCCATCGAACGTATACGCGCTCTCACAATATACGCGACGTATCGCCTGGCGCGTTAATTAATCTCATTAGCGTCCAGCGAGCTTTCCAGCGAGCTAATGAGATTTCTTGCATTTGTACTAATGATATCCGTCGCATGGCACATTTTACTGAAGAAAAAAACGGCTCTTTGAAATTCTAGACTTAGCATGTTCCCCGCCTTCGTCTTTTTAATGAAGATTGGGTTTTATATGTCGCGTATTTTCCCTCGCTCTGCTCGTTTCTCTAGGAAATAACTCTTCCGGTCTAACGACAAAACACCTCGTTCCGAAAGTCGACTATCGTTTCGCAACTGTTGCGTCTGACGTTAGAACGCGAAGAAGCATGCGTTTCTGAAAATCGAAACGGAAATTTCGCGGCGCGAGAGCGAAGTTTCGCCATGGGGGTTCTTCTGTCTACCTCTACATCTCTCGCTCTATCAGCGTCTGCATCGCGTTCTGCATCCGTTCCCGCAAGGTTCACTCGAGCGGAAGTTTTCGCACGAATGAGGATCGACTGGCGAGCGAGGAGGAACGCGCAGGAGCGCGCGCGCGCACACGCGAGGAAAAAGAATGCAGACGGCGGCGCGCGCGGAAAGAAAGACGAACGGCGGAAGACACGGCGGAACGAAGAAAGGGGAGAAGAAAGTGGCGGCCGGGGAATGGAGAAGGGGCGGCGGCGGCGGCAGCCCCGGCTCTCTTTCCATTTATTTCCATCGCGCCCTCCGTCGCTGCTATCACCGCCACGCGTTCCTCGACGGGAAATTCCGCATTTCTTCAACTCTCGAAAGCGTCTCGGCGCCGCGCCGAGGTAGCCGCTGTTATACGAAGCATACGAAACCCGAAATCGCAACCCTATACCGTGGTCCTTCCCCCCCCCCCCCCGCTCCTCTCGACCCCGCAGAGAGCGACAGGTCTCAACCGAAAAGCCACGCCCCGTCCCCTTTCGCATTCCCGACGCACGCTCTAAGCCGAGCATTCCCAAAGGGGCCCCCGCGTGAATGCACTTTGTGCAGCGAAAGACTCTCCCTCTTCTCGTCGGAAATTTATCGGCGCGACACGGCAGCGTTAAGCTTCCCCTTTTCACGCGCAGAAGCGGATCTCTCGTCACTTTCACGCGCACGCGGCGCACTACCCTTTTCTCGGGTCTTAAAGAGATACGTCGATCTTATCGCTTCGGTAATTTACGAGTGGCGGTTCGAGACAAGCCTGCCAAATGTGCTGCAGCGTCGCGTTAAACCCTCCCCCGCCAGGGGGGAGCTTTATCATATCGTCGGAAAAGAGGGACTCGTTAAGAGCCCGTGAAAACAGACGGCCTCCGCCGTTCCGCTTCAGAGACACGATTCTTGCGCTTCTATCTTCGCGCTTTTATTCCTTTTCTACTTCCTACCTCTTCGCTTTGTCTCTGATAACCGATTTCAACTAGGCTAGCTTCAATCTTCAATTCAACCAACTGTTTATTTCCAGAAGTAGAACTCTTGGAGAGGAATCAATTGAACTAATATTAAAGTTAACGGCAGTGAAAGAGAGGCCGCGCACGAGAGAATCATCAAATCTTTTATTTATTTCGGATGATTCATGTGTTCGTTGGTGATTAAAGTACAAGCAATATTTCATCCGTGACGCGAAAATATACAACGTTATGTGCAATTTTCGCAATAAAGTATTGTCAGTCCGAGATCTAAGTTGAATGCAAAACTACCTGTCGTAAAAGACGTTATATGAAAACGTTGTATGATTTATATAGCCTATAATGAATCAATGACGTCCGAGCCATTATTAAATCCGATTTTTCTCAGCGAATAACAACACGTCTCGCTATATTTCTGCAGACGACTTACGCCGCCGCACGACGCGCGTGGCTGTTGTTAATAACGGTCCCCGTCTCGGTTTCCCCCCCCCCCTCCCTCCCTCCCCCTTCCGCCCCCGTCTGTTGTTGAAAATTCCGCGTATGGAGCTCGGCTGCAGAAGTTTATACAAACACAGAGGCAAATAGTTCCCTCTGCGCGCATTTATCTCGTTGTCGTGCACCCTCGGCTGTTCCGCGTTCATCGGATCAGCAATTAAACTGTGTACCAGCTACGAAATTCTCGTTCCTGCGTAAATCAGCAGAAACTGTTCACGTACAGTCCAGCATTCATTCGATCGAGAATATCTAAATATTGTGACCTCTAATCGCGTGATATCGCATCCCGAGATTTTGTTAGCGTAGCAACGTTAAGCAATCTTTTTTTATAAATATTTAATGCCATTTTTACAATGGTTTGTAATTCTAAAAAAAAATTCGCTACTGATATTTTGATAATTCAATGTTGAATAAGAATTCAGTTTAAGTAAAATTCACTGCAAAATTTGTACACAAAGAATAAGATTTTGTTTTCCGTTCGAATTGTCGAAGTTTGACAGGCAAAAAAATCTTTGGCTTCAAACCGAAAAATATTGATACTTCGACGTTTTTATTTCAATTCACTTTCAAAGCGATAAAAAAAGCTCGTTAAATATTTCGCAATTATTCCGCACTCGCGAGAACCTTTTATCCCAAGCGATAAAAGGTAAAATTAACATCTGTTATCGAGATACGTCATGAAAGAAACAATTTTTCACGCGCAAACATTTATATTGCAAATATTTTCGCGGCGCACGATAAAAAGAGAGATTTATGGAGCGCAAATACATAGGTAGCAAACTTTATTCGCGAATAGTTTCCGCGGGCTTTCGGGAGAATCGATGTAACCGGAAAGAGTGACCGGCGGAGGGGAAGAGGGCCCGAGGGCACTCTAGCGAGGAGGGAACTCCCGTGTAACGTCTTGATTAAGTGGCGGTTTACACCCTCCGGGTGTCGGGTCGCCCTCGTAAAATAGGCCCGTGCTACATTTCCAATTGGCGCATTAAGCGCCGATCTGCAACCGCGAGATCTGATTTATCTAAACACATAACGCGACCGAGTAAAGTCAACAAGAAACCGCCTCGGCTTCTTACAGGATATAATTATTGCACTTTGCAGACAAATGAGACTTGGAGACGTCGCGAGATTCCGCGAGAATTATATGCAGTGTTTCTTTTTCACAACATACGATGCTTTAATCGCGCAAAAAATTGTCGGAAGAATAATTAATAACAAACGCGTGTAAAAGAGTTTAAAGTTGGTTTTTTGAAATCTTGAAATTTATCTCGCAGCACAAAACTGAGTTTACAATGTACGTAACACAAGTGACTAAAAATTGAGACATATTCTAATTTGAAGAGCAAGAGACATGCGTGTTCCGCGTGCACGAATAATCATTCTTATCGCATCTAATACAGGAGGACTAGCTTATATGGACGTCGCGTTTCGGCAGCAGATTATTATTCATGAAAATCCCCCGAGATGCTTCTGGCAATCCCACGCGGAGCTTCTGGGACACGGATTAAACCGCTCCGGGACTTTCGTCGAGGGCGTATTTATTACAACAGGGAGGGTTTTGCCGAATGTTACGGAAGAGCCTTGTGCATACTCCAGGAGCTTCTTTTTGTTCATGAATATGGATTCGCTTTAGCAATGAGCATAAAGACTTAATAACGAATTAGCGATGCACCAGAAAGAAATATACAAGGGCGAGCCAATTTATTTCACGAACGATTCATAATCGAACGTCTTTAGAGAGATTTAAGTGCAAATAAAATATAAAGAAAAGATCTCTAATAGCCCTCGCAATAACTCATCTTCTCTATTTCCTTTAATTAACGAATCCTTTGAGCTCTTCTTCCTAAACAAAATTCCGCGATTTTTAATCGTACGAAATTAAATGATTTGACCCAAAGACAATCCATTCGTAATAATCAAAACCACTTGTTGGAAAAATGTCCAATATTAATTCTGCTAATTCTGGGATTTAACTTTGTGCATTGGTGGATCGTGCGATTTCAAATACATCATCGAATTCGGATAAAATAATAGTGCACTCGCACAAACAATAATCGCGTAAATTAATTAACACACGTCGTGACGTTAATGTATCGCATGAGCCGCGGATTGCCGAAATTGCCGATTTGCGGTGTTATTGACGCGCGTGCAAATTTCGTTCGTCCGGTTTAATTTCCAGAACGACACTGACAAAGTTGATTTCGCCGAGCAGTAATTACGCCTGTCGTTCGACGTCGCGCTTATTAACGCCGACTTACGCGATCGCCGCGCGATGATAATGACGCTGCGCGTTTGTACACGGAGTGGTAAATTTATCCGGCAAATTTCTGCTATCAAAAACTGTCCTAAAGTACCGTGACAACCGGCCCCGCCGGATATTGCCCGCGGGGCGACACGTCAGGACCGGGAGCGCGCCGGTAGAGAATGACGGTGCGGCGGCGAGTCTGCAAGTGACACTGACCGATGAAATTAGCAAGTCTCGTACGATCCGACCGACGAGTCGTGTACCTTGAATTACATCTTGGAACACCGCGAGTTCAAGTTCCGATTCTGTAAACGTGCGAAAATCACCTTTCACCTTTATTCGGAAAAAATAAAACACGGAATTTTCACGCCAAAATTGAATTTAAATTTCCTCCCAAAATATTATAACATATTATTTTGAATGTAATGAATTATTTTAAAGTGATTCAGAGTATAATATTGGAGCTTGTGTCGATAAACATAAATGAGTTTTTGGAATTCTTAGTCACAAAGGAATGAATAAAATGTTTGTCATCGCGAAAAGTGTAATGGGTGAATACTTGTGAAACTATTTGGCAGACTGCACTGCAATCGGGGCCAATCTTCGTAAAGAGGCAAGAAGTTTGGCAAACTTGAACATGTTATCTAAATTCTTTAGTCAAAGTGTTACTTTGATATATCTTTCTCTGATTCTTTTGTATTTTTAATATCTCAATCAATCAATTAAATTCGTAAAAAATCAAAGTAATCTAATGAGCATTTTGTATGAAAAATTACAGTTAAAACTTATAGTTTTATATCTATTAAAACTCTTTTCGAACTACAAAATAAACGAAATTATTCAAACTTAATTGGATATTCTCTAATTGAACATCTGGTGTCACCTCAAAGTTCGTGACAAATATATTTCTTAATTTATACAATTGAAAGATAAAAACTACTGAGAAGTTTTTAAGAGATTTAATTTATTTTAATTGTTCAGTGCGTTAACTATTTATAAATTATAAGATATATAAAAATATTGTAAATAAACGATGCAAAGTACAGTATATTGTCGAAATTAATAATTTATTTGTCCAAAAGTTTAGGATCACGATTTGAATCCTATTGATTACCCTTCGACAATGAGTTCGGAAGGCAAGTACAATGGCAGATCGGCAAAATGGCTCCTATCGAGGCCAAGTAACATGGTTCGAGGCGTAACATAACAGAGAAATTCTGGGAAACCAAACAGTGCCTTCGAGATCACGCAAAAATCTCGATAATGCATATGCATTAGATTATTCGCGTTATCACGATTTACTCGGAAGAGAATTGACCGTCAAAGCATAGTGCAAATTATTTTTACGCGACAAAGATGCGAACGTAATCACGTTGCATGATGTACGTCAAATCTTATAATGCAAAACGCCTCACAAGGATGAATATTTCTTCGCGGGACCCGCGCTGAATGATTTCTTCCCGTATTTCTTCTGATTAAATTTTTTAGATTTTTGTTTTCTTTTTCAGGAACGCATACGGAAGAAATGTCACAGAGTGCGTTCTCGAACCACCATACACATTCATGATTCTTGTAAAAAGGATAACTAGAGTGAATGGAAAGAAGACTCCTGTCAAAGCAGTTGCTTGAGGAAATCTAAAGGCGCGCTAGTCAAACGATTTTGCAAACATCGGATTTACAAAACGACGAGTTGTGACGTGCCGTATTACATGATTCTGTGCAATAATCCCAGACTTTGCACTAAAAAAAAAAACGATTGCCGAGTACACTACGAAATTCAGCGAATTCAGTAAAATGGCAAAATACGCAAATTTGATAATCCCGAGTAAGAATAGAACTCGTAAGATTTAATCAGTAAATCTTAACGAGTTTGAAGAGACCGGAGAGATAAACACTAACTCCATCAGACTAGTCAATATCGACGTGCATAGCAAACTTCTCTTGCGCGACAGTAGAATTTGATGTTCCAACTGAGCAATCGTTTTTATCCACGGATTCTTCATCTATTTTTGCTGCCACTCGCATCAGTCATCTTTTCTTATATAAGTATGCACGATCGATTGAGCTTGTTGCCAAATCGATCAGCTCAGACGCTATTGAGATCCGATAATCTCGGCTCTTCTCAACTCGCAGGCTCGCGTGTAGATACACGGCCGGTCTTTTGTGCGTGAACTTGGCGCGAAGACACGGCCGTGTCTCTCGATACCAGCAGACACGAAAATCCACGTGCCCGGTGCCAAGATTCTATTTCTGCGATCCATTCAAGCGGGAATATCCTCCATATGTCGCTTCTTTAAAAACAATTCGCGAACATGACTATTCATGAATAGCCTCAGGTTTCAAATCGATATAATTGGAAAAAAATAGATGAAACGTGTCAATGTGTCAGTGCATAACAAAAAGAGTGACAGAAAAATATATTTCAAATTTATGGAGAAAAAAAACGCATTATTTTGCCCCAACGATCTCAAGTTATTAGCCGTGTTGCGTCTATAGACAATCGATAATCACGCGCGCGACCCCAAGCTAGTTAGAGACGCTAACGTCTCTATACAATGTCGATTTCCTTTCAGCTTGTCGCCGAGGCTCCATATTATCGCGCATGCAATTTGCACTTAGCCCGGCGGGTGAAAATCATGTCGTCCATTAACTTGCAAATCGAAAGCGTTTTCTGAGGCCGCGCCGGGCGGTAACGCATGGTGAGACAGTGAACGTAGCAATTTGCTCGCGCTTTGAACCCAGAGGGAAATCACTAGGTGGTGTATCCGTTATGTGTATATCGCAAGAGAAGGAGAGACGTGTGTACGCGTTACTAACAGCGAGGCGCTAATGGTCGGTGGTGTACGTGCGACGAGCACGCGGTGCTTAATATGATTGACAGCACGAACAAGTAATTATTCGCCGAGATGCTTTACCCGCGCAAGGGTTGACGCGGTAATGCATACAACGTCGACGTTAATCGTAAACGCGTTTACGAGAACGCAATTATTTAAATTTGAGCCCTGCGGATTGCCAATAGTGAAGAAACAGCGCGCGAACGTCTGCCAGAATAAACGAGCCGCTATTCCAAACGTGATGCCAGTCTCGCTTTGAAATACTATGCATTTCAATTTAACAGTACACGTTGTTGATTCTCGCCAAAAATATATACAGCTAAATAAAATAGCAATTTCTATTGAGATGTAAGAAATAAATATATAATTCAAGTGAGGACGTTTAAATATAAATTATTTCTAATTTTGTCCTTGATTTGACGTCCGTGTAACAAATAGCATAACTTCATAAAAGACTTCATGAAAAATACAAAAAGATAATGGCGATAAAAAGTGACATGTTTTTGCACTCTCAGCTACGAACATTGAAACGAAATGTGAAATCGCCGCGAGTCCTTAACCTGAATTTTTTTTAATGGAATTACCTTTCAAGTTGCAGGTCGATAAGGAACCGGAAAGAGTCCTGGCGTGATTGGTTACGGCCAACAGCAAGGGTGTGGCCGTGATGTGAAAAGATTTCGACTTCGGTAGGAAATGTTTTTGCACGGTATAACTGCGAGTTCGCCGCCGAAACATCGGCGAGTCGAGGAAGCTGTCGTCGTATTGCGGCATTTTATAATGCCACTACGGAGAGTTGCGGTTGATTCTTACTTAAACTTCTCAACTTTGTGCCATTGTTTGCAATACGAACTCGCGGGACAATAAATTGCATTTTTAAATATGTTTCTTTTATCGTGATGCACTTTCACTGTTCAATCCCACTTTCACCATTCACAGTGTAATCATAGCTAATTGTCTAATATTCTGAATATAAATTAACAAGCGTGTAATAATTGAAAGGAAATGACACTCAACAACATTGGAAGTGACATTTATCTGCATTTGGAAAAATTATTTTGTTTTACATATTAATAAGATCGTGCGACTTTTAAAATTATAAACGTTACAAATGTCTTTTCTTTCCATCTTGCGAACATTCCTTCCACCGAGAAAGCTTGTGCACGATCTCGTTTAGTTCACGAGAAGTAAAAAGCCGATTTTTTGCGGATATATTGGACTGTATCAGACGACAAGACTGCGGTTATCGATGGACAATATCGAGGATGACAAGCTTGAATGACTCTGAATGCACTGTAGCGTGCTCAGTGTTGCCCCATAAAAATACCGCTCGCGATAACCGACTTCTAAATAGCGAGAATTTAATTAAAAAATGCATTATGCAAGTAAAGAGAAATAATGATTTGACGATAGAATTAACGCTTCTCGTTTGCCGTAGTCGTAAAGAAATACGAGCGCGTAATGCATTATTATCGAGACACGTAATGAGCCTATTTTAGCACCTTTACCGATGTTATCGCAGCCTCGATAATTCCGTGCGAGCGCGAAGCCCGTCGAATGGAAATCTCGCAGTTCATAAATCGACTAAGACCGATGACAGAAGACCTAAATATACACGCGTGTGACGTTACATACATCACGACCTCGAGTACTATGCCGCGATAGATAGTGCTACTAAGGCGTCAGTTTCTAGGGTGTCTATTTTAACGCGTCGGATGTTCCGTCACGATTTCTGCGTCTAGCGCTTCCGTGTCGTTCCCGCAATATGTGTCAGACGTAAACTTATCGTGACGCCGTTAAATGGCTGTCGCGACAAGTACCAGCAATAGCTTCGTTCCTCGAAGTCTCTCGTAGCGTGATAGCGCTCAAAATTTCTCTCGCAAAGTTCGCGCTAAACTCAGCCTCGACAGTGATGAAACGTAACAACTTTATGCAACTCGATAATTGCTAATTTATAATTTATTATTTCTCATTTTGCAGAAATCTCCCGAGATGTTTTATATGCGAAACGCGCAGATCGTCTCATCAATATTTTTCAACGTTTATTTATATCAAAGGAGACGATAAAAAAAATCATGAATAAAATATAATAATAAATTCTTGGTTATCTTAAAAAACGTAATAACATAACCCGTGCTATTTCAGGTTCTTCCATCATTTCCCTTTATATATTCAAGTTTTATAAAAGGGACACTACTATATTTAAGCTTTATTCTTTACATAAAAAAGATATAAAATGTGTAAGAAGTTGCTAAGTTTAGCGTATTGGGATCGCGCGCGCATTCATGGTTGAACAATGTCTCTGCGAAACCGTTACTCCGCCGTCTCTGCAGAAGGAGACAGAGAATCAAATAAACCTTAGACTGAATTTAATTAATATTTATGAGAACTGCTCATAGTCGATGACCTGTTACGTATACATGAAGCTATACTTGCGAGCGTGGTGAGGTTGACACATATTCACGGCAAGAATATCGAGCAAAGAAGAGTATCGAAGTCTTGAGGTATCAGCCTGTGCGCAACAAACGATTCGCGATTACTGGAGCGAAAAGTCGACCTCTTCTCCGCCTTTCGACCGCCTACTGAGGTCCTACATTGCTTTTACTACTTTCGGAACAATGTGTATAATACCGATACGGTACCAGGAGGTCGGTCGTGTAGCTTGTGCCACGGTACGGTAAGCACAAGGGCTAGATACAGTTTTTCTGGACTACTTGTTGTCTCATAAAATTATCGAATTTTCTCCAAACATTATGTTCAACGACGGTAAGTAAAGGCTATGACGCAAATTTTAGACTCGAGGCTCGGTGGTATTAAAAATTGCTCTAGAGCGTAACAAATGCTGATAAAAATTATGAGCACGAACTTTCCTCTCGAAAACATGCGATGCGCAAATATTTTCTCACTGAAATTTTATCGAATTCATTCACTTGAACTGTGCACACAAAAATTAATTGTTTGACGTCATCATAACAGTCTGAGAAAAAAAAAACATATGCTTATAAATGCTTCAAAAATATTTTCATTAAATGTTTAATTAAAAAGAATTATATTCAACACGCGATGCTTGTGAAATGTCTTGTCAATTGTAAGATTTATCAAATAAAAGTTTGTAAGATCATGGCAGATTTGTCGTACACATTTTTCTCATATTAAAACTCGAATTGGGAAAACGACCAGCAATGTAATTTTTATTTTCCGTTGAAATAGTTATCGAACTCTGCCTCTCTAATTAAAAACATCGTATTTTTATGGAGCACGGATTTGATCCAACACAAATGACAAATATTTTCTATATAAAATTGTTTACGTTTCGGATACACATAACGAACGGCCGAAACTGCTGACAGATATGTACAGCGGAAAATACAAAAATGGAGAAACTCTATATCGTTTTTGTTTGTTGATAAATTTCCATCAATAACATTATCATTACAAAAGCAGCAAAAGGTGTAAACGTGCGAAGTATCATGGCCGCATGAGATGTTTCGATTAGCAATAATTAACGCTGATGAACTTGCGACCCAGTTGCGCTATATTTCCTGTCGCGCTCATCGCATCGTTATTTTCGGAGTTCAGACACCGCTATCTTTACGCTTATGCTCGTCGCACGGTAACCGAAAATTATCATTCGCGCCAGACAACGTTCTCAAACGGTATGAACGATTTGCCACGAACGATTTTACGTCCGAGAATAAATGACAAGTGCACGACGTAAAAATTTATCGTCGAACGTGAGGAACATGCCGACACGGACATAACGTCGTAAACGTTATGATATAAGTGTATTTCGACATAAAAAAGGTACGAATGTCATGTCCCGTTAAGCGGAATCAAAATAATTTGTCGAAACAATTCTATCAAAAATACAAATTGATTAACGTAAATAACTCGAACTTTTGATGCGCTCGGAAAAATTAGATTTTTGTATGTACAAAAAGTGTAATTGTCATTCAATTAAGTGAATTCGTTTATTTAATTGCCTATTTCATTTTCGGACAGTTAATGCAACGATAATACAATATAAATATCTCTTGAAACGCGTATTGTTTCTATGTTCGGTGTAATTGATTTTATCGCATGTATACTCAAGTGTAAATATAGAAATCGCTTTCGCGTATTTATAGCGTCGGAAATTGAAATAATCCTTTCAACTCCCAGAAATCTATCACGATGAAAATACACTGCGGTATACCCTTTATATCTTATCTGTCTTGTCACCTATCTCGGAGATGCGTAGCAGTTTGTACACGATAGACGGGCGAGAACAGCCGCGCTTCGCGCATTAATTAACGCCACACGCGCGAATAAATTTGCACGAGAGCACAATACATTCTGATCGTCTGTGCTCGCACGCACGACTTGCGCGCGTTTACTAAACGCGCACGCAACGATCCCTCATCTAATCGCGCCGTGATCGTTTAATGCGCAGCGTCTACGAGCCGTTTGCTCCACATCGTGTATCTGCGATCTTCTGAGACGCGCATCCTGCAATTTGACGTATTGAATAACCGCGGCTTTGTGGACCGAAAAACAAATTGACAGTCGTTTTATATAAATATTATTTGAAAACCAACGAAATATTTTGTCAATTTTATTCATCATACTAAAATAATAATTAAATAATTATTAATTCATTATGAATTAATAATTGTGTTTATACCAGATTAATCAATAATTTTCATTACTTTTTTCCTTGGTACGTGTATTGCTAATATGATATTATTTAATTAATTGACAGAAATAAGAACACTTTAACTTCGCAGATACGCGACACTTTCATTTATAATGTAACGACCCTGTCCGTTAAGTTGCACGGAATTGTGAATCACTCTGCGCAAAGTAATTAGAAGACGGATTAGTTACGTTGTACCAATTTCGCTTGGATCGCGCGTTAATTATACAGTAAACAATACCGGGGCGATTAAACTGCGCGCGTTACGTCCGTAATTCGACCGCCTCTCATTTAACCAAGTAATTAATCAACTCGCGCTCTGTCGCGGATCGCTCCTATTCATTCGCCGTGTCACGCATCGCACGAAGTTGTGTACGCGGAAAAGATGTTGAGACGTTCGTCGTCTCGTGTCATGAGCGTGGCTTTTAAATGCCTGGCAACATCGTGTCATGCGATAAACACCCACTTAATCCGCACTCAATTACCATACGCAACACTGAGTGGCGAATTGACATTTCAATGCCCTTTACACGTCACTGTTAACAGACGAGCTAAGACACGTTCCCTCGCAACAATTTTTATACCGCTTCCTACGTTATTGCTCAGAAACGTGTTATCTCACATCCGCAAGCGCGTCCACGCACCATTCATATTTTTAACATTGCCGATAAACAGAATAGCAGCGATAATTGATTATTCGCGGAGCTTCACGTTATATTTATCGCATGCGATGCCGCGATGGTCATTGACGATCGACACCGTAATGTGTTGCATCGATATTTATAAAGTTACGTATTGCCAATAGAAGACAAAATGAAAGGACACTATGGATATAATAATAAAAAATTCTGTTCAATTATTATAAGATTTTCATTTCGCAGAAGTAATCAAAGTTTTTGAAGAATTGATTGAAATCCGCGCGATATTAAGAACAGGAAAAAAGAGCAAAAGTTCATTACTGAAGAATTCGAAACGTCGCAACGGAATTCAAACGCCGGTTTATGCCCCCGTGAAAATCGATCGTAAATCTGAATCGGATCCAGTCGCGGACAAGTCCGCGTCGCCGCGGGCCAGAACCAACTTCGCCGCGAATCGGAGGTAAACTGTCGTTGCCGCGGACCGGCCGTTGGCGAGATTGGCCGGTAATATCTCTGACTTTGGCCGGGAAAGAAGCCTTGTCTATTTTAACGGGTCGGAGAGAGAGAAAGAGTGTGTGAGAGAGGGAGAAGGACTCTCGAGAAAAGACACACGAGGGAGAGGGAGGGACAGTGGTGAGAGGGTTGACGGAGGAGAGGGACAAAAGACCTCCGTACAGAGTGGGCCCGGCTCTTACGCTACGTTCTTTATTTCGAGGTACGAGACGATGCCGGCGAGCGAGAATGGCGAGCAGAGAGGCGCAATTTATTTGCGGATCTCCGCAAGCCAGCGATGTGTCTTGAACCAATACTTTTCAGTATCGGAGACTAGTCCGTAAACATTTGCGGAAAAACTGAAAAAAAAATTCTCGGCAAATAAAACCGTTCTATTCAAGCCGATTTTTCGCGAATCAAATGATTTTTTCGATCGAGAAGAAATGTCTGCAATGGAACGTATAATACAAATTTGCGTATAATGCAAAATTTGTCTAACATCGGAGAAATATGCTTACAATAATTTATCGTTTAAATGTACACGTTGAAATATTAATTGCCAGTATTGTATTTAAAATTTGTAAATGAAGCAAGTGCGGATGTACGCTTGAAAATTCCATATTTACTTCTTCTTTCTGACATAAAGATCGAACTATTTCTAATTATTTTTATTACCCGATGATCTTGCGAATCTCACGCAAGACTAACACTACCGTCGTTGTTTGCATAAACGTTGTTTGTGTTAATTTGCAAGAACCAACCCTATCCTCGCTCGCACTTGCATTGTCATTATCACTGCATGTTGAATTAGCTTGCGGAGGAGAACGACACTGAATACGCACTGAATACGCACTCCTCGCTGAGTTAATAAATCTCGAGGTATTCGGCTCCAGGTAAACGAGCATAAAAGTAAAATAATGTATGGGTATGTACGCATTTTCTAGACATTTTATCATCGTGTTATTCGTAATCGATAAAACTTTTTCTCCTATTTAATAGTCACAGTAATCATTTAACGGTGAAGAAAGCGCCAATAAAAATCAATCTGTCAGAAATATACAGCACTGGGCATATTGGAAACACCAAAGTGTGATTTTGACTAGCAATAGATATATTTTGTATATCCGTATCATTAAAATACTTCGGCCTATATCATTCGGCATTTGCATCACATAAAATATTAAAACTTCAAAGAATGCGTGATCCACAAAATTAAACGTGTCTTTACAAATCAATAACAAGTACATCCTTTTACGCGACCGTACGAAAACCGCGACAAGACACGTGAAACAAAATCAAGACGACAAGTCGATGTCAAAAGTTCGAGCGAAATGAATGGCAACACGTGCGTGGGCCGATTTTAACATGTGCGTACGTACTTTGTACGCGCGCGTCAGCCGCGACAAAACGCGTAAATGGTTGCATATTCATGAATTGTAAGTTAACGTTACACCGCGTTGCACCGTTAGCGTTTACGAATGCGTGTTTCTGGCACGAGCTCTGCATCATCGACCGGTTGACACGAGGCTTGTAACACTCGACCGCGGATTTGCATAGATATTGGCAGGACCGGCGGAGAAACGGAAGGCTGCGCATGATTGCGGTTTCTAAACGGCTTGCGGACAGATCGAATCCAATAAAGGATGCTAAATGACGTGTGCGGTGCAAATATTTTGGAGCAATCGTTCTGAGAAAGAAATTAAAATGCGCGATCGCCTTGCAAAAGATTAATTTTTTAAAAGGGTTGTTTTCATCATTCTAGCTTTGGATATTGGAAATTTCGATAAATTTTATAGTGGAAAATTGTTATATTACTGTAAATAGAAAGTTAAACATGTACACATTATTTAACTTAATAGAAAATATTTTAATGTATTCAATATCTTCGTAATAGTAAAATGTAAATAAACACATTTAAAATAATCGCTTTAAGCTTTCTAAAGAAATACCTCACAATGAAATCTGTCAGGAAAAGGGGAAAGCGCACGTAAAACGCTTATTAAAATCGCGGAAATCTTTTATAGACTAAAAAGTGATTAACATAGATATTATTTAATTAGCATCTATTTTATGGACATTATTTTACGAATGCTGCCTTTCTCTCTCTCTCTCTCTGTCATAAATTCTAAATAGCTTCCTGCGAACTATTAATATTAATAAAATTTATATGGTATGTTTTTTGTTAGATCGCAAAAATAAAAATAGTTTTTTAAATAAATTAAAAATAAAATTATTTTATCGGAGCGACATATTGCAATAACGAGTATTATATTTCAATTACGAGCAATTTCGTTTTGCATGCATATTAATAATAGTAAGTTTTAAGTGCAATTTATTGCTTTTTGCCGGAAATAGGTCAAAAAATGAGTTAAACTTAAAGTACTTTTCTATTATTACGATGTAATAACGATTTATAGAGCACAATAATTGCAATAATCGTGTTCGTAGAAGAGAAAATACCGTCGCGTGCAACGCTAATTGCAACTTTACTAATATCAAATCATATCGTAACATTTAAAAACATTACATGTACGTTAGATTTTATATATTTCCTTCTTGACGACTGAAATATTTGTGAGATTATAAAGTATAATATATATGCACAATCGTTACTTTAATAATTCAACATTTTTATGTCAATTTTTTATAAATATGCAGATTTTTGCATAAAGATAAACACAAAGTTTAATGTGCGCAATAAGTATTTTTAACACAGTTATAATTTGGATGTACTTTGTATGTTACAGATAAACTTGTGAACAATTCCGCTGCTGCTTTATCGGTGAGTAAATCCAATGTTGAATTTTATTAAGATAATAGATTCAAAAATGATGTAAAATATACAGGGAGTCTCAAATCGAACACACCATCCATTTAATAGCAGATTTCTGAGGTTATTTGCAGACGAAAATCTGAATGTCAAAATTTTGAAGATCTAATTGGTCAACTTTAAACATTTAAAAACTATTAAAGCGTCGACATTTTAGTATCTGGGACGCTTTGTATACAATTAACTTTCAGAGTGCACTTTGAAATCTTTATTTTGCAAAAACATGCGTCGCATATTTTCATCATTTACGGAAAGATTTGTCGTACTCGGTTATAGAAACGATACACACATTATCTAGTTGAAACAATCTTTTATCCCGAAACGGGCCGCGCGAATTTCGGGAACGCATTTTTGTTTTGCGAATTCGCGCGACGGGTATGCTTTCAGCAACCGATATTAGCGGAGGAAGCTCTTTCTTTATCTCTCTACAGTCGCAGTAACGAAGAGAGGTGTCTGTGGATTAGACAGAAACGCGGGTAAAGCAACCGTGTACAAAAGCCATAATGGATACAATAGCAGCGAAACAGAAACGAAGGATTCTACGAGATGAAACGGATTCGACGAGATCCCGATCTCGCGCTTCCATCTTCCGCTTTCTCATTACTTCGTCCCCCCCCCCCCTCTCTCTCTCTCGTGTAAAGATTACTCGAGTCTCGGGACGATGTATTACCGAGCGCATTCAATGGCATAGCAGCATCGTCGTACGTTTCCCTCACAACACGTATATATACTCGCTGTCATAGAATTATTTCAATGCGACTATCTAGTCTCTCCTAGCTGGAAATTTAATGAGTCCGGCTTTCAAGGAAGAATTCCATCACGACCAAATGCGGTGGATTTATTATTGATCCTGCTCGCGGCATTGAAATCACGATATAATATACGCGGCGTCTCGTCGCAAAATTCACATTACTAACTTCAATATCGTCGAGTGGAGGAATTTCGGGTGAAAAATATTCGATAATCGCTATTGTCACAAACGGCGAGGATATTGAAACCCTTCTATCGAAAGTGATTTTCAATAATAAGAAAAAAATGATTCCGGGTACGTTTGAAAATCTGTTAAAAGTTTCGAGAACCCCGAACACACAGGCAATTGTTTACCAATTGTTTATTACTCGCCCGGAACGATTAAACGCAAACCAATTGGCTTAGGCACAGCAGCGAACGAATACACTTTGAAAGGGCAATACCCGAAGCAGCGAACGCGTTACGATTTCAAGTGCTAAGAAATCAACTGGAATTAAACGCAATTACGCGAAGCGGATGACGTGGGATAGAGCCGGCTAGTTGTTGCTGGTTACCCGGCAAATTGATCAAACTGCCTTTATTTAAGTATCTCTGTCCGTCACATGTCCCTTCGGGTTCGAGGTCGAACGTATCAGCTTCTCTGATAAGCTACACCTGTTACATCGTGCATTATCAAAGTCAAATCGTTCGGACGATGCACAGATCCGATGTTCACTGAATCCCGGTAAAAATCGAGATTTGGCATGCGACACGTGAACTTGCACGCGATATGAAAAATGGATGTTCTTCCGATATTTTTATACCCCTCCGGTATTATGCACAGATGATATATCGAAACATTTTAAAAATACATAAGAATGAAATATTTCGCGAACGTCAAGTTCCGACAACATTGATAATAAATCTGAAGTACGACACGCAATTTTACAATGGCACAAACGTTTGTCAAAAATGTGACACGTTTAATAAATTGAATTTTATTTATGTCAATATGATAGCGTTTAGAATGTTACACACAACTCTAATATTTATAATATAAAATGTTAATTGTCAAAAATCTAAGCTAGATATTTTTATTTTTCTTAAAAAGTTGGGCTTAATAAAAAATTACTTATTTTTAATATTATTTGAAATATAATTCTATTCTATCCTCTCACATGATGTCCACATGTCTTCTTTCTTTTCAATCTAACCTCTGTTATACGAACAAGTAAGACAAGTTCGGGAAACCGTTGTCAAGAATGCATCGGGTCAACGAAAGGCTGCATGCAAAGGAAGAAACGCACAAAACAAGAAATTTACGAAGAAAGCGGGTTTGCGCACTCAAAGAAAGAGTCTGCGAATGGAGAAAGACAGAGAAAGGCATCGCAGTTACCATACAAAAATACAGTCGTCCTTGTCCACGTCAAGAACAGATCTTTGTTCGGAGGGTGCAAACTAAAGGACAGAAAACTCATGACACGACCAGCTGTTCAAATCACGGGGTTTGCCTTGATGCATGCACGGCGTATTGACACACTCTCTACCTTGGTTCATTTTATACTACAAAAAATAGCCGACAAATTTTTGTGAATGAAAAGAAAAAGAAGTGAAAATCAAACAGAAACGAAAGTCAAACAGAGACATTTAATTCGGTGTACAATCTATCTGTCATTTTATGTCCAACTTGAGCTATTTTCAAATAAAATTGACATGAATACGTTTCGAGTCACAAAAAACTAAATTATATAAAATTACACGATAAAAAATTATATAACAATTAACACCAAAAACAAAGATATGAAAAAATAATTGTATAGAAACAGAAGAATTTGAATTATTTAAGTTTCGTAAATAATGAGAGCATTGTATTATTGAAAACAGATTTTGAATTGAATATTTTTTAAGATCAACTTTTTCCATAATAATCCGCTTATTATTTTCGCTTATATTGCAAATAAAAGGTTTTAAAAGCGCGCTCGTTAACATGTGAAAACAACTTGTCATGCTATTGGAGAAAAACAAAACAATTTTACGAAAAATATTCTGCTAATTTGCATTATTAAAGCTTGTTACGCTTCTAAACGTTATGTTTAAAAAAAATCGCTGATTGTTTAACAGATAAACTCTGATTAAATATTCAACATTTTTTAATGAAATATCTTTTTGTTTGCTATTGTATGTCAAAAATAATGTCAAATTATACTTCAAATGGACTTATCCATACTGTCAATATAGTCGAATATGACTAGAGCTATGATTAATTGGAGAAGAACATGAAATCACTTAGCAAAGATCAGTGAACGAATTTTGTTTACGTATCTTATTTTCGATGCAAGCAGAAATGCTGCAGAAGCAAATTTTCATAAACGCATAACGTAATACGTAAATAATGGAGTCAATAGGTATAAATGTCATTATATAAATGTGCAATATTGCAGATTTCTTAAAAAGCTGCTGTGGGGATATCCTGCAGCGTCTCGCTTTTCTAGAAGATTTAAAAGAGTTCGCGAGAAAAATATTAAACGTGGGCATGCTTGGCATGCGGTGTCTATACATATGTTTTTGACATTTCACATCCGGCAGCATTATCATGCTATCGCTACCGATGTTGACGCTTGATAAATCGGCCGATTCGAGGTACCGGCGGTGCCAAATAAACAAGACTGACACCGAATAATACAGCCGTGATCGAGTCGATTCCTCGACTCCCTTATTCAGGAAAAATCGCGAGGCCCGCGAGTAGGAACGTCGCGCGATTGCATGCTCGCTCGCTCACTCGCGTACGCGCCCTCTCCTTCTGTCTCTCTCGCTCGCTCGCACGTTCCTTCTCGCTCGTATCAATCATCCTAAGCGGGTGGTTATCTTACCTGTGTGCTTCTCCGTTTTTGGCGTGGAGGCCATCGTTACCCGGTACGTCGTTGCGTGCCGCGGATCCCACTATCTCACCATTTCCGCGCACTGCCGCATCGTGAACTACGCGCTGGAGGCTGCCGCGGCGTTTTCAGTCTGATGTAAACCCGACGCGCACCGCTACATCTTCGTTTGTCGGCCATTTTTCGGGCAGGCGAGCGCGCGCGGCCCGCCATCGGACGGCCAGGACGTGAACCGAGGTCGCACTTATGGCGGACGCGCTGTCAATCGCGTGACACTTCACTCCGGTCGTTTGTAGACAACAAACATTAATACGGGTTGACGACGAACGTGATTGTTGTGGCGTGCGTGCACGCGTCTCACGTGCGAGACGAAACGCGAGGACGAGAAACGCGCGTATGTCACTATACTCTGCACTGTGCACAATAGGATATCGTCCGATAACAATAACAACGACGACGACAACGTTACCGCACTACGAAGAGCTCGTCGGCGAAGCGAACCACCAGACGCACCACGCCGGTACAGTGGCGCGCAAAAGTTGGCGCCCTGATTGTACAGTCTGTGTAGTGAACTAATTCTTTCTATCGCGCGCCGTTTCACAGTTACTCACAAGAATTCGCGCTCCTTGCGGAACATTTCGAACTATTTGAATGCGGGACGTCGTGGTTTTTTTACTGTAAAAAACATATACAAACATCTTTGATCATTATGTAAAAAATCAAATAAGAATTCAATCGTATTCAATTCAGTTAAATTATATTCAATTTCGAGCGCAATTTTCACGGAAATTTGGAATGAGTTATCTAAGCGACAAATAACAAATACCACCGTTGAACGCGTTCATTTCGAAAGGCGGCACTCCAAATTTGTTTATGATAGATCGATACGATAAATTAATATTTTTGCAACACTCTAATTGCCATAGGGGAAGACCCGCACGTTATCGTCTACGAAGACATTGGCACTGATGCGAAATGGGCAACTCAGGCTTAAAGCAACACTACGAAACCGCGAAGAAGACTGGCACGCTGAAATTGTCACAGCGTAAGTTGGACGAGTTTCCACAGAACCTCCGTGCCTTGGCACCGTTGCTGCGTACCCTGGATCTATCAGAGAACAAGTTTACCGCGTTACCGAATGAGATCGGCGATTTCACGTTACTGAAACAGCTGAACATCAGCCACAACCGGCTGACCGCCTTGCCCGGCACGCTGGGCACGCTAACGAAATTAGAGGGTCTAAATTGTACCGCGAATCAAATCAGCTCGATCCCGTCGTCGCTGTCGCAACTAAGTCATCTGAAACAAGTCAATTTGTCCGACAATCAGATTTCCAACTTCCCGTTGATGCTATGCGGCCTTAAGCACTTGGACATGCTGGACCTGTCTAAAAATCGACTCACAAACGTGCCGGATGCTGTCGCCGGCCTCCACGTGACCGAACTAAATCTCAATCAGAATCAAATTACCACGATTTCCGAGAAGTTGGCGGATTGCCCGCGATTGAAGACGCTACGTTTGGAGGAAAACTGCCTGTTGCTGAACTCGGTGCCACTCAAGATTCTCAAGGAGTCTAAGGTTTCAGTATTGGCGCTCGGAGGGAATCTTTTTGAGATGAAGCAGTTTGCGAATTTGGACGGTTACGACACTTATATGGAACGTTTCACAGCAGTCAAAAAGAAGATGTTTTAAAATTGGATTCTTTAGTGCTGTTGAATCATTTAGTGGGATTATTTACAATATGTTAAAATTTTCAATGATATTACATTGACGATATCAAAGAGAAAAAGATTTAATTCATTTAAATACATTTAATATCTTCAGATGTAATTTTGTTACCAGTTTAAGAAAAAGCAACTGATATAAAGACAAAAAACAAGATTGGATTGGATAATACATTTAAATAACATTTATATAAAATTTTACAATTTGAAATTGGAGATAACTCACAGTATAAATAGATAATTTATAAATAATTGTAATCAAGAAGAATACGTATAGCAATTTTTCAGAAAAAATTTTGATAAATGTTAACGATGAAAGTATTAAAGCACGATTACTGATTCAAAGAAATAATATGATTAATAACAATCGCAATTTTCTTATTTTTTACTTTTCATGTTAAAATAAATTTCAATATGTATACACACGAATATACACGTTTAAAAATTCTGTACACAATATCTAAAGAAATGTTTAATTTTTTTTAAATGTAATCTTGTGTAAATATATATTAATAGACCGATAATCACGGAATTATACGCACTGTTATCTATGGCATTCTAAGAATTAAAATGTATATATTATGTGTCAACATCTTCCACTTCAAATTTTTCTTTTGCAAGATTAATACATGATTGATAAATTTAAATCAATAATGATAATTTGCAAATATGATAATTATTTGAAATAACAAAGTGCACTCATGTTGTGTGCATTCAGATACTCAGATTATAAAACATTGCTATCTTTATAATGTACAAATAAACAAAATGCAGTTTTCATTTTTATAAATTTTTCAAAATTAGACGTGTATAGCATTTAAAATATGATACCAGAATCAATTAACTTAGAATTGCAGATAGAAATTAATAAAAAAGTATAAATTGCATAAGAAGTTAATTATTCCAACAGAAGAGAAATTCTAAGAAAAATTTGATTTACAATTTTTGTGCTATTACAGCATAATAGATATATGCAATATGTGATCTTACAATTAATAAAACCTTGTTGACAAAGTTTCATAAGTCGGGAACTATAATATCTAACATCACTTATTGTTAGATCCGTGAAATATATTACAAGTTACCAAGCATATTTACTGCGTTTAAGAACACATTTTAAATTTTGAATATTTGTCAAATTATTGTGTATATTTATAATGTGAATGTGCGCGAGTTTATTGCATTGTATAATATCTGTATTAAAAGAACTTCTATGTCAAAGTTTACGAGTTTAATAAATCGTATATCTATTTTTATCCTATGAATCAGTTGTAAAAAAACAAATTAAAAATTTTAAAGCTTAAATACAATTTTTAACCTATTAAAACCGCACAATTATGTTTTACTTAACCATTTTTAATTATTTAAAATATTTGATGTGTTACTATGTGTTTAAAATTTAAAGCGCTTCTCTTCATTTGGTGATATCATAAAATTAGACATACTTAAATAATGATCAAATAATTGTACTCACCAACTATAATTTGCTTCATCCGTTGCAAATTCCGTTTTAGCTTACTCCGCGTCACCTCCATCGAAGAATCGATGAATATTGAAAATCCACACTTGTTAGTTGCATGTATTGTCTTCGAACGAAAATCGATCTCTACACTTCACTTTACACCACACATTTCACATCAATAATGACTTCGCGTATTTGTCATGCCGTGATACATAAAACATAAACACGAAATAAAAAGCATCTTGTGTCGCAATGCATCCATGCATAAAATTATTATTTTATACATTCGACGACGTATGCCTAGAGCGAACGAAATAAACAATGACTGTCTCAGCAATCACGCGGAGATCGTTAAATATAAACACGCACATAGTATATTTGTAGTTGTTAAAAGTTGTTGTCGTCGAGACCGTAATCAAACTACATGTAGCGATCAACGAAACGCTATTAATTGCGACCACTCGCGGTAAATAATATATTCCTGTAATCACTTGTCACATTCAATCGATGCTCTTGACAAAAATTCGCATTTATTATGCACTTTTAATGAATAAAATATGAGATTTTTTGTAGAATATTCGCGCTCTGCGTTCCGAACCGACTTGCTAATGGAATAAGACTGCCACGGCGACTGAAAGATGGCGCTTGTGTCGTCAATATATCGATATCGACATTATGTGTGCTTTCCATGTAGTATCAATATCCAACATTTGTATCAAGTTATTAGCTGTTGTCATTAAATAATGCGAAAAAGAAAACAAAATACTTTAAAGAAAAACTGTATCGCGTAATTTTGTAATCTGAAATACAACTGAGAATTTTTATTCATAAGCATTGTTATGGAAAATGTAATACTACTCTAATGTTTGAGATGTTTGCACTTTATAAAAGTAATGTAATTAGCAAAGATTATAAGTTTTTAAATAATAATTTCGATCGCTCGTATTTGTTATGCTAGTTTATACGATTAAACGATAGAAATATTGATTGTTTATGTTATGTCTATAGCATAATAGGAGGCCCAAATGATAATCACCTCCGGCTATTTTGACTCAAGGGCCATGTTCCAAACCAAATATAATTTCTAATGCAATTGATTATTGTAACATACAACCTAGAAAATTATCTGTCACTCGTAGATAAAATTTGGATTGTTTACTTCGTGCTCTTTTGATTCTGTCCGCGAAACTTATGATACTTGTGACTTATAAAATTAGAATTCAGCCGTCTGTTGAACTTTGCGTGAGAATATCATCAGTTTCGTGTGCCGCGTAAATCAGTGTGAGATTCGTCGTTTTCTCGCAAACATAATATTATATAAAAAATTGTTTTTAAAGAAAAAAATTTAATGCAGCTGTTCCATAAAAAAATGAATAAAAAAATTGGATTGATGTTGCCGAAAGGGCTCTTCGCTCTCTCGATACATCCCTACGCTCTGCGCAGTGTCGCCTCGCGATGGCGCGCTTGATCCCCGTAGTGGCCCTAGCAAGTGTTTCCCCGAACATGGCGGACCGTATTCGTTCGAATTTCCATAGGACACAATGAACGTGCGCCAAGTTCACCGCGGTGATGCTGATAACTGAGGACGTGTGGTGATCGTGCGGCCCGGCCTACGAGGGTGCCCGGGGTGTCGTCGTGATCGGCGCGGTAGCGCGCGTGTCGACGTGTCGCCGTTCGGAGCCCGTGAAGCTAGGCTTTTGCCGCCGTTGTCGCCGCGAGTGCGCCGAGAGCGAGAGCGAGCCGACCGTGGCGGGGCCCCCATAGTTGTGTAAATGGCTGACCAGAGTTGGAGAATGAGGCCCGCACGTAGCAGCGCGTGATTCCACGGCCAAGACGCTGAGGTACGACGAGCGCGCCCACAACCCGGGCCATGCCGCGGCGCGCCGGGCCGGATGAAAGTTTATTTACGACGCGCAGCGACCAGCAGAACGCGCAGCTTCGTCCTTGTGTCCAGAAACATCACCACCGTGTTCCGCGAGCACCGCCCCGGTACCAGAAGCCGATCATCCCGGGGTTGACGGTCTCTCTCTCCGTCTCTTTCTTTCTCTTCTCGTCCTTATTTTCCGCCCTGTCTGCGCCGTCCTCGATTGATTGGGTTAACGCTATTAGGCTCGTTTGTCGCGCAAGGATCCATGAGTCTTGCGAGAATGAATTTGTTGACATTCCTCGATTCGTCGAATGAGGATCTTGACGATGCATTCGTGAATATCGCATCACGCGATCGACTCCGGGCAGCATCACGGCGCTCTCTCCTTCGACGGTGAGAGTGAATGCGCCGGACTGTTTTTTAATGAGATGCCGATCATATGGTCGCGATCGTTTTCCTAGACCGCGACCGCGTTTCCGTGCGTCGACTCGCGTAACGTTTTTCACCGTGGCAGGTGGCGACGAACGGCATGACGATTTTCGATTTATCTCGCACTTTCCGAGACGAAGAAACTCGTTCAAATGTTTCTTGAGCGTCGATGGTGATCAGATGGTGATGTCCTGGACTGAATTGTATGTTGCTATTAATTTTTTCCGAAATAAGTTTTTAGATCATAATTTCGATAAAATATTTTCGATAATTTTAATATTTATGTACAATTTTAATAATATTATATGCATATAAAATTAATTACATAGATTAGCGTATAATAACAGCAACATAAATATTAATTTTTATAAAATCAAGATACGTTCAACAATGACTTTTTTCACGTACTGCATTTATGTCTATATTTAAAAAATTTTTAATACACAATAGAAATTGATATATATTTTACAGAAAATTGTATATAAGACTTATATTTAAAATAACCTCTTTCTTCCTTTCTTTGTTGATATATTTATATTGATATTTAGTTTGGGTGAATTTTGAGTGCTTAAAAGTTTGATTAGTTTTAAGAGAGAGAGAGAGAGAGAGAGAGAGAGAGTTTTTTTTACTATAAATAAAACACAAAATTTATACTACACCATTTGTGATCTAGAAACAGGGTAGAAAATGTCAGAACCTGAGGAAAATCTGGCAGCGCCCGATAGCACCACAAGGGAACAGCGTGTTGGCTTTTCCCATGGAGATGATGTTCTTCAACATCAAGATGGCAAATTTTACCTTGGTACAATTGTCGAGGTATAAATAAATTTCTACTTTTTATTAGAAAATTTGGATTTTTAAAGTTGATGGTATAGCAATATGAAAATTATTTACATAGGTGGACTTGGCAAGGGAAAGATGTCTTGTCAATTTTATGGACGGCACATCTTCCTGGTCCTCGTTTAAAGAGTTGACAAAGTTAGCTATGCCAGACTCGGATGTTATGTGTGTCCTTTGCAAAATATCTCAGCCTAAGACTGACGATGACATTATTGTATGCGACAAGTGTGGTCGTGGTTATCATCAAATGTGTCATGAGGTATATATAAATCTATTTATTTGAGATTGCAGAAATAAATTTGTTTGTGAACAGAAATCTTTTGTAAAAAAAATTACTTGGTAACAAGCAAAGTTAATAAAAAAAAAAATATACATTTGCAGCCTCAAATACCAAAACAAGAGCCAGGTGTAAATACTCACTGGATGTGCAAAAGATGCACAGATAGCAAGATGCGTTTGCGTCAATTTGGTGAGCCAAAAACTTCTATGGTTAAAGCAAATATCAGAAAAGTTTGCAGCGGTAGGGACCAACCTCCACCACCACCAGATGACATGAAAAAGTTGCCATATGATGTAAGATATAAAGATAAAATATTTATTGTTAATCTGGACGATAATTGTGTGACATTTTATAAAAAACAATGTATTCTAAATTATAGAATTTAAAAACAAAAGTAACAAATATCTGTTATCATTTCAGCCTGATATGTTAAGCTGGGATGCACATCACAGAGTGAATGCCGAACAAATTTATTGTTATTGTGGACTTAATGGCGAATGGTATGCACAAATGTTGCAATGTGCTCGTTGTAAGCAATGGTTTCACGAGAAGTGCATCAGATGCTTAACTCACCCCTTATACAGTGGTGATAGGTAAGTACAAATATAAAAGGGATAAAAATTATATTGAAATTTAATTATATATGAATGTATATATTATTTTCTGTATGTACTATTATTAATTAATTATTCATGATTCTTATAGGTTTTATGTGTTTGTTTGTTCAATGTGCAATTATGGGAAGGAATTTGTTCGACGTTTGGAAATGAAGTGGGTAGATCTGGTGCACCTGATGTTGTACAATCTGACTGTTTATAATGCAAAAAAGTATTACGACTTGGACACTGTTATTATACCTTATGCAAATGATAATTGGCACACCTTGCAGCTTCCACCACGGGTAAGTCTTCAGCAATCTGTGAAACAGTGAGATATAATATTTTAATCACAGTATTTGATGATGTTGGTGCTACAATCTCGTACAATTTCAGATTAGGGACGTTAGTGCTCAAGTACGCAGAGTAACAATATTGGCAATGTTGACAAATAATAGAAACAGGTTCAAGTGCGGTAGGGAAATAAAGAAGCGCACTACAATATGGGGCCTCCGTGTCAGACTGCCACCGCCGTGTCCGGTCGTTAATCTTCCAGCATCGGGTGAAATCGATGATTCAGTCTTGCGTAGATGTTGGGGTGCTAATAAAAGACTGCAGTATCTTCCTCCACAAACAGGGTTAATACATCATAATTATTATTAAATACACGATTACAGGTTTACAGCATACATGTATTTATGTTTGTGCAATATAGAAAACTTGATCATTTCAGTCCTGTGAGTTTCCCGGAAAATACAAAACAATTGATCGCATTGAGGCAAAGAGTAGCTGAGAATGTAGAAATTCCTGTGAACCCTTCAGATCTGGTCATGCGAGGTACACTTTATCAAAATTCGGAAGCAGAACAGAGCTCGTGTCCAAGTCCAAGTCCACCCAGTCAGTCCACACAGTCTTTACGAGAAAGGTAGTTATTTGCGGTCTAAAAATTATTTTTTTTTTAACAATAATAAAAATTTTAATTTTAACACGTTGAATGCCAGACCTAATGCGCTCGACTCTCCGTCTACGCCGGAGTGAAATGCCATGCTTCGATCCTACATACATCAGTATATGTAATTCTATTTAAGTTTATTAAATTAGAAATAAAAGTATTTACATATTTATATGTGCACTCGTTATTTTAAACCACTACTTTGATATTATATTTACAGAATTACAAATGTTATTGTTTAGAATTTTATGTATTTTTGAGTCTGGTAGCATCGGTCATAGATGACCGGCGCAGCGCAGCTGAAAGTTACAGTGTCAATCATCGGCACGGCATTCAACGTGTTAATTTCATTATGTATGCGCGACATTTCATAGACAGATGTTATTCTACATTTTAATGAATCTTTTATTAAATTTCTTGCAGATATAGCGGCGGCGGTTTTGTAAAGAAATCATTCCCATTTCCTAAGTTGAGTTTACAGAGAAGACGTCGTCTAATGGTGTTAGGTAGTTCACGAGAAAGAATGTTACGTAAACACAAGAAGAGGGAGAAGAGTGGAGATAATGCTATGGGAAAATCGCAGGGAGTTCGAGAAGCAAGATACAGAAAAGCGAGAAAACTGCTGAAAAACGCCATTGCCAAGGTAGAAATAAGATTACATGTATATGTAAGGATTAGATTCATGTATAAAGATATCGAGTTAATTCGAAAATAATTTCCACTGCAGATAACAATATATAATGTGTTTTTAGAAAACGAAACTCGTTTATGAATCAACCTAATATATGATAAGATATGACAATTTTCCGTCATTTATCATTTCCGAAAAAAACTAAAAAGAATTGATTGGCTATCGCGTTGCTTCTCACAGCGTGGAATGCATTGTTAATAATTATTTTCTCTTTTTAATACAGAGCAAGTCGCGAAGTTCAGAAGCGTCCGATTTGCCTCCCACGCCACCAACTTCCGTTTCTGGACCACCGACGCCACCAGCTGCAACGTCAGGCATGTCGGAGCTGTCTGTGCCTAGCTCCGTGGATCTGATGCATCCTATGCCACTTTCGACACCCGCGGACACAAGCGGAGATGAGACCAGTTCCAGAGGTACTCTTGATTCTTTTATTCCACCGCCGAAAGATTTTGAAGGGAAGAACAATCCGTTTAGCGATTTGGTGGGTACGCCTTGCGGTCTTAATCAAGCGAATTCGAGCACGCCGTTACCTTACAATCAGTGTCCTATTACCTTGCCTCTGCCACTAACGCCTGTGATTTCGCAACCGCCGGTGGTGCGTCCAGCCAAGAGGCAGCTATCGGAGAAGGATATTATCGTGGACAGAAACGGACAGGTAAAGCGCAGGAGGCAACATCGCGGACGCGGACGTCCACCGCAACAGCAGATACAGCAACAATTTCAGCATACCGCCAGCAAGACGGCGGCCATTCTACCGGCACGCAATAACGAAGTTAAAAGTGAATTCGTCAGGAATTTAAGAAGTTCGTTTAATGGTGCCTCGAGCAGTGCAAGTAGTCAAATTGGAAATTGTGTGGATTATGCCTTAAATGGTAGGAGGTTGAGACAGCGGCAGAATAATGATAAAGTATCTCCTCCCGATCCGCAATCGCAAAGAAAGAGCAGCATGCCTTCATCTCCAAAGTGTTCGCCTGTGAAGCAAAGTGCGCCCGACATATCCCTGGATGATCTGAAGTCATCAGTGAATATTTACTTCGGCGCAGCTAATAGAATAGCTGCCGGTGAAAAGTTTGTCATCAAAGCGAAGAGGATAGGGCCGAACGGTCAGACACAATACCTCATCGAATGGGAGGGACTCAATACTTAACGGTAAATAATCAGCTTACGATGAATATATCGCAGTCGTATACAAATTTTAAGTTGACAGTAGGTGTAAGGTGGCGCGATCAGCCGCCGACACCTTGTAATCGATTCTCGGTGTTTTATAGCAAAATGATTGTGATCGATTGTTTTGCGTTACATGCACTGCCACTTGTTACGTACATTTCATAAAAATGTATGTATTTATCGGCGTAGAATATGTGAATGTTCTTGTAAATGTACATTAAGTTTCATTGAATCTGAATCACGCGAATACTTTCGTTATGATCAATAGATCAATAGACTTTGTTATTAAATCAATGATTTTACATTGCCGTTTATTTTAGATCAAATTAGATAATAACTTACATGGACGATGATCATATATATGATTATAAATTATAATTTAATATTTTATATAATCAATAATGTTAAATTATAAATATGTTAATTATAATTAATTATATAATATTGTCTATAATTATATATAATTATATATTGTATATAATTATATAATATTTTATATAATTATAATTAACTTAAATATTAATATTAAATGCAGCATATGCATCGACAAATAAGATGGAATACTTTTTTTATAGATAAAAATAGATAAATATAATAAAAGATTGTCCTTTAACATAATTTAATATTTAATATTTAATATTATATTAAATTATATTGAAGGACAATCTTTTATTATATTTATCTATTTTTATCTACAAAAAAAGTATTTCATCTTATTTCTCGATGCACATGCTGCCAATGATTATGTATCAGACATTTATTTTAAAACGAATGCGTAGCGATGCTTGTTTAAGAGACATTTGCAAGAACAATCAGATGTATTGCTTATCATTTGTATATAGTGTAGCATAGTAGAGAGACGCGCAGATGGGTTAACAATGTAAGTTGCGGAAGAAAGAAAATTCCGTGTGCTTTACATACATGATAATTGTCCAATTCCATCTCCCTGAGTGCCAGGGGTAGACCAACTGAGCATAACAACAAAAAGTGAATTGAAATAGACACAGTTGTTCCTCTCACTTAAACTAACATACTAGCGAACGTTAGTGGTTAGCAGCAAAGAGTAAAACAAAGCAGATTATGCGACAAAGATTATTTTTCAATACACTCGTAGACATAGTATTTGGTTTCTGCAACTTCATTGTCTTCAACTACATTTCATTTATTTTTTTTTTCCTAAATAAAAATCACAGATCAATATTTAAAAGAAAAATAAGCTCAATTTATTATCATTATTTTTATACCTTTAATAACTTTAAATGTATTAAAATGACACAATGATATATGTTATTATATGTGTTGGTGGGCGTCGATCGAGTCGAAAGTTGCAATTGATTCCCATCTCTGTTCTAAAATATTAGAATGCAAACTTTCGTAAGCTGGGATTCCGCGGCTGAATTTTGCCGAGTTTTGGCAAGTCTACAACAAGTCATTTCAAAGTCACGCGCTGTGCGACTTGTTGTAGCTCGTTGCTTGCGAATTCGCGAATCGAATATACGTAAGCACCCATGGCTGGCAAGTCCACAAGTCATGGCAAACCACCAGTCAGTGGGATCTCGGGTTTAACAGAGTTAAAAACGGTGTACTTGAGACGATGAAGGTGCAGACTCAGCATTGCTCATTATTATACAAGACTAAGGAAAAACGGCAAATCTGTTTCATACTATTTGAAATTGAACGAATCGTGCACTGGACGTGTAAGTAATTGGCCAAGTTATCTGTGCAAAAGTAACATCGTAAATTTGGATTACACAAAACTGTGTTATCAAGCACACACATGTGAGCTCATTCTCGTGTAGTTTACGCACTGTAAAAAAAAAAAAAAGAAACGATCTTTGTGCATTAAATAGCTAGAAGGTAATTGCAATTGTACATATATATAGATTTGTATCTAAACAATCATGTAGCACAGTTTAGAGAGAAAAAAAAAGACGGTAGTCAGTAAAATGTAACAGTGTCACAAATTCTCTTACAATAATTTTTGATACAGATTATTTTATACAACTCTGGACCCTGCTGGGATTATTGCGTAAGAAACATTTTGTACCTCAGACTGCACAGAATCTATGGTCATAACTTACTAATCAGAAAATATCTAAAGCAACTATAAGCGATATAATATAGACATTGCATTTGTAACTATTATTAGAGTCTCAAATCAAAAGAGCTTATTAGAAACGTCAACTCAAGCATTCAATTTGAAGAGTATTCGATTTATCTATAAAGAAATTGACAAAATTCGCTTTTGCGATTGAATTTCGTTTCGCGTTTCACGTACACATGTTCATTCGTCATTCACGGGAAGCTAAACGCATTCTTTTAACGGAAAACTGGCATGATCTACGAATATGTATCTTATTTATTTTTTATTAGTGAGAAAACTTTGTCCGAAATTTTATTCATAAGCTTATGAATGTATACATAATTTTAATCACTTTAGAGATGCATTCATGTGTTCGGAGTAATTAATCTTTATCGAATTATTTAAATATCGTTTTATTTAGTTTCATGCGAGTTTTCCAATGTCTTACAGCGACACAACGACTCACGCTTGAATCAACATTACATTATAAAATAAAGTGCTCATTTCCGTTATTTATTTGAACTGTTGAAAAAAATGCAATACCACTTTTTGTACTTTGATTATTGAAAGAGGCTCAAGCAATCTGAGGCCACTGTGGTATGAGATGAGAGGTCTTTTACAAATTGCCTTTTTGTTATAGAAACTTAAGATAAACAACCGAGTGTCAAGAACTTACGGACTTTTCTTTTAAATTTTAGACAAGCGATTTTTGTACCGTTTATACAACAGTAAATTTGATGATTCTTTCATGTGTTTCGGCTATGACAAATCATATGTAAGCATATAAATTGTGTTCTGTATACAAATATTTCTCATTATCGTTTGTAAGTATTGCGTTGTTTATTAACATTATTTAAAGAATTTCCACTCCATGTAATCGTAATCGATTTTAGAAACATCATTTTCGATTCATACCACAGCACACTCTATAGACATCTCTTTCTCTAGAGTGATACGTAGGGTAATATTGGACGAAGACAAGAAATGGACACTGCCAAACTTCTAAGTTATACGGACAACGTGCGCTATGATATAAGAACGCTTAAGTGAAATTCGATTCATGTTTATCGTTATTCCATTACGCGAATGCCGTTGGAAGGCTCGAGCACAGGATTTTCGCGGAGACACGTTGCTAATTTGCGACGAAATTTCAACGAACTGTTTTATGCACACGTATCTCCGAAACAAGTTTCATGAAAGTGAATGATAGTATCAACTCGCGTTTTTTCCGCGATCGATGTAAGAGATGGCGCGGAAGAAGTGAAACCTTATGAAAATTTTGAAAGAGGAAAGATAGAAACGTACATTGATATTTTATCGGGATGGAGTGTTTTTTATACGAAAGATTCCTAACGGCACAAAAATACTTTACAGCGTGAATGGAAGTTCCCTCTTAATTGTACGGCAACCGAAATGTCAAACGAAACCACATTTGAAATAGAATTGCACTCGACTTCGACTCTTCTCCGCCATCTCCCTTGCTTTAGCGATATTAAAACAATGTAATTGTAATTCCGTCGATGATCCGTTGCCGTTTGTTTCCTTTGATCGTATGCTTAAATATAATAAGCGAAGAACACCTTGCGAACGTTGCGCGCCGCGCCTAGAAACGGTGCGTCACAATGATTCGATCGGCCACGTTCCAAGCATCGTCAACTTTACAATTTCGCAGCGTTTTTGTACGACAATTTACATATGATTTCCACGTGTCTGGAAAGACAATTTGCGTATATCGTCGGGATCCAGCCGTTCGGATCTCCATTAGTGGTTGATAAAAAGAAAAAGAAAAAAAGAAAGAAAGAAACCGTTGCGAGCCATTAGGGGGGACGAACTCGTGCCGATTAGCACAAATTCTAATCGCCGGCGATAGTGAGCCGTGAAAGATGTCTTAGTTTAATTATCGCAATGAAATTTATATCCGACCGTGCGCGTTTAATCGCGCTGATTTCACACGCACGGTCAAGCGGTGTGCGTCCGTGCGGCGTCTTAATCGGGGCGGAACACGCGCGCGGCGAGTGACATCGTGAGGAGGCGAAAAAGTTAATACTGCCAGTATCTCGTGTGTGTGTATATATTATCCCCCACGTCCCCCTTTCCTCCCCCTCCCCCCTCCCCTCCTCCCACACACTCTTTCTCCCTTTTTTAATATATAAATATCCTACAACTTTCCAGAATAACGCATAGTTATGTACGTTATATACCGTTTGTATGGCGATTACAGAGCGTGCGATAAAAAGAGCTCGAGGGAAGCTCGGCGTGTTACTTCCAGAGCGGATCGTCCGTCGTCCGGGCGGGTCATCGTTCTCGGCGACGTGTTCAGTGTTCTTCGCATGAGATTTCAATGAGACGTAGAAATCCCGACTTCTCAAAGCACACACGGTGCGCTTCTCTGCCGCGGCGTCAATTGCGGCGGAAAATCCGTAATTGAGCGTTTTAGGAGTTATTTCATTCGCACGAGATTTATGTGATAATTAAGTCCTCTTTTTAGTCCTCTAGCAATCGAGGGTCGGAGCCCCCCTCCCCCCCGATCTAAAATAAAAATTTTCGAAATGCTTGCGCGCGCGCGCGCGAGAGAGAGAGAGAAGCACTTTAGTCAATGCACAATTAAATTAACAAACTGTTATTCGTAAATTTAGAAATATTCTACGTTGTTGAATTAAAGTATTCTGCGATCAGTCGGGCTATTTAACGAGACCATTTGTAAAGTAAGGGCAAGTGTTGGCCACATATATTTGGAATTTATTTCGTATTGTGAATTAAGAAATTGCGATTTATTTAATTCCGCGCCGTAATTGACCAAATCGAGTGAGTGAGATTTCACGCAAACGAAAAAAAAAAAGGGGGGAGAAAAATGTTACTTTACAGACTTACGAGTTAATGGTGCCTGGGTTGATTTTATATGTGCGAAACAGTCGATTAGTTTTTAATTTTCATCGATATTTTATATGATGTATTAATTCGAGTGCTGGTTACCCGAATACAGAACGCCGTCATTTGTTGCGCATTGAAACGCCGTTTATTTGCCGCGATCGAAAGTGTGACATTGACACTTTTGTTCATCCGGAACGATTGGGCGAAAGAGAGAGAGAGAGAGAGAAAAGAGTGCCGATCGTTTCTGACGGCGATAAGATTGTCCGGCGTAAGCGGTGAATGGTCACGTTACAAGTTTCCGTACCAGCAACGTGTTCGTAATAAATTTTATCCTTAAATATGTACTTTCGACAATATTTCTAATGTAAGCGTCACTTTTGTGAGGTGTTCGTCATTTTGTGCGTATGATCACAACGAACGATCGATCGACAGTGCGTTTTTTCGTGCCAACCAAGTTGTTGGAAGTCTATTATTTGAGAATGAAGAACCCACCGCTCGCAGTCCAAATTTCGTAGAGTTTACTTTAGTAATAAGACTCGATTGTGCGATTGCAGCTAGTAGATTTGAAAAGCAGCCTTGACGGGCGAGAAAGTGGATCGCCGAGCCGAAATCGATTCTGTAATCTTCGTGCGGAGAGGAATGACTGTAACGTGCAGGAAAAATAGGCGAAGTAGCGAAGTGTGTGTGTGTGTTTCATGTAGCGAACGTGGTGCATTTGTACGTGTATACTTGCATGCGCGATAAACTTTGAAAAGAGAGCGAAGCGAGCGATAAATCGTTTGGGTAATAATAAAAAAAAACTCATGGCAAAGGCGAGACACCGGAAACCAAATAAGATAAAGGCGTCTGCCCCGGATTTTCAGTATTTGATTACTTATCCCGCGACATCGATTTCTTCGTTTTTTCTTCGAACACGCGAAGACGCTCGTTTGTCCCGCGAAATCCCCAAGATTTCGGCGCGCGCGCGACAGAGAAAGAGAGAGAGAGTGTGTGTGTGTGTGTGTGTGTGCGTGAGAGAGAGAGAGAGAAACGTTAAATCGTTTCGCCAAAATTGTGTGATAGAATCACTTATCTCCGCAGATCTCTGAATTTATGTTTCTGCATAACATTTCCATTTTTAATGTTAATTCAATAGTGGACTCTGTATATACACCGCCTGCGCTTGTATGAATATTGCGATCGTTGCTGTTGCCGATACCTTTGCCATTTCCTTCCAATCGTTTATCATTAGAACGGAAGCTGTTTGCAAATTGGCATCGTTTTGCATCATTAATCGATGAATCATATCACGAAGAAAGCTTCCGACATACTTCGCATTGTACATAAACCATCAATCGCCCCGTGATGGCCTTCTCGTAGGCTTCTTCGAAAAAATGAACTGCCAGAGCGAATCGTTTGACGAGCATTAACAGTGACTGCACCGTGTTGTGCAACGCGAAACCAAATAGCATATTTGTTGAAATTTCAGTTAACGAGAAGCAACACTTCTCAGGTGATCCTTTCATTCTTCACGATGAATGTATCACACATTGCATAACATGATGTAGTTTCGTTTCTCCTTTTGTAATTATAATAATTAGTATCGTAACAAGGAAATTGGAAGGGAATGAAAGGGAAACAGCTGAAGCATTTTTATGTTTATAGTATATATATATATATATATAATATATATATATATATAGATATATATATACGGAATGTATTCCAGAATTATCGCCACTCGATTATCAAGCGGGTTTTTCCCCGAGCAATTTAGAATCGACTTTCCTCAACAAATATATTTTAATCTATCGCCTTCACAATTTTAAGTCTTCAGAGCGAAGGCCCTTTTTAAACACGAAAATTATTTATCTTGTCCGTTGTTATTCTCATTGCGAAAAGTTCGAATCTAAATTGACGACAGAGGTGCACAAGTGACGGCAGTGACGACGATTTTGGAACATATCGTATATGCATATAAATAATTTTACTTAAGATTACCTTAAGAACTACAATTCTGATTTTTTTTTCTCGAGCTGTCACTGACAGCACGCTGCCCGTCGTTGTTGCGCCAAGCCACGGAATTCATGTTTAGTTTTCGATCGTTGTCACTTGGCACGACGGTGCTTGCCTGTTGGAGAACCGTGCTCTCCGTGTTCATTGTTGTTTTACTCAGCTTGTGTAAAGAGACTGATCCATAAACTCCTTCACTCTTCATTTTCATACTTCATCTGTTTCATCGACTCGAGTGATGCGCACGCGGAGATCCACGTACAAAAAAAAAAAAAAGTAAAAGTGAGAAGAATGAAAGATCATCGAGATCGATGACCGATGATCACGAAACCGCTGCTGTAAAGAGAGAATAATAAATGACACGCGTAGACTTAACGACAGCTATTGATATCCCACCTTATGAGTATTCGTATAGTTAAATAAATTTCAGACATATGAATTATGAACAGCAATAAAAGCTCCATTTTTCAAAGTACGAAGACAGAGAATTGATTACATTATTTATGACGATGTAAATAAAACACGCGCGAAACTTGCACTTTAAATAAATTAATAAATAATGGCAGAAAATATAAAAGTGATTATTTGCGATTAAAAATGATGGAAAAAATTCAGTTTATAGCATATTCATATGTCGATTGCAATTATATAACAAGCGTTACAAATTATTTATGGCTAGAGAAGGATAGACTCGGAAATCAGTGATGATAAAGCGGCTCCCGGTTGTACATGATTCTAACATAATGAAGTAGTTTTTTTAAAAAACCCATGACAGTACGCTATGAAAGTGTGTCAAAAACTAAATATTCGAAATTATTAACTAGTAAAATTTCTCACTTTCGATAATTGCATTAATCATGACGATTATTAAGTTAGAATTATATATAGCAATGAATTGTGGGACCATGTGGTACATAATAAAAAAATTAATATTGAAGCGAATACCAAATATGTATCATGAACGAGCGATAATTTTTATTAAATGCTATCGATATTGATTACGAAAGTATCAAATAATAGCAAATTATGAAATTTAGACTGGTTAGTCTCTAAGAAAAATTCACACTTCTCACATACCCCAATTGCTTCAATTAAGATTTATAATGTTGCGTTAAAAATTATTCATTATTCATAAATACGTAAAATTAGGAATGGATGATGCAGGAGTAAAAAAACTTTGTTAAATAAAACTAATTTTGATTGCATTTATCAAATATGTATAATTGAAAACAACATAACAAGTTTAATTAAGAAAATTTAATAAAGAGTTAACATTAAATATTGCGATATGTTAAATATAATATTTTATTTTTGTTCATTATTGTGCAAAATATAATAATTTCAAATTGAAATATCTCGTTCAACTAATGTTTGAATATAATCGTTCGAAAAAAAGAAAAAAACATATAGTTTCATAATAATCGATTATACTTGCATGTTGCTTATTAGAATACTATTCGATTAACGCTGCACAAACGTTATCGAACAATGCAAGATCACTTTATTACGCATAAATGTAATTTACACAAACGCATACAAACATAGAACAATAAAATTTTTTAAATTTTATTCCTGACGCGTCCAAATTAATTCGCGTCAACCAGCAAAAGATTTGTATATAAAAAAATATAAGTAATTTTAAATACTAACAAAATATAGTATCTTACGCGTAATACGAAGCACAAACGATTTCAGTATGTCACGCGTGTGCGCGTATATGTAACAAGATACACTGTACAAACTGATAAAAAATTTTACAAAATAGCTAAATGTTATTTATTAGGACGCAACAGATTGAACTCGTCCAATTCTAAATTAATAAATTAATTATTTATATATATTTATCGACATCTTCATTATGAAGATGGAAGAAAGAATTCTTAACGAGCCTATTGAAAGACTATTCGTTGAATCTTCAACAGCCTACATAGATTGTCAAAAATTTACAATCCCAAACGACCTTAACAGATACATTTGTATTAATACATATTAACAAGTTGGTGTTATCACTGGTAACTAATTCACGAACTATGCTCTAGAAAGAATCCTGCTCTCATCATCCAATGGGAATTATTTGATTTTGTTGCCGGTATCACTTCTAAATACACATGATCATCATCATTTGTGTCAGGGTGTCATTACTGATGCTAGAGAATGGAATATCTCAGCTTGCAACGGTCCGTAGTCCACTTCTTCGCCGTCCACAGTTATATGCCCGTTCGTTCCTTCCATAGGCTCTATCCGGAATGCCTTCACAGGTATCATATCAACGCCAGGGCAGGCAAGATGTGTCCCGTTACTCAGGCCTAACAAAAACTAACAAGCAAATACTGTGAGTATTAGTTTTCTTTCTTTTTTTTCTTTTTTTTTTACAATTTTTATGACTTACTTGCACTAAATTGGCTCGGGTTATGCCGGCTTTAGCTATTAAAAGCCAAATAACTCCGTCTGCTAATGCAGCGTGTGGCGCGAAGAAATAATCCTGTCCCAAATGTGTCTGATAAGCTGCGTGTACCATTACGAATTCCCCTAAAATTTGAAACATAAAGCATTCTAAAATATTCAGAAGCATTGTGCTGCAGCTGAAATGCTTTCTCAATGAAGATTCATCGCATTCGGCATTTTATCGAATGATATATGACGTTCGAATTTAACTGGAGTTAAAGGGTTAATAAGTGACGCATTACGCAGCAACCTTTGCACCATATTATATGGCAATTACAAGAAACGCGTCTGCACTCGAATTCTTGTAAATTTACACGTTATACATATTAAAATTAATATTTTTGATCCGATTGTATATTTTTGATTATTTAAAAAAAAACCCCAAAAAATGGAAAGTTTAAAAATCGAGAATTTTCAATTTAAACCAAAATATAGACCTTTTAGAAGAAATGTAATACAATTGCACTTGCAAGCTCACGTATAAGATTACTATAATTCAAACTATTACCCTACCTTGAACTGTTGTCCAGCTGTTGTTTGACAATTGTGAAGTAAGTGCTGGAATCGTAGACGATGGTCCATACATAAGTTGGTTGTTGCAAATGTTCTCCGGACCTGAATGAAAGAGACACATTATAGATTTATTAATAGGAATGTTTCAAAGTCAACAGACATATTCAAGTTTCAATTAGTAACGTACTGATTTCTGCGCTATCGTCGTCATTGATACTGTGATAGCTCGAGGCCGAACCCGTGCTGAAATAAGTTGACTTCGCGGATGTTGCGGAGTAGAAACTGTCGAGTCTGCGTCTTCTTTCAGTCTCGGTCTCCAGCGCCAGATTTTCAGTTATCACGTCATTGTCGTCGCAACCGTTCAAATCGTTCGATGATTCACCCAAGCAATTGTAAAAGCTCCTTGGTTCAGGTTCATTGCAGTACCTATACATAACATTTCACGTGTACCGCTTGTGTCAATCACATAGTAAGCGCCAGACGGCACAGATAATACATTATTTTCCTTATTATGTCTAACAAAGCGTGGCAGCCAATTATCGAAAATATTTTTCAAATTGAAGCCGAATAAGAGTGGCTCAAACAGGAGTAATTATTTTTTCGAAGATAGATTCAGTTTCTACACTTCGCAATGCACAAATTTGAAGAGAACAACGATGCAATTTCTACATTCATTTGTATATATTTCTAGATCTGACACATGGTACATCGATAAGGCGTCATGTTGACGTAAATGGATATATGAAATTCTTTATTGCCTTTATCGTAATTCGGTAAAAATCGATTCAACTCGTAATGTAATAATTATCAGAGAAATCGCGCATTATATCTCTCATTCACGTAAATATTTCTTATTCGCGTAAATCTATACGCGAGACACTACCGTATCTCTTGATATATACATTATGATAAACAGATCCATCATTACCTATCTAGTTCATCGCCGTAGCTTCTCGAATGCGACAATATGTTATCCGTAGGATATTCTCCGCAATAAATCTTGCCGCCTCCCGTGCTTTCCAACGAAGGAACTTTGCTGCAAGGTATGTACGAGACTTTGCCCTTATACGTTCGCAATCCTATTAGACGCGCCACACTCCATACGGTAAACCTTTGCCCTCCAATAGCGCGCAGTCGCTCGCTTTCGATGTCAATGTCGGCGAGTAGACCCCAGCCTACCGACAGGAATGAAAACAGTATCTGATTCCTAGTTTCTACACGTACGAGATCCATCGGCGATTTTTTGCATTTAACCGCCGCTAACGCGCTGATAAGTAAAGGATTACGGTCGTACGGTTCTCTGAAACAGAAAACATTAAATTCGATGTATTGATTTGGAATACACGATTGTTAGAGAATGACGGATAAATTTCCCCGCAAGTTTATCAATATTCCATTTGAGTTTCATGTGGAACAAACGTGATAATAGAAATATAAATGGAACCTCGCCTCGTTAATTGAATGAAAATACAGTTGACCCGTATATAATATATACGTCACAACGTCGCAATGTTCGATTGCACATGAGATCACTCATCCGGAATTCTTTATTGATTTGTGTACGATTTTACGAAGAAAAGCAATTACGGCAATTCGCGCGATATACTGCGTAAACAAAATGTGGGAAAACTTACTCCTTGGCGTAAGCGATGGATTTCGCCAAGCCGTTTCCGGAACCGCACGGTATGATGCCGAGTGGTAATTCGCGTAAAGCTTTCTCCCAATCGGGCCTTTGGAAAAGCCCGTTCACCACTTCGAAAACGATTCCGTCGCCGCCGACCATTAGCAAGCCGCTCCATTGATAGATGTCCTTCGTGCGGATAAATTCGCGGGCGTAATTATGATGCTTGGTGATGTGGATCTCGTAAGATCTCTCCGCTTCCGAAAGGATCGGATGAATCCTTTTCTGGAAAACTTCTCTACCCCTGCCAGCTCCCGACTTCGGATTCAACAGAACCAGAAGTTTCCGATTCTCGCCTGGACACGCTGAAACGTTAATGAGAATGTCAACTGTATATTATGTACATTAATTTTAATAATTACATTTCAATTTCCGCTCTTCCTTGCCTTGTTCGCAATAGCCGAGTATGACATAACAATTTTTTTCGCGATATAAGATAAAAAATGCACTATCATCAAATCGCTGGTGCATAAGTTGTTTCAAAAATTTTTTTCTCAAAATTGGAATTTATTTTTCAATTTTTCTATATTTCCAGGAATTTATTGCAATTGAAAAGGTTGCAAAATTAAAACACTTTTCCACAAAACAAAATTATATAATACTTGAAAAGACAGTTACATTTTAGAGAATATTTCTTAAGGCCAATATCCACGATGCTAGAAATCGGTCCGAGATCTCGGTCCGAGAAACATGTAGCCAATAAAATTGCCGTTTTTCCATAAAAAGTTGCAAGTTGATTAGTTATACATTTCTCAGACCGATTTCTAGCATCGTAGACATCGGCCTTTACACCTGAACTTTCAGAATCCGATATATTATCACAATATTTACCTATCAATTCAAAAAAGATATACAATATAAACAAGTGATAAATTATATTTTTACCAATAAGTAAACAAAGTATAAGCATCTTTTATGTCATTTCTTTATCTCCATTACTGTAAAGAAATAAAAAGTCGATGAATAAGAAAATTAATAATTATTTTATTTCAATTTATTGATGCGCTTGTTACAAAAGAAAAGAACTGTCAAAACGGATTGATAATCGTATAATTTTTTTGTCATACGGCAAAAAATATTTTTTCTAACATGATTGTTCTGTCGACTCGATTGAACCGGCATAAATAACAGTTTTTTCATGATTGCATAATGTAGCAACAAGTTTAACTTCCACGTAGATAATGATATATAGACGTAAGTATAAACCTTTAGCATATTTTATAAACAAAATATAAAAACAAGAAAAATATATATATGCACGTAAATGGAGCGCTGTAATTCTAAGAAATAATAACTTATGTTCATATTTATTTCTAGTTATCACTATTATATATAATTACAAATATGTCGTATAATTCATTATTTATTTATTCCGCATAATCAGCGCAAACTTAACAATTTTTTTGCATAATTAGAGCCGCATAAACTGTAGGCATCTTGCCTGAAACTTTTATTTAGTTATTATTTTATTTGTGTCAACACACAATTTACTGCCAAATCAGAAATTATATTTTGCTAAATGACAAATCTGAAGTAAAATAATAAGTGAAAAATTTCCTTTTTAATTTTTATGTTTAAGTTCGTACATTTTTATTTATCTGTATCAAGGATCGCAAAAAAGTCGCCTTGTTATTTCAATATACTATTTCACAAGTCAACTACATTAATTTGCCAATATTGATCGGCAATGTGAAAAATGATGTTTTCGGACGTTAGAGCATCGATTTTACGGAGGCAAGTTTTCTAAGCTTGAATAAACAGTAGTTTTTATGAGATAAAGATTTATCATAGATTCTAAACAATAGTAACGAAGAAATCGAAAAGTGCCTATACATTCTTAATGCAAATTGAAACATTACAAAACACGCAATGCAAAGTGCGCGTTACGCTGAATGCACGTATCGCGTATCCTTGAGAATATTATATGTATAAATAAACGTATGATATATATTTTCACCGTTAATTCGTTGTATCGATTACTATTTAATTCACATTGATAATTTGTACTATATTTAAATAAATTGGAAACTTCCAATTCGATATGTGTATACGCATTTTTAAAAATAACCAGATAAAGATGATTCACATTTATCATATTAAAGCGGAACGAACGAGGTTTCCTTCATTCTTCGAAGACAAATTGATATGAATTCTGCGATTAAAAGTATTTGCAACAAAATACGCACAATACCGCGAGGCAATGCGGAATAGAAGCAACAATGAAAGCTAACGAGATGAAATCAAGCAATTTGAGAGTAGATTAAAAGTTCATCTAACGAGATAAGAGTTGTATCATATTGCTCGTTTATCGCAGTACACGACAGTTTAATTTCCGGAAAAATTTACATTATTTACATACGGCCACTTATAAATTTTGAACTACTTTTGTCTTTGATAATTTAATGTAATGTCCTTAATAACTTAAATTAAATATTATACGATAAGACAAGGTTAAATAAATTTCGAAATTATAAAGTTATTTATCTATTTTCATTATACAAATTTACGCAAATTTATGCAAATTATTGTTTTACGAAAGTTTTTAGAAAAGGTAAAGATAATTCGATTCAAGTTGTTTAAAAAAAATCGTTAAAAAGCAAACAACATATACGTAATATTATCAAAATTCAGAAAAAATTAGCTTATATCATGTTGATAAAAATAATAAATACCAATAAATTTCTATTAGTGTTAAAAAATATTGAAAAAATTATTTTCTAAATTAGCTTATGTAATGATGTGATATAATTATGTTAGGTAATTATTTAATGATTTATGATTTTTAAAATAAAATTAAGCGATACATAAATAGATTAAACAAAAACTCCTTATACAACTCATGAATCTTAATTGGTTAAATAACTAATTAATAATAATAATTAAAAAAACATGAAAAAACGCATAAAAGTGACGAACAAATGAAAAAATGGCGAAAGATCTTGCTGCTGCACAGCAGTGTACTTATATCTGTTTTAAATCATTGTATCGTGGCATTGTAACATTATCGACAGCATATACAACGCTAATATCTATGAGGGTCAAATGTTTTTTTACAACCATTTGTCTAACGAGGCACTTTCAAACATCCAAGCAAGCGAGCTTCGCTTCTTGGTTAAATTGATACGTCAAATCTCACAAAGGTGTGAAAAATCGTTAACGTCCAACCGATTTCCAGAAAAACTACTCAAACGAGCAATAATTTTCTAGCGATGAAACGCGTCAAGAAATAATTATTGTTATTAATTCTATTTATATCTGTGTCAGCATAGATAATGCTTACGCAACTGCAAACGCAATTTGCGCTGCCATTCTCTCATTCAACGTGCCATTTTTGCCGATCTTCTCGTGTTCAATAACAAGTAACTCGAAACGGAGTTTAGTGTTTGATATTCAAAGAGCTATACACAATGACGATGTTGCATAATTGTGGAAGATAAAGGTCCATTCGTTCGCTCCCGCATTTATACTGCATCCGTTCCGGCGCGATGAGATATTATTTCCGCATATCCGTGTTGTATAAATATAGTTCAGAGAGAACAATTAGCAATTTGTCTGCGAACAAGTGAAATGCATGCTCCATTCGCTCCGTGCCGTCAAGATATTGCGAATCATATCGGCGGCGCCGAAGCTCTCTTTAGCTGGTAAAACCAAATCAACAAAATTGAATGCGGCCTATTCGGTGGATTATTTAATATTTATTTTGTACTATTTTGTAGCATCAAAAATAATTTTGTATCCCGTGCTATTTAAGAAAAAATCGCTGCTAACTCAATATGAAGCTAGCAGGACGTACAAAATTAAAAAATAATAAAACAAAACAGATACAATTAGTGCTGAATTTGTACTATTTTGTATCCAAAACAAATATTTCTATCATCTTTTTAAAACAACCTCACTTCAACTAGCCTCAAGAAAACAAGACTCCGTCGATCTTTAACAAAATTAAATCAGTAGAATCGAATGGAATTTATATTGCATTATTTATTACTCATCTTGTATTATTTTCTTTGCTTTGTTTTTCTTTCTTTTTTATTTTTTACAAAATAAGTATTATTACAAAATAAGTATTATTTTTTACAAAATAAATAATCCACTCGCATTCGACTATCTGGTCCCGCTAGCTTAAGAGTGCTCGGCACCGATACGCATGCTGATCACATAAACGTGAACAAATACGTTTATTTAGTCTGGAATATAATGTAGCACGTGGTCGAATGCGATACGGCAAGTGCGAACGGACTCGAAGCGCCAATTTATAACCGAGTTACAATATCGCGGGTTATCGAAATGAGATAAAACAAATTATTATTGCATTCCTCTTCTTAAGACAATGATTTCTCTAGCAACGCGTACAATCGAGTTAAGTGGTTTGCGCGGCCGTAAGGTCTAATATATACGCAAAGAATTAAGTACAAGGCGAAGCGCTTGATAAATGTCCGAGACAAATAATAGCGAAACGGATTTTCCTTTCTTTTTCCCGGAATACTAATGTTTTTTAAGCACGTGGAATTTTCCAGCGAACATCACGTCAATCGGCAATCGCAAGATCTGAGCTCGCTATGTTGCACCTATTGTGCAATTTTCATTCGTATCTTGAATTACTCGATCAGATTTATTTTAATGCTGCGCACTGATTTAAAATATCGAGTGGCAATCGATGCATTTGAGATAAACATCGCCAAAATTAAACTCTTTAGATAAACAAATTATGTTCTTTAGAAAGATAAATTGATCGTTAAATTGTAACGTCCATATACTCGATGCTGCGAAGCTAATAGAAAAAGCACCGGACTTCGTCACTGCTCTTATAGAGCAAGCGCCATTGCCGCAATGAATATTATTGCACAAAAGACATATTGAACTTTTATCTTTAAGAGTACTTTAAGTGATTGTGTATAATTGCAAAAAAAAGAAACTGAATTATACTCCACGGAAAGATATCACTCCGATATCATTGTTTGAAACTCCGCAGTGTTGAAACTCCACAATAATGTACGTCAGCGAGGTCGTGAAAATTAAACGCGGAAGTCGCGTTTCGTAATCGAAACGTTTTTTAACGACACGATTATTACGTATTATCGCGTTATTGTGTATTAAACACAATGTTTTAAGAGTGAAAAACTTATTTTGACTACCTAATGAAAAACCATATTGTGTGTTCGAGTAGCAAACCACGCGCCACGATCAATATAGAAATCACCAAGATATCACAATATATAATCGCGAACAAAGATTGTAAGAATTATCATGTAGAATCGATCATTCAAGATTATTATAAACGATATTAATAAATATGTTTTCTTCATCGAATTCTTCGTATAACAAAAATAAAATACAACAGTGCAGTGTAATAAAATGGATTCCGACAAAGAACTGTGCAATCTGCGCGCAATTCAGCGTTTTCTCTGTTTTCTCGTCGAAAAATATGACATAAATTATTTCGTTTTCGAAATTTCTTATCCACAATATCTTTATAAAAGAAATCGTAATATTGCGAAAAACTTCAAACTTTTTATTCAATTTATATGGTTTGCTTTCTACAGAGTTTCTTAAAAAGTTAATTGTAAAATATTGTATGTTTAGGGTAAACTATACGATTTTGAAATATGGAAATATGCACTCAGATGTTACGTGTTTCCCATTTCTTGATTGATAAAATTTAAATTCGTCAGATTGCGCATAGATCACGAGATATAATGTACAATTGCTTGCGTTGCAAGATTATATAAGAGAAAAGGAAGTTATGGAAACTTACGGAGATTGGCTACAATATATATTTTGCTTCTCTATGAACGTGTACAATCACCGTGCAATTCGCATAATACACAGGCGGAGTATGAGTGATCATTATACACTTAGTAATTACGCGTATATCATATCAGAGTGAATGGTTGCGAAACGAGCAACAGTCATTGGAAATCCAGAAATTCCAATCTAAGCTGCCGCTTTAGATCCATCACTTGCTTGCTCATCTACAGGGTGGCACACGAATAGTTGACACATTTTAATTTTTAATTACAGCTTTTACATCGCAATAAGATCGCAATTTTAGGTGTCCTTGGAAATTTATTTCACGATATGACACGTTCAATAATGTTTACAAGTGCGGAAAGTTGTTCTTTTAGATATCTCCAGAAAGAAGTCGAAAGAGATTTAAATCGGGGCTCAAAGGTGGCCAAAAAAATCTTCTTTGCGGCGCTCTGAATAGCGATTGAACATCACGCGATTACCGAACGCTGCATTTAAATAATTTAATACAACATTAGCGATGAGAAATAACGTGGTCTTACATAAATCATTGAGTATCAATAAGCAGATTAGTCGTGCGATTCATGTGCCGCAGAGTTATCACACAAATACACGCCTTGAAGAGGTTGTTCGGCGCAATGGAAACCATCGAACTTGTCATACTGTGAAATAAATTTTCAAGGATACATTTTGTACAAATTGTAATCGTATGCGATGTAAAATAAAGTTGTATCTCAAAATTGAAATGTGTCAATTATTCGTGTGCCATTCTTAGTGATGATGTGTAATTACGGTGAATACGTGATGTCAATTTATTACCGAGATTCCAATGCTTCTGTAAAGCTTCTGAATGAAATTGTTGAAGTGAAATGTTGAGGACGATCTTGTTTTCTAAGAATTCTGTTAGATAGAGCATGTATCTTATTTATATTCTGATAATCGTGCTGTCTCATGTACACAACTTAATCTTGTAACACAACTGAAAAGTGTACAAAGTTGATATAGTGGAGAATATTTTCTAATTTTAAGAGTCGATTTTAAAAATGTCATCGAAATTGGTATAAACAAAGTTTATTTTAGATTTTAGATTTTTACTTTTTGTACGAAATTTCTCTTTCTCGATTGTAACGCAATTTCGTAATATTCAAATGTTATTAATTCATAATAACACAATAATATACTCGTTCTTGCTAATGATGCGATGCTAATATAATGAATGATACACTTTGCAGTATACTTAAGCCGTTTCACAGAATCTTTCATAATATTAGAATGTTTTAATAACTATAATCGATAAACCACAAGCGAATTAGCGGAGATTACTTAATAAGTATGCTAATAAAATAACATCTAATTTACACACTGTCTAATAACTACTAACATCGCGACCTCATAACGCAAGTATTACTCAGAAGTCTCGCGTAGATAAAAAATGTTTACATCTTTCACACGCGTTTAACGGATGTTATTGTTGTTTTTCTACACCGAATAAATCTATTAATTTTGCAAAGAAAAACTGACCGAGCAGCAGCTTCAGCCGACAGATATTGATTGAGACATTAAACTGTTAAATGCGCGTGCATACGAAACGTTAAATCGCAAAATACATCGCCAACGATTGCTGGCCATTCCTCTTTGTTTACAAACTAATCTGACTAATTTGGCGCATCAATACATTAATAATATGCCAACAATAGACTGAATAACACGTTTGAATCCTTAAAACTGACGTATGCTCGATTATCGAGATACTCACCCCCGATCAATGTCTCCAGATTGCCGTGGCTGGGGCTCATCAGATTCTTCGGCACCGGCACATTGGCAACGAGGCATTTGATGGCCAACCGCCACCTGCTCGCCTCACGCAGATTATCCTCGTATTTATCGAAGCTGCGGAAACGCAGGGTGATGGTGGTGCGTTCGCGTCTGAGCGCACTCTTCACCCTCATCTTTTTCAGCGTGTATGCGTATATGTACAGATATGCGGACGTGTCGTGCTCATCGTAGTGCTGATAAATCTCGGCCGACTCGACTAACTTCAGCTGTGACTTGGACGCGCCCGGTCGACAGGCGCAACTGCCAGCGTTCCTGCGCTTCGAGCGCATGCACCTGCAACCGATTATGTCGCACAGGGCGATCGTCTCGGTCTTCGTGGCACCGTTGTGCTCCTTCTGCAAACTCAGACCCTTCTCCGTCAGCTTCACCTTGTAATACGTGTTCTTCTTCGACGTCACGTAGAAAATCTCCTCGAGGACGGCGCTCGAATTCCCTTGAGCGGTGTCCTCCATCGTACGCCGTTGATGCTTGCTCTCCACCATTTGCGACGGCGACGAAGGGAGATGAGAACTGCAACCCGGTAATCAAATGTGCTGATCTGTTTCGCTTTCTCGGTCAACCGTCACGTTCAAGCAGACGCAATCTCACCGCTCTCCGCCACGCGTCGGTCTTTCTTATAAGGCCGCGTGTACAGCAGCCGATCACGCAATAATCGCACGGGTATCCCGAAGGGAGCGAATGGCACAGATGAGCGCCGTAAACAAACGAGGATCGCCAGGTTATCTGCACGCGGATGTTTACCCCGTCGGACGGATCCACCATTCCACCGTTCAGAGTTCAAAAATCGTCGCGCGACGATAATGGAAAAATCGGCGATACGACCGTCGATCGTCGAATTCCGACTAGAGAGCGCGGGTTCCTAACTATTGTCATCGCCGCACGGCGAAAATAAGGGGGGAAAACTTCTCTCGACTGACGCTGCTCGTGTGTTTCCTTTCCCACTGTCGCGCCTTCCCCGTGTATCCCGATGAAAGGGAAATTACAGCCGTTATCGACGATATCGAGTGATGAATGCCCGAGCGACAAAAACACTTGTTTCGCGCGATCTGAATTACAAGAACTGAGTAAAGGTCCGTCCGTATCACTTATCAAATCGCTCGGACCGTAATCGTAGAGCTTGCGAGCGAAGCTTGAAGTGAAGTGGCGGCGTCGCCTAGCGCAGTTCAAACACGCAAAGCCACAAACACGAAGCGAATGCGGGACTGCACTCAACTGCATCACTGCACTGTTCCAGGTCCGTATTTAACGGGGCTGCTAACCCCGCCAAACCAACGGCGTCGTCTCTCCCACCATTGCTACCCTCTCCACAGTGAGTACGACCCCCGTCTTACTCCACGGCTAGCATTCCTATTATAGGTTATTATAGGTCAACAGGAGTAACGGTCCAAGTTCGAACTGATTTTGATGACCTCATGCGGGAAAATTGGGAAACTCCAGACAAGGATTCTGTGATCCTTATCTATCTTGCAATTCTGCTGACCGAGATACGAATACAAACTGAAAATGCGTTTAGACATCTTGTGGCAGGAAATAGTGACGTAGTAAGGCTAACGAGCGCCCGCGCTCATCATGCATTTCACATTTGCATATATGTGCATGTATGTACATAAATTGTTGATAAAAAATTACGTACATATTAAAACAACTTATATTGATTAATAATAATAATTAAATAGTAATGTACAGAATAATAGAATTTATTATCAATAAGATATAGATATCTGATATACTTGTCAACTCATTGTTTTTTTACTTATCCCATCACATGGAAAATAACTGAAGCATAACACGGATTAAAAGGGATTTTTTGCTGAAATTTTAGAAGAAATAGATAAGGAAATAAAATAAATATATATTTATAAAAAAAACATACATAGAAAAAAATGCAACTTGACTTTGTTTTTGAGAAAAAACTGAGAAAGAGTACTTTTTATACAGTTGCATAAACGCATCACATACTATATAAAAAGACAAGAATTTTATATATAATTCTTCAAAATTAAATTTATATTTATATAAAATTTTATTGTCAAACTCCTTACGTTTACGAAGCATTTGTGTGATTTAGAGTATCATAAAAAATATGTTTTTAATCGCATAAATTTAATAACTATTTTCTAAAAAAATAAAATCAAGTTGCATATAAAGTAATGTATGTAATAAATGAAATATAGAATCGACATGATATGAGTGCTAGATGCATTTATAATGTAGTTTTTTTTTTTTTACTAGCTAAATACATTTCTTATTACTTGTAGCTTTTTTTACTTACTCTTTTACATGAAGAACAACTAGAACTTTAAAACATAACATAAGATTTGGAATACATTTTTGCTGAAATTTTCGGAGAAATAGATAAAAAACTAAAAGAAATATATATAAACATGAACATACACACGCAATAATGCAATTTTAACTTTATAGTTCAGAAAATAGTTATAAAATCTATGTGATTTATTTTAAAATGCATATAACTTTTTATCAATAATTTATGTGCATATATGTACATAAATGCATACGCAAATATAAAATATATGATAAGCGAGCGCTCGCTAGCCTTAACCTTTCTATTTCGAGACGTAATAGCTCTAATAACTTTTTTAGCTCGAATCTCGAGAGTAATTATAGAAGAGACAAGGATCGCGAGAGTGTTGGTCCTTGTCTAACCTATCTTTTATTTGCATTGTATATGCAATGTTTTGATGCATCTAAATTTTTTCACGTCATACATACATTACACACGTAGCAGAGAGACAAAGACAGCGCGAATGTCTCTCCTTATCAAACAGCCGTACAAATAATGCAGATTTAACGATTTTATAGTTTCAAAACTTTAAGATGAAGAAGCAATATTTTCTCATGATTCTTTTTATAATATATTGCTTGTATAATTACATAAAAAACCCGATTTTGTAATTTATCGTCAAAAATTTACAAATAATAAATGTAACCGTTATTACAAAAAAAATTTTTTTTTGAGCTTTATTTCCAAAATAGGATTTTTTACAAAGGTCAATATATTTCTTCTGCATAGGAATATCATAATTATAATGCGTTTCTCTCGTGATTATGTCCGAAATACTGGAATAATAATTCCGTGTTTTATTTCTATTCCGACAGAGGCGTTAGTTTCACTCCTGTTGACCTTTATGCGACGGAGAACCAATGCTGCATCATGTTACAAGTAAATTGCAATATGTGCATTTACATAAAAAGTTTAATATTTATAAAAATTGCTAAAAGGATAAAAAAGAAATGACAAATAAGCTGTAATTCTTTACTCTTGCTACTATTATATTTATAACCGTTTTTATACTTATATATATACAAAGTTGTTTAAACAAAAACATTTATTCGTAAAATATTAACGTAAAAACTTTAATACTTATAAAAACTACTAAAAGAAAAAAAGAAATGACAAATGAGCTGTAATTCTTTACTCTTGCTACTATTGTATAAATATAAAACTTTTTACATTTACTTTTTACATTTATTTAGTTGTCTTAAACAAAAACTTTCTTTGTAAAATATTGACGTCTATAAAAGAGAGTGACGTTTATCATCTGTTATGCGGTTTTATATTTTATAAATTTCATAGGCATAATAATATTTAAAAATAATCATTAAATGACATAGAATTATAATGATAGATGAATGATGATGAAAAGAGAAAAAGAATAATATTATTTAGATTCTTTTATTTACATTAAAAAAAAACACTGCAGGCAGAGAATATTTAGAAATTGTTTTTCGCTGAATTATATTCCGTAGATAAAAGTATTATAAATACATACAAGATAACGGCTTGTACAATAAACCATCGAATTAATATAACGCTAATTAATATATTATAATAATAGATCCTATCGAGTTATCGCGGTTATTTAATGTCTCAATGTAGACTAAGTTTAAGAATAAGTTTTTATATAAAATATAATAAATTTTCGCATCAACAACGCTCGTTAAGGTTTAGTATTATATTAGTTCGATAAAAATATTATATTCCTTTTTTATTGCATTTTTTCTTTTATTATATAATACATAATACAAAATGCATCTAATAAGTGTACTGAAACGACACATTTTAGACGGTACAGATTAGATAAGACGTCCGTAATCATGTGTATTATTATACGTAGTGAACTTTGCTTTGATATACTTTATAAGATATCTTCAACATTTCTAAAGTTTAGTCTCGGCAAAATATCTTTAAAAGCTTGCAAAAAATCTTTTTAATTAAGTCAATCTTTTAAAAAATCTCTTGTCCCACGTTTATTGCGTATATTTCAAAAGATATTCAAAATTACGAAAGCGGTATACGATTTTTCTGCGTTCCAAAACGCATAAAAAGAAAGTATTATAACCTTTCTGGCGGACAAATATATTTTTTTAATCCAAAAAATAACTTAGTATTAATTAGTTCTAAAGGTAAAAGATAACATTATCTTTACAATTTATTTAGTACAATCTATAATATTGATGAACACAAATACATTTTTATTACTATATCTATTTTTATTACGTACTTAAGAAACTAGCATCAAAGTTTTTATTATTCTAACCAAAAATATGACGTTTTTTTTCGTCGTGTGATTTATAAATCAATTACAGTACTGTGTTCAATGATTGTGTCGCTAAAGTAATACAACGTAAACAAGCAAAATACGATGCATTTGTGTTCGACACAAGCGGCGCACGCGTTTATTATGGCGATTACATGCTTTTAGGACGAACAGCTGATTCGGGAAATGTTTTCGCGCGTGATTCACGTAACGTATGATTCCTGAGAACATAAAGGATCAAATTCGTCGATGAGAAAATCCTATAAGTATCTCGCTTTTGTTAATACAAGCGTTTGCTTCGAAAAGATGCGTATTGACGTGTCCTAATGACGTAATTGGTCGAAGAGGCGAGACAGTGCTCACGAATGCTCCACGTACGTGTCAAGAGCGAATTGCGTGCTTTGTATACCGCGTGCCTGAGGGCGATGAGCACGTTAAGGTCACCGGTGTTGAGTCTGTAATGAAGCCCCTCGTTTAAATTTTCGTCGAGCAATGAAGTCCAACGAAGTCGTTGTGTTTCTGCTGTTCCTGTCGTTGTTTACTCTGTGCACCGCGGCATTGGAAAATACGAAAAAGCGCGGTGATATTACGCAAAAGTCAAATTCTAATGAGGAAACCGAAGAAGAGGTTGCCGTGGAGGATATGGAGAACGCTTTCGAACAGCTGCGCGAACTGAGTGCTCTGCGTGATACGATATTGAAGTTAGTACCAGCAACCGATCCGATTTATGATAAAATTAGCAAGCAAGTAAATCAGAAAGACGATGCGGAGAGAAAAACAGAGGCTACCGGCAAGGAAAATCTTTTGGAAAATCCAGGCACGAGAAATGTATGGATGAAGACTATGATAGCTCAAACAAAGGACATAGATCCCTCGACTATAAATGCAAGGCAATTGGAGGATGAGGATATAGAATCATGGGAAGAGCTGTATGACATATTGGACGATGAAGTTCAAGAGCCATTGTCACCAGAACAACAGACAGGTAAGTCAGAAGTTAAGTATAGTTCACTGTTATCAAGAGTGATACTTTGCTCTTCACATTACTTTTTGATAATGTTCATTCATTGCTACAAAATAACAATATTTTTTTTTTAGCCGAGCAGTTGTTTAAGAATGCACAAAGTATCTTAAATGCAATGCGTGCTAACAAATCCGAGGGTTATGAAATTCTCATCGAAGCAGCAAAGTTGGGTCATCGAGAAGCCAGATCTATATTGGCATGGGCGAGGTTACTCGGATCTCGCTTGGGTCCTGCTTCTCTACGAGTGTCTACTGACGATATACCTAGTATATTTGAGATATTCAAGGAGCTTGCAGATACCGGACTCCCGTCCGCTCATTTGGTATACATGCGATACGATAAACAACGCTAAACTTTTGGAAGTTTGGAATAAAAGATTGTTTTAATACACAGGGATTGGGATTTTTATACGCAACTGGTATTGGTGGCGTCAATGCATCTCAAGGAAAAGCTTTACTTCATTATACTGTAGCTGCCCTTGGTGGAGACACTCGAGCTCAAATGGTTATGGGATATCGTCACTGGGCAGGTGTAACGACACCGGCCTCTTGCGAGAAAGCTTTAGATTTTTATCGAAAAGTGGCGAAAAAGGTCGCGGAGGAAGTGTCACTGAGCGGTGGCCCCGTAGTTCAACGAGTTCGACTATTGGACGAGCATGAAAATCCGGGATACAGTTCCGGAGTTTTTGACCAAGATTTAATAGAATATTATCAATTATTAGCCAAAAAAGGCGACACTCAAGCGCAGGTCGGCCTAGGTCAGCTTCATTATCAAGGAGGTAGAGGAGTTCCTTTGGACCACGAAAGAGCTGTACAGTATTTTCAACACGCCGCGGATGCTGGTAATCCAGTTGCAATGGCTTTTCTTGGAAAGGTACGGATTCATTGAAACAATACTGCTCAAATACATGCCAATATTGCTTCCTAAAATGATATTTTTGATCATATTGATTCTATGGAAAATTAATCAAATGTGTAACATGTATATATTAATCATACAATGTTTATTTGTTCTTCTAATTTATATGGATTTGTAGATTTATTTGGAAGGAAGTGAAATTGTCAAGCAGGATAACGAGACAGCGTACAAATATTTCAAAAAAGCTGCCGAATTAGGGAATCCAGTAGGCCAAAGTGGATTGGGTTTGATGTACTTATATGGAATGGGAGTGGAAAGGAATACTGCCAAAGCATTGCAATACTTCAGTCAAGCTGCGGAGCAAGGTTGGGTCGACGGACAGCTACAATTAGGAAATATGTATTTCAGTAAGTATTAGAATAATAAATACTTACATTCGTGTAACTATTCTGCTTGCACTAATTCACTTCAATCGTTCACCGCTTTATTTTTTAGGCGGTACAGGCGTCAGGCGTGATTATAAAATGGCAAATAAATATTTCAACTTGGCCAGTCAATCTGGACATGTACTGGCTTACTATAATCTCGCCCAGATGCATGCCACTGGTACTGGAATGATGAGAAGTTGTCCAACAGCTGTGGAATTAATGAAGAACGTTGCCGAAAGGGGGAAATGGAGTGATCAATTGATGGTAGCGCATACCGATTACAAAGAGGGCAGAGTGAACGAAGCGTTCTTGAACTATGCTCTTTTCTCCGAAATGGGTTACGAGGTTGCGCAGAGTAACGCGGCATTTATTTTGGATAAAGGAGAGACCGACGTTCTACTGGAAGAAGAAGGCTTGGTTAGAGCGTTGGCGCTATGGGCGCGAGCTGCCGCACAAGGATACTCCGCAGCGCAGGTACAAATATTTTACTGACGAAGAACAAGACTTTTGTACGCATATTACATCGAAATGGGGTCTTTGTTTCAGGTGAAACTTGGCGATGCACATTATTACGGTAGAGGAACGAAAGTCGATTACGAGGCGGCCGCGGGCCACTATCGTTCGGCATCCGAGCAACAACACAACGCTCAAGCTATGTTCAATTTAGGATATATGCACGAGCGTGGTCTAGGTTTAGCGAAAGATCGCCATTTGGCGAAGCGATGCTACGATTTAGCCGCGGATGCTAGTCCCGACGCAAGAATACCTGTAGCTCTAGCTTTGATCAAGCTTTCCTTCCTCTTCGGCCTTGATTATCTACAAGAATTTAGTTTGGTCGATCAGTTAGATAAATGGGATCAGCTGCTCGGACAAAATTGGGATCTATATCTTATCGGATTTCTCACAGGAATGCTTAGTCTTATTATCTACTTCCGCAGACCGCAGCCACCTCCCCCACCGAGAATTGTTGCTAACTAAATTTTCTACTCTTTCATTCATTATCTTATATATATATATATACATATATATACATATAAGTATACATAAATATTTCTAGGCTAAGCTTGGAAACAAATTTTATAAGGGATTCATATTGGGAAATCATTTTTATAATGTAATTCGTCCTTCCGATATGGAGCAAGCTAAAGAACTTTGACTTCGATATTTATTTGATAATTTTAGTGTATCGTAATAATTTATATCGATTCTAGATTACTAATTCAAAATTTGTTTAGAGGATCTACAACACTAACATTTGACGTAAATGAGCAATTTTTGTTTCCTACAATAAATAAGTACTCCTACAATCTTCTCATACGCTTAATTACTCTGTGCAAACTCTGAGCTTAGTTCCTAGTTTATAAAGTTCCATTACTACGCTCAATGTATGTCATGTGAGTAGGGATATTGTCTATAAATGAACAGATTGTTGTAAACAATGTTAGGTTCCCCTTTCTACGAGAAATGATGAAAAAAAAAAAACGATATTAAATCCAATCAAAGTTCACGATTCCATATCATATTATTTTCATAGAAATATAATGTTGAGAGCTATCTTTGCAGCGGTATTATTTCGTGTTGTTTTTGTACAATTAAATCAAATTTATAACTTTTCTCGGCAACACACGTTTATAATTACCTTAGATTACACATTATACATATTAAGACATTAAAAAAAAAAAAAAAAGAAAGAAATTGCTGTAATATAAAATATGAATTAAAAGGTTGTTGATTATTTATCTAATAAGATTGTTTTATTACCAAAGAATATTACGATCTTGATATGCATGGATATATGGATTAATGATTGTGTAAACGATTGTAATAAATTGTATAGATAGATCGGTCAGTATGTATATCAAAATTGGATGAGATGAAAATATTACATGCGTGTAAGACTTAGTGATAGCGTATATGTTAAGTACAATATTTCTTAGTATATATTCTTATTCTTAATGTATTCTTAATGATTCTATTGCATTATATACAGGACATACCAGAACTTGTAATATTACGAATAAAAGTTACGATATTTTTCACGAATGGACAAAAGCAGGATAACAAACTTGTCCCATTTGCTGAGCTATGCATTAAAGACATAAGTTAATTAATTATTATACTGAAAATAGAGTATCGGTTTGGAATAGCCTGTATATAAATGTTTATTATTTACCATTTGTTATATTTCTTCGTTACATTCTCTTTCTTTCTTTTATGTAATAATTTCTTGTTATACTGTATAAGAATTGTATTATTTTAATTGAGATTATGTGAATTATTGTGTTGACATTTATTCGTTATATACACCTCATTCTCGTGTACTTGTATACGCGTCAATAGAACATATTCGACTTGTTATCTTTACTATGGCAACAGGAATGCGCGTGGACATGTAGCAAATCAGAGGTATCGCATTGATGTTTAGTCTCATGGAAATAATGCAGCAGTTTTGATCGATTTTAGAAGCTTCTCTGATCCAATCTTTAAATTTCGTCTAAACAATGTTTTTCATATAAATAATTTAAAGTCTCTCGTAATAAAGAAGGATGGTAAGCATATGCTCCATATAATAACGTGTATTAGCGAGTACTAACATAAAAAAATGCCTAAAAAGAAAAAACGTGGTGGTGAGAAAGAGAAGAAGGTACGGAAAAAGTGTTTGAATGAACGAGAAACGGTGTCCTATGAACAGCAAATTCTAGACAACAATCTGCAACTGTCACGGTTTGTTTGTTGAGATCAAGAATGACATTTCACACCTTAGTTTAATTATGTGCGTTTAATCATGTTTCTCGTGATATTGTTTGAAGGCTACGCAGTCGAAATGAGGAACTTGAATGCGAGGTGAAAACTGTAACAAAGAAATTCGAGCAATTGAAAGAGGATCAATCTGATGTCGTGGCACACTTGAAACGAAATTTGGAAGGGAAGATAGAAGAGGCTCGAGAGCTGAGCGAACGCTTACTGGCTTTAGAGGAATTGAGAAAACAGGAACAGTCTGAATACAAAAAGAAAGAAAACGCAATGGAGCTCGAATATCGTACTATGGAAAGTAATTTGAGCGCGGAAGTAAAACTCGCAGGTGAATATATCGTAACACAAATGCATAGAGAGACAACAATTAAACGAAACGTTGTTATTTTGCGTCAGCTGGCAAGTTGAACGCGTTAGAAGACTGGCGACTAGCTCGTTTGGATTTAATGCACAAATTCGAGGTACAGGAAGAACAAATTGGGAAGCAACAGGAATTGCACAAAACGACACTCTACGAAACAGAGAAATCAGTTATTATTGCAAAGGCTAAGTAAATAATTTGTCAGTAAAACATCTGCCATTGCGCAAACATAGGAAGGTTTGAAGAACAATTACATACTACGCAGAACATTCTGGAAGTCACGTAGATTAAGATTTACATGTTTCAAAGATAATGCTTTTAAATCGACGACAATTAATTTTCAATTAATCTTATTCTTCGGAAACTGCTTTCATTTAAAGTTCGGAAGTACACGATTTCTTTGTACATTTTTAATTTCATCATTTGCAGAATGAGAAAGGAAATGGAAGAACGGTTGAAACAGCTTGCTCAGGATTTTAAGGAAGCGACAAATATTCGCATTGCGGACGTAACGCACAATACAATCAGGAGAAATATCGCGCTAAATCACGAGCTGAACTCGATGCTGAAAGTCTGTCAGGATTTGGAGATGAAGAGTACGGAATGCAAAGATAACGATCGCATGCTCAGATTGCAGTGCGAATTATTTGAGGCCGAAGCGAAGATCGCGCTGGACAATATGATAAAGCAGAGGCATGCGATGCACGAGCTCGCGCAGGGGCACATAGATTTGGCCCTCGAGTACGGGCGAACACAACGAGAGAACGCAAGACTCAACAATTATGAACAACTGATAGACGAATACAAGGCGAGGTGTGTGACGTCGGAGGAGAAGGCGAAGATGCTCGAAGAACGCATGGAGGAAGCCAAGAAAGCCAAAGAAAATGTTCTGATTGAAGTGCGAAATAAATGCAAGAAATATAACAAATTGAATAACATTCTAAACGAAGCTAAGCGATGCGTTTGGGAAGCATTAGAGGTATCTTATCGTTTTTTTTCTGCGCAAAGCACTAGATATAATATAGCTATTTTCAGTTACAAGAGCATGTCTGTACGAGCGACGTTTGCACTTCGTGTTGCGCCGATCAGAAGCAGAAAATTATTTACTCGCTGCAAAATATACTGGAAAAGTACGATATTTCCGATATAATCACAGATGAAGCTTTGCAGGTGAATTGTAATAGAATATTATGATGGTGAAAGCGTAGAATAATATTTAATAAGTAATAATGTTCATTATTCTTTTTTCAGATGGTTAATATTGAATTTTAAATTTAATGCAGCACAGAATTTTTATTGCATCCAGAAAAGTAAACTGGCACAAAATATTCTCAGTATGCAAATAGCTCATTTTTAATCGATCGTGCGATTTAGTTATTCACACGCAACATTGCTTTAAAAATGCAAAATTTACGGAAATTTACACGCGCGGCTTGCAATATGCACGTAAATTGAACATATGATCGTAAGAGTACAGCACGCGTATGCGCAGAGCGAAGAACACGTGTTGTGTTTATTTGTTCCACCGAAAAAAAAATCAAAATTTTATTGAAAATCGTTCGACAGATCCCAGCCAACTCATCCACATGGTTAATTAATTGTATTTTGCCGTTAGCAATTGTATTTTGCTAGCAATTCTCGAAAGAGTTGGAAAATGCGTTCTTTATCGACGTGGCAATTACAGCCATTATTTACAGAACGAGGTTACGCTCGATGGATACACGTTAGCTGTATTAGCATAACACGGTCGGACTTGAAATCATTGTGGGAAAGTACATAAATATCTATAAAGCACTGACATTGAGGAGATTGTACGTCATACGCGGCCTGCGATCCGACGCGATCGCTTTTCCAGAATCTCGCACGACGAGCGGTTGGATTTATCATCACTGTACGCGTTTGATAAAATGTGATACGCGATTCTCTGAAAATTTGCACATCATGGAAATCGGAAGGAAAGAAGAAAATATCACTAGAAGATTGGACGAGGCAGGTGCGGTTTTGAACAATGATCTAGAGTTCTGGATGACTCGGTTTCCGGCGCCACTCAAGAATACGCCCATTATTCACTTGGCAATACCCGGTATGTTTAAATCTATCCGTTTGATATATATACAATTAATTAGTCCCGGAAGTGATTTTTCATGCTGCTTAGTTTACATCTACTTGTGAACGATAACATATATTACGATTATTGTCATAATGAGAATGATTGAAGTCTTTCAATTTAAATTTACCTACAAGTTTTGCTCAAAGTTCTTGTATTTGTTGTTTTCAGAAATTTATGAAAAGGCTGAACCTCTTTTAAGTTTACTTTAAGACTTTATAGATTAAAGTTGTTAATTATTTACATTTCAAAAACTTCATCTCAAGTTACAAATTTCATGTTTTTTATTATAATTTTACCAGATTTTTTTTATATTTATAAATATTTTCTTACAAAGATCTATTCTTACTAACAAAGAAATAAATGTGAAAGCTGAATCTTAATAATTGCTTAATAATGTATTTCAATTTAGCGTGTAATTTTTCTTAACCGAAACAAAGGCTCATACGGATGCAGCAAGTGTCTACCGCGAGCACGAACAATTATGACTCTTGTATAATTTCCGACAGGTTCCCACGATACTATGACTTACACGATTGAACCGCGCAACGACGTGGGGCCGGACGAGCCCGCCTTCATCCGAAGACTCGGCCGTTACTGCTCATTCGTGGCTAAGCCCATTATTCTAAATTGGTCTATTACACAACGCGATGATGTTAAACAACAGCTGAACGGCGGAATTCGATATTTAGATCTGCGCGTCGCCACAAAGCCGAGGACCAAGGACATATACTTCCTTCACGGTTTGTACGGCTCGGAAATTACCAGGCCACTCCTGGACGTCGCCGATTGGCTGACTTCGCACGCGAATGAAGTCATCATCCTGGACTTCCAACACTTCTACGCCTTCACGGACGAGGATCATCGTCGTCTCGTGGAGAGGATAAATCGGACCTTCCACGGGAAGATGTGCCCGGTCTCTTCCAGATTCGAACAAATAACACTGAACTGGCTGGCCACGAACAGGCACCAGGTGTTCGTGATATACAGGAACGTTTACGCGCGCAATTTCTCGAATCTGTGGCCGTCTGGCCTCTGGCGTACCGTTTGGCCCAACACCGTCGACGTGCACGAACTGATCGACTTCTTGAATATCGAGCTGCAGAGTAGACCGTTGGACATCGGGTTCGTGTCGCAATGCCTCCTGACGCCGGACACGTCCTATGTTTTAAAGCACTTGTGCGGCACCCTGCAAAGAGACTTGGTACCCCTTTGCCGAAAGCCGATTCTCACGTGGATAAATGACAAGCGGCCTGGCCGCGGCGGGCTGAATATAGTTATAGCGGACTTCGTGTCGGACAACAACTTTCTGTTCTCCAAAACGGTGATTCAGAGTAATGCAAGATTCCTGCATAGTTCAGAAATTTACTAGATTAATTTCGCGTTTGCTTAACAGCGAATTCGATTGGGTGCATTAATGTACCCGGTTCGGATTAAAGCCTGGTGGGACACGTTTTCATCTACCTAAAAACATAAAGTATTTGAAATGTCTGATATGTATTCTATTAAACATATCGTGAAATAATAAATTACACCGGATTCAATCTACTTATATACTATACTTTATGTACTTATATGGTATGCATTATATTTTTACACACATTTGTATACCATATCTTTGATACGCACATTAGTATATCTAACCGAATTCGCTATAAGGTCACAAATGTGCAATGTTAGCTTTACTATCGCATTGCTTAAGGCATTTTTATATTCTACTCATCAGTTGTCATCCATAAAATATGTAAATAAACTTGAGATATTTTAAATTTGTATTGAACTTTTGTAAGCAATTATATATCTTTGGCATGCTGTTCGGAAAACAGATGTTTAATTATTATCATTATACAATAATGTATTCTCAATGTACACCCTAGAATAAGACTTTGATTTTTATAAACGCAATTCCATTTTATGACAAATATAATATAAAAAGAACTAAATATTTGAATAATTGTACAATTACATTTTTCGGATAATATAATTATTAATTTGATAACATATTTATGGAAGAAATGAGAAAAAAAGCTTTTTGAATCTCTTTTGAATATGCTACTTCATACTGTTAATTTTAGAATTTAAAGGAATTATTCAATCAATTTGTTCATATGTAGCGCTGTAAAGAAAAGAGGTGTAAGTAGTATCATTTCGTATATATAGCACAGGCTAAATTTTATTGATTTTTGTTTCAACAGGTAATATCATCTCTATGATATTTAAGTATATAAGCTGGCAGTAAGGCAAATAAAGTATGCGTCACACAACAAACTTACAATTTGCAGGATATTCTTTTTCACAGTCGTTTGTACTTTCTTTAATAAGTTCGATACTTCGTGTGAAAACGCTGAGTGAATTGATGAAAGTATAAGTTAGCGTATTTTTTTTCGTAGATAATTTGGACGAAGTATATTTATCAATATAATCATGAATTTTTCTTTGGAATACTTCAGAAATAGTAAACTCACGGTACTCTAGAATCCCGCCCGCTTCATCAAAACTCTGATTTCGCTTTAACGAAATCATAAAGCTTTCACTTTGAGTTGCTTCATTTTAGGACCACGTTTTTTCGCCAATCTCCGTTGTTCCTTCTCCTCCCACTTCCGTTGTTTGTCCGGATCTTCCTCTTGGAGAATTCTTTCTTTCTCGGCTCGTCGACGCTCCTCTCGCCTCTGCGCCGCAGCTTCGGCTCTTGCAGCGTGCGTCGTCTTCAGGAAGGCTTCCTCCACTCTGAGTCGATTTTTATCCGCTTTACTTTTACCCTATGTACAATAAAATTTATTAATTATGATATTTTTAGAATATAACTTCTACTAAAAGTAAAGAAATACAAACTTCTTTGGACAACTTAAAACGTCGCAGTTTATCGACTAGATAAAAAGTAAGTTGAAGTAAGAGTTTCAGTTTTTCTTGCGTCTCTGCGTTACATGTGCGGCCTTTAAGACTTATATTCAGGCCCACTAATAATACTCTTTTCACTTCAGGCATTGTTAACTGAGTAGTGTCTCTGGAATGAAACTAAATGTTAAATTATGTATTTAACATCAAAGATAATTAAAATAACATGTATATTTAATTATTTTTGTCTACTTAAATTATTACAGCATATTGTATAGTTGGTCATTTATTTTTACTTACTCTTGCTGTTTGCGTCCACTGAATTGATCACTAATATGAATATAATCTATATAAGATGCAAACTTAGAGAAGGCTTGCAGAACTCTGGTGTCCAAGATAGCTGATGCAGCTTCTGCAATCTCAGACATTACGTAAAAACCCGATGGAAGACCAAACTTTTCCCCAGGTCGTTTCTCTGGACAATATACATTGACGTCAGCCATATCGCGCACCAAGTGCATCGCTGTTCGCTTTGTAGCAACTGCTAAAACGAAATTATCTATTTCATCCTTTGTGAGCTCCACATGTATGTGAGCTTGATCGTTTTGTGGACGCACTAACTGAGCTAATACGGCGACTAAGTCTTGCCTCTTTATTAATTTCAATTCAATGAGCATTGAGTCACAACCGACACGTCCAGAACAGTACAAGCTGTACTGTGATTCGCTCTCTTTCATTAAACCACTGTCATTTGCATTATCACACGATTTGTTCGAATGACCAACAAGAGAAAAATTGTCCAGCAAAAGTTGTCTGTGATCCGTTAACCATTGCTCAGCTATACGAGCATTTTTGGAACGTCCCACTATATAATTTATAAAGTATACTATTAATCCAGTGACCATTAGTATCTCTAAATAAAAGCTGTCCCATCTGTCTCTTAAATGTAACGGAACTTTTGTAATAGTTAATGTGGAAGGTTCATCAGGTTTTGAACCAGCATTGCCTCCTGCAACATCTAATCCTTCAAATTCCTCTTCATCTTGGAAATGATCAAATTCACTGTCCGCATCTACAACCAAGACATCATCCTCCTCAAAATCCTGATTCAAATTTTCTTCCTCCGGCAAATCTGGTACATGTTCAACATGTACAATTGGCTTTTCCTCCTCAAAGTCTTCAAATTCTGCAAATTCATTGTCTTCCGGTATTTCTTCATGAAAATTTGCTGTAACCCATAGGTTAGTGGCAACTAATACGATGTGTGCTATCACAAACCACAATTTCATGTTATCTGAAAATCAAACAATAACAAATATATAACGTTAAATTTTATTTCATTTATTTAATCATTTTAATCTCAACTTACACAATTTTATTTAGGCAATTTATACAATTTCTGAGAGAAAATTTTGTCTTAAAAATTTGTTATTTAATTAAATATTATATTATTATATACAATACTATGTTATTAATGTACAATAAGAAATGTTTCTTCAACTGTATTTTGTATTAGTCTGAAATATATGAAAGTGGAGCAATGAGTAGCTAAATTCTATATGATTAACCTATTACATATCGTAGAATTGGTACTCGCAACAGTATCTTACCAGTGAATGGAAGAAATATTATACCCAAAAATGTCGATTTCTTGTCATTGATCTCAGTTATAAAGTAACCGAAATAAATTACAACAGACTTTACAACAGAGATTGCCTCAACAAAACGTAAATGACTCGATCACTTGTATGCCACGAAAGTCACTGCATGTCTGACGTCATTTCCTCAAAAGGAAAGATTGGCTGCATTCAGAAAACAGAACCGTAAGTATTTGCTGAGCGAAAATGGATCAGTGAACGCATTTAGAACATGCATATTCGCCGATCATAGTGTATTTAATAAATATTGGTTTCTCATATTACAAAATATAATTTTGCAACAATCAAATGAGCGTTTACTAAACAAAAATTGTTTTCTGCAAAATCTGAACAATTTCCGAACAGATTTGAGTAAATATAAACTTTTTTTAAAGTGAAAACACACAACACTAGTCGGTAAAGAAGAATCCATTCAGCGTATCAAACGCGACTTTCCCGACTTGTCTTTGACGTTCGATGACGAAACGAGATATCGATTCAGCGTCCCCGGCGTTGCGGGTTCCGTAGTGAGGGACTGCTCGCGCACGCTTGACGTTCACGCGTTTTTTTCCCTGTCAAAACAGTTATGCGATCACTTTCGCGTAGCACGAGTGCCGTAGTGAATAATCGCGTGTATTCGCGCACCGGCTAAAACGCTCTTTCAGTACAATTTTGACGCGCTGGCTGCTCGCGCGCTGCGCGAGAATCAATATGAGAAAAGAACGACGGCAACCCGTTGACAACAAATTCTTGGGCTAAACAATGGATCAATACCGATACCTTGCGGCGGAGGGCAACTCGTAGAAACGGTAATAAATCGTCGTTCCTTGTCGTGGATGACATTCTTTGACTCGTACGCACTTTTCCTAATCAGCGAATACAGAAGTAAATTTCGGAGAGTTCCACTCGTCAGTTTTTCTCTTGCGTGACGCACGTACGTATATTTAATCCTTAACCTTTGCGGTGAACACTTTGAATTTGATATTTAACTGTGTTTTAATACAACGAAGAATAATTATCTCACTCGTTTTTCTTCCAAATTGACAGTAATTCTTCGCATTGGTGCAGTCTTGTTTAGTTTGTGATCAATTTATTGTGAAAGATGTACAACGAAAGAAAACTGAAAAATAAATGATTCCTAATAAGCTTTAAATTTAACATTATATTTAATTAAATGAATATTCTGCAAGTTTGCGTGTTTGTGATTATTTGCTGAATTTCAGTTATAGTTTTGTACATGTAATTTTGCAGACTAAATAATTTGCAAGGCTGAGCAGTGAATCATACAGAGGATAAAATAAATACGTAATTGTTCAATACATTTTTAACAAGGATATATCAATATGTTAGTTTTTTCGCTGCAGTGACTGTGAAGCTTGATATTAAGTTCCGTTATCTCGATCGATGCTATTCTAAATACAATGCAGTTAAACGTATGTAAAATGTATCGGAAAATATAATCTTACCTGCAGATAATTTTAAGACTGTAATTCATTTTTTATCAGCTGACGAAAGCACCACGCTTTCCAGAAAAGAAAGTGAAATTTAATTTAAAAAGTTGTAGCAATTAAAATTTTGTTGTGTAATATATGAATATTGTGAACACAAATTTTTATTTAATTTTATAATGCATTTTTCATGCTTAAATATATTAATTTAGAGAATTAAGTGAATCGTGACGAAATTTTACAAAACTAGCATCGCGAGAAATTATGAATTACAATGAATTGGAATAAATACTAGTATTCGCAAAAATCTAACTTGTTATTTGTTATTTTATATTTTTCTCCAGCTTTTGAATAAACAATTAAATTCGTTAAAAACATTATTATTACATGGAAAATTGTCATTTACATTATAATTGAAAAAGATAAAAAAAACTGTAATGTAATACTTTAGAAAAAATTATTTTTCGTAAACAATTGGTTTAAAAGACTTCGAAATCAAAAGTGAAAATTTGTTCTATAAGGAAAGTAGGAGAAATTTGTTATATATTGAATAAAACGTTCTATGTGTTATCCTTTTTTATTTTAACTTTTATAAGAATATTAGAAGATTTCTGTTAACATATATTGTTTGGAAGAATAAACTTTTAATTTAAAATTATATATTCGAATTTTCCTAGAAACGATTTAATACTCTACAAAAATATTTATCCTAAAATTTCTTACTTACAATTTTTACAATTTTTAATAGTGCAAAATACGATTGTTTTTAAAATATTATCTGTACACAAGCCATTTCGAGACATGAAGCTTTTAAGACTATTTCATGAGATACATAAAATTTCACTTGACACAGAATGGAATGTATCACGGAAATCATTGAAGTGTTAAATTCGACTACGAGAAAGAGAGAGTCCGTTGAAACAAGTATAGCCTCAGGACGAATCACAACCAGTAAATCCTTGCTTTGCAGACGAGGGCCGTACACACTTGACCGCCGGCATGGAAAAGCTGGACAATCAGCAGAAGACCTGGAAGAAGAAAAGCATGAGATCGAGCGCGAGCACCGAGGTGGCGACGCAATGCGTGAAAGTGGTCGTGCGATGCCGACCGATGGACGAGCGAGAGGCGACCCGCGGTTACAGCCGCGTGGTCGAGGTGATCCCGTCTAGGGGCGTGGTGGAGGTGCGGCATCCGCGCGACGATCCGTCCAGCGAGACCGTGAAGGTGTTCACCTTCGACGCGGTGTACGACTGGCACTCCAGCCAGCAGGAGCTGTACGAGGAGACGGTGAGACCGCTGGTGTCCTCGATACTCGACGGCTTTAACGGCACTATCTTCGCGTACGGGCAGACCGGCACCGGCAAGACGTACACGATGGAAGGCGCGAAGATGGATCACGAGAGGCGCGGCATCATCCCGCGCTCCTTCGAGCACATCTTCAACCACATCGGCCGGTCGGAGAACATGCAGTACCTCGTGAGAGCCAGCTACCTGGAGATTTATCAGGAGGAGATACGCGATCTGCTGCACCCGGATCAGAGTCTGCGGTTCGAGCTGAAGGAGAAGCCGGAGCTCGGCGTTTACGTGAAGGATCTGTCGACCGCCGTGTGCAAGAGCGCGACGGAGATACAGCATCTGATGAACGTCGGCAATCAGAACAGAACGATCGGCGCGACGAACATGAACGAGCACAGCTCGCGGTCGCACGCGATCTTTCTCATCACGATCGAGATGGGCAGCATCGGCGGCGATTCCGGTGGCATCCGGGTGGGACGCTTGAACCTGGTCGACCTCGCGGGCAGCGAGAGGCAGAGCAAAACCGGCGCGTCGGGAGAGCGATTGAAGGAGGCGAGCAAGATTAATCTCAGCCTGTCGGCCTTGGGCAACGTCATCTCGGCGTTGGTGGACGGCAAGACGACGCATGTGCCATATCGAGATTCGAAGCTGACGAGACTGCTGCAGGACTCTCTAGGTGGTAACTCGAAGACGATCATGGTGGCGAATATCGGCCCGGCCAGCTACAACTACGACGAGACCCTGACGACTCTGCGATACGCCAGCCGTGCCAAGAACATCAAGAACAAGCCTAGGATAAACGAGGATCCGAAGGACGCTTTGTTGAGGCAGTATCAGGAGGAGATAGGTCGATTGAAGGAGAAACTCGCGCAGAAGGGCGGTGTGTCGCGAAAGAAGAAGAAGTCGAAGAGAAAAAAGGGAGAGGCGAACGAGGCGAACGACTCGGAGTCCGATGCGGACGACAGTCGGGGCGAGGACAATAAGGCGACCGAGGCCGACAAGAAGCTGATAGCGGAGCAGCTGAAGGCCGAGAAGCAGGAAGCCGAGAATCTCGTTCAGAGAATAAAGGACTTGGAGAGCAAGATGCTCTGCGGCGGTAAGAACATAATCGATCACACGAACGAGCAGCAAAGGGCGCTCGAGCAAAAGGCGGCCGAGATCGCGGAGCGTAAGAGGCGCGAGGTCGAGATGCAGCAGAAGCTGGAGGACGAGGAAGTGACGATGGTCGGCGTGAGGGAGACTTACACCACGTTGCAGCAGGAGGTGGACGTGAAGTCGAGAAAGCTGCGAAAGTGCTTCACCAAGCTGCAGGCCCTGAAGCAGGAGCTGGAGGACGTCACGAGCGACTACAACCGGGACAGACGGGACTTGGAGCAGGAGCAGCACGAGCTGATGAAGGAGCTGAAGCTCAAGTATCTCATAATCGAGAATTTCATTCCCGAGGAGGAGAAGACCAAGATCCTGTCCAGAATTCACCTGGACGAGGAGGAGGACTGCTGGGTGGTGAAGGATCCCGAGCCGTCGAGCATCGACGTCATCAAGCGCCCGACTTCGGTGCCGGGCGCGCGCCGACCGGTCTCGGAGTACGCGCGGATCGCTCTCGCGATGGGACGCGGGTGCCGTTACGCGGGCGAAAATATCCTCAACTTGGACCTCGACATGCCGGCGCGGACGACGCTGGATTATCACGGGCCGGCGATCGCGCCGACGATCCAGGCCGTCCTCGAGGAGGCTCTGCGCGACGAGGGCGACATAGACGTCGACGCTTCCAGCACGAGACTGAGGACCAAGACGCGTTTGCAGTCGGCGCGGGTCAGACCAAAGAGCGTCACCAAGATGCAGCAGATCCCGGCGCCGGTTTACCCCAAAACGAGAGGCCTCGTACCGAAATAGAATCGTTTCAAACCCCCGCGATCGCGCGCGCTTCTTTTCTTCGCTTGTAAAAGGGGAATGTACATATTGTATGAACGGCGCCTTGTGCTTTATTTAATTTTTCATGATGCGGTTACTTCGAGTACACACGGACGAGGAAATGTGTCTTTATAATTCTCTAGTCATTATGCAATTCGTAAACATATGATATGAGCTACGTCGATCATGTATAACTGTTGTAATAATACAATATAAAATAGATCTTCAACCGAAGTCTCTTTCCCGATTTCTGGCGATCGTAAGGGCTACTACTGAATAATAAGACGCCCAGCGATGTAGGATACATTATTTCATTAACTTTATTTTCAACCAATACTCGTTATTACTATGAGAATATAAAAACATTTTTAGAAGCTCGCTTTACTTTTAAATGGAAAGTATATACTTAATACTATTCTTCTGCTATATAAAGAATTACATCCGATTATCGTAAATGATAAATAATATCTAGACATGAATGAAATCTTTTTTTTTTTCAAGAGCAACTTAAAACGCTGTTCACACGATTACCACAATTTCTTTTCCTCAGAAAAATTGCCGCAGTGTTTCGTACAACGGCAGTGAAAATCATTTATTCTATTCAGTATATTACAAACAACGAAATATATTTTATAATCAATGAATTAAACGTACACACGTACAACTCTTTTACTTTATTCTACTTACTTTCGTCTGGTCGAAGTCGTATGTAATAATGGCTCATTCACTTTTATGCCTCGTAGAACTTACTCCAAAATAAGGTACATTCGGTCAAGGTGCACACGTTTTAGGACTTTCACTGAACACACCCGCGCATACTCGCAGCAGATACATAAAAGCTCATACGAAAAAGACGAATGACGTTTTATAAACGAGGTGACGCTCGATGAACATGTGAAAAGTTATTACATTATGTATTTGATTGACAAAGTTTAACACAGTTGGGGCGCTCTCGAGAATTTTTCATACACCGAAATCAGATTTCTGTTTCATTCACAAATGGTAGTACGAATAGTTTCATACCAATTGTTTTCGTCATTCAAATGTATGAAAGCAAGAGAGAATATCTTTCATTATAAATAAAAAATATATATATATATATACACACAGGGTGTCCCTAAAATTTTGACAAAGCACTCGTGTGCAGATAGAACGAACTAAATTGAAAAGTCCTGTACCATTTTGCAATTTTCGCAACAATTCACGAGTTATTAATTACTAAAGATCGCCGAATAAGCGCATATCCGCCCAGCGATGGTTGCTAGACGCGTGGGAAGTTGTTTACTACAAGCCCGGCAAAGCCCGCTCTGATATACGATGGTCTCCCGTTTCTTTATTGCCACACGCTTGCATTTATACGGATACGCGCTTATTCGGCGATTTTGAGTAATTAATAACTCGTTAACTGTTGTGAAAATTGCAAAATGGTACAGGTTTCGACTCAGTTTAGTCCGCTCTACCTGCACACGAGCGCTTTGTCAAAATTTTAGGGACACCCTGTATAGATATTATATGCAGATATTCTATATATATATATATATATATATACATGGAAAAAGATCACGCGAATACATAATTCTCTCTAAGTACAGTTTGATAATTCACATTATAAACGCTCTCGCAAATGGAAACGAAAGTAATGTGCTATCGTTGATAAATTTTGAAATATATTATATCCGTTTCGCTGAAAATGTGTAAAGCGCGAATAAAAACGACATTCAAAAATTGCACAGGCACTCGTATAGCTGCGCGTAAAAAAAAGCGTGAAACTTCATTAGGTTTACTCATGAAGTTATCGATTGACACGCCACGATGTGAATGTGAACTCGATCAAAATCGCAACATCTCAGCGGACGATCGTTCAATAAAATCGTTGCTGCTGCATGTAGCTGCCGTATTGCTGCGACTGAGGTTGCTGAACGTAGCCCGACGGATGCGTGGCTTGCGGCGCGGCGTAAGAGCCGTAGGATTGTTGAGGATATTGGTTCGGCGGTGGTCCACCGTATTGACTCTGATTGCCGTAACCCTGATAATTATAACCGTTGTCCATGTATCCTGAATTATTGGGGAACATCTGCGGTTGCTGATAATTCGAGAACTGCTGATTCGACACGTTGGGATAAGTCATCGGCTGCGCTTGCGGCCGCGGCTGATTACTCGAGTGAAAGCCCTGATTGTAAAAGTTGGACATTTCGGTTGACGGTATGGATTCGGCGGGACTCGCTATCGGCTCGGTTTTGTCTTGGCCAGCCAGACTCGTGTGCGACTTGGGCACGTATTTGTTCGGCAGGTCGCACATAATATTGGCGATCAGACGCTTCGTTTCGTTCAGTATCGCGTTCGGATCGCTCGTCTTCGTGGCTTCCTTCTGCTTCACCGGCGACCGCGATCTCGATCGCGACCGCGATCGAGACCACGATTTCGGCGATTTCGAGAAGGCGCGCGATCTCTTGGCCTTCTCGTTATCATTCACATTCTTGTTCGCCGCTTTGTAAATGTCCTCGTACGTGTAGTCGTCGTCGTCGTCGGATAAGTCGATGGTCTTTGACTTATCGTCGCCGCCCTTTTTCGTCTGCTGCTCGTCGTCTTCGTCGTTCGCGAACATGTCCACCTTCGGTTTCCACTTATTGCCGTCGTCAACTGGATTCTGATTCATTTTACGAATGGAAAATGGGGAGATGCTCTTCTTGCTTCTGCTAATGGAGGCCTCGATCTCCGGACTCGACGATCTCGTGCTGCTGATAGCCGACACCGACGACGTCGAGACCGTCATGCCGAGATTAACGTAGTCCCTCAACTTTTCCACCTTCGTCGGATCGCTCGCCTCGAGCTTCTTCAGATAACCGATGAGACTGTGCTGCTCCTGCGTGTTCAGATCCTTAAAATTTTGCAGCTTTGACTTCAAATCGGCGTCCGATAAGCCTTCCATTTTCGGGACCTGCCGTTCCGCAGCATCGAGCACCATCAGCGTGCTCGTCGTTTTGACGGGTTCCGCCGCTTGAGAAGCGATATTGCCGCAGTTCGTCAGGCCTTTGACGAAGTCGGCGGTGGTGACGGGCTTGTCGGAGTGCTTGGACGCCTCGGCCATGCCGACAACGGCATTGATGAGAGTTTCCAGTTCCTCCTGCGAGACATTCGTTCTACCCTGCGCGATGAGAGCAGCGGCGATCTGCTGAGCGATGGCGACTTTGTCAACTGTACCGACGCCCGGCACGCTCACCGGCTCGGACTTCATGGCCGACGGTGTCATGGCCGACTCTATCGGTCTCGAGTAAGCAGCTCTACTGACGTAAGCGGGCGGCTTAGATAATTCCAGCAGTTCGCGCTCCTTCTTTTTCTTGTCCTCTTCCAGTTTCTTCTTGCTTTCGGAAGTCTTGTGCAGCAGCTTGGCAATGTTCTGTATCGCCGTTTTAGTGGCCGTGATCGCCATTTTCTCCACCATGCCGGCAAACAGCTGGCCCTTGAGCTTCTCTTTAACCGTCTCGAAGAGAACGCTCACTTCCTCGTCGAACAGCAGTTCCTCGGCGGAATTCGGTTTCGCCTTCTCGGCCGCCAAAGCCTTCGACAGAAGGGACACGATCTTAGGGCCCAGCGAACCCAGCTGTCCCTCGAGTGCCGTTAGCAGTCGCAACAAACCGACCACTTCGAGATCCTCCGTCAGCACTTCCTCCGTCACGGGCGGCGTGGGCGATTTGTCCTTCACCGGATACGGCGTCGCGTAGTATATCGGTCTGGTGCGCGACGCCGTGCGCGACACCGGCGGATAATTATGGCTGTACACGCTTCCCCTGCCGCGCGTGTACGCGGAATACATGTACTCTCGATCCCTCACCTCGTGACGGTCGTAGTACTCGGGCTTGATCATCTTCGTACCGACGTATTCCACCTCGTCGTCGCTCTCTATACGATGTCTGCCGCGCTTCGCGGGAGAGCGTTCTCGCTCCCGCTCCCGTTCCCGCTCTCGCTCTCGCTCCCGGTCTCGCTCCCGCTCCCGCTCCCGTTCTCGCTCCCGCCTCGGCTGAACCCACTTCTCAGGAGGCTTGTCCTCCGGCAATTCCAACCTTTTTCTAATCTCCTCCTTTCGTTGCTGCAGCTGCTCGTTGTGAATCTCGCGCATCCTCTTGTTCCAAAACTCAATCCACTCCGGCTTGAAGTCGTGCTTGCTCGGATCGTTACCTTCGGCCTGCAGTTCCTTGTACCGCTTGTTCCAGAACTTTTTCCACTCGTCTGGGTAAGACGGATGCTTCTCGGGATTCTTTTCGTGAAACTTCAATGCGCGATCTAGCGTCTCCTCGGCGCGCCTAATTTGCTCGCGATATTTGTCCCACTTGTCGCGTTCCCTGAGCGGCTGCAAAGAGTGCGATCGCGATCGCGATCGCGACCGACCGCGAGCACGCTCGCGCGAATGCCGCGACTCGTTGCGATACTTCCCTGTGCTTCTCTCCGCGGAACCCTTTCTTCTATTTCGACTCGGCGAACGAGATCGCGAACGAGACGGCGACGGACTGCTAGATATGCTCGAAAGCGACGAGAGCGATTTAGTGTCGTCCGACGGACGTTTCGGTGACTTCTTCACGTTCTCCTCGGGCTTCGGTGTAGTTTTACGAAGACTCATTTTATCCTTGTTAATTATGCGCATTTTAAAGCCCCTAAAATAAGAAAGATTTTTTTCTATGAAAAATATTAATAAAAGATAGAAATATTGTTAAAATATTTGCTCGAAATCTGCAAGAATTATGCTCGTCATTTTCCTCTATCATCAATCGTGTCTCTGATTTTACTGTCTTATTTACTTACGTTTTTGTAACTTCTCCTTTAGAATCTAATTTTTTAGGCAGCTTTTCCATTTTCTTGTCTTCTTTTTTGTATTTGTCATCAATCTTCTCATCAGATTGAAGTTCTTCATAGAAATCAGAGATGTAAAAAATGCAATTGTAATAATTTTGTCAGCAAAGTGTTTTGTATATTGTATAGTGTATAAAATGCAGCTTGTACTCACCTTTCTTTTTAATATTACCATTCATTTCTGCCATTTTTTCATCAAAATTTGTCACCCATCGCACATCGTAAACTTCCATAAACGTGCACTCTGGCGTTTCCCTGTATACACGAAACAACCACATTGATTTCTATGATATGTGAAATTAATAAGTACAAAAATTGGCATTAAAAAATCTTAAAATATTGTGTACAAAGATAGAAAAAAAATTACAAAACTGAAGCTCTGTTGAGCGTAAATTAAAAATTGAGAAAATCGATTTTCAAACGGTAATAACATTATCAATCAACAGTTATTTCGATTTACCTAAAATGAACGTCCTGATATACTCTCTTGATATATTGCATCTTGTTCTTTTCGAACTGAGTTTTGTCTACCAATTGCGGTTTCATTCTTCCAAACTTTTCTTCAATTTTCTTCGCCACTAACACCAATATTTCATTGGCCCCGCGTTTGTAATTTGGGGTACGCGGTAAGTCCGTAATTGCTCGCGATATGGTTGGAAAGTGTCTATTGAGATATGTGATTCGATGGTTGTAGCTGGTAATGTGGGCCATTACGGTGCGTGGATCGCCACGTTTGTCGCACAAAACACACGTGTAACTCGGTTCACAGGAATCATTGTCCACCAACTCCAGCAGATACTCGAGGCCGACGAGCGGGGAGCTTTGATGTCGATCTAAGCTCATTTGTATCGCTGTGACTCGTGTTATTTGATCTTCCATACCAGGTGGAACTGGCTCGCCAGGTGCCAGAGTGTCGCTAATAGTGGTAGACTGCACTGGTGTAATTGTCTTCAGATCCGGTCGTTTAGACCACAACATGACCGGATATGGCCATTCGTCCAGCTTTATTTTATGACGATTACATAGATTATGACTTATCAATTTATGAGCCCCAAACAAGGCAACATTACAGATATGACACCATATATCACCATCTTCGGTCTCGGAGTAAACAGGTCTGAGTGCACCATCTTCAGCAGTAACGCTGCACCGCATTATACGTTTGCGATCATATTCTTCCTATAAAACAAACGATTCCTAAGGTAGACAATCTTCCATTGTCGAAAGCTAGGCTCAAAAATGTCCATAATGACATGCTCGATGAACTGTATTGTTTTTATGGAACATAAAACGCTAAATTTGTTTATTTCAGATATTTAAACAATAATTTTGAATATTTGAACAATAAGTCTAGTTGCGTCTTGCTTTGGAAATTGTGTTTGTTTGCAAATTATAGTATACTTAATTGATGATAAGATATTCTATATTATTATATTCTTCCTACCTTTTCCTTATCCTCTTCTGATAGATGAGAAGGATTACGACCCTCTATGTCAAGATCATCAAAATTCTGCATGGTACGGCTATACAGTGGACGAAGTCTCCACAATATTTTCTGAAAATATCATTGCAAAATTTTATAAGCCCATGAAAATGATAACAACGATACATCAAGGTTGGCAAGAAATTGCTATTATCTATATCTTGCAACAATAATGATATCTAAATTTTACAAAAGTAATTTTTGTTTGTTGTAAAAGCATATATTAGAAAAGTTATACTGACAAAATAGAGATAAGAACATTTTATTCACAGATAATTGAGTTTATCTATGAGTATAGTTTTATTGACTGTATCAACCAACCCTGTAGTAGTAATTCTTGATAATCTAGTATAATAATTGACATTAATTATTACGATTTAATGGAAAATTTGAATTAGCCGTACTTACTTACCATGTCATTGTTGTATGTGCTAATTTAATTTGACCAATATAAACATTTGTGATATTATATGACCAAAGTAACTTATCAAAGTTACTTATCAAAGATGAATGTTTATCACACTTAACTTTAGAAAGTATAAATAGAACTATGAATTTGAAATATTCGATATGTGAGACACACGTGGCACAAAACAGAATACATTATTTAAAATTCAAGATTTGCATTAAGCTCCACAAATTTTTTTATAAGATTTTTTTATCATTTCTATGCAACAGTACATTTGCTACATAAGCTACACAATTCATGAGTAAATGATCATACTTGCACTTATAATAAACACAGATAAAATACAATTAACTTTTAAAATATCTATGCAAATAATAAAAATCATAATATTTCATATATGGAAAAGAATAAGGCATTTATTTTACAAACTATGATCAATAACAATATTGCTATTTGCTATCTTGCTGGAGTATATAAACAATTCTCCAGCTACTTACCAATCGCAAGAAAATTTCAGAATTCCATAAATTGTTCCACTACAAAGAACCACAATTACCACAGAACATGAAACTGAACTGATTGAGACACAAAAGTAGGGCAAAGTTAAGACCATTTAACTTTGCCAAATTAGTCTAACTATCGAATGTTGATTGACAGTTGACAAGAAAGATATTCCGCGAGTGTTGTCGATCGCTTGCAAGGTTGCGTCTTGTAACACTCTGCGTTTTACGACGGTACGAAGTGTTATATTTTTAACAGTGTGCTCCGACCAAATACAATCAAATATGGAGAAAACGAAGGAGGTTAGATAATGTAATGACGTTTATGCCAGTCGTATCTTTGTAAAGGCAAAACGCGCTTATCTAAATAACGCAACGTATCCGCGACGAGACGCGCATATTAAAAAAAAAAAAAAGAATTATTTCCCTGAAAGTCAGAAAAGCGCACGATTAATTGTCATTTCGAAATCTTCGGCTTTCAACGCTTTGATGTTGCTTTCGTTGCCTCCGTTATATCACGGCACTTGCGAGCATAGTTCACTTACCGTGATTACCGGATCGTCGTTTGCTTAATAAGAATCCTCGCGACTTAACTTGATCGTCTCTTAAACTCTCTCGAAAGAGAACTCTTTCCCGATCTTCAAAGTCGGAAGTGGTCGGAAGTCAAAACTTATAACTGAACGGGTGTCAGCGTGTATTGGCGTATATAGATCAAAGGTCCCTCTTCTTTCTCGAAAAAAAATAGGAAGCTTCAAGCAAAACCAGATTCTTACAAACTTACCATATAATGATAATATAGGAAAAGTTTCTCTTACCGTTGATAAAAAAAATTGTTATATTCATCAATAGATAAAACAGATTAAAGAAGATTAAAGATTTGATTACATATATACACAACGGGTTTAGAAAAATCTCAAGAGAAATGACAATTTACTTTTATCAAAATTGTAAAAACTTTTTTATAAAAAATTTAATTGAAGATTATCCTTGTTGTATACGATACATTTTGTAATGCCTATTTAAGTAATTATAGATGAATAATCTTGACTTTGATTATTAAATTAATAACAATTAAAATAAAGAAATAAAAATATCTTTTAAAGAAAACAATTTTTCTCGTACATATTTTTATCAATATCTCTGTTTATGATATGCTATTTATTAACTTTTTTTTTCTTTTTTTCTTGTTTTTCTTTTTTTTTACACAATAGAATTTTTTTTAAAGGTGGAAATATCACGCAGCAAGACATGTTTATTTATAACCGTTATGACATGTCTTGTCGCTTCGATAAATATTAACCTACATATAAAAAAGTATCAGAACTTGTACGGGGATATTGTGGTCAGTAACAGGAGGGGCCCTGATGCGTGGGCCCAACACATTCGCGTGGTCCCGTTGACAGCCAGTCGGCAACTGTCTTCGGTTAGCGCGGATGTGCCTTTATAAATTTATCACACAATCACCGGGAATGCGATTTTGCGGGCACCGGTGACCTTTGCGCGATTATGCTCTCACGATTTCATGGGATATTTATCTTGTGCATCGTCACGGTAGCCAGAGCATCCTTTCTGTCGGTGGGGAGATGGAGCTGCATCTTGTGCACGCTGAATAGCGTTAGCGTGTTGCTCTCCTTACCGGAGATCACACATCAATGGTCACTCTTGGGACTGAATCTCTGGCCGAATTATGCAGCGGATAGATCTGTGCCTGACGAACAGCTCCTTGAACAGGATGCGGCTCGATTTTCCAGGGGTGAATATCTAAATTATTAAATCCGCTGCGGATGAAGTGGCAGAAATTGGAAAGAAAAGTGGGACTCCCTTCGTAATGTTTTCAATAATTCAAAATGTGCATGATGCTGCTAGCGTGACATTGAGAATGTTGTAACGTTAACAATCATGTTACCCTTTAAACTGAAGGAAATTGAAGAAAATTTCATGTCACCCTGCTGGCATTCTCAGTTTGCTACTGTCTTATTTTCTAACTTCAGCAAAACAAATGAAAACACAAACACTCCTGACGGTGCGTGAAAAAATTCTGCAAACTGTGTAAACTTCGTATTTAAATACATATAACAGATAATAAATTGTAAGATGGGTGTTTAGCGAGTGATTATGCAAATGTTATTTACTGATTCTCAATCTCATTAGCGCCGAGTTACCTCTTTATTCCTTGTCAGCTTAGACACGTGCCGTTATTTCTTTTGCTTTTAAGGAAGCGCGTGTAATATGCTTTATTGATTATTGTTGTAATGGAATTAATTATTTAAAAAACTTTACAAAAATTTTACAAAAATTATTAGAATAATGTAATATAGTTTTTTTACGATTTTTTGAGAAATGTAATATATATTAAGAAATATTTAAGCGCTGCCATTTAAATAAAATAAAAATGGACTCTAAACTTTTTTTTACAATTTTATGAATTTTTATATCATATGTCTGTAAGAGTCTACTGGAATTTGATTTACTTTATATTTGTTTACACTTTTTTTCATCACAGTGGTAAAATAATTTCTGAAAAATATTATATGATTAGACAATCGACGCAAACACATGGAAATTTCTCTGCATACTGATTCGCGTTTATCCGCAGTGCTAAACTTCTTTCCCGTTCCGGTCGAGGAAGAGTGCCTGTCGCAGGACAAACGACGTCAGGGAATATGCATGAACACATATGAGTGTCGTATTCAGCGAGGAGAATCCCACGGACCGTGCGCACTCGGATTCGGCGTGTGCTGCATATGTGAGTACACTTGTAATTCGTGAATGCGCGCTCTTTAATCATAAAGCAATATCACACAACTTATTCGGAATATTTATGAGCGCGTTGAATTATTCCGATCGAAAGAACGGCGCTTCCGAAGCTCTTTTTAATAGTTAACTTGTATTATATACATTTCCAAATATTTGGAAACGTGTTATTTAAATGTTATTTTATTTTTCAACACTTGATCTTTTCTACATGTAATCACTCTTGGCTATAAATATGTGTTTGCAAATTTTTATTTAAATAATTAATCGATCGTTGTTTACATAAACTTTCTTATTTAAATGATTCGTTGATTATTTTTCACACAAGCATCTTCTTCGCGCAAATATGTTGTTAAATTGTCTCAAAATACAGGTAAGAAGTGTACTTTTAGTTAGGGGATGCGTTTATTTTTAGCGTCTAAAAATAGGTGTGACTTTACAAGCGCGATTTTCACGTCCGCATCATCGGTCCGATGCCGAAACGATCGATGCTCTTCTGCTTAGTTTAACGGTATTGAGATAACCGGCTGTAGCTTCGATCTTAAGCGGCGCGCTCTCCTCGATAGCGTGAAAGGGAGCATTCGGTGAAGTAAGAAAACAAGGAGAAACGGCATGCTTACTGTGTGAGCTCGCGCGATGAGGAAGAACTTGGAGGCCAAGTTATACAGTTACTTAATTGCCTTTCGGCACGGTCACGAACACCGGCGCTGCATGGAGCCCGACTGACCCATCCGTATCTCTCGCGTCTTATTTTTACGCGCCTTTAAAATTCGCGAGTATGGCGTGCGGCAGCTGTATTTTCCGGTGGAACACTCTGCATTGCAAATATTCCTATCACATAACTGAAGGAAATTATCTTCTTTTTCATCACACGCTCCAAACGTTTCATTCTAAACTTGCACATCTTATGAATGTATTATGCATGCTTGCTATCTTCTTAGCGTTATTTGTGATTTTCAAAAAAAAAAAATATAAGCCCCACACATTAATATGCGGTGTCTGTCGTTATCATTTCTGTTGGCGCTTGATATTTTAATTGTCCTGAAATTTTGATCAATTTATTCTCAAGTTTAAAGACGCTTTTTCCTTTCACAACTCTTTTTAATAATAAATTTCTTGTGAATTTGAGTCCAATTTATAAAATCTATTTAAAGTTTGCTAAAAGATAAGTATCATCGTGCATTTCTAATCTGGAAATTTAGTTCGTTACATTGCTTTAATTTTCGATATTAGGCTTAATAACTTCTTAATTGGCTGCCGCATTAAATATTCGTTAAGGAAAGGTCAACTGGAAATTTGTAAGTAATGTATTATTTACAGTGATTACAGCGAAACATTTTATACATTATAAGCAGATAAATTTTGTTTATTTCAACTAATTTATTTCATATAATTAATCGCTTTGGATTTTCGGTTTGTTATATAATTAACATTATTAATTTTCTTTGAAAAAGAGAGTATTTATTAAAATTTTTATTTTTGGCATATATTTTTCAATTTTAATTAAGTTTTGATCAAGATGAGTATTCCCGCTTTATTTTATGCCGCTTCATGAAATTTAGGTTCTATATAGTGCGGAAAAATTCTTGCTAACCCGAGCCCGTTTTTCATCTTCTATCTCTCTTTTATAAAGTTTCTCGTCTACTTGTTCCTCGTTGCCTTTTTATCCGGTCTGCATCCACTCGCTTTTTCTGCCACGATGCTATGCACAGTCGAAAACAGGGCCACACCGTACGTACGGATTCTTGACCGATTTTCCAAATACCACTTCCTACCGTCCGCATGCTTTCCGATGCATCTCGGATCTCCGAGTTTTATCATTAACGTATCACGAACGCTTTGTTCCATATAATTGAGTGTAAAATCTTTTGCGCAATGTTAAAAAGAAATGGCACACGTGTACTTCGCATGGATTCAGAAGCGAGTGTGTTTGTGCGAAACGTATATTATATATAAACCTGATCTTTTTATGATAAAAAATATAGATACGATTTTAACATAAAAGTAAAACTTTCCACGATAAAAAAGTGCACTTTTTAAATTCCGATTTTTTTATTTCTTTTTTTCAACGTCTCTCTAAAAATTATTTTCATCTACGATACAAATTATTTATATTTAAATTTTACTTTTTAGAATTTGTTTTTGTTATAAAAATTGTGCGCTTAAAATATTTAAATAATTGCAACATTTTTAAAAAAAAAGTATCTATTATTAAGTTGAAAATTTTTTAATATACTCTACACTGCATTTTTAAATAAAATCTTATATAATGCATACGCACATAGGATACATTTGCAGTAAAAGCATTGCGTTTTCGAGCTTTGAATTAAACGCTATCTCTGTCTCTCTTTTTTTTTTTGTACTCTTTTCATTGAACCGTTGAATGCATGTTGTCGCACATTATCCCGTTGGCAACGTTAAGCTGTTGCATTCCCCCCTGCAACAGCGACATGAAGCGCTCATACATTTTTTATATTGTCCATCAAGTTGTTTTCCCGCCGTGGGAGGAAGTAAGATCTACATGTAAAGGCAGTAAACCGTTTCTTCTGGCCGGCGAGCTGCTGAATAGCGTCCCGAGATTCTAAAACGGTCACTGAATACCTGAATGAGAACTCGTTATCGAAACCGGAGGCTGCTTGCGAGAATATCGCACGGCAACGCCTATAGTGGTTGCTCCATGAAAGTGTTATCCGCATTTAATCCGCAAGACATCTACGCGGATATGAATTTCGTCAAACAAGAAATTTCGACCGAAACTCCGAGAAGAGTTTTTTTTTTCCTTCATTGCAATTCATAGCAATTATAACATACTCACGGATCTGAATTTTATAGACCAAGTTTAATTAATTGTTCTCGGAAAGAATATATTATTTCATGCAAAGAAGCAATAGAAGTATGCGCTGAATATTTCTTAGAAAAGTCAGTCGGTTACTAGACTCAGCTGTCTGATTTCTCATATAAACTTTCGAAGGTTAACAGCGTTATTTTTATAATACTTCAGTTTTAAACGCGAATCAATTTATTTTATTGCATTAATTCAATTCCTTTATTCATGAGTCGCGAGTGTATTTTTATATTTTAATGAACTTGACGAGATCAACGTTGGCTTTTGCATTTCGTCTACTCGCGCTAAGCATAAATGCGATCCCATGAAATTATACGCGATGCCGCGTCGCCGCTCCGTGGCTAATTAAATATTTTGAAGTGTATGAAATGCGAAGCGCCACGTTGGCGCGGGGCATTTCGTTAACTGTGTCAGCAATTAATATGGTTTTCAGTCACGGCAAGCTGCGACAATGAGGTACAAAATAATCTGACCTACGTGACCAGTCCTGGTTTTCCCAACCTCATCGACCGGCCTATGAACTGCTCTGTGGTTGTACGGAAGATCGATACGGAGGTCAGCCAGTTGAGGATCGACTTTGTCCATTTCAACATTGTAAGTTTCAGGGATGACTTATTATTACAACGTTAGAGCTGCAGAGAATAACTAAATTGCAACTGTCGATTCCCGCCTGCTGTTTAGCGCATCTAATATTCCACAAGTTGCCAAGACAATGTCGATACTAACACGATGTGTAAATGAAGCTGATGTCCTTCTCGAAAGACTGTGACAGTGTTTACTTCTTATATCACTTAGAAATCAGCGCTCAGTCGATGTATTTGTAAAACACACTTTTTTAATTAATACATGTAAATTTTGCACAAATATATCTTTAGCGTACAATACGGAGTCAGAATATTGTTGTAATAAGAAAAAGAAAAAAAGGACAGAAGAAGGTGGTTAAGTAATTAAGAAATAGAGATTACACTCAGCACAAATGTGAGAAAACTTCTTCGAATTAACGATGCGCAGCGATATTATAGAAGTACTGAGCACTGAGAAGCATTTTATAATATTTAAATTGATTGCTTTTTTTTACACATACACAATTACGCTATTGGAAAAGACGTAAATTATCAAATTGAACAATTATTAATTAGAACTAATACAAATATCATTTTAGGGCCAACCGAATGCAATAACCGGTACGTGCGACGAAGACGTCATGGTGATTAATAACAGCAGGACATCTTTCGAATTGTGCGGATGGAACAGTGGACAGCACGGTGAGAAATATTACACGCTTCCACCATTAATCACTTCACGTGTTATAGCTTCGCGTGGAATCAATCATTAAAATTTCATTTCTGTTTTGCGCGGAACCACTTTGAGCACAGTATTTCCTCGGCAATTTAAATAGCACGCGTTGCTTTGTATCTTGATAGTGTACGTGGACGCGAGCGAAGGCAACGAACCGATCACTTTAAACTTCCGGCTGCCAAGCGGACTGCAGTCACGAATGTGGGAGATGCGCGTGGTGCAATTGGGTTTCGAGCAACGCGCGCCAGTCGGGTGTCTCCAATACTTTCGCTCGCCGAACGGCACGCTAAGGACATTCAATTATCTGCCGAACGGCAGATACCTCGCGGAACACGATTACCTATTATGCGTGCGTCAGGAAAGGGACATGTGCGGCATCGCTTATCAGCCCTGCACGCGAGACTCTTTCCGAATAGGACCTAATAGGTTTCAAAATGTGTCCAACACGACCGGCGCCGTAGCGCCTGCAACGAACATCGGGAACGCTTCCGCTGTCAGTCCAAGCGTTTCTTCGGGACTTACGTCGGCGAATAATTCCGACGCGGACGCCGTCGAAGGATCGGGAGCAGGCTCGCCCGAAGGACAGGAAATGATTTTTACTTCCAACACGAATGTGGTGTCTTCTCTCGGCAGGCGATGCAGAGACCGGATACTTATTCCCTGCGATTTTGAAGAATTTATCACAGTAAGTTCAACTTTAATAATTCTATACGCTAAACAATGTTAAATAAATATTAAGTCGATCGGAAAGTTCCTTTTTCGCCTTTTATCTTGATCGAAAAATTTGAAGAAACTTTCCGATCAACCCGACACGTTTAGTTGACAATCCCTATTGTATAATTTAAAATAACGATATTAATTTAATTTATATTCAGCAAATTGTAAATCTTAGTTCCAAGCAACTGTGTGACAATGCCGAGGCAAATGAATGATAACAGTTAACAAGCTGAATTGATTCGCAATATCATTTTGTATTTACTGAAACGTGTAATTGGTTCAAAAAAAGAAATCTTTTTGTTTCCATACTTTTATTCCAGCGTATCGTCGACAATTTTTACCTTGTTATTACGTCGTAATTATATATTATCACTGCGATGAGAACGAATGTCTGTTGCAGCCGGGCAACAACATGGCAGGCATCTGCAATTTGGAGCATTGCGGCAATTCGCTGTGCAGCCAGGATGAACTCGACGCGGAGGGCAACTGCCGAGTGGAGGCCTGGACTACGCCCTTCCGCGTAAGGGTGGCGTTTGGTCCTGGCGGTAACACGGACGGCACGCTGGAAGACAATGCCGGCATGTGCCTCACGTACCAGCAGTTAGCTTGCGTAGCCTGAGTGCGCAATTATTTTACTCCCCGCGAAAGAGGTTTCACAACGCGCGGAGCGACAGATCGACCTATAAATGTCGTCGACGGCGTTTACTCTTAAGGCATCCTTGACTGTATAAAGCATTGTTTCTGTAAGATTGTCTCGCGCGCTTCTGCGAGATGAAATATATTTATTGCGCCACTGTTTCGAATATCTCGCATTTTTTCACACCTGCGATTTCTCCCTCTTGAACTGCAAATTGACGGAAGTCGTTGACTGGGCGGGGAGGCTTGCGTGCAAATGATGTCACAAAAAGTCAAAGAGTCAAATAGTTTTTATTTACAAATGAACTAGCTTAAATCGTAAACGCAGCGCACAACTCTCGATACAGTGATAGATATATAATTCGCCTTTGTGTCCCGCTTTTTTTTTTTTTTTTCTTATTCTGATTCGATTACTCATCATGATCATCGGCCGCGATGCGCAGTGTTGTTTAATCGCGGGTTATTGATTTCTTCGTCGAAATATCTCGGGTGTGAGATCAGCGGTGTAACGCTTATATATCTAATATACTATATATATAACGCGCAATGGTGATTCTCGCTGCGGAAAGTGCCGACGACAATCACGGCAATCGTTAGCGATAACGATAATGACGTTACAAGAATAAATTATAATGTCGTTAATATAATAATGTCAACGATGACAACATTACTTTGAATTGCTCTCCTAAAAGAAACACGCGTTCGTCGTCTCGCCTCGAAGAAGTCAGATTTGCGTCGAGTCCTCCTTCTTATATAAGTTAACCCGCATACATATCTATATGTGTCGTATATAACAACTCGTAATAATAATGATAATAATAATACGGGAAAATGATAATAACGAGATTAGCGACAATACAATTGAGACAACTCGACGACAGCGGTGAGCCGTCATCGGCGACGTCGGTGTCGCACGACTCGAAATCATACGCATCTATCTACGAAGTTAAGAGGGTTCGTTAAATATAGCGTAAGAGAGAGAAAGAGAGAGAGAGAGCGGTGGTCGCGACGAACGTGTATGCAATTGTGTACGTGATTGCGCGTGTTTTTCCCGTATATGGTCACTTGGTGCGAGGGGCACACGTTTCTGTCCTAATACTCTACCGATACAATTTTCGGATATCCATGGGGAGTTGAATCTGCGGAGTTCTGAGGCCATACTTGAAGTAAATCTATGTAAAAATAATTTTCAATATTTTTGTAACAATTTACGAAGCGAGAATAATTCATTATTATTATTTCCTTTAATTAACTTCGCTATCCTACGCTCAAGATGTATTATTTCGCGCGATAATTTTTCGCGAGAGTAAATCAAACGTGTGATGGATCTGGCAAATCAATCAAGCACCCCCATCGCATCCGATTTGAGCTACGTGTTCCCGAGAAAACTGTCGGACGTTCGTCGTTGTATTTACATCGTCGAGTGATACAACGGAGCACTGTACAATTCGTGATGATCGTGGTGTGCGCAGGTAACGCGAGAGCAAATGACAATGCGGGTGAGGTAATATTAAATTCAAGATGCCCGAGTACCCGCCCGAAGCTTTGGGACATCAGAGAACTCCGAGGGCCGTTCGAATTGCGATGCATCCGATGCGAGCAAAATTCGGATGTTCAAAGTTTTTCACACTATATTTCGGTGATTTTTCGTAAATTTCTTCGAGCGTTTAAAAAACTTATTCACACACACACATAACAAAATCTCTCATATAATGCAAGATTTGTTTTTTATATTCTCGTAGGGAAAGTTGTTGAATAATCTGAGCAATTATATTCGACATCGGAATATTCTCGCGCGCTGTGAAAAATGTTCCGACTCAACAAATCGTCTGTCCGATTTGCAACGTTAAAGATTCTGGTCGAATCTACCAGAATTCCTGTTAACGCGACAAGATTCTGGTGGATTCAACAATTTGATTACAAGCTAACCGAACCAGATTCTGTTTAAATCATCGAACAGACGGTTTGTTCAGTCAGCCGGAACATTTCTCTCAATGTGCATCCAAAACTTCTGCAGATACTCCGAGTTATAATCAATTGTCATCCGAATGTCTAGTGAAAATTCGGATGCGACTCTACTTGTATCCGCGCAACCTGCGCATCCCATTGTTATAATTAACCGACACTACGTATTAGAAAACCTGGTATTAGAAAACCTGGACTTCCACCCTTGATCCGGGAAGTGGACAACAGCAGAACCAACGGAAAACGCGTTTGAAAAAGGCAACGAGAGCCCCCAGTCGATTAGGATTGCCAGATCTTTTAGACTGTATATATTCGACGGACATTCGGACATTCGTGAAGTTGCGCGATGTGAAGCAAGCCCGGGGCGCTTCAGTCACGAGCAGACGAGTGAAATACATACCACTGACAAAAGCAACGATTAATCCGGTGTAAAAATCAACGCTCTGCCGCGCATGCAGGCTGGCAAGTGAGTAATCAGCACTTTCTGTATTTCGACTAGTCCACGGTGCGAGAGCGTGTTATCACAGCTCTGCTTACGTCAAGGCTTTAAAGTGGGACACTCGATACGAGAGCCGGGACGCGAAAAAGTACGTCTGCGTCGGGACGACGATTTCTGCGGAGATCCGGATATCCGGCAATCCTACCCGGTCAACGTAAAAGCGTAAGGAGCGAACGTGATGGTAACCGCGTGCGGCAAACACACATTATTGTAAATTATGCTAATGCTTACTGGCCGTCACGAAAAGAGTGGGTGACCACAAGACGTCGCTACCAATGGTGCAGCACTAGAGCAACAAATGTGTGTGTGCATGTAAGTCGCACATACACACGGGTCTGTACACACACTTCGCTTTCTCGTCTTAAAAATTGTTGTGCGTGCGTACTCATTGTACCCGTCGCCGATATGCATTTTCTGTTTTTTTTTTTTCCCTTTTTTCCTCTCTTTTTCTTCAGTACTCCCTCCTTCCCCCTTCCCCTCTCCATTTCTGGTCGTTTTTTGTGTTTTTAGATTTATGAGCCACTCAAGACAGGGGAAAACGTCTGCAATTTCGATCGTCCGATGACTCTAAGCGCGATTATCATTCGTCGGAGAAAAGTGACGTTCGTATTACTCTATTTTACTCTAACTTTCATCCCAGAGCTTGTTCGATAAAATAAAAATCACTTTCGGCGACTGAGAGTCGAACAACAATGCTTTTGCGTTTCTTTGAAATTTAATAAAGATTTGTCGCTGCATCGGGCAATTTACGAAACATTACGGATCAAACTCTTATCGGTTTAAAACGCTTCGCCACGAGGAGGAGAGCCGAAAGGATCGTGAGAATTCAGCTGGACATTGCAATACAGCACGGAGGATAATTCTTTTAAGTGCAGATGCATGCGCGCTCGAATTCATGCGGTCGGTTTTCTCGCAAAGATTGTCGCGCAGGAGGAAAGAGGAGGAACATTCGCGGAGTCTCCAGCATCGATCTAATGCAAGCGTCGCGCCGCCTTTCTTGCTTTCTTATTTCAAGTCAACAGTGTTGAATATTGTAACATGCATGCGAGCATTCCGTGAGATATACATGTGTGTGTGTGTATGCGTGAATGTGCTTGTATTGCCGGCACGTGGTAGAGTCTAGTCAGGGTCGAATTATGGCTGGTTTCCACTTACAGGGCTGCGATAACGATAGCGCACTTGATGTGCCGTGTCACAAGAATATCGCGAACATGTTATTTTCACTTCAGTAATACGCAAGCAACTATTTGCATCCGCTTCGATTTACGCGCAGTTGAATTTAAGTGCAAAATACATTTCGATTCTTCTGTTGCCTTCCGTTTCTCTCGCAAATGATTTTCTAGACGCACAGGTTTGAACATACTCAGAGCCCGTGGCTTTTATGTGAGAATGCACGCCACAAAGCGGCTGCAGAGCGGGATACGCAAATAAAATACTATAAAATAAATTTTATTTTACACTCTAGTTGCGCTAATCTGAATATTTTTTAATATTTCCGGTGCACTTTGTATTTTAATATTTGAATACTTTAGACATTATTTCCAATTTGGTTTTTGACCTATTTTATTTCTCCCGGCGAATATAGATACTTTGAATGTATTATTTGTAAACTAAAAGGAGAAGTTGTGGAAAGTACGATAAATTAATTTGGAGCGCTAATACATCTGACGTTGCTAATGGGAGGAAATTCATGCGGCGCAGTCGTTCATTGATATTCTGCACCATTAGCGAGTTGTGCCGAGAATAAACATTAATTTTCCTGTACATTTTTCTCAGAGAGTTGCATTCAGCTTGGTGTAAGCAGCATATATCACGGATTCCACCGACAAAGCGGTAAAGACGTAATGCAGTCAGCGCAGCTCCGAGTGTGAAAACCAGTCTTTAAGGCACAAAGAATCGGGGCAATTGTGAGCAGCGAGCAAACTCAAGCCGATAGCACTGCAGATAAATGAGAACGAAAGTGTAAAAACGCTCTTTCATCGTGAGAAATTATTCGTATATCTTATTAGGCACGACCAAAGGGGGGGGGGGGATGACACGTATTCGACTTCAAGTGTAACGCGCGAATATCTCCGAAACAATTCGAAAGGATTCTTTTTATGCGGAAAAATTGAGAGTTCGCGATGTACATGTTCGTGTGCGTATCTCCTGCATAGCGATCAAATGGCTTAATTAATAGATTCAAAGATCAAAAGATCAGGTATGTTGCACGTGATTGTGCTGTCGCGAATCGGAGATTATTATCCGTTCGTTCTTCTAATGGCGATTTTTAAACAAACCTAAAATATTTCGAGCTAATAAATTTAAAATTAAATTAAGGAAATAAACGTTATTCAACATTTTTTTAATGTTGTCTCATCTAATCAGTCATATCTGTCGTAAAAAAAAAACAAACAAATTCTCTTCTCGCGCAGGCATTCGAGCTTAATAATTCTTATTTTAGTTAATAATATGTGTCAACTTGACCTCCGCGGGACTATTTAAATGTTAATTCACTCTCTTTATTTATGTCAGCTGAATTTGCATACTGGATTTATTATTCATACGTAAAAATTTTTATAATATGAATAATTTTTATCGTTCCTCTAAATATACTCTTTTTTTTTTTTTGTAACGACACACGCTTCCGTACGAATGCAATCGTGTTATTTTGCGCGATGGGACATTCATCGTCAACGACGTATCAATCTTTTTTCCAATCACCACGCTGTTGGCATAAGAAGATTCGATACAGCTTAGAAAACTTAAAAATTACACGCGGATACACATCGGGCAGTAATTTTCATTTATTGTAAAATGACACGCATATAGAAATTTGCCATTTGAATTTCTAAATTACGTCATTCGAATTTCCGAATTTGAAAGTAATCTTATCTCCAACGTTATCATTGTGTTTCAAGCAGATACGTATTAAGAGACAAGATCGACGAGAATACGAATGGTGAGGGAAAATTTTCGATCGAAATAGAAAGCAACAATAATCGTGAATAAGAATCAGGCACTTGGTGTATAAACATGTTCGATACCATAGCGCCGTATAAAACTTAGTTATAAAATAGACAAGTATGTATAAAAGTAACTTTACGATTGTGCGTAATAAAATATTGGTGTTATAGCGTATGCCAATATTATAGTTACGAAGAAAGACGGTGGTGTTATTTTTTAATGTCACACTAAAGCAAGACGTTTTAGCCGAATTTGCCGTGCGCGGGACATGATATTAATCTAACGATTTAGAGTCTTACGTTTCAATGATGTCTCTTGCAGTCTCATTCATGCTAATGTCGGATGTCATCGATTTTTGATCAGCGATCGAACCAAAGCAAGACCGACCGTACAAATACAACTACTTAAAGCTAGCCGTCGTCAAATTTCTGACAAGTAATGTTAAAATTTTGATCGATAAGTGAATAATTGTCCGAAAATGAAGTCGGAACGAAAGCACGTAGGGTGCGATTAATTTTGTCGAAGAAGCGACGATTGTCTGCAAAGTGTCCGCCGACTGTTCGCGAGAGCTGTACACACGATCGCACATGTGTGTCTATGATATGCTTTTGTCGTCCCTTTCTGCGTCCCTTCCTACTCCCCCCTCGCTTTCACAGGCACAACAGATATATATGACATAGAAAGAGACGCTCACAGCTACTGTTAGACGAGCTGTATTATACTCCGAGCTTACTCCGCGCGCGAGGGCTAAGAACGAACGAGGGAAGGCTGTTCTTTACCGCTGATATTACGGATGATATCTCGGTTAGCAGGGGAGGGTAGAGGAGCTCATTGGATTGGTCCCGGCGATATTCACGGTGCGCAAAGTGACACAGTCCCGCATCCTCACCGCATCCAGCAGTTAAAAGTCGCCCCGTCCGACTCGCATTTACAAATTTCATTTTAAATACAGATGTCCGTCCACATTTTCACCACGCATTTAGCGCCGGCGTCGATATTAAACGCGGCTGGGTGATTCCGAGCTTTTATCACTCGCCCGACATAGAGTTTGCGTGTGCAATATCGGCGCAAAGAGAGAATCAGACAGCCGCATTTATCGCCGAATATGCGGTGAGAACGCGGATTTTCAGGATCAGGCAAAACACATTCGGATGCTAAATCTGCGGTGAGAATAACAGTCGTACGCGGTGTATACGTGTTTCACACGAATGTGAAAATCTATGATGAAGGGTGTATCGAGGATACGGTGCGTCTATCTCAGCTATAAAACAAGCTGCAGCGCGGGGATGCAATTTCCACTGTCGTTTATTCGATTTGCCGTTTACACGGAGCCCCGCACGAAAACACCGACGAATAGAAATAACGTAGGCGCGCGATATAGACACGGCGATTGCTAGAAGATAGGACGAGGTTCTTTCCGCAATGATTAATCGATTTTTTTTTAAATCGGGGTGATGTGTATAGACCAAGCGATGATATCGACAATGGCAAACGTATATAGCTGTAAAGTAACAAAGCTATAGTAACAAAGTTTACGTCCCCGTTTCTACTGTGCGCGCATATCCTCTTTGCCACAATGTATCTTAGATCATCGTCTACCTTAAATTTAGAAGCCATGGGTGATGCGATGTTTACGTGAGTCACGAACGCGGTGGTCTGGTGGACGGTATAAGACATTCGGCTGCACTCTTGTGGGATATTTTCGTTTTACACTTGCCTATTAATCGCTATACACAGAACGACGAAATCAAAGGCGTAATTTCGAAAAAAAAAAACAAACAAACAAGGGAAACGGAGACAAACACAAAATGTCAAAGACATTCTCGCGTCTTTCTACCTCTACGAAAATGTATCCGTAAATAGTATTCGTAACAATATTTAGTCGAAATTACTTATATCGTTCAGCTAAGAAATGCTCGAAAAGAGATTACGTGATTATTTTCGTAGCAAATATTTACAAAGAACACATATATAGATGAGGAATAATAAATCACGAAAGTATAAAGTTTCGTCTAGCGAAAATTATTCATGTATCGTGGCGTTTATATATCAAACGTCAAAGCGTGAAAGAAAAAGATTAGATAAAACTTGTCGAATGAGAAAACTGCCTCGACGATATATTAATGTCGACGCATCGATTTCGTTTATTCGCTATCAATGAAATGCATTATCCTCTCTTTTTTTTTCTTTTTTTTTCTTTTACGAATACGAATATTAAAAAATACAAATTATGAAGCGAAGGAAGGAGGAAAGTTTTCTACTTGCTACACAAGTTTCTCCTTGACTCTCTACACAATCTGTCTATTTAGATCGATAGTTGGCTCGTGGTATAACCGTCGAGAGATTCTCGCAATTCACTTCTTTTTTTTTTTTTAAACCTGACGGTATATATACAATGTTATTTGGAATCTAGAATTAAGCGGAAAATGGAGGACGCACGTCTGCCGAGCCGTGTCCCGGATGGACGCGAGTCCCTTCTCGTCGGGCAGAGCTCGCGGCAGTTGTCCTCCTGTTTCTATTAATTCTACATTCTAGATAAATAATAGATATACCCGTTGCGGCCGTGTGTGTGTGTGTGTCTGGTGACAGCCACCGCACAAGACTTTTACCGTGTTCCGGTCGGATCTCAGCCGCCACGCTCGCCGGCAGTGTTTACTTTGCCCAAACGTTGAAATCGGGCAATAGAAGCCGTGACCGCTTCGATGCAGCGAGGTATTGTTTAACGCGTTTTGTTTTTCTTTCTCCTTCTTTTTTTCCTCTTTCCAAAGCAACCCTAATTAAAATTACGGACTTTACAGGACAATCTTTGATTAAGATGTACACGCCGCGCCGTTCGCTCCAAAATAATTCCGACCAGTGAGAGATACCCACGTCTGAGCGCATCTACGACAGCGCTAAATGGTTAATCCAAACCTCCGGCTCTCTTGGTCCCGTTGGTTCGTAGGTTACAATTCCTCCGGTCCTCCTCTGCAACCCACCACACGAGAAAGAAAAGAAAAAGAGACACTAGAGATTGGCCGGTTTGATCGATGCTTGAGATTCACGAAGTCGCGAGAACTCGGCTGATTTTCAAATCATTTTTCCGTCCTTTGTTCATCTCGCGTTTTATTCACCATCTCATCTACTAACGTAATAAAGATTGATATAAATTTCAATACGTCTGATTTATTCTTGTCAAAGCTTTAGATGCATTTTTAGACTCTCGAGCACGTTGTCAATTTTTGCGATATTTATATAGACAGATGCCATTTTCGAAGATATTGAGATTCCTACTTCGCGATACGTTTCTCGTAATCCGGTTGCACGTCTAAGATTTATCATTCTGAATTTTTTTAAGCGCAATTCTCACGTGAAATGAAAACTAAGTAATACAGAAAGGTGAATTAATATTCAGCGATGTAATATCTGAATCTCGCGTTTCTTTTTATACCTATTCTTATATGTATTCGATAATTATATGTTAAACATGTATGCATGACTGTGCGTGCTTTCTGCTACAAGATTTTATTTTATATTTTATGCATGACGGCGGTAACACGCGAAATTTGAATTTGTTAGTATAGATTGTTTAAAGAGATTATTTAGATACAGAACGGAAACGTAAGTCATTCTTAATCACGATTGTATAAATTGTGATATTTTTTTAGTTTGCATTATTTGCAATCTTATCTATTAACGTAATGGAGAATGATGTAAAATCAGAGATCAACCTTTTTTTTTTCATAGCTTTTCTTCGTCTTGAACAGCTTTTAGATAAGTTATCTAAAAGTCCAAATCGCGTGAGATGCGGTCTTTCGTGAAAACATAATAAAACAAATACGAGCGAATGAAATATACCGCACGAACGGATATGATAATCTGTGACTGACAATTAAACAAACGTATCCCGGATTCAATTAAGCGCGTTTGTTCTCCGCAAATAAATTTCGAGCAATTATAAATTTGTTAAATTGATGAAGGAGCGTAATGTCGGTGATTAGAGAGGAATTAAAGTTTTCGTATTAGATTACGGCACACGGAGTTAAATTGATTCCAATGCCAATTACGACAATATCTCAATCTTTCTTTCACGCACACATCTCGTATACATCTCCGATTTAGTACGTCGACGAGAAGGAGAGATAAATAAGGGAAAGGCTCGAGAAAGCTCACGAATCGCAGAGAACAGCTTTGCAACTGAACGCGTTCGAGTTACCTGATTTCGTGGCGAATGGATCCTTCGGATGATTCGTCTTAATGGCGTTCATTCTCCGATTCTGCGGTCCTTGGCCGCCACCGGTGCACCCGACGCCGGGCGTTTGGCCCATGCCGAGGCCGTGGGGCCCAGTGGTGACCGCGCCCCCACCCGACTGCAAGTGCGACATTTGCTGGCCGCAGCCCGGGGGCCCGGTTCCGGGCCCGCCGGCTGTACCAGGCGGCGCACCGGGTGCCCTCACACGTGGTTGCTCCACCGGCAGTACTCGGCGTCTCTTCTTCGGTAGCTTGGCTCGCGCCTGCGTGTGACTGTAATACATTGCAAAGTTGCTAACGATCACGGGCACGGGCAGGGCGATGGTGAGCACACCGGCCAGCGCGCAGAGTGCGCCGACAAACATCCCAATGTACGTCTTCGGCACCATGTCCCCATAACCGACGGTGGTCATCGTCACCAGGGCCCACCACAGACCCAGTGGTATGCTCTTGAAGTCGTTTTTCGGATTGTACTGAGTACGCTCCGCGTAATACACGAGACTAGCAAAGATGACGATGCCGAGTACCAGGAAGAACACCAGCAGCGTGAGTTCCTTCGCCGATGCGCGGAAAGTCTGTATCAGGATCTTCAGGCCCGAGGAGTGGCGCGTGAGCTTGAACAGCCTCATTATACGTATGATGCTCAAGAACTCGAGGATATCGGCGTTCTCCAAGTGGGCCGCGAACCGCTGCAGCGCCAGGTCAACGTAGAAGCTCAGAGTCGCCACCATGTCGATCAGATTCACCGAGCTCTTGATGAAGTCGCACCGATTCGGGCTCGCGGTGATGCGTATCAGGAACTCGAGGGTGAACCAGGCGTTACAGATGCATTCGATGTAGAAGAAGACGTCGTGGGCGTTGGTGCGGGTTTTGTCCACCACCCATGACGTCACGTTGTCAGTCTTTACCGAACGATTCACGATCATCGGCACTCGCATGTCCGGATGGGTTTTCAAGCAGAACGAGAGTATCGAAACGCAGATGAAGAAAACGGAAATTATGCTGATTATCTGAAACATTCAAACGTACAGTGTGATTTGTAAATACTCGAAGAAATATTTCAATAAAAGTGATTAATGTGTGTTGTTTCAAACTTGCGAAAAGTGAAAATTATGTGTGTGTGTGTGTTGCATAAAATTAAGAGAGATCTTTGTATTGTTTTGTAAAACAGCTATCAAATATTTGCTTCGAATTTTAACGATTTTTGTGCAACAATGATGCAGCATTCTCGAGATTCGTATTATTCCACTGAAATGATTGAATCATTACCTTAGCTGTAACAGAGGAGTAGGGTTCATCGAAAAGTGACCACATCTGAGGCTTGAGCTTCTGCCACCGAGTTCGAGTTCCTTCGTAATACGCATCCTCGAAGCCGAATTTTCTCGCGAGTTCCTCTTCGGTGGGTTTCTCGGTGTCGAGGTCCAACCTGTCGAGGACCGTCAGCGTTTCCTGCGTATCCCGGTGCTGCAAGGGCGTCGGGACGAGGGGGTTGGGAAGAGAGAGAGAGATGCAACAACGATTGTTATTCGTACCTGCGAAACTCTTTCTCGAGTGTGCTTTTTTTGTGCTTTGCCTTGAGACAGATAAAGCGCGCGTGAAAAGCATACGCGAGCCGTTGCGTGCCTCCTCGCGAGTGAAAAAAACCTGTCCTGATCAGCCTATCGGCAGGTCCGTCCGTCTTGCATACGTTTATACTCTTAAGTTTATCCTATATTGCGTTATGTAAACTTTTATCAAGATTAATTGTCAAAACCGCGTACTATCAAACCACATATTTCATATCTCGTTTATATTTTATTTTCAAAATCAAACAAAGTTTGAAAAAAATGAAAAATCCTTTTTAGGATTATTCCATATTTTTTATTTATCTTAAATAACCATTTATTACTATTATTCTTATCATCTCTTTTTCTATAATCTTTATATATTATAAATATACAAGATAGATATATGAATGTGATCTCAACAGGAATCAATTTAAGTAAAACATACAAATGTAAAAATCGAACCGCACTTTTGAATCAACCAAACAGAATATTAAAATTAATTAAAAAGATATTGACAATTGAAAGTTCTCGAGAAAAAAAAAGACATTTATATACCACATCAAAATTATAGCAAACTTATATAAGCGTGATCCATAAAAGAGAGCTATACTTTCTGTGGATGTAATACAGCGTAAATGTTAATTCAAATCATACACACACTTTCGAATCAACCAATTAGAATATTAAAATTAATAAAAAAAAAAAAGAAAGAATAATTGATAATTAAAGTAGTTAAGAAGAAAGGCATTTACATTGCATATTAAAATTATAGCAAATTGGTAAAGCGTGATCCATAATAGAAGAGATATACAGTACTTTCCGCGGGTATAACACAGCATCGATAAACTTTTGCAGCATGCACGAGACTATTTCCATTCGTTATCTTGATCTGAATGTGCTGGAAAAGTTTATTGATTACCCCGCGCGACATCCTGCGCACTTTGATCTTTGCATCTACAACGTACTGCACATCCCGCGTTACTCGTAATACATAAATTTGCACATCCGTCCCATTGTGCAGCCGCGCTTAGGCGTGATTAGGCGCGCGTGCACATGTCAGACATTATTCACGATATACCTGCGTGTAGGTCATCCAACAGCAAGGCTCGACCTGATTGGAGTCGAGCCCCCAGAATTCGAGCTCCTCCTCGAAAAGCGGGCCGCAGACATCCGTGGGATAGTGCAGCTTCCCGGTGCGATAGTAGTTGAGTACCTGGGCGAAGACACCCGGGTGCCTGTCAAAGAAGTACTCGTTGAGGATCGGGTCGTAGTTGGCGAGGGCCTCGGTCAGTCTCGAGAGCCTCGTCGCCGGGATCTTCTTTAGGGTCGCCTTGTACGTCTCGTGCCGGATTCCACCCACGTTCAGAACGACGCGGTTCTCCGCGTCCATGTTAATCAAGTTCATTTTGATCACGGCTCTGCTACCGGCCCCGACTCAAAGAAACCCATGTGATCTGCGAACAATTAGCGCTTCCGTAGCGTGATCTAAAATTGGACGAAAAATCGTTTCCATCGCGCAGATTGAATTTATTGATTCTGTTTGATTAACCTTCCGAAAGTTCAATCAAGGCTGATTTAATTCGTGTCCTTTTAAACCGAAAATCGATTATTAATTGAAGGAAAATGAACTTTAAGTCCATTAATTTCAATTTCATTTCGTACAGTGCACGCCTACTGCGATTTTGCGAAAATAAAATGCCAAAATCTGCCGGATTTTTCGCCAATCGAATAATCTCTTTTGTTTCCCCGAAACAGGATTGTTTAGCGTTTTGTTGAAATTTATGTAATAGCTTCTCGCTCATGCGGTTCAATTGCGCAAAATCGATATACATATGTAAAGCGCGTAGCTTATAATCTTATTCTGTTGCATTAAATTCACATCCGTTTGCGACTAGTACTTAAAAGGATTACGCGATCTACGTGAAAGCGTTCTATGCGAAATGATTTTATCGTAATGTATCGCCGATCGGTTACTTTGACACGCTTATAATCACAATCGGATTACATAGCGCGGCCGACGGAACGCGTGTCATAATGGTGTCATTGCTGCCTCAAATCCTGCTTGTTGCGTACCAAAGACCGGTAGCGGCCGCGCAAAACGGGATACGAATGCTGCTCCACTGCTCCACTTAGCATCACGATAATTGTGACGTTTGACATTTAATCAAAAGCCGGTTACATCGACATCATGCGGCTTAAGAGTATACCTCCGCAAATACTGGCGCCGGAATTGCTCCGGCTCTTTAAATCCCGTGTCTTTGTGAGCACTGTATTCATCCAACTTTCATCTCGTGCTCATTATATAGCGAACAGAAAAAAAAACATGCGGCGCTGTGAGAAAAATAATTGGTGCCAGAAATGTGTACACCGAAGCAGTTAGCGTAGAGAAACATAGGGATTACACAATTGTGATTAAAATATATGTGATACAATTAAAAAAGATTAGATTGAATTAAAAATTTAAATTCACGGAACTTTATCAGAACAATCTATTAAATTCGTATCGCGCAATTAACTCACTTGTCCCATCTTCTTTCACGGTTGCCGCATAATGCACACACATTTTCACATCGCGAATACGACCGTTCGGTTTCCGGACCAATTATTTTTTTGTCGAGTTATTTATACGTAAGCATCCTTCCCGAGCATTTTTCAGTACCTTCCCTTGGCCGTGTAGCATCAATACGTTTGCACCCATATCAATTATGCACGCATGCCTAATGCATCGATAAATCCACTCGACGTGACGTGATGTAACATGGAAGAGCTTCAAAGGTAATATTTTTAGATTATTTTAGCATAAAACTGACGAAGAAGACGCAATTAATAATAATTTTAAAAATTACATACAAATTTTTAGGATTCTACAATGAAAAGTCACAAATCATATTTTTAATTATGAAAAAAAACACATAATAATTTATATTTGTAGTCGAAGAGGGATGCATTAGAATGATGTTAAATAAATTTCTCTATTTTCGCGCGTGTACTTCTTTTTACGCAAATTTAAATTCTGCGGTTTAAATTACTCGCGACAGTGAAATAAAAAAAAAATTCATGATTAGTATTCCGACATTTATCTGTGTAATCGTCCAGCGGGTAAAAGTGGAACCGTATAAAAAAAAGTAGCGCGTAAGTCAAAGGGACAGGCGTATCGGTTTTTCAATCCCGTGTCGCTTTGTATGCCAACTGTGCAAAGTTGTACAGTCGGAAAAGCCAACAATGCGGCTTGTCCCCGTCGGAGCTGTTCGATGATCAAATCACGTGCTCGGGATGCGTCATGTCGAGCGGAGTTACCTGCCGGCGAGAAAGAGAGAGCCGTACATTGTAATCCAACGTGCACTATCAAGCGGTGCATCGTGGCGAGGTCGACGTGCCTGAGTCCTCGAATTAGCGCGCATGAACGCGATTCTAAATCAACCCTGATCGCCAGCCGCCGGCGGCGGCGGCGGCGGCAGCGGCAGCGGCGGCGGCGGCGGCGGCGGCGGCGGCGGCGGCAGCGGTCGCGGCGGGAAAGCGTCTAGCACCGATGAAATCCGATCGAATCTTCGAGGTCGGTGCGCATTCCCCGTGACGTCATCCGCACGTATTTTCGCACGTGCACGAGTCAGCGGCACTTCGGATGATCGACCGTGAGGGGATCCCGCGGGCTCGCGTCCTCGTTCTTCACGCAAGCGGGGCTCTAACGAGGCGTTTGTGCCATGGCTGCAAATTAGCGTCAGAAACGACAGCGGTGGCGGCGGCGGCGTCAGACGGCGTCGGCCAGCCCCTTGTCGCGCGAGAATCGATAGCCCTGCGTGCAAAGGCCGATAAGCGCCCCGTAAGCTCGTCGACATTACCACCCGCGAGCGTTTCAACCTCGCTTCGCGCGGATCTACTGACGCACGAGCGGAATACGCGCTCGCGCGAGTCTCCGCTCGTGGATGACGCCGCGGGGAGCTGGCGAACGTGATCGAGGGAGACCGGCTGGTTGGAAGCGTTTAAAGGGGGCGAAATGGACAATCCGGGAAATCAATGGGCGCCAGATGGAGCGAACATTGGAATATTGGAGTAGGTCGGATGAATCGAATCCGGTCAACAAAGCCGAGCGCGGGCGGGCTGTGCAGTAACATGGACGATCGCGCTGAACAAAGCGCAGGACTTGCGAACCCGCATCCGTCCGAAGCTCTCTCCGACGGAGCGGACCGAGCGATTTGCATTGTTAATTGTTGACAATTCGCGAATAATTTACCGAGATCAAGCTACTGCGAGTGAATATCGCGTTCCACGCTTCCGACCACTCGTCGTTGCATTTTCACCCCCCCCGCAATATATATGTCCCTTTCGAGGGACAAATTATCGTGCGATCGACACACGAGTTTCCCACTCGAACACGCGTTTTATCCCTCCCCCCCCCCTCCCTCCCTCTTCGACTTTCGCACACAAAATCGCTTCTTCGGAATTGGAGAATACCCACCCTCGGTCGCGCTCTCTTCATGTCTCGGAGATCTTCCGCGACATCTCGACGGCACTACTCCGGGTCTCCGCATTCTCCATGTCGTCGCTGTGTGACGATGACGATGGCGCCCCGCGGGAAGGATGCACCTGGTTAACGGGCGGGCTCGCACAATAGGCACTACGTCGTCCTGTGCGCTACGCTGTTCCACGTTCGCGCGAGCGAGTGCGCTGGTCTCTTCTCTCTCTCTCTCTTCCGCTCTCCCCCTCTCTCACTCTCTCTCTCTCTCTCTTTCTCCTCTCTCTCTCTCTCTCTCTCTCTCTCTCCGTCTCTGACAAAAGGTCAGGTCAGGCAGGAAACGCGCCGCGGTCGCAGAGGGCGTTTTCCCCGTCGCCGTGCTCGCGAATGGATCATCGGCGGCGGTCAGGCCTTCATCGCGGCGCCACCCGACACCACCGTAGACGGCCCGTCATCGTCGCCGGTTCGCGTCGTCTCCGTGACCGACCGACAGCGGATGAGACGAAGGGCTTCGAGGACGGCTCGGTTGCGGCTCGTGCGCGTACGGAACTGATCTCGGATGCAAGCGACGTCTCTCCGACGGACGACGACGACGGCAGCGGCGGCGGCGGCGGCGGCGGCGGCGGCGACGGCGGCGGCGGCGGCGGCGGTGGCGTCATCGAAGTGGGGATGGGCGCCGCGACGGCGTGGACGGCAAGCGGGGGGTGAGCACGCGCATCCGCTCCAAGCGTGTTTTCGAAGCGTCGCGACCGGATCGCGTCGAAGTGGCCCTCGAGTTGCACCGAGGTGATGACTTAAAGTTACCTTCCAGGATTATCAAGGTGAACTTCCTCGAGAAAGCTATATAGACCGCCAACGAAAATGCACTCTCAACGTTTGCTAATCCTGAGATGATTGCGTAGAAGGAAAATGTATTAAAATATTTTCTCTTATACGTTTTATTTTACACATCATTATATTTTATATTTAAAAACGATAATTATATTAGTGCTGCGGAAAAGTTGAAACCTCTCTGTCGGCTAATTTTGTATATATTTGATCTATATTTTGCATTTATGTAAAATACTCCTTTACGCCACATCAAATATTAATAATTAATATTTGTAAATCTAGATATTAATGGACGTTGCGTTAAATATTCATTAGATACATGTGCAATGTAGACATAGATTTCCCATATGTAAAATTTAAAAAAATTGATATTATTGGATTACGAACGTTATAAGGTTTGTACCTGTGTGAAATTCATGATTATCCCCATTCTCTTTATGTCATTTGTACGTATATCGATCTCTGTCTGAAATTAACCATCCGCTTTTCTTTTCAAGGCCTCATTCACGATTAAAATCACGTGATTTGGAATTCTCGTTTTACGATTCCAAATTCGATGAAATTTACAATGGACTTTCCGACGCCGATTTCTTTCTCCTTGTTAATATATTATGAGTCATGAAAATTTAAGAGACACATATTGTTATGCGTGTCCTAAATTTAGGAATAAAATACCATTTCAAAGTTTCTAAAATTTTCTTTCAACACCATCTCTCTGACTCTACTGTAATAAAAAATGCTTTACTAAGCATTCATTATAATTAAATAAAAATAATAAAATTTCTATTTTTAGTATTTTTTCAAAAGAAATTGTGTCTATTAAAAGAAATTAGTCCTCTTTAATTTCCAAATCGATAAACAATTCTATAAATACTGATTATATGTCTTCTTTTTTTAATTATTATAAATACTACAATTACAAAAATACTCTGCATAATCAGTGTCCAGCACGCAAAGACTTTTTCATAAATGAATATGCGTTGTGTAATAACATATGATTCACTTTTTATTGCAACTTTTAATAAAATGAGACACGACACATGAAAAGTTTGTTAAAAAATATGTATTTCTCGATTATTTTCTCGACTGCCTCGACAGCTGCAATAAATCTAATTATAGTCGACGGAAGTGAGATAACTCTGCACAGGCGCGATAACTCTTAACGCAATAGCGTACTGGACAGTAATTACCTACTAGACAGCGCGCGATGTGCTTAATAATATATTTTAGAGAGAAACAAATCGGCGTCGTGTATTTGAAAAGTGTTCCTTGTAAGTTGATTACACGGGTGTTTTCTTTTTTAGGTCACGCGATCTCTTTTTACTGCCACACTTTTTCTTCGATTCAACACATTCTATAAGATTGCGATTTTTCGCTCTGAGCCGATCAAAACCCATGGGAAAAATTGGAATTACCCCTGTCGTTCTCTGTTTTTATAGCACATAAAACATCTGCTTTTGTCTCTCTCTTCTTTAGTTTTCCTCCTTATTCCCTTTCTTTTTTTTTGTCCCCTATCGTAGCCCCTGCCGTATAAATGTAAAAGGAGAGGTCTCTAAGTCTACAATAGTAAGAGTAGGCGATAGTGATTAAGAAGAGCGATGGTCAATTTTCGAGATACTTTCTAGTTTATGGTAAAAATGATCACATATTGATCACGTATTTTATTTATCTCGCCGATTTTACTGAATATATGCTGTCCATTTTTTATCTTTCTGCACAATTTGTTCCATAATAATGAAAAGTATTTGTCACATCAAATCTTTCCATTTGTCTCCTTAATAAAGTTTTTTTATCGCCATTCCCCTATAAATCAGACAATATTGAGATAATATATTAAGGACAGAATATTTTTATTATTATAATTCTTAGTCATAAATAATAAGAATAATATATATATAATATAAAAATATACAGAAGAAAAGTTGATATATTGCTGACAGAAATATATCATGTTACCTTTAAAGTCTCGAATTGTGATTTCATTAAAGATACTCGAGCAGATAATCGATTCGACGAAAATGACGTGTGCAATTTTTCGAAGAAAATCTGTCCAGAAATGCTTCGATTACACGTTGCATTTTAAAAGGGAATTTTTTTTAATGAATGTTCGGTAAACCAATGAGATCTCAATAATAAAGATCGTTCAGATATTTTTGCACCCTTGAAGACAGACAAACGTGACAAGGCCAGTAGAATAAGAAATTGTATCATAAATAGCTTTTCAGATTTATATCAAATTAGTATGCAAATTTCCATTTTCTTTACTAAAATTAAACCAAAATTTATTTCAATTTAATCTTAGGAAAGACTCCGTACGATCAAAGCGATTATACATCCAGAATATACTCTTTCTGTTTCTCTAGTTTTACGCAACTTTGCAACTTCGTGATTTATGTAAACCGGCTGACAATTTGATTGATGGAACCAGATAGACGGCTGTTAGCCAGCCCAAGGTTCAGCGGTTTATTTCGGAATATCGTGATGGCAAGCAATGATTTGATTCGAGCCTGATAAAAACAGCCGAGAGCATCCACAAGAGCATCGGTGAAGTAGAAAAAGCGGAGGTACGAGTACTTTTTACAAAGTAAGGACACGGAGGCTTCTGCGTACACGAAGTGTCGCGTTTACTCGACACAACGTCTCGCATGTGGGTTGCAAAGTACGTACCGAGGTCGTGGAGAGAGAGTGGGTTGCTGCTCGAGTGGGGTCGTCGTTACTCTCAAGCGAATTTCTCCACCGGTCGATGGCTTACGCTTGCGCGCTGACGTCTCTCCGAGAGCAACTTTCCCCCTATATACCGAATTTATAGCGTGAGAACAACCCTGACACTTGCCCATTAGCCGCACTTCAGAGTGAAGAGGATTAGTGTTCGATAACCCGGAGATGATACCGATCATCCGCAAGACTATCTCGAGACGTCTTCTTTTATCCGCTTTGAAATCCTTGGGACTTCTCGTCTTAGAGACTTATAAACGTATTTTCTGATTTTCTTTCTGCTGAAAGAGATTAAATAAAACAGAATAAAATAAAATTGAAAACGTTGCGCTGTTTAATAAATAAATTATTTCATCAATAAAACATCATGCTTGAATTACAGATGCACTAAATAATATTGAGTTTTACATCATTTTAATATGAAAAATAATTTTTATATCATTATTCTTTAACGTCATATAAATATTTCTTTATTTTACAACATTTTAAATAAACAATTTATTTTGCTATAACAAATTATAATCGTATACAATGTCACTTATACATCAATGTTTTGATATTTCTTCTCCGAGATTATCGTAAAATTATCAGCAGCTGTACAATTGGACGCAAGCGGCATTTTGTCCTGCCGAAGATACATTTCCTGATCAAACTGATTGATTATATTATTTTCACTTTGACAGAAATTTCTATTCAGTGCTGAAGCGTCCATGCTTTCCGATTTTGTAATTGCCTTCGCACGTACTTCTGGCAGATTTATTGCTATGCTTGGCTAAAATAAATAATAAATAAAATAATAAATAAAACTTAACATCACATAAATATCGAAAAAAATGATCATTACAAATTGTTAGTCGCAAAATATTGTATGTAACGTAGAAAGTGTATATTTTCTTTATTGATGGAGCTGTTAAACCCACTATTGATTTAGAAGTTGAATCCGCTAGAAATTGATGATCCTTGCTGTCAACATAACTGTGATACAGCGACCTTGTTCGCCTTGGAGTAACAGGTAGAACCCTCCTTCTTTGTTTTGGTAGCTTACTGCGCGCCTGAAAATTTACATTTAGCTCTTTTATATCTACATACTTAATCTTCGTGTAAAGTATTAGGCTAAATTCGTCAATAAAATGGTAATGTTGCGCGCAAATAGTTATAAATTGACCCTCGTATAGAGACGTGTAAAGAAAGTAGTCAGAAAAAAATAGTCATCACTATTTATCACTTGAATCTTACTTTCACATTTTTTAATTATTTTGCAAACAATTTGAAAAAAGGGTAAAAATAAATATTAATTCTCCTGAAAAATTTGAACATCAAAATCCAATGAACCCTTGGCCTACACCGAGATTATTGGCATAAAGAATTATGCGAGCACCTGCGTATGCGAGTAGAACATGGAAAAGTTGCTGACAATGACCGGAACCGGGAGTGCGATAGTAAGAACACCGGCGAGAGCGCACAGTCCGCCGATGAACATGCCGGGAAAAGTTTTCGGTGTCATATCACCGTAGCCTACAGTAGTCATAGTAACTAAGGCCCACCACAGACCTCGCGGTATGCTGTCAAAATCGTTGTGAGGATTTTCCTGCAAAGCATCGGAATCCGAGAATAAAAAGACGAAAGTAGAATGGAATCTTTAGCTTGGAGAATAAAATATCCAATCTAACGGAATGTATAATTTACTAAATTCATATGTATGTTAAGTTGGCACATTTAATTCTCATTTTTACGGAAAAAGTAGACTCGAAGATTCCAATTTTCGCAGTGTCTCGCAGCTTCGCAATCCGGAAAATTTCACAATTTTCTTACTTAATACTTGAAGCTTCTAGCGTATTCCATTGTAAAGTTTCTGTAACTTTACTGAATTCTCATCCCGATTCGTGCTCTTAAAATATTTAGTCATCCATCCTTCATGAAACTAATAGCGCTACTGTACCTGCAAGCGTTCAGCATAGAATATGAGACTGGCGAAAAGCACGATTCCTAGCACGAGGAAGAAGACTAGTAAGGCCAGCTCTTTGGCGGATGCCTTAAAGGTATGAATAAGGATTCTAAACCCGGGCGAGTGCCTCGTCAACTTGAATAGTCGTAGGACGCGCGCTATTGACAGGAGTTCCAGATAAAGATTCGGTTCCGCCAGGAATTCTGTGTAGAAGCTCATCGTCGCCACCAGATCGATCGCATTGACCGGCGACATGGCGAAACGCCTTAGGCTGGGGCTTACCTGCAATTAAGTTACATGGCATCGTAGTGTTCGTTATGTTACCTCCATCATGAAGGAGGATAACTTTGGCTTATCGATCACAAATTGGACATAATTAGCATACCATCTCTACATAGCGAAATATTAAGATCAAAATGAAGGCACATTATTTGCTTGTTTTACACAAAATTTAAATATTATTTAAAGCCCGCTTCAGACGATAAACAATTCGCGATAGAATTCGAGATAAAAATCTTTTTATAATTTTATATAATTAAAAACTCGTAAAGCACATCAAAATACGCGCGTGTAAAATACATATGCACTGATATATATTTTATACGTGCGTTTTCTGACTTTTTAAATCTTCCTCTTTTATTTTAAGCGCGCATAAAATTATAAATAACGTTTTATCTCGAATTCGGAAGAAAATGCAATAAGATCGTACGAGACTACGCAGTACTATTTCCACGGTGAACCAAGCGTTGCAAGCGTGTTCCAGATAGAAAAATGCTCGATGCGGACCAGCGGTTTCACTATTATCCGAATGATTTTCATAGTCTCGTTTATTGTTCGATGGTTCCACCGGTGTTTGGTTTTTCGCACAAAAGCAGAGCACTGACAGACAAATGAAGAACACCGATACACAAGCTATGCATTTGGCTGTCGACGATAAGTACGGCTCATCGAAAAGAACCCAAATGCGAGATCGTAGCTTTTGCCATCTCGTCAAGGTTCCTCTGTGATAATCTTCCTCAAACCCCAAAAGCCGCGCGATTTCTTCACCGCTGAGTTTCTCACTCTCAATGTCGAGCTTATCGAGAATCGCCAGGGTGGCTTGCGTGTCTCGATGAATGCTATATGTGCTCCAACAGCACGGCTCTACCTACAGAAAATCAACTTAATTAAAGAACTATTAAACTACTCTATAGGCAATCTCATCGATTTGTGTTGATAAATTATATTGCTTCTACAAGTAAGCCGCGTACAGTTTATATGACAAATTCGCACTAGTAAGAAGATTATAGGTTTAAAGTCTAAAAATATACCATAAGAAAAGAATATTTTGCTAAAACAACTTTTATTTTTAGATGAAAATTTTTCTTAGTTTTAGATTTAGTATTAAATATATCGAGTATAAAAACGAAGACAATTTCTTACCATTTTGTTGAATTTTCCTCTTAAATTTATGCGTGAAAAAAAAATATAATATTAACGATACATTTCTCCAATTCAATTTTTGAGATTAATAAAATATTAATTATTGAGACTTATATCCACAATAAATCCGCTGTGCAGTGTCGTTACTCTGTAATTTATTTTACTGTTATATTTTTTCAATAAATATACACTACCGATTAAAAGTTTGAGTGCACTAAGTTTTATTTGGAGCAATCCAAAGAACTGCCCATCACACATAACAAAATGCAAAACATAAAAGTTTTTGGTAAGACTTCGGTATGTCGCTTATATTCAAACCTTGCGTAGGAGTTTAAAATATTTAGTTCACATTAGATCTGGTTATATTTCATTAATTTTTAGCTATTAATATTGTTCAAATGTTGATTATAAAGTTTGACGTTTCCGCACATTCGCATTTATGGCATTCAAAACATTCAGTAAGTACTACGTGCCTGTAAAATTTCATCAAAATCGGACGTGGGTCGCATACGAAGTTCAGCCAAGTTTTTTAAAATAAAAATAGCATAATAAGGTAACGTGTATTTATTATATAGAACTAGTATTTATCGTATCAAAGCTTTTATTTGTCAAAGCTTTTCGACGAAAATGCGCAGTTGTTAGAGAATGTTCTTACTTGAATGGAAATCTATTTCAATCCAATACATCGATAAATTGCTAACAAGAATGCCTCGCGGTTGTCGAGCAGTCATTGTAGCTTGCAAAAAATATTTTGAAGAACACAAAATATAGTTTTTAGAAAATAAAGTTTTAAATTAATAAGCTGAATGTAGGAACGTTATTATTTTTGTTAAAATAAATTTTTATGTTTTGCATTTTGTTATGTGTAATTAATAGTTCTTACATTACTCCAAATAAAACTTAGTGTGTTTAAATTTTTAACTAGTGTATATAATTTTTTCAAATATAATACATTAGGAAAAATATTTAGCTAAAGAAATCAATTTTTTGTGACAAAAATATTTGAGTTAATATATTCAATCAAGTCTAGTTTAGTTTTCCTAAACAAATGTCTTTGTTAGCAACATTTTTTTCCTATCATTTCTTAAGATAACAAGTAAAAAATATTAATAAAACAAGTTTTATTAATTTAGATAAAAATGTTCTATTAATTTTGCTTTATTAACTTAACTAATTTATCATATGTAATATCAATCTAATCCAGTGAGAAATGATAAGTCGAAAAGACGTATATTAGACATCTAGTAGATATCTAGAAGTTTTTCGAGTATCCTGTATTTCTCACAAGAAATCTAATTTTGCTTTATTAAACTAACTTTATTAACTTGATTATTTGAACTAAATAATAAAATCTCGGTCTTTTTAACAACTAAATTATTTGGTCAAAACAACAAAATGTAAAAATTATTTTAGCAAAAACAATCAAATCTTTCATAACACGAAACAAAACATTTGGCTGCTATAAACAAAAGCCTCAACTATAAAATTTTACAAACTCTAAACTATTTTTCCTAGTGTACTTACGAGAAAATAACATACATCATTTATTTAGTATAAACTAAACCAACCTGGTTCGAATCAAGACCCCAAAACTCCAGTTCCTCTTCAAAAAGTGGACCGCACACATCCGTGGGATAATGCAACTTTCCTGTGCGATAATAATTAAGCACTTGTGCGAAAACGCCTGGATGCCTGTCGTAAAAGTATTCATTCAAAACCGGATCGTAATTCACTAATGCCTTTGTTAACCGTGATAATCGGGTAGCTGGAATTTTCTTCAGCGTCGTTTTATACGTTTCGTGTCGAACACCACCGACATTCAGTATCACTCGATCATTCCACTTCCCGTCTTCCATTTTCTCGTAGAATGTGTTCCAAAAAGAAAATCCGCTAAAAAGAGACCTTATAAAATTTCAACCACTAATCAAACAAAACATATTACTTCCTTTTCGCTCAAAATCAAGTAACAATTACGCGACTATTGTTAAATAAATTAATTTTATTTGTAAAGATTTCGGAGAAAACTCTGACAATTTTCAAAAAATAAAATATCTTCCAATTACACATGCAGCAGTAGCGGAACTCGCTTGATGACTATTCGACAGTGACTCCAAACCATAAGGTTCGTTAAAAAGACCAGCGCCGCATACGTGCTTTCCTGTTCTATAAATTCGCGCGTGTTTATTTGCGTGGCATACCACACACATTCAAATTCGTTTGTTCAACGCAGTCACGCAATAGTTGAACCGTTTATTCTTCTGTTGAAACTGCGCTGCAATGATGAAAAAATATAGTGTCCATATAGATTGTTATTTCATCTACAATAAAAACAATATTATATATAATAATTCGTTACATACAGCCATTATATAATAATTATACATTAATATAATATGTGTAATATAACAAAATTTATAAAATATAATAAATGAAAACTTTTACATTATATTATTTACATTTTCTTGTTAAAAATAAATTATCTTTATAATTTCACATTTATTGAAGTGAAATAACAGATCAAATGTCAGTACAAAAATGATTTATCTATAATATAAATTATAACTTTTCTTGTATAAATATATTTTTATGTTTAACATATAATAAAATATAATAAAATCTGTCGATACATATGAAATCTCTCTCGATATTATACAGTGATATGCATTTGTCATGCATGCGACCTCTCTGCGGAAGCTGAAGAACTACGGATATGTGTCAGTATGTTTAAAAAACAATATATATGTACGGATCAATGTATATATATATATATCATGTATGATGTATCGTATACGTAGAAAAATAATATATAAAAATATTATCAAAAATAATTTTATTTAACAAATATTTAATTTATAAGATTCGATCAGTCGAATAAATCAATTAATTGTGTTACTAAATATACTTTAGAATTTATTAATTAAATTATTTGTTTATGAAATGAATAATGTTATTATATGTTATAAAAATAAAATTAAAATTGATTTATTTAGTGATTTTAATTTAATAAAAATATTTAATAAAATTATCAACTTCAAAGAAGATAATAGGATTAAAAGTTAATCATCCGATTAAGACTAAATATTTAATCACGTGTCGCTTGAACTTCACAGGATAGTTCCGGTTCCGCAACAAAGAGGGTGACGGCGGAAGGATGCGCAAAAGCTCCATCTGGTCTCGAGCGTAGCCGGTCACTCTCGTTACTCTCCCCCTTTCCCCCTCTCTCTTTGCTTGTACTTGTAGGCGTCGGTATTTCCGCGCGCATGTACACCGCGAAACGTGGGCGTCGCACCTTTAAGGACGGCGCCCGTCTATGACGTCATATTTGTTTCATTCTGCCGTGCCAACACGCGTCCGGCTTTGTCTTTTCAATATTGCAACTGTGTCATCTCGTTTATCACGCTCCCTCTTCTCTTACCGCCACCATCCTCTTTCTCTGTCTTTCCCCGCCGCCTCCCTCATTCACCGTGCGCGACGTGCCAGTATGTTTAACATGTCTCTTTTTTATCTTCCTTCTCAGCTAAATGCCATTGTCCCATATGTGCACGTGCCCGCAATGGTACAATTCTCTCATTCATTTCCTCATTTGCCTTTGATCGCGCACCGATCATTATTACAGTCTGGTTATTCTTCAGCTAATCATTTATTCCTAAAATGTTTTTAAAGTGCGGCCAAATGTTTTGTACGATTGGAGAAAATAAGTAGGACAATCATACAAAAAAAAATGCAATCTATAATTGCAAATCGTATGACGAATTACATTGAATAATCAGATTGCAATTCCTTGTCAAGTAGAGCGTCCTCGGCTTTCAGGTGCAAGAGAATACTTTTCCCTCGCGATGACGATGATCTACCGATTAGAAGAAATCAAGATTTGTCTGTAGAATTTGTCAGTAGACCAACTGCGATTGTAGCCAATTGATCCGGCAGGGTTCATCGCGCTTCGAAAATAATCGGCGGGGACCTATTTATAACGCGTTCACCCTATCGGCGTGTTAAACGCGACACGGATAAATATCACGGTATTAATACGCTGGATAGAGAAGTGGATCTGTCGCGCGACTCACAAAGCGAATATACGCACGTTGGGAGTAGCGCGAAGGTTACAAATACCCCCACCGTGTTGCACCTCGTCATCATCATCCCTATTTTCCGTCGAACATCCGCCACGATTTCCCCCGTCTCAATTTCTCCCACGCTTCCACTCCCTCCATTCATCCCCCTCTATGCACATCCCCGTCGCCGCTTCCTCCCTTTCTCTCCCGCATCCACAACTTCCCTCCCTGTTCGTTCTCCTTCGCACCAGTTCTCGCGCCCCCCCCTCCCCCCCCCCGCCGGTCGCTTCTCTCTTCCTCCCTCAACCCATAGGGGCTCGTCATCCCTCGCGTTCTCGCGAGGACCACCGAGACGCGTCGCCTCGGTCGTGTTCGCGTTTGCCAACGTTGTCGCGGTGGCTCGTCGTCATCGCCGCCGTCGCGCTCGCCGTTGTCGGGTCCTCCGGCGCGTATCAATCGCCAGGTATCTGCCGATCGTCGCGGATCCGTCGAAGCGCGAGTGCCGCGGTAACGACATTAATCGGGGCGGCGGAGCCCGCGCGCGCGAGACCATGAACGTCCCGCGGGCGCGAGACGCGCCGACGAGATAGTCTACCGAGGAGGCTGGCTGGCTCGCGAGGCCTCTCGGTTCACCCCACGGGGCGCCGAGAGTAGGACGTTTCTCTCGTTTGAGAGGGAAAAAGCGGGATAGATCGATAGGCCAGCTGGTGTGCGTGTTCGCGGCGTTTTCGCAGCCAGTCGGTGTGGTCGCGCGGGGTGCGGCCCCAGGATGGTGAAGGCACCGACCATGGGACCCGCCGGGGCAGGCCCGGCGGGCATCAGGAGGATCCACCCCGGCCCCGAGATCGCTATGAACCCGAGGAACCTGCCCACAGCATCCGCGAGCATGCCGCCCGCTATGCGAGGCGATGCCAATGCTGCCGGCAGAACGACACCCGTTTATCATCCTCAGGTACCGTTCAGATCACAATTGTCAATGATAGACGTATTTATGCGCCTGAGAGGATTGTGATTTATGTCCAACCACTAAATCATAGAATTGATAGAATATGTCGCTGGCTTCCAAAACACGATCAGTCTTTTCTGTTCGCGGCACTTTTTCATATATTTATTCACTTCGAGGGCGAAATAGAAATAACGAGAAATAGATGGACCGATAAATGTAAAGAAATAGACGACTGTGACACTTAGCGAAGGCTTTGATTTTGAGAAGGATCACAGCATCTCTCGTATTTTCTTTCCATTTCATTCGATTTATAGAATTATCGCGTGGTGAAAAATGGGATGGTTAAAACTTTATTCATGCAGCGTACACAGCAACCGGTAATTATAACATATTTTACGTTTATGCACTAATTGATAAACATAATTTATGTGGTGAGAAATAATACTGTTGCACTGTTACATTACATTAAACGAAATAACTTCATATAAATATCACTTTATATATTTTCTATTGTAGATGAGAGATGTAAACTTTTTGAGTTTAAAAAGTTATAGTTATGTTCGGCAATTAAAGTTTATTAGCCATGTCGGCCGCTATAATCACGTCTTATAAATCGCCGACAGAAACTTGAACTGATCCATATTAAATAGGTCAAGTCGTTATATAGTCAACAAACAAGTGGATTCACTAGAATAATCTTTTAATTTTGTGTATATTAACAAAGTCTGATTTAAAAAAAAAATTTTTTTTCAAGAAAATAATTTCTTTTGCATACAATTTGTCGATGCTCTCCGTTATTCGTCATAAATTTTTACTGTTTTTCAATACTTATTCACGTATTTCTAAATATACATCTAATTACGTATTTAACAAGCGCTCGTATTAATTATTTTATCCTCAGACTTTGATTAAAAAGTACTTCAACACTAAAATCGATGATAAGATTTTTTTTCCGATCACGTAAAGTAATAATATTTCGATTATCCTCATCCTTGGACAAGGAATTTGAGGACATTGCTCGCGCTTCAAAATCCGTTTCCTGCGATCGAATGTAGGTCAGTCTGCTAGAGAAATGCCTGTCGTCTGGAAAGGACTGAAACGTTCTCCTCGTCCGTCTCGTTGATCTTTTCTTAATAAAGGAAAACCCGGATGAATCTCATTACCGGAAGCTGATAATACGATAATCATTAGATGGTTACAATGGCATCGCCATGACGCGGGCCGACGATATCGGAACTCCATGTTTAGTAAGGAATAATGCAAGAACGCTAATAAAGTCCGGGAAATTACAGAAGTTTAATGCAGGGACTATTACGATTTCCGATAACGTAACTCGGCACAATGAGGCATGTATAGCTATGGAACTTCAATGAATGAAGCAGTTTACCGTTCTCGATCGAAGAGCGATACAATTTTTAACTGTCCCGTGGAAGACAATACTTGTACGCGTAAGAACTTTTGTTTTGATTTCTCGTTTTCACAGAAGTGAAATTATATATGTCGTTATTCGTAATAAGAGATGCTTTTAAATTAATGCCGTAGCTTCTCAATATTACGTTTCACCGCAACTCTTGAAAATATTAAACACAATATTTTGTGAAATCTAATTTACTTTAAAATTGCGAATAAAAAATGAGAAAATGAAAACTTTATAATGTAATTTATAAATAACAAATAACTGAAAACGACAAATCCGTACATATCTGCAGCCAGTTTATTTTATTTCTACGTATTATCTTTCAATTATGTTTTCCGATCGAGGATAGCCTTCTATTTCGAGAAGCAGTATAATTGTTCTGCTTTCAATTTTTTGCACAAAACTATTCGCAGCACGAATGTAAAAACTTCATTAATAAGTACATTGAATTGAGCAGATTTGCGTAGCAATGCCTCCGAGGTGCTCGCTTCCGTTACATTCGCGTGGATTATTTCGTCAATCGATGTCTGGTTCTCACTCGGAATTGCTCTCTGATTACATTTCCGGGTGCGTGATCCCGCTTGTTTGCGGCAGGTGGACGTCTCCACGCAGGTAGATCTCCAGGGCGGCTTTGGCGGTCCCGTTGTCAACATGGACTCGTGGGATCGTCGCGCGACGCCGTTGTACTCGCGCGAGGACATCAAGGAGCAGTACTGCATCACCAGCCGGCAGCTGGACGCCGTCGAGAAATCCGGCGGCGGTTTCTTCGGTTGTCTATCCACGAGGGGGCCGTCGCCGTGCAGCTCGACCAGAAACTCCATCTTGTCGGCGTGCGTGCGTAGCGTTCCCAGCGACGAGAACCTCTGCGACGCGCCCTATCCCCGAAGGCCCCTTCAAATCATGTACCGTCAGCCTTATCCGACCTACTCCCGCGGTCCGTCGCGATACGACCTCGAGGACGAGGCGGACTGGATCGAGAGTTCCTACTTTAGACGGCGCCCGAGATCGTTTTGCACTGTGCCCGATCCAAAGAGGTGAGTAAGGAATCGAATAAATTTCGACAGCCGATTTTTTAAACATATAGAATCAATCGTCGTTCGCAGAGTGCTTGATGGCGGTCACAAAATTTAGAAAAATACTAATTTTAATAATTGAATTTCTTTTTCGTAACACATTGCCAATTTTGAATATTGCGATATTTATAAATATGATTCTCTGCCGCGATGCGTGAGAATACTTTTCCTCTCCACGAACGTACAATTACGGTAATGGACGTAATATATGTTCATGCGATGTGTGAAATGAGGCTTGTCTGTTTTGTTAATACATTAATTTTGTAATGAATTAAGCAACAACTGCCGGCAGACACGATGTACTTGCACGCGCGCAATCGACGCCAGCAAAGGGCTGCATTACCTCCGACTATTTGGCAGCCGAGTTCCTCGAATATTTGGGGCAAATTACTCCGATAGGACGCGTTTAGAATGTATCTACTGATCGATTTATTGGTAAAGACTTTAGCGACGTAATTGATCGAAAGGCGTGTCGCGGAATAATAATGAGCATACAAATAGAAGGGAAACAAAATTGAAGTTTAAGAAATGTTTGCGTATAATTATCCCTTTCATTTTCTGCGTGCAGCTTATAGATGTGAGAAGAAGAACTTCAAAACGTATAATCCGTTAAAAAGTGCATCGGTCATTTAAAGAGCAATGCAGTTTCCATTAAAAGAATCGATTACAATTTCATGATGAATTTCGCGAGAATAATGCACGATTTATCATATTGTTTGCGTAATCAAGAAGTGTCATGTTCGGAAACTTATCCTTCTACTTGCATTGATCCGAGCGTTCTATGGTCTGAGACTTTATAAAAACGATATTTATATAGCGCACGATGTTCCATCGACTGTTACGTATAAAGCCTTCCGTGGTGTCCTCAGAGTATAGCATGTGCCTAGGGTTGGGTTTATTCTTGATTAGCATGAGTGCTGCACCGCCCCTTTATCAGCTTTTTAAGGTCAACGGAAAGCGGTCGATTAAAAAATTATAGTTGCGCGCAAAATCGCTGTGTGAATATGCAGAAGAAACTTTAAAACCAATAGATCGTAGTATGATTACGTAAATATAGCGTTGCGCTCACGATCTTATTTTAAGTTCATTAATTTTTTCATTTATGCACTTCCCCCCCTTCCCCCCCCCCCCCCTCTCCGTACGATCGCTTTAATAAAATTAATCTTGCGAATTACGAAACAGAATCGTATTCTGGAATTTAATATGCATGCGTTCTTATAAGAGGGTCATCTGTTCGTCGATAGAATGACACGCTGTCGTTCTGTTTCCTGCGATAATACAACTCGATTATCCGTAACACGTGTAATCGAGTTGCAACAGTAGCTTTGTACATGACAATCTTCTGATAACGTATTTTCCATTTAATTAACTTCGTTTTCATTGTTAACATATAATGCACTCGTCCTAAAAAAAAAAGAAACCTTGAAGAGGCTATTCTAAAATTTAATAAACACTTTTTTTTAAAATAACGGCACAGCTTTAATTATAGCAATATTAAATATCTTAATATCTTAATATTTCTTTTAACGATTCAAATTTCTATCAATAGTTTAACATATTTAAAAAAATTATTTGTTGCATTTTATATCACAAATGAATTATCCGTGCATTTATAAAATTATCCTTTTAATTTTACCGGTTAATCGAGATTTTATTAATCGATAGTTACATAAAATATTGTTTATTGATGTTATTATATGATTTAACGCGTAAATTTTTCTGATCGCCAAGATATACTTGGGTTCCGGAAGATGAAGAATCCATGAAGTTGGAGGGTCCACGGCCGGTCTTACCACCAGTTGTTCCACCGCCTCCTGCTTCCATAATAACACAAGTTCCAAAGACGAAACACGTGAGCTTTGCGAGGTCGCACACGCTCACGTCGTTCGACGTACCGAGGAACAGGAGCCCTCCGAGACCACATAATCCGGAGCGTCTTATAGACTCGCAGCCGACAATGCAGAATACTATACTGCCTTCGTCCTTGCCCCTAGGACATCCTTATCCTGGCGTTGAGCCACGTGTTCTCGTAGTTGGTAAGTTTTGCGTTTTAACGCCGCGTAATTTGATCGCAATATTTTCCGCATAACATGTAAACGATATATGCAAACTGCGATATCGCAAACTGCGAAAACGATATTATAAACATTTGGTTTGCAAACAAACATAAAGTGTTAATTTATCGGGATTTGATTTAAAGTATGCCACATACTGTGTGACACAACTGCGCACGATTAAAACTGTCTCGCTGTTTTGATTCTAAGCCAAGTAGCACCGGATTAAGTGGGGAAAGTAGTTAGGAGCTATTTACTCACAGCTAGCTTGATGCTGACGAAGCTCTGCATAAAGCTAAACTAACACGCCCATCCATTCCGTAAATCAGAGAGAAACTATGATTTAGGAAATATGTTATGGATAAAGTGAAAGAGCAAAATATAAACATTTGAAGATATTTAAAATAAACTCTACGCGAGTAAAATAAATTTCGGTTGCTAAATTGTTAAAAATATCAAATATCTATTCTTAACTCTTCTTTAATTCTTTATTTTCGAATACAAATTTTGATTTAATTTATTTTTCATGAAACAAGAAGTTTAAACACAGATCTTTTATTTTTATAAATTGATTTTACCAGAATATTATATTTTTATGGAAACTTTACCCGTATCTCTCTTAATCGATCAACTGTTGATCAATTATTTAAAGCTGAAATTCAAAAACTTTCCGACAGTCTCGCTACGACAAATGTTGATGAATTATTTTATAGATTGCGATTTACGTTGATTTGCTTGATTCGTAGCGATTTATTCGTTCCAGAGAAACCACTAAAACACGGTGCCATGAAGACTCAGGCGACGCAGACCGAGATCCCGGCAATGTTTCGCGGTCGTGTGCTTCCGGTGACTCTCAGCCCGCGAACCATCCATCGTGTCAAGATGGTTTCGCAGGGCGCTCAAACGAACGGTGTTTTCAACGGTAGAAAATTGACAAAAAGTTATTCGGAAGCCGGACAATTAGGGACGCCGCTGGGCGGTCAGTCTGGTGCGCCGTCAAAGGAGGAAGCACATCACGAACACGAACCGCTCCACAGAACTCAAAGCGAGGAACCACCAAGGTCGCCTTTTCTCGTTTCAACAACACCACCGCTACTTCCTCCCACCACCACCACCGTTGTTATTGAAGAAACCCTGCCAAACGGAGACATCGCGATTGTCGGTGTTGTAAGTTCCAGTTTTTCAATATTTTATCGACAATCCAAGCGTTCAAAGTATATGAAACATGTAAGATTATCTTGCATATTTTTGCATTTAATTTATTATTCACTGATGTTAATTAAGAGCAATTGCCACGAAAATATTTAAGAGTTGCTACGAATCCCATTTCGAACAAATAAATGTATTCAATCAACTCTGCTTTCGTTTTTCAGACTCAACAACGCCATCGTAGATCCTTTGATTTAGACGATCAGGAGATTTTCATAAACTTCAAACCGGCACCGGTGTCGCCGGACGCGCGGGCGCTTCTCAGCCGGATTTCCGAGCCTACGCGCAGGTTTCTTCCTCTCCAGAAGACCTTCTCCGACGGCGAGATCCGCGTTGAGAGACGCGAGCTGATCGGAGAAAGTAGCGAGCCGAGTTATCCTCATACTTGCAGAAGGAACCAGCAGGATCCTTGGGGCAGAACTGTCAGAGCACCCGTCCAATTTTCCTCGACACCCGAGGATCTGTCCTTGCTACGAAGCTTGTCGCCCCACGAGGATCACCATGAAGAGGTATAAAGACGGAAGAAAAACATCTTTCGTCGTGCAAAACAAATAAGTCCTTTAAATTTCCACTTTATTACGTTTATCGCACATTGTTCTTAGGAGTTCCATGAAAATTTAATACGCCGCGGGCTCTTCCGAAAGAGAAGCGTGTCGCTCGAGGATGGTGTACAAGGTGTGCCGTCAGACGACTTCATGCTTCCCAGATCGCTTCCAACTTCACCTACATCGCCAACAGCAACAGCAAGTATGTCACTCGACACAATACTATCCGTTCTATTCACATCGATTCTGTTTACTTTAAAAAGTTAATAAAATATTAATCAATAAAACGATAAAATGTTTAGATACGTCAAAAAAATTGAAAATAAAATATATCGATCGCTAAGTTGAAAGGCAAAAGTATCAATGAATAGCAAGCAAGAGTGTGAGATTAATCAACGCGCGTTTGTATAACTCGACGTCCAGTTATATTGCACGCGTTAATGAAAAAAGTTTCGCACGATACGATCGACGATGTTCCAGCGACACGCAGAATCCCGCAGACCCCGAAGGACGATTCGCTACCGAGCGCCGCCTTACTGCACGCCGCGGTCTGCCCGCCTGCTTTCAGCGCCGGGAGCAACATTGCCGGCATCATCGGCCAAATAACATCACCGTTCGCCTCGAGTGACTCTTTGACGAACGACGTGACTAGGGACCACAGTGACGGAATATGGAACGAGTCACAGGCGACGGTACTCCAGGCCGACTCGTTAGCTTTACTAACGCCGTCCTCAAGGAGAAGACACCTTCTGCTTCTGCAGCATCAGCAGCGCTCCTCGATGGACACCGAGGCCCTGGACGTGGAAGACGAGGTGGAGCCTTGCCCGCCGAGTCCGAGGATACGTCTGGAACCCGCCACTCCGGTGCAACCCCTCACGCCAAGGTAGATTGCGACGATTTGTCTCGCGAGTTTCACGGTCGAAAACTTATCGAGCGTAATACGCGGCAATGTGCTTAAAACTCTAGTAAAAAGAGATTTGCCGCTCTGTGCATTATTTATAGAAGACACTTTTTACAGACGCGCTTACAGAATACAAGATCTGTTACCGGTACAGTTTCAACAAATTTACTACAATGACGTACCTACATCAGCACATTTTTATGCATACGATATGTAAGGCTACAACGCATTCTAGATCTGATTCTATCTTATTCTAGTAGTCCCCCAAGCTTTGATCTCAGCATCTTTGATAGATCATCTCTCTAATCATCTTCAAAGATGTATTGTGTGCAAATTGATACACGGGAAAAGAAACATGTTATGGCATTCGTTTAACGAATCGTGTAAATTCAATAAGTGTATTAGTCGAAATCATATTTAATTGATTAATATTGTTATCGAACTAACAAGATTCCTTCGTTGAATAATAACAAGTTGGACAAATGCAACATTATTACTTTTCGTGTATGTCTGAGCGAACACACATCTCTGCAGATATAAAAAAATAATGAATAATAATTCTCGTCACTTTTGTATCTATAAAATATGATGCAAACTGGTAAAAATTTATATGTCAAACTGATCAATATAATTTTAACAAAAGATTGCATATCGCGGAAAGATTAAAAAGAAAGAAAAATATGCAGAATGTTGTTCACTCAAAATTATTTTTCTAAAATTTATAGATGCAAATAGATGTAATATATCATAGTTAAGATTGTAAATAGAATCTTGTAAATATTCCTTCCTTTGACATCAATGACCATTTTAATCGACATTTATTACAAGCGTATATGCATCTGAATTCGTTCGTTGAACACATATATGCGTTCATTAATATTTCTTTTATTTACTCTGATTTATGTACATAGTTTATCCACAATCGCGTCGACGTATTCTTGCTTTTTTATTTTGTAAGGTAACGAAATACTATAATAATTTGTGATACACAAAGTGACCATGTGCTTTAAGACTTCTTAGCAACGAAGAATGCTCACGTCCCTCCCTTTCAGCAATGTTATCACTAACGTATATCTTTTTTCTCAGTAATCTCACAATGTATATATAACGTTAATCCCGGTATTGGAGTTAAAATACTCCTCTCTTCAAGCCATTTTCTCCCGTGTCTTATCAGAGTTTATGTTTTTTTCCCCCCAGTATCGAATCGTCTATTTCTGCGAGTAACGGTCGACCGAGAAGCGGATTACGCCGCGCGAGTCCCGGCCCGCCGCTGTCTCAACCCCAATCGCAATCGTCGAGCGAGTTCGGCTTGAGCTTAGCTAGGACTGACTCGGGCGGCCGTACGAACACCGACCTCTCCGAGACTTCCGAGGATTACGTCACTGCCAATACTTCTACGGAAACTGGGACCACCACAGGCACGTCCGCTACGACCAGTTCCTGGTCGAGACCACCGCAGACGTCCAGCGCCGCGGCGTCGGCGGCATCGGCGCCCGCCTCGACCACCGCGACTGCCTTGGAAGGCAGCTCCTTCGAAAGCGCCAGCTCGATCTACAGCTTGGCAAGAAGCGAGGTGAGTGCACGTTCACTTAAAAACTGACGGATGACTCGATTTATTCGCACTTGTTTCATTTTCTTTAGTACTAAAAATTTATTCAGAATTTTTTTATGCAGAACTTGTTGATCTAATATTTTAAATTTCTATGAAAATTTATTCAAAGAATTTTGCTGCATTTGCAAGAGAAATTTTAATTTTAATATTTGTGTTTCGCACTCGTGATTAGGCCGTTATTGAAGAACCGTGTAGTCCGCCGCCGATCTTAGAAGAAGCGGAAATCGCATTTGGATTAGAACTACCTCCACCGCCAATGAGGTCCAGCAGCAGCAGTAGTTCGGGTAGCTATGATCTAAAAGACGCGATGACAGATCCGAATATTGAGTTAGAACAAGTTGCCCCACCCAGCGGGCACACCTCAGAGACCGAATTAGATCGAGATGTAAGTGTACAAAAATATATTAAAAATAAAAAAGGAACAAAAAAATAAGACAAAACAAAATCAAAAGAGCTAGCCAATCGGATTATGGTTATTAGAAAACTGTACGAAATATTTCCGTTGATTGCAAGAAATGCATTTCTTTCATTTCAGGAGGGTCACCGATCGTCATCCGGTGGTTACGCCGAGTCACCACCTGACGTTCGTATGTGGAGCGAGGAAGAACGTCGCCGGAAGAAGAAGACCTTCAGCCTGGACTTTCTTGGAGCTGCGAACAACATCGAAGTGGAGCACGCTGCTTCGGAGTCGGCGTATCCGGAAAACGTCGAGGTCAGCCCGACACCCAGCCACCGTCACAGATCGCGAAGCAAGCCGACGTCAGCCCGAAGTCCTCACCGAAATAATAGAAAGCGAGATACGGTGCAGCAATCGGTGCAGCAGCAGCAGCAGCAGCAGCAGCAGCAGCAACAGCAGCAGCAGCAGCAGCAGCAACAACAACAACAAGTGCTCAGAAGTCCTCAGAAGGAAGAATGGAGGGTTGAGCAAGCCGAGGACGGCCCCCACGCACCGACGTCCGACGACTCGAGCTGCAGTCATCATTATCACATGTATCATCATCACCATCATCATCATCCGCGGGACGGTGCGGAAAGTGGAAGGCATCGTCGAGTTAGAGAAAGCCCGAGGAGAAAGACCAGTGGTTACATATCTACCAGAAGACGCAGCAATGAAGTAAGTTTGAAATAAATCCGTTAATTATAAAAAAAAAATTTTTTTGAATTATTTATCTATTTATATTTTACTGTTCATATATTTCTATTCACTCCTTTATTCATATAATCACGAAACAGTATGCGAAAAAAAAATCAATCTAAATCTCGCAAAAAAAAAATAAAAATACTTTCGATGTTTCGTCATTTCTTTGTAAACAAATGACGCGTTCGCGATATTCATAAGCAATCGCGTTGCAGGACAAGAACGCAGCGTTGACGGGCAGCTTGCCGCGACGAAGATCCCGTGTCGCGGATGACATAGTTTGCTCCAGCCGCCTGAGTCCTGGCCGTTATCAGCGGAGTCCGGGGCATAACGGTCAGCGAGCGATGGTTCTGGAGGCGCAGAGCCCGGAAGCGAGACTGAAAGCGCTCTCGGCGGAATCGCTGAGATCCGTCAGTCCGGGTAGCGACAGTGTCTTCTACAGCGAGAGCGCCGATCAGCCCTGCGTCTCCGTCGCCGCTCTGGACGCCGCGCATTGTCACCATTGCGGGAGAGAGGTGATATATTATTTATCATGCATTATTCATTTGTCTTTCACTGCTTTACCCCTGGAATAATCTCTCTGCTGTTTCTCCACTCGAACGTACCTTCTGAACGGGAATTGAATTTTGTATCTCCCAAGTCTCGCTGACTAACGCTTTTAAGTGATGCGGAATTAATAATGTATTAAGAACGACTCTGAATTGCCTGCTCTTTGGAAACGGCAAGGAGAAGATTTCTGGCGCAAAGAATTAATGGAACAGTTCCTAAATTTATGTCGTATTTACTTACGATCTCGTTCATTGTCGAATTGAAACTTTCCTAGCGATATTTTTAAGTGAAAATTAGGAGGTTGAGCGTAGAATGTATTTTACTTTTGTGCAACTTTATTGTAGTCTTAGCTTATAGATTTGATTCTGAGTAAAAGAAAACTTGCAAATTGCATCTCTCACTCATTTAAGATTCTGAAACTTTCTGAACTAATTTGGAAAATTAGTTTATTATTATTTTCCTGAGATTCTGCTACTTAGAATAATGTAGAAGTGTAATTCTCTAGATAGATGTCTTTGCTCCTTTGTATTTTAAAAATTACACTCATTATTCTTATAATTTGCTTTCTATCAGCATCAATTACACACTTTTTCTCTTTTTTACTTTGGATATATTAACACGAATTGCGCGGATAAGTTGTGTATAGAATCTATACATTATTTATAAAATTATAGATAACGCACAGATTTATATTTTTTCAACTTGACTTCAGTATTTTTGAAAGAAACAAAACTGCATTAACTATTCTGTTATATAGAAAATTTAATTAAATTTCACAAATTGCAATCCATTTTCAAATTTGGATATCAAATAATCGAAGATAAACAAAATAAAAGCTATAATTATTTATAAATTTTTACTAAAACCTGTGATATCATGAACACATAAGTCACGAAGACAACACAAGATTAATAGGAATGCGAAAGTAGAATTTCTTTCAATCTATTTATCTGTTCATCTGTCTGCCTTCTTTCTCTATCGTACGTGTCCTCCTGTTGCTTTATCTCGAGGTGTCGGAAGAGATCGTTCGACCACCGGCAGGTTTCGCGGACTCTCCGGAGGGACACAGAAGCACAGCTTCCAAGCACGTTACAGGACATCGGCTGTACAAGAAGTTCGACAAGAGATACAGATCGGAAGACCGAGGGGACCGGAGACATCGTCGCAGTAGCGCCGTCAGTAGATCGGATATTCGAGCGAAATCGGAGGAGAGAGCCACCCCTCGATCTGGAAGCAGAGGTTCGATCGACGACACCGGCAGGCGGAGGCTGCAAGCTCGAAGCACTGACGCCAGTATGGAAATTCTCACAGGTGAATTTAGCTTGCGTAAATATGAATAAAAAAGACGCCAAAAATACACGCGCGCTCGCCGGAACATTATTATACACAAGCAAAACTCTGTATTAAAATTTTCTCTTTAATAAAACTTCCTTTCAGTTCACTCGAATTGCGACAATAGGTATGCAAAATCATTCGTGTGAATCATCACGCTCTGTCTTAATAAAACCTCCCTATGTACTTCACTTTATCGGCGATGCTAGGAAAATATATCGCATCTCTCTCGAGCTGCTTCTGCTCCACTATTGACGTTGTCAACAAAACGACGCGCCTCAGACCAGCGCCCCGCGCTCTTCCGCGCAATATCCTTTCGCGTGAATCGTCGCTTGATCTAACCAAAGCCCTTTCCTCTATTTTACCATTGGCGTGTCAACAAAACGACGCGTCTGACCACACCAGTTGCAGCGTTCCACTTGTCGCGCAGTATTCTTTCACCGTGAACCGTCGCTAATCTAGACAAGACCCTTCTTTTGCCCCAGTATTGTCGAGAAATCGACGCGGATTATTTCGATTGCGGCAATAACGCGTGTCTTGATCGATTAAATCTATTAAGAGCTCCATCGCTCCACTCCGTACATTACAAAAATATAAGACTTTGAAAACTGTCAAATAGTCGGCTCGCGTTTAAATACACGATCGACCTCGCCTGTGCGTATAATTGATGCGAGACACAGCCGTGTCACGTGATACAATTGCATCAAATTAGTATATAAAAATATATCGGAAAAAATAAAAATAAAATATTGATATATGATTTTAATTATTTTGAAATGATAAAAAATTCGAAACTTTTATCTTTAAAAAAATAAAAACGGATTAGAAAATACTGTTAATATTCGAGACAAATAATACATTTGTCATTCGCCTTTAATGATAGGAAGAGAAGACGAAGATACTTACGTGGAACCCTATACGAGCAGTGAATGGATTTATATCGGGGATCTCGAAGAGAGTCACGTGTGGAAAAGATCTGACAGCAGAGGTGATGACGATATCACGGATAGCCATAAAGACCGACGGGACTCTCAAGAATCCACGGAGAGCGAAAAGAATTTTAAGAAGAGATATCAAGCGGCCACACACAGAATGGTGCATCGAAAAAGCAGCGGCGAGATGTACAAGAGGATACAAACGAAATGTTTCGGTGAGTCGAGCAGTGTTATTCTTATCTCAACAGGTTTAAAGAAAGTTTGGTATTTCGAAAACTGACATAAAAATAATCGCCAGCGAATTCTTCATCTTTTTCGTGTCTTTTTACTAGTTTCATGCGATCATCTACAAGAGAAATTTTTTCTTACATTGAAGTAAAAAATCTTCTTATATTAAAGTTAAAAAACTCTATTAAAATATTAATGAAAGAGCTTAGTTCTCGTGCCAATGATTTTCAAGCAGTGATTATAGAAGATAAAGCCACTCTCTACTTCGATATAATCATACTTTTAAAAAAAATTAAACTTCCACTTTACAGATATTAATTATTCAAATGTAAAGCGTAAATGAAATTCATTAGTTAATTAATGGTAGTCTAAAGACTGTAGCTATTTTATAAGAACTCCCGTTTAGACGTTCTTAAATCGCATTGCAATATTTAATCTCCATGCGAGATTATTCGACACGTGACATGCGGTCCAAACGAGCCGCATCAACGTCGATTTGCGCATCACCAAAGAATGTTCTTAAACCGTCCCACGCGAAGGCATCCTGCGATAGATCTGACAAGAGGAAGAGTTAGGTGGAAAATAAACAAGGACGAGATAAAGAGAGATAGAGAGGCGTGAAAAGAGATAAAACCGGAAGAGGAGGAAAGAGAGTGTCAGGAATGACGCGAGACGGGAAAGATAAATAAACGATTAAATCACAGTTAAAGGAATAGGATTTAGTTTAATGTTCTAACGTAAATTCCACGAAACAGGGTGAACTTATACAGAATAAAGCGACCTGAAGCAAGGATTTTTTGCAAAAATAAGTTTCGCGATGAAGCCGAATTCATAAAAATGATATGTAATTGCGCTCTCGTTAAAAGTGGTGACTCATGCATATCTAAATTAGGGACGAAGATTAAGAGGGCGAGAGGTAAAAAATTTAGGTCACGATAAGGAGCAAAAAAAAGCACGAGTAAAGAGAGAAAGGCGGGTGCGGGGGGGAGAGGGGCGCTCTTCCCGATTCTTTAAATAAGCGCCGCGTAATACTCCGTCGTCTAAATATAATCCACCCGGCGAACCGCCGTCGTGCGAGATGTTCAAGTCCGGCTTGCTCGGTGCGGAGAGAAGGAAGACGGAGTCGGAGGGAAGGAGTGATTTGTGCCGGCGCGAAGCCGACGAAGAAGCGCGGCACACCGCTCGCAAGCCACGGGGAGCGCACGAGGGCGCCGGAGACGAGGGGGCCGGCGAGGTGGTGACTTGAAGAAGGAGCTTTTGGCCGGCAGTCAGTGGGTCAGGGCGCCGAGCCGCATTCCACGAGGCCGCCGGCTCGAGGCACCGTCTTCGCGAATATCCGCCGTTTTCTGTATACGTCCGCGAGTTCATCTCCGACCGCGGGCACGTTCGTCGGCGAAGGATGCGAGGGTAGCGCTACGTGATAAGAAAGCGTTTCTTCGACACGAAAGAAGCGGACAAGCGCGAGTAATAGATTTCACTTCGAGAAAGAGAGAGAGAGAGAGAGAGTTCGTTTTATTAACGACCGACGATGGTGTGTAATTCCGCGGGTTCCGAGTGCACGGCGAAAATGGACAAGGACGTGACATTGAAGCAAGCTCTGGAGGAGCTGCTGAAGTGCATGCTCAGGGTCTGGTGTAGGGAGGGTCAAGCTCTGGCGAGATATGGCGTAACGACGACAGGTATAACGCGCTGACGTGAGGCTGATACACCTTTACCTCCGGTTGAAAATGATGTTGCGAAAAAAGCGGGGGGAAAATAGCGGTGAATCGTTTCGATCATAAGCGATATTTGCATTCGTTAATTGATTGTTTGTATTGAGCATATATAAATTAGACGGGACAATTTCAGAATGCGAAATCGCACATGGAGATGCGTTCGTATAATTATTATGTTATTGAAGTTGAAATGTTTGTTGTGGAAAATGTTCATATAAAACAATTTATTTCTCATATTTGCATGGATATTGGAAAATATGGGGTGGAAAATTTTCCGATCTATCACGCATCCATCCCCTTCGGAAACAAAATTGACCTGCTTTGGTGTTTTGCGCAGAAATCAGTTGGTTGTAGCGAATAGAATAAACAGAGACGAAGTTTTTTTCCCGCTTCACTCTGTACGCGCTGCGTTAAATGATTATTGCAGAAATTAATTTTTTCCGCTCTTGCGGATTTAATTATAACGCGCAGCTGACTAGAGAGCGTTATTATCAAGACTACGGGGGATAATTTGTATTCATGGCTTGATTTCTATTCATGAAGCACTGTTTGGCGCGCTACGGCGCCAAATTAACGGCAACATAAATATCCATAGCGAAGATACCAGTTCTTCTCCCGACACAAAGATTCAAAGTATACACTTCGATCGAGGGTCGGCCAAGAATCGCCAAGACAAGGCTGTCTTAATCAGTACATCTGCCATCGTCCAAGTACGCACACATCGATATAAGTTCACATAGCGACTACGAGAAGACCTATTTCATTGATAAAGCGTGACATTTATGTTTGCGACTTTATTGGTACATCGACATTTTTTTTTTTTTTTTTTTTTTTTAAGTTTAAATTGGTCAAAGAATCTACGGATGGCAGGACGTACGGTGAACCTGGGATATATACGGAATAACACTACGCTGTAGCACTGTCTATGTATATCTGCATCCGGTAGTGCTTGCGACGCCGTATAGGATGAACTTCGCGCGCGCAATCAAGTTGCGTTTTTTCCAGCGTCTTTCACGTTCATGATCAAAGCGAGGACTAAAATGGATAAGCCTGCAACGGCGTGAAAAATAAAAGCGGCTCGATAGCGGCACGACGACGGCGACGAGTCGCCTCTGCATGACGGAAGGGAAAGGTCTGAGGCCCTAAATATGCTCGACTACGTTTGTAGCGCACGTTGATGCGGCGTTTCGCACCTTTTTGCGCGAAACGTTTGCATGCCGTTTTTCTTCCGCTTCGATCTTCTCTGATCTAGAATGACCGATTTACTTGCCCGATTGTGTCTCGCATAGACATAATCGTGTCGCATTATTCTCGAGGTAGCCGCTCGATACTGATACCACGTGGTGTCACTATAAAGCGAGAGGCTTAACAATTTACCACCTCACATACGATTCTCTTTGCTCGCGTATTAAATGCTTCTCGTCTAAATATAATCCGTCCAGTGGGATGGATTCGCATATTAAATACTAGTAAGAGGAATTAAAGTGATTTACTTCGACATATGAAATAACACGATAAAGAGTACGTAATGTTCCTTTCACAAATGCAGAAATATAAATGCAAAGAAATAATACGCATTATAGAAATATTAAAAATATAAAAAATTAGACAAACTTGAGATTAGTTAAATTTTTTTTGAACTTTGTATTTAATGCGACAATAAATTACCATTAATGAAAAAAATTGCTCACAAATTATCGTAAATATGCATTTTAATATTTGCGTATATATTTTTTTGCAAATAAAAAATATATTCAAGATTAAACAAGATTCTGATAATCTTAACGCTCACTTATAAAAAAATTACTTTGGAGCTCTTTATTTTTTTTATAAAATAATATACTCGTAGGTGTTATTTCAAGAATATAAATATAAATTACTTTTTGATCTATATATTTCTCCGCCTTAGTGTGGAGAAGCGGCGTTAAGCTCATGTTGCATGTTTTGTGTTCGCAGAGAGTGACAAGAGGGTGATCGTAAAACGCGAAGCTGGCGGCGAGTTCGGTTTCCGCATTCATGGCTCCAAGCCCGTCGTGGTTTCCGCGATCGAGCCAGACACGCCCGCGGAGTGTTCCGGTCTCGAGGTTGGCGACATCATCATGTCGGTGAACGGCAGAAGCGTCATGGACGCCACGCACTCGGAGGTCGTGAGATTGGCGCACTCCGGCACGGACGTCCTGGAACTGGAAGTCGCAAGGACCTGCAACGTATTGGCGCCGCGGGTTGCGCGTGCAGGAGTTAAAGAAAGCGAAGAGGCACCTCTCTACTCGGGATACTTGTGGAGGAAATCGACGTCGTCGAGCGCGGAGAAATGGGTTCGAAGATGGTTCGCTCTTCGTCGTGATAACTGCCTGTACTGCTACAAGACTGACGCGGTAAGCAAAAATTGCTATTTTAAAAAATACAAGCAAACTTGTGGAATAAACACATGATGCACATTTATGAGTTTCTACGTAGAAAGTCTTCTTAGAATTAATAATAAAAAAAATGAGAATTTTTTTAAAGTACGTTTTGTAGAAAACTAAAAGCATATTTGCTTTTTGTTTTAGAGAATATAATGATCAGAAATTTCAATGTGAGATTAAAATTTCAAATGGAAATTGCCAATACGTTCGATCTATGAAAATCGAGACAGTTTATATTTAGAATATATTTGTCTTAGGATTCGCAACCGGTAGGGGCAGTAATGCTCCTCAAGTACGACGTGGAGTATACGCCTGAATTGAGAGTGCACAGTTTCGCGATAAAGAAACACGGTGCTCCGACGCTACGACTGGCAGCCGATACCGAAGATGCGGCGGCTCGATGGGCTACGGTTATACGTGAAGCTGTCGAGAGGAACGATCAGGTATTTAAATTGAATCGCTGTTCTAATTTTTCAATCATTAAAAAAAATATACATATATATAGTAATTTTAAATTTAAAAATATATATTTTTTTAATTTTAAATTTTTTTAAATGTATATATATATATATATATATATATATATATATATATATATAAATTATATTATATTACATATATTATATATAAATTTTTCATATAGTTATTTTATTTAAATAACTATATAATATTATTCTGCAAACATTTTACGAGTTTGTTTCGATAGTTTTGAACAAATTTTCTTTTTTTTTAAATAATCGCCTACTATTTTTTCTCAGATTGACACTTGGCTGGATTCTTCGCTAAGGATGAGAGAAATGGCTGCGTGTGCTATTCAGAGGGCAGATTGTTTCGGATATTTGAGCAAACAGCAGGAACACGCACGGAAAACGTCCTCGCCCACCGGTTGGTCCCGGCGTTATTGCGTGTTGAAGGACGCAGCGCTATATTTCTACGATGACGCCAACGCCGAGAAGGCGTTCGGCGTGGCGTGTCTGCACGGTTTTAGGGTGCATAGCAGCGCTCCGAGTTCCGGCGGCAGGAAGCACGCTTTCGAGCTGCAGCCACCGGATCCCACGCAGAGAAGCTATATCTTCGCTACCGAGTCCGAAATGGATAAGAAACGGTGAATAAAGCGTAATTGTCGGTTGCGCTTTCACGATTTCACTCTATCACACGTCACGTGTATTTATTTTCAGGTGGTTGGCCGCCCTCGAATATTCGATCGACCGATGGATAAAGATAGGTTGATGCGAAACAATCCGCCCTACGACGAATCCAACGAGTCGCAGTAGCGAAGATCGTCCAAGGAAATATCCTCGTCCGCACCCGCTTCCGGTTCCTAAGACGTTGTGAAAAACATCCGTGACAATCGCCGTTGTTACCTCGACGATCGGCACACGCACTCGCGGATGTTGTCAAGACTCTCATTTCGACGCAACATTATTCAATCTCATCGTCACGATCATCATTGTAGCTGCTGATTAACAGTGACGTCACGTTAAATTGTTCAAATAAAACGTTGAAAACGTGCATTTTGTGTCCCATTTTGTGCGATCAATTTCATCGCGCGTATCGTCGTTGTGTAATCGGTATTGTTTATCAGCAGTTTAATTCGCAAGTCCATTAAACGTCATCGAAACTATTTGAGCAGAGATTGAAATCTTGGTGAACTTGACTTTCGAAACACGCTATCAAAATAGAAAAACGTACCTTCCGCCAGTTGTTGCATTTTCTTTGTCGCGAATAAGTATGACAAAGTCCCTATCGAAATCCAAATTCACTAAGATTATACGAATTTCAATTTTCGAACTGTACTTTAGAACTCATCGCTAGAGGCGCGTTAATCTTTCCCATTTAATCCCATCCTGTCCATTGTATATCTCATCATCGACGTAATACTTTACGAATACTGATCAAAATGTGCTTGTAAAAATGATGGACACTGAAGAAACTGAATTTTCTTGATTATCACGACACGATCTATCCGCGGCGGTCTCGATATGTCTGCGAAAATGGATGTCCTTCGAAGCTGTTTGTCGCTGAAATTCTATACGCACACGAAGACAACTCTAAAGCTGAGGAGAGTATCTTTAAGAACGAGACGAAGTTCGTTCATCGGACGATTAATTAATTGTAACAGCGAATCGGTAGAAAGAGAAAAATATACACTTTGCGAGTCGCAATACGCGTATACGTGCATGCGTAGCGATAGTTACGCGTATGCGGCGTACATGTGCATGTGGAATTGCCATTAACCAATATATCGCTATTCTTACCAATGCCAATATTTGTATTAATCGCGGGATTCTGCCCGTGAGAACGTGAAAAACGAAGCAACTGCGCGCGTGCAGGCATGTCTAGATTGTATAAACCCGTGCATACGTTATCTGTGCAATAGAAGAAAAAACCAAGGACATCGCGCATTTCTGTCAAAAATCACGCGCATATTTTCGCGTATATGGTGGGAAGTGTGAGGAGACCGGCGTACATTTTAAGGAGAGGATAACCCTACACTGGCACATCAGGTTCAGACTGATCCTGCCCGCTCCTACCGGTGTATATAGGGTGTCCCGGAATTATCGGTACACATTTTTTCGAACAATTAATGGAAATTAAATTAACAAGATACACATGACGGCTGTCTTGGTAAATTAATAAATTTTATAATAAAAAAAAATGATAAGAAAACTTTATTTTTAAATGCAACTTTAAGAATATTTTAATCGAAGGCTCATTATTGGCCAAAAAATTTTCAATGTTTACTTTATTCGTATTAAAAATTCAGAAATGTGATGTCTACTGATTTCATATTTTCTTGAAAGGAAAAGTTAAATGCAAATGATCTAAATAAATCGTTCAAATGTGTATCAATGATTTCAGAGACACTCTTAACATTTTTAAGAGAAAACTTTTCATTTTTAAACTTCTTTCGAACTATATATATATAGTACATAAATTATATAAACTTATTTTCTCTTTTAGACATATTTTTATTAGCGTGTATTGTGTTTTATTCGTGTATTGATGGAGAAAAATATTGAAAAACGAGTTAACGTAAAATGGCAGCGGAATGACGATACAGGATTCTCAATGTGACAATCCTGTATATGCGAAAAGGGAACGGTAGATATACAGAGTTAAACGAACGAGACACAGTGCGCATCGTCGCGACGGCGTGGCGCTGAATTTAATAGCGTCTTCGATGAGAGAGCGACCGCAGCAAATATGAAGAGGCAGCGAAGAGAAAAACAGGAAGAAGATGCAGGCGCGAAGAACAAGGCATACCGACGATATCGTCGTTACGAACTACATTGTTTTACGATCGGCGCGTCGACTAGAGTTTATTAGGGAACGACATCGTTTAAAATCGAAAGCTTGTGTAAATCGAACGGAGCCAGGTCAACCGCTCAAAATTTCAGATAATAAAATAGAAAGTTTAATACAACGTTAGAATGGAATGTACATGTCATTTACCCCAATTTTTATTCAACACCGACTTTGAGTTGAGTGTTTTTCTTGTATTATCGATCAAACGTCATATTCAAATATTATTTGTTTACTCATTTTATGTATCTTCGTCACCTGAAGAGATAAAATTATTGTCCTATAATTTTATTTATCGAATAAATATTAAATATCAACATTGAAATATAAAGAAGCAAAAAGAGCCAATTGTTCGTGCAAAAACATGCATTTAAATGAAATAAACAAACGTTTCAGCCTGTCATCAGGCCTTTTTCGGTGTCAATAATAATGTGTCGTAGGGAGTAAATTAACATTTAAATGCATGCAATTTTACAGCATGCATGCGATATTAATAGATTGTCAGATAGACTGCACGAAAACAGTAATAAACGGAGTCAAACATTTTGCAACAATGAGATATGTGTAACAAGTCAAGCATTTCGCACTAAAATAATTCCTGTATTTGTTAATATTTCGAACACATATTCATTAAATGATACACAACGTTTCTGAGAAGCGTGATACTCTCTCGAAGTTGTTTATTAATCAAAGTGTAGCAACAGCGACAGCCTCAATGCCTGATTCTGCTTCGTATCGTACGAAGCAGTGAGAATCATCGTCGGGAATGATGATTAAGACTCGACGTGGCGGCAATCGGGGGGGCTCGATCGATCGAGCACATGCACAGAACCGACGGTGAGCGCTGAACGAATAGCTGAAAAGCCGAGATCTCAATTACGATGATCGCAATGAAATATCGAGAGAGAGATTTTTAAGAGAGCGCGCAGCCAGCCGCGCGGCGGCGATGCGCGCAGATAAATTTGGGTCTCGCTTGCTTGGGGCGCGTTGCGCGCATCGTCCGCGGCTGGACCGGTGGTATCCGTTTGATAGCAGATAGCAGGCCGAACGATGCTGGTATGTTCTCATTACGCGTCGTGTAGGTATGCGGCGGCCGGTCCGTGTTCTTCGTACTTCGAGGTCTGCGCGCCCCACGTCGCTGCGCATCTCACTCCCTTTTTCATGCATCCGTTGCGCTTGCACTCGCAGCGCGCTCCGACGACGCTCCGTCTCTGTCTTCATCCTCGGCTTTCTCTTCTCCGTCGGCGAGCGCCGTAGCGCGTCTACAAAGTGGAATTTCCACAAGTTTCTTCCGCGGCAAATGTAATGCGGTGGAAAAAAATAGAGAAAAAAAAAAAGAATTATGTAAAGAGCTACAGCTATCCCCAAGGAATGCTTTGCGCAGCCAGCTCACACTTCTTCCCGCTCGAGAAATTCCATAGTGATTCGACGAATTCGGTGGAATCCTCACTTAAACGCTCGCCGTCTCTCTCGGTGCCACCTCCATTCGGCGCCGCATCTCTCGTTCTGTCTCCCAGCGCGACGGTGATCTCGATGACGTTGTTGTGGGCAACGCGCTCTTATGGCCACACGACGGCGGTGCGCGCGCGGTGGTAGTGGTGATAGCGATGGTGGTGGTAAGATGCCGAGCTTGGTAGTGATGGAATGAATCGGCGAGACGAGAGGAGAGGGAACTAGTTCAGTGAACAAAACAACGTGAGAGGCAGTTGCACGCTGTAGCAACGCTGCGGCGTTGTACTCACGCCGCGCGTACTCACATGAGCGCGGATGAGACAAGAGAGCTTTAACCCTGCCACGCTCCATACGCGCGCGGCACATGCATAAAGAGCTCTTTTAATTTTACATTAGGCTATTCGATACCTGCGAGCAGGGTTTAACGGATCGCGGTGAAAGAGCTCTCGCGACACGCACTGAATATCGCGTTCACGAGCGCTCGTTTGCAATCGCGCTCGCGTTACGAACGTCGAAGACGCGTATTCCCGCGTATATCGCACTTTTATGTGACGTAATGCATTTTCTTGCGCCGCATTTCCCTCGAGTCATGCATCATACTATACATTTGGAGGAAATAAACAGAAAGCGTAGAATCGTAAATTTCCTCTACGTATACCATCTTTTAGCTTTTAATCACATCTAGCATCCAATGCGTTTAATTGGAATAAAAATGTAAAGATTTGTACTAAGATACATTACAAATCTCAACCGGATGGTTACATTCTATTAATCAGCATAATTGATTGCTAGAGAAACTGAATAAAACTCAGATTATGCGTTGAAAATTGAAGGTTGCGAAGGCTGGAGAGAGATTGGAATTCGATCTATCAGTAGAGTGGGCTAAGATTGATATTACTTGACTAATCGAATTCTAATCTCCAATTCGCAATCTCGATGCAGCCAATGCGGCCTTACGGGAGATTCGTACTTTTAATCGGAGCTCAAAACAATGACGCACTGTAACGCGCGCTGCCATTCACACGTCGCATTCCGCCGCAAAAGGCTAATGCTATGTAAATATAAAGTATCGTCCATTCAAGCGTAATTTTTTCTCACGCAAGGATAGTCAAGGTGGCCTTGTACTTGGCATCTCGACCTTTTAGGAAAAGAGATGATGTACGTCATCGCGTACCGTTACGAGGCGATCGTTACCGGCCGATTCGTCAACGTTCCTTCGTTTCTTTGTCCCCTTTCAGGTACCCGAACTGAGCAAAACGAGTCGCAAAATGTGAATTCACAAAATAATCGTTTGGAGACCGGCCGACGAGCGAGGCCGGCTTTCTAGCGTATTTCAACTGTGTTACGGCTCGCGTGGAGCAGCAGCAGCATGTTTGAAAAGCTGACGAGCACAGAAATGCATGCTATCAATTTCCATACGCCGTCGCATACTCGTTTTACGGGAGGCTACGACGCCACACTTTGATAGCGTAACTCTTTGCCAGTCTCGAGTGCTTTCTGTCAAGTAGACGTAATTTCTGACATTATCGTATACTACAACGTGATTTAACGTTACCTAGTTATACATTTTTAAACTCATTTTAGACGATCTATAATTCACGACAGAACTCAAGATGGAATTCTACTTTGTGTAATGCAAGGAAACATTTGAAATATCAGAATACATGTACGATTTTATACGCGGACGTGTTTAATAACAAGATTTGCCAATAAAACATTGACAGACACGATATCGTTCACTCGGCTTTACACGACACATTGCGTGATATTCGTGCAATTGTGTGCGAAAAATCCATATGCAATTATGGAGACATGTTCACAGCCATTGCTAATGAATAGTACTTTCGTTTGCTGGCCTTTTATCTTCGACGTTGGTGGTACACGTGTTCAGAATTGCAGCAACTTCGCATTTGCCAATACATATTTTTACGATTTCGATACGGTACACTCAAAAAAATGATCTTGCAATAATAGCTAAAATTTTCTAGGTGTAAAAAATTAACTAAAACAGATAAATGATTAGCAACTGTTGTGATATCGCATATGTAATTACTTAATCAGTTTAGATGACAGAAACAGAATATATATCTGTATTGTTTGTGAACTTTAAAAAGAAAGTTTCTCTAAAGCGCCTATCTACACACAGAAAAATACATACTGTATTTAAGTAAATATTACTTGTTTTAAGTATTTTATAAGTTCATATATCCGCAAATCTATCGTAAGTTTATCATAAGCATCAAATTTATTCAAAATATATTTTGATCTCAGTAAGTTTAATACTTCAATCAAGAATATTAAATTAAAAAAAGAATTCTATTTGCTTATTAAATTAACCAAATCTGACTTTTCTTTGATACAATTTTATAATATTCTTCACCAAAAACTAATTACTTCTTTTGAGTATATGATAATGAGTTTATCAAAAATTTGTGATGAGTATATTTTAAGACTATTATCAAGAAAATATTCTTTATTAAAGATAATTGTTACTTAAAAAAAGAAAAGTAAGCCGAGTAATTACTTTTCTTAGCAATAGAATGATATTTTTCTGTGTGTATATAAGATCAATCACGTGTTAGATCATGCAATGAATAACATTTAGCAATGGTACCTAAATTTTTCAGAAGCTATTGCTAGAACATTACTGCTATAAATTCTATATGTGACAAACAATGTTTTCACAGATACGAAAAATAGCGATACATTCTTGTTGCGATATCTAGAAATCTACATCAGCGAAATATTTTTTTGAGTGTATGGAGAAATTTCAAGAAACAATAGTTTCTGTACTTATTCGAAAACACGATACAGAATGCTATGAAAATTCTATTTCTCTGATTAATCATTAAAATATCTTTAACGTTTGTAAAGTGATGTTGAATATGAAAGAAAAAATTATGATGTACGATATATATATATATAAAAGAAAAATAACATTAAAATCTATGAATTGTTATATATTTTTATAATAAATTTTTCCTTTATCGGTATCTATTAATGAATGAAATGCGATATTTTTCACTTTATATCTTTCTTATGTTTCATCTTATGATATCATATTACATTTTATATCATCACGAGTATTCCCCGTACAGGTGAGGAGGCATCGTATTTGAAAGAGTAAAAGGAGACTACAAGAGAACATTTTTAGTCGATTACTTCTTGGTTAGAGCCAGCTGACGGCAGCATTATCTGAGAAATTCGATCTGATATCCACGCCACGGATCGATGGATCAAATTCGTCTCTGAAGTTTGCTCGCAAATTGTGTTTTCGTCGAGAAATTAATATTAAAATTTTCATCCTTATCGAAAATTCGTTTTGGATATCGTAAGAACATTTATAAAACAATTGAATGGAAATAAAATTATCTAAACGCAATGTATAGCAATATCTTTGCTGAATTCACGAAAGACAGATGATGCCGAAAGCGTATCGGGGATGCGTGAAAACGCTTGTATTTAGTACACAAAAGTCTTTCACAGTATCGACCATCTGGAGCGACTACCTCGTCTGACAAAAACAAGAAGAAAGCAATGGTCAGCTAAACGGGAAGCCCCATGTTTCTCTTTCTCTCTCTCTCTCTCTGGATCTAAACTCAATTACTGAGCGTACATAAAAATCGCCGTTTAAACGGCGGAAAAAGACCATTCAACGGCAGCAAGAAACTCGCGTCTCGCGTATCAGCCTAACGACGACTCATCTGCGACGAACAATCGCGCCGCTTATTCTATCCAACTGGAGCAAATTCCGGAATCCGTGAACTAGAACCGCGCTCGTTCCAGCGAGACGTACGTAAGGTTGAATCGATTTGCCGGTGTAAAACCGGCTGGGCGTCGGCGGCTGCTGCCAGTAGAAAGAGACGGAAAGGAAAAAAAAAAAAAGGAAACGCCGAAGGACAGTGGGAGCGTGCGGGGAGCGAGGCAAACGTGTGGAGGCTGCGGGGGTACCGAAGGGAACGAAGAAGCCGAAGGTGGAAGCGGGACCGCAGCAGGACGGCGAAGGAGGATAAAGCGTGGCTGAGGGAGAGATCGAGAAGGACAGGGCGTGAGGGAGGGCGGGAGGAAGGGAGACGGTGAGACCGAGACTCGATCTCTCTGACTGCCGCTGGCGGGGTGCACGGACCGCACTCCCCTTTCCGCTCGACCGATCTCCTTCGTCAGTGCCGGCGTGGCACGGGTTTCTTACAGGTGCGTTTACAACCTGCCTCACGGTTTTTTCATCCGTCTACCTGACAACCACGGACAAGCACTGCGACAAATGCGTCTCGGACGGCAGTCGCGCTACCTTCACGAGAGCGGAAGCGCTACCTGATCTGGAGGGTTGGATCGAATTAGCAGTGTAGTGTTGCTTTCGGAGTGGATTAGCGACGAACGCAGTGCCTAAACGTTCACCTGGACGTGGATGTGCACTGGCGTACAAAGCGCTTGCGGACGCAACGCGGTCTCCCCTGCCTCTGAAACTTGAACGAGAAACCGTATCTTCGATGCAAATCTACATTATTGCGCGCGCATGGTTTACATCGGGCAAGGCTGAGCGCCGAATGTGCAAGGTGAGAAAATTCCACTCGGTAGCTGCGGGACCGAACGGAGAGAGCGAGAGTGAGAGAAGGAGAGAGGATGGGTGCTCAGGTTTGAGTTTACGCACCTGCTCCTCATACCACGTCCCTACCTAAACCTCCTGCGTTCAACCTGCGCGGCATCGCCTCATAGGTACTGGTGGATAGGATACCGGTGAACCCCCGCGCGCACCCTTCGCCCTCCCGCGCCGCTCGCTCTCTCGAACCGTCCGTCGATCTCGCTCCGACAGCCGTGAGCCGGCCGGAACTCGCCTCTGTCGCACCAAAGGCAGCGCTAGAGCGAGGCAGTCGCCGCACAGCATCCAGCAGCAGCGCTACTAGCGGCAGCCAAACGGAAAGACTCCCAGGCGAGTTGCCCTGCCGTATAGGTGTGTGGCGTGTGTGCGAATCGTCCATGAGCCTCGCTTGCGTGGGTGTGAGCTGAGGAAGCCTACCTGGCGGCGTCCGACACGCAGTAACTCGCGCGCTCCTTCGTGTTCTCCCGTAGGAAACAGCGTCGCGCGCGCGTACCGTTCCCAGCTCGGTCGTTTCTTCCCCGAAAGGGGAAACTGCGAAGTTTCTGGAAAATTTTTAACCATCGTGGAGGAGAGAAGAGTGCGTTAACCGCGCGCGCGGCTCCTTTGAGAGGAGCGCCTTACCGCGCGGTTCACCGGACGAGATCGGAGCGGGATCGGAAGTGCGACGGAAAAGTACACGTCAGTTCCCACGATCCCGTGTATGTGTGTTCATGTGTACGAGAGAAAAAAAGATAGTGATACGCGAATAAGTCAGTCATTGTTATCTCGGAGTGGATGTCCCCGGAGATACGACGAATGCTTCCGTGGCCGATCGTTGGACCAATAAGGAATTTCGGGCGGAGGAGATGCGTTGGTGGCTGAAAAGAGGAGACTGAAAGGGAGACCTGAAAAAGGTTTCTCCGTCAATATCGTCCAGGTAAGACAAAGACAGCAAATATAATTGGGGATTCTCTATGCGCCGAAAATAGCGGGTCCATCGTGTGTCCACTTCATTGCGTCCCTACGGACATTCGCGATTCCAACATGGCTGCTGGGACTAGCCGTGACCGCTGGGTCCGCGGAAGCCATGTTGGCAGGTGTGCTCGGCTCTCGGAGATAACCAGTTCGCGTTCGTAAAACGCATGCAGCACCGATACGCCGAATGGTAGGCTGAAATGAGCGCGTTACGATCGAATTATCATTTAAATTGCTGCTCGTCTGCTGCCTTCGAGAAGCGCACCTGTAAAACAATGTACGCGCGGTTTTGTTAGCAAAATGGATACGTGAGGTGTGATTAATAGAAAACCTCCTTCAACATTGTCCATATCTATTTCCTATACGATTGCGAAAGTTTGCGGTAAACTGATATGCAGTGGTTCTCTTCAAGTCGATTAAAATCCGCAACTACTGATCAATTATAGAATTCTTTATTTCGCAATTAAACAGAGAGTTAAGGAATGTTAACGTTTGCGTATTACCACCTTAGGTAAATATCAATACAAAATGCCAATTACCAAACAGAAAGTTAAGAAATGTTAACGCTTGCGTATTACCACTTTAGGTGAATATTAATGCAAACTGCCAATTGCGGCATTTTATGATAATTCTTATCAAACATGGCACAAAAATGTAATGTTTAACAACGTGGATTTCGGCTTTAACGCGTTTGTTGAATTATCAATCATACGCGATACCTTTTACGTGCTGCTTTTTACATTTTTATGTTAATTAAAATATCGATGAATATAATATATGGCATGCATATAAGACGATTTATGTGATATAGATATAAGATAAGATATAAGTATATCAACTTATTGTCAATAGTTGATTCGGTGTTAGAAAATATTTTCCATGCTGGATTATATTGCTCTCAAACACACTTCTTATTTGAGTTTAATATGAATGTGTATTTAAAAACTCGCATGCGTATCGTGAAGAAACGTACAGAAAACTTAAAATGTTATAAAAATTTTGTTTGTTTAAAATAAAATTAGTTTGAATATGAAAGAAATTTGCGATATTGAAAATGATCGAAATAGAAGAAAAAATAGAATTAAGACCATGTGCTTTTACTTGACTGCGAACTGAACATTTACATTATTTTAAACGAGATAATAGAGATAAGTATAAGTAAATATATGTGCAATGTACATATAAAATATTGGAAAAATGAAATCATGTATACATTTTACGGAAATAAGTCAGCAACAATTTGATAAAATTAAAAATTGTATAGAAGTATTGAATAATTCATAACGGTGCAACGCATGTGTCAAAAATTTAATCTAGTTTTTTTTTCGATAAAATATCAAAATAAAGCACTAAAATTTAAGAAGAACTTAACTAAAGAATTTACTAATAACGTTAAAAATTAATGTTAATCCGAACATTTTCAGATCTTAATGCATTTTCAAGTCATAAACAAATAATATATTTATCAGATTTATACTGTTGTGCATTGATTTTTATATTCATTATTGTTGTTTATATTTATCAATGTTTTTATTAATTAATGTTTATATTTATTAATGTGTCAACAAGTAATGTTAAAATCGATTTTGTTCGATATTTTTAAAAACCCAAAAAATGCTAAAATATATAATTAAATATATGATTTAAGAAACGTTAGTTTTGCAAAGAACAAAATCAGATCTACCGGTAACTTATGTATTCTTATTTTAGTAAATTTATTAAACAAAATTTCTTTAAAATATAACTTTTTCGTAAGAATTTATATATAATTATGATTAAAATTGCTTGCTGATTTGTTCGGTATTTTTAAAAATGCTAAAATATATAATTAAATATGTTTTAAGAAACTTTAATTTTGCAAAAAAAATCAGATCTAATCAGATCTAGTGGTAATGTTAATCAATGTAATTTATTCTTATTTTTCAGTTGCAACTGGTATGCCGACCGACATCGTAGTTACGTCGGCTTCGGCCACGATTTCAGAGGAGACGAGTAGAGGTCGGGACCTGGGACTTGGACCGTCTCCAAGGTCAGGTTCCTCCGCAGCCTCGTCGTCCTCCAGCTCTGGCGCGACGTCGACCTCGAGAGGATTCGATCCGTCTGGCACTCTCGCGGCTTATCACCATCACCGTCACAGCTTGGTGACTGGTCTGGGTCATGCTCATCACCGGGAGTCATCAGCCTTCGTGCCTGTCGTGCCTTCAAGATTACATCTCACGCCTTATCCGGGCGAGATGCATCCTCACTTAACCGGGCCACCGCCCTCTTCGTCATCATCGACGAACTCGGAACACGAAGTTGGTCCTGAATCCTCAGTAGCTAGAAAAAGTTCCTCAAACTACGAAATCATGGCCATGATGGCTGACAAAAGAAAGGAATTGACGAGAGCACTTCTCATACCGCCACCTCCCCTCCTGGAAGCACCTCCCGGTTATTCGGTGTTTGCCGGTCCCTTTCCAGGTAGTTCTGCTTTGTACCCACCGGGTGGTCCATTAGCCCACCAACATTTGGATCGCAGGCTACTTCGTGCACCTGGCAGAGCATCCAGGCCGAAGAAGCAGTTTATTTGTAAATTCTGTAATCGACAGTTTACAAAATCGTACAATCTTCTCATCCATGAGCGAACTCATACCGATGAAAGACCGTATTCCTGCGACATTTGTGGCAAGGCGTTTAGGAGGCAGGATCATCTTAGGGATCACAGGTATAATACACGACTTATTTTTATTAAATTAATAAAAAATAATATAAAAAATGTGAAAAATTAATTTGTTTAAATTTTATTCTTTGTTAATTGTATTAATTTTTCTCGCAATATTGAATTGTTCAGCAATAAAGTTAAAAGTATAAATAGCGGATTAAAAATCCGCCATGGAGCATAAAACTTCAAAATTTTTAATTAGAATGTCAACTTTTTAATACTAAAAAAATTTTTTTCAAGCGTAAGAAATTTATTTATATTTAAATCTTATCGTCCATTTATTGAACGATGTTGCAGTATTATAGTTTTAAATTTGAAAAAAAAAAACGGTCATTTTCTTTGTTTTGCTTTCAGGTATATCCACAGTAAGGAGAAACCTTTCAAATGTGGTGAATGTGGCAAGGGCTTCTGCCAGAGCCGCACTCTCGCGGTTCACAAAATCTTGCATATGGAAGAATCGCCGCACAAGTGTCCGGTTTGTGCGAGAAGCTTCAACCAGCGCAGCAATCTCAAGACACATCTTCTAACACACACGGATCACAAGCCTTACGAGTGCACGTCATGCGGCAAGGTGTTTCGCAGAAACTGCGATCTCAGGAGACACACACTCACCCACGCTGTGGGTGACGTGCCGCCGGAAGCGTTGGAAGAAGCGTTGCGCGACGACGACAGCCCGGAAGAGGACTGCCCCGAGCCAGGACCCTCGACCTCCGCATCGAAGTCCGCAACATCGTCCATGTCCTCGGCGTCTTCGAGTTCGTCCGGATATCCTTCTCAAGGGCCGTCGGCGCCGCCGCCCGCACCCACAACATCGGGATCCGCGCCGTCTCTTCCTCAAAGACCTCAGCTTCAAATTAGAAGAGATCTCCTGCCCGCCGTGAAACCGTCGACGGTGACGAGCGGTTCCGCGCCTCACTCGCTCACCCAGAATCCACCAGCTGCTCTTCCGCCGCCACCGCCGCTCATATTGACTTCTTACCGACGAAGAATCGGCTCGCCAGGTCCCTCTAGAGTACTTCTCGAGATTCAGGAGCGTGAACGTGAGAGGGAACGAGAGATGGAGCAGAGCAGAGAGAGAGAACGTAACAGAGAACGTGACAAAGAAGCGGCCAGGCCACCCAGAGCACCAACACCGCAGCCACCACCGCCACCTCCTCGGCCTGCACCGACACGCCAAGGCTTCACCATCGCCGATATAATGGGCCGATAGAAATTTCGCACGTGTTGCAGGTGATTTTGCTACTTCCAGATCGAGTTTCCAGATATAGAGAGATGAAGTATGTGAAGAAAATTCTTCACAAGGAACAATGTCTTTCTGAAGATTGTACGATATTTTTGAGAGAAGAGAAAGTAACTAACTTGTCGAAAATCTGCATGGCTTATATATTTTTCACAGAGATAACGCGAGGACAATGCACTTTTGACATAGACAATGCGGGAATTGAAGCATACGGAAAGTAGATAAAACTTAAAAATTTTTTTGAAGCTTTTACGAGACCTTGGCAAATTCTTTCAAGGAATCTACGCGTGCATAATTCTAAAATAGTTATTAGATGCGAAAAGCTTAATTCTCCCGTTCCGCAGTACAGTCATATGATTGCGTATTATTTTTTAGACCTAATATAATAATATAGACATGAGCAGATATACAGAGAATTTAAAAAAATGACAAAATATTATTACATGACTTGGATAAAGCAATAGTCTTTTTTAAGAATAAGACGATTAAACAAACGCATACCAAAAATGTGCCTTCATTGTTTGTTCTAAAGTATTCGCTAAAAGAAAAAGAGACTGGGCTCGCGCGAAGCTATAGTTCTTTCCGTGACGCATTTCGATTGCGAAATGAATTAATAGGGGGAAAAAATCAAATTAATCCCGAGTGCACATATAGTACATAGGACTTTAAATGAAATTAAATCTCATGATTATTTCTTTTTTTAAATAAATATATATATATTTAAATAAATTTATTAAATAAAGAACCACAAAGATTTAATTTTATATATAAATATGTGTATATCGGGATTTAAAAGATTAGTAAGAAGGGATAATTATGGAATTCCCGCTGAGTACTCTTTTGTCCCGCCGATGTAGAGAGAAGGGATAATGCAAATTTTGCGGTCGAGGTAACATCCTGTGCCACCGTGGCAGGTGCAATACGGCTTTGTGCCTGTTCGGTCCGCGCGCAAAATACCTGCTCCCGCTACTGCTCCCGCTTTTCCCTTCTAAAAATATTCTCGGCCATAGGCGAATGTCATCAATATTTTTCTCCCCTTTTTTCCCCACCCCGGTGCGAGAGAGAGAGAGAGAAAGAAAGGCGTTAATGGTCCTTTTGTGAGACTCCAAATGTACACCGTCCGACCGAGGAGGCGATCCTTTTGGTCTACGCGCCGACACAAAGATATACCTTCGTTTCAGTGGATCTCAAAGAATATGAGAGCGACCGTTAATCGAATACATTATAAAATAATTTATCATTTCATTTTTTTTAAATATCTATTATGATTAAATTAAATTTCGATGTGTTTGAATACTCGAACAATTTGGCTGATTGTGCTTTGCGTTCGGTTGACATGCGTTGCAAATAAAAGACAGAATAGAATTGACTACAAAATACAAGAGTTTAATGTTTGAAGTAATATTTACCAATAGCAGAGAGTATCATCATTTTGTAATTTTTAATTATAAAATGTATACTGACTTTCCACACATATTTTACGAATAATATTGAAAATTTAGTTAACGAACGTTTGAAGATATGAGCTGTTTTACACAACGCTTTGTCTTAAGCGAAAACAATAGAAATAAATTAGATTAAATTAAATTCCATATTCATTTCAAATATGCATACAATTGCGATCATAAAGTTAAACATTAATTTAATTCAGTTGTTCTTTATTAATTTAATTTAATTTACTTCTAAATGATTTTCGAAACAAAACGTTGTGATAGGAATCCCATGAATTTTATAAATACCTGATATGTATGTGTATATTATTTTATACACATATTTGCAATTCGGATAGTCGAATAACTGTACATGAGATAATATGCATAATGTTTTATAAGTATAATAATAATAATGTAATTATTATCTTAGGTATGTTATATGATTTTTTCAAAAATTCACGGACAAATGTTTGTTAAACCGCGAACATTTGATTATTAATTTCATCAAGATATTCAATTTATGATTATAATTACTTTTGAAAGTTATGTATGTAATATCAGTAATGCATTTATCACGCATTTAAAATCAATCCGTTCAGAATGTGATCAGATACTTTAGAATAAAATAAACTTTATAAGTATATAAATTTTAAATAAGTCAACATAAGTATATATTTTTTAATGTGTTTTTTCAATCAGAACAGTATATATAAAAAATTATAATTTGTTTCAAAATGTTAAAGATTTATTAGTGTAAAGTAAAAATTAATTATATGAATTATTAGAAATCATCATTATTCCAACATATTATCAACTGACTACTAAGACAAAATATATTGTAAATTGAAATTTTTACACATTTATATTTTAACACGGAAATGTAATTTTTTATGTATATGTGCTTGCTGAGAGAGAGAGAGAGAGAGAAAGAATGAAATTTCTTCAGTATGTGAGAAAGCGCAATAGAGATAAATAGCGCATAAGAATAAAAAAAGACAACAATGAAGCAGCAATGAAGAAAGAAATAATGAAGAAAAGAGGAACATAATGAGATAGAAAAATAATAAATAAGTAAAACTGAAGTTGGATTGTTTTAAGAAAGATCTAGTTAAGTGCAAATTCAATTAATTGCCAATACGAGCCGACAAGCGCACACATTTATGCGATGTTTTTTTTTAATTGAATTTTAAAAAACGAAATATTTTAATTCTTACTTAAGTCTTTTTAAACTGTGGTGTAGATAATATCATATTGGTCGGAATTTGCACTTAATAAGATAGACAAAGAAATATTTGGCGTAGATGTTCTTTTCGATATAGACTTAATGTATAGTGATATATGCAATGTACAATATACTACGTACAACGAGAGCCGTCTACATCGTAAATTGCAAATGTGCAAGCGATCAAACGCCTGTTATTTTCTATGTTATCAGATTATACTTTGTATAAGTATCTATATTTTTAGATTTATATGAGAGTTAAGCGACTTTTTGTAAATTATATTAAGAAAGATGAAATAAAAAATGATATAAAAAACCGTAAAAGGTCTGTAACATCAATTAAAAATCTTTTTGCAAAAGTAAAATTATATTAAGATTACTGCAACTTTATATAGGGTGTTTATCAGTTCATCAGAATCGTTTTACTTAATTTATTAATGTAAGCCGCATTTGCTGCAAGCAAAATACATATAATGTATTTATTTGTTTATTTGTATTTATTTATTTGTTTAAATAATAGATTGGTACGTACCAATCTATTTGCTGTAAACAAAATACATATAATATACGTATTAGATAATAAATACACTTTTATGTAAATAAACACACAAATTAGGTATAAATAAATACAAATAAACAAATAAATACATTATATGTATTTTGCTTGCAGCAAATAGATTGGTACGTACCAATCTATTATCTAAACAAATAAATAAATACAAATAAATACATTATATTTGCTTGCAGCAAATGTAGCTTACATTAATAAATTAAGTAAAACGGTTTTGATGAACTAAAACATATTATCTAAAACCAAGTGCAATTTTAACTAGTTACTAATTATTAATTAATGTTATTTGTAATTGATTTTAATCAACAATAACATTAGAACAGAAATTATGAAATTAAAATGTATAAAATAATTTTCATTTCATGCAGTAAATAATATTTTTAATACAAATTAGTTACAAATTAATATTAAAATTGCATTTTTTTTATATAACTAAATAAGTAAGATATCGATTAAAATATTGAATTCTTTTTTCTTTTGACGGTACTCCAAAAAAATTACTCTTAGAGATATGTAACCGACCGTAGCTAACTTATCTGCCCACTCATTCAATAATTTATGTAAAATTATAATATACTTTTTCAACAAAATTGATAATTATTCATAATATTTTAATAAAGAAAAATATTTATTAATTTACATAATATAGAACAATTCTATTTACCAGCTGTTAGTATTTTCATACTATAGTCTTTCAATACTTTCATCGAGATAGCGTGACAGTTCATACAAGCGCATAGAATGAATAAAAGTTAATGAAAAACATTACAAAAGTAATGTTTAACTTATAAAAATGTTTTAAAAAGTGTGAATTAGCAGATATAAATATTTATAAAAATCAAAGTCTAGATTCAAAAACGCAAATTTTAAGCAGCTTTTAAGCAACTAAAAGCATGTTGACAATGTCCACTATATTATCTTAATCCTTGGTGAAAGAAAAAAGGCTTTGTTTGACAGGAACTATCCACAAAGGTTCAAACAGCATGTAAGTGAATAAATAAAGATAAGATAAATCTGATGCCTTTAAACTTAGTATCGTGTTTTTTTTTCTTTTTTTGCACAAGAATTAGAGATTGAGTATTTTATGCGGTGAATGTGGAAGTATCATTAACAAACAGCATCCTCTTGTTGTTTGTGATTATATATAATTTATAAGAAATAAACATTATATTTTTTCAGATATCTTTCTATCAAAGTATATATTGAGAGAATATATTTTAAATTGAAACGGAAAATGGTTTCTCGATAGAGAATTAATTGAGCGGAAATTATGGTCATTTTCTCCGGTTTTAACCGGAAAAAAAGGACGATCATTGGGTGAATTACTTGCAAGACAGTTTGTTTGCACATAAACGCGTAGTATGCCGCTGGCAGCACGACTCATACATTTTACGAGCGGGCTCTGTCGCTCGCAGACGGCTTTATGACGGGGGAGGTGAGTAAAAATCGACAAACAATCTATTCCATCCGTACATGTCGGGCGCGGCCCGTCATCGTTACACGGATGATAAGTCCTATACGAACACGTCGTTTTGTGACTGTCTTCCACTTCCTCTGCCGGCCTCGTTGTCAGAGTCGGTCTCTCTGACGGCGGCGACTTTCTGTGAAAATTTCGGCGTAACTCAAAAGCTAAGTCAAACATAGGCGTGTTTCACGAGGTGTCTCGGTAAATCCGGTAAAGCCGCGAAGGCAAATTCCTACGCGAGCGACACACGTCACGCTTTACTTTACGCACCGAACGCATACACATGTATGTATACATCATACGCGCGGATGTGCCAACGGATACTTAGGTGCTTCGCACGTCGAAGATTGGTGACTTGATGTAATAAAGTTGTAAATGCCAAAAAAATAAGAATCTCAGCGGCTACCTTAACAAATAAATAATATTTTACCTCAAAATTTGAAAAAATAAATATAAAAAGAATTTCTTTTTTTACACTTATTTCGAATCTTTCTTACAAATGTCGCACTTTTGCTAAGAATGCATTTTCGAAAAACATGACATTTGGAATTTAATTAATATAAATTTTTTTTCTTCAATTTTGCGAGACTGCGGGAAAAGATTCAGCCCGTAATAAGATTGTACGATGCCGTGGAAGAGGTCAAAATTGCGTCCGGCATTATGGTGGTCGCCATAATCTTACGTCGCCCGTACATTTGCGGGCGTAGTATTATAATGTACATGCACGTTGCATACTTATACACGTGGCCAGTAGAAGGTGCGGCTTTAGTCCACGATTCTTCTTGGGTTCGTCCTATGCCCATTATGCGAGCGAACTCTTCGTGGTGCCTCTCTGAACCTTAAGATAAAGTCTCACTCACAGCGGCACCCATTTATCACTTACAGAATTTTATACGTTGCTGATATTTCAAGTGTTCTGCAAGCGTGAAATTAATAAAGTTTTATATTATTTAAGAAGATGCTTCTAGAATAACTCCATCAAAAATAAACATTTATAATTGCAAATAATTAATTGTTTTAACGCTTAACACATTCGCGTAACGTGAAATAAAGAAGATGAAAAAGTCCTAATCAACTTCGTTAAACAAATGAGAAGATCAAATAGTTTTCTGACTAAAAATGCAAATCGGCGAGAATTCGCATAAACTGCGGAAATATCCAAGTTAATTCTTCGAATTATAGCGTTAACGGCTTTTCTTGCGAAAACAAGCACGCAGAGATAACGTATGATAAAACTTTGGCAAATCCAGAGCTGTAAGCTCCAGTGATGTATATTGCTATTCATACACACAGAATATGAAATCGTTGAAGACGCCGCTATTTAATAAATTATTGAACACTTGATATGTTTGCAGATAAAAATTGTCGAGTGAAAAAGTATTGAGAAAATTTCAAACTTATGACAAAGAATTTCTAAATTAATAATCGTTGTTAAAATGATCAATTTAAGCTGTACGACAACGTTATAAGTACATTAGATTAAACGTCGCATTGGTATTACTTTAAAATAAAAAAATATCTTGATAAAATCTTAGAAAAATTCTGCAATACTTTTGTACATTTTCGCTTATTTATTTTTGCCTCGTCAATAAAGTCCCAATAAATTGGAGCGCATTTGCTTATCTTTATTGAAACGATTGTAAAACCGTTACAGCATCACGGCTCGTGCTCTTAATGCTATTCTAGAACGCAAAATTCGTACGCTTACTGGTTGTGAAACGGCCATTAAGGGATACATTGTCGTGTGTGCACATACACCTTTCCATTAGGCACGTCCGCGTATCTACGAGTCGCGACTTCACACCGACGAAGAACGCGAGTAAAGCTTTGATCTAACCGCCATTGCTGGGGACACTTATCATCGTATATATAGTCGACAACTTAGAATCCACGATAAATTCTTGCCGATGTTTTATACCCTTTAGACACTCTACGGACTTATTTATTTCTGATTTATCAAAAGAATAATTATTTCTGATTTTCTAATATCCTCCTATTTCATACATTCTGTTTCTGTCTTATATTTATTTGGGATATGTTTTATATAAAATACGGCACAATAATATTGCAATTATATTAAGAAGAGATTGCACAATATCTCGAAAGAGAGATAATCGAACTATATTGGTGTACAGCGAGATAATAAACGATGATGTAGGTAAGATAAACGATGATATAGATAAGATAAACTGCAGAATATTGACAATTCGTAGATGTTTACTGAATTTTTCAGAAAATTCTGTTTTGTTTTTCCACTGTCATTTACAGTAGGATATGGTAGCGATTATCTTCTTTAAAATTCCCCAAAAAAATAGATAAAAAACATATTATCACACTGTCCTTTTCATTATATATTTAGGCCCGATAGGTTTTCAGCTTTTCACTCAAGCTTCTCAATCACGTTTTTCCCTTCAGATTACGTTATCTCGAGATCGCGCTGGCGCTTTCTCACGCCGTTGCTCGGATATATACCTGCTAATTCGACAAGACCTCGTCTTGATTGGTCCTCGTTATCTTCCACACTGCGCGCGCGGCACGATGTCGTTTACAATATTGGGCCCCGGCTTATAATCTATCGGTCGGGACCTCTAGTCCTCGAAACGAGATGGTGTTCTTCCTCTCATCTGCACCGTGACAATATTTGTCGCCACCGACAACCGAGGCGAGAGTAATAGCGTGAACGTTAGCGTTTATTTGCCCTCGTAGCCTTTCCCGTAGGATGCCGTCTGTTTGCCGAGGCTTTGTTTCCGTCAGTTTCCGTTTCTTGCGCCAACACGGCGGTACCTCTGTGATCCATCCGGTCAACGAATATGCACGACCGTTTTTGGCCGATCGCAAGATAACGCGGAAGCTTAGGACAATTACGTCTTCAATTACGGCCAGACATCTGGGCAGTTATTATGTATCTAATCGGAATAGTTTACGGAACGATTTCGTTTTACCTTACGTTTCCCTAAATATCTTATCGTGTTGTTTAGGAAAAAAACAATTATTCCAAACAGAAATGCTTCCGAGTACATAATAACTACTGTAATGTCTAATCGTGTGAATCATCGTTTTTACATTCTTAGCATAAGTGTTAGTATTGTAAGAGCCTGTGTTAAATTTGAACGAAATCTACTTATTAACATTATGAAAAAAAAAGAAAATAAAATAAGTAAACAATTCAATGTTTATCCAACGAATTAATCAATATAATATCCCAATATTATTCAATATAAAGATCAATTATCGCAAAGTCTGTTTTCACCGAGGCTTCTTTAAATCCAACTTTCCAATCATTAATTAGACGCTTACAGTAGATCTTATAATTAGCCCAACGTTGAAAAAGTTAGACGAACATCATCAGCTTTTTGAGTCTTCACAAAAAATAAAGATTTAAAAATCATGAGAAACTTCACCCTCATTTCCTTAATTGACTATGAAATTAAATACGTAGCTTTACTGAATAGAATAGTGAAACAAAATCATTATAATTCTACGTCATAATGATTCAATAAATAAACTACTTGGAGCCAATCGGATAATTATGACAGAGAGTCGTAATTAGTTAGCGACCGTAATAATTTTAGTAATGAAATCAATGTCATTTTTGACATTGATGTATTATGCAGTTATAGCGTATTGTCGCATTTTCCATCTACAACTTTATCGTCCTCACAAATAATTTTGAATATTTTACTTATGAAAATAGCAATGTAGCGCTGATTAGGCTTATCTTATTAGAATAAAAATAATTTTTAAGAAATGATGAATTTTGTAATTAAAAATATAAGACTCGAGACTCTCTCTTTTGGTTCTCTAATTTGTTATTAATCATCACTAAGCAAAAATCAACATTATTATTATATAAGCGTAATGCATAAAAAAAGGATCTAGTTTTACTGCATTAATCAATTATTTTCTATTGAATATGTAAACTTCCTTGTTTTATATTTTTTATAATTTCAGGTTTATGCTTTATAATTATACTATGTTAAGCACAGAGTAATGTAATTGTATGTAGCTTTTGTATCATACAATATGAAAATAAGAGACACTCGTTAATTTAAACCGAATTATTACGAAACGTGCAGTATAAGATATAAAGTGCTTTGTTTTTAAGAAAAAAATTTAAGAACTGCTTATTTTTTCGTTGCACAATACAGTCCGATTAAACAATCCGACATTTGTCCGACATCGAACAGAAATATACGAGAAAATGAGAAATCAATATAATTAGCAACATTGACCAAAACTGACGTTTCAATATACCGCATTATTATTTTTCACTAAAGCAGTTACGTGTTTGACATCAGCAATTTCTATAGCAATCAATATGTATTTCAACATGTCTCTCTGCATGTCAAAGATACTCGGACACCTCTTAATCCGCCATTTAAAAATTTTCAGCGAAGACTACCCTCGATTTGCTATTATTCCCGATCCTATTGTCAATTCCGATACCTTCTCCATTTTTGGCGGTGCATTTTCGCAAGCTGAATCGGTGGCCGCGGCACGACGGTGAAGTCGCCGCATGCCAAGCTCGTCGGCGTCGCCTTTGTTGCCAATCGCTCCCTCGTCTTCTTCTTCTTCATCGCACTCCTCTTCCTCTCTTCATCGTCGTCGATCTCCTCTTTGCCGGTTCCCGAGGAATTTTTCCACCACTCGATCATTCGGGTGACTCGCGAGGGAGGCGATCATCCCGTCTGGATAGGATTGTCCAATGAAGCGATACCGCAAGATCTCGATGGGCGGCGCCCGGAATCCTGGCGATGGCTCGCCGGTCTGGCGACTTCGTGGTGGGGCCCTTGCAGAGTCCGAGCGAACTGCCTGTGGTGGGGGGATTGACATCGACTACTGTGCATTTCCCACGTGCCCTGGGAACCCCCGCGGCATCGTGTCAGCCCCCGCTCTTCGCTTTTGCACGCTCCTTCCACCTCCATCTTCTCTCCCACACTATCTGCTTCTCATCGTCAGCGGCGAGCGTCTCTCCTTCTGTCTGCCTGTCTGTCTCGTTTTCTTTTTCGCTCCTTCTCTTTCACTCTTCCTCCTTCTTTCCACTTTCTACTTATCTTTGCTCTTTTCCCTGTGTTTTGCTTAACGCGGTAGAAATCAAGAAATCGATGCGTCTGTAAATTTTTTTTTTTTCCCTCGAGAATCGATCTGTTGTGCTTCGTTTTCGCACGTAAGTGCTACGATCATCGCGATGATTGCTCGCATCGTTTGTCCGCTGAGATATCAATCAGTCTATCCTGAAAACAATCGGTGACACGTTCCGCTATTCCTACACGTAGGCAGATAGTTAGATGGATGGAATGCGTGCCGGGTAGAGTCAGTGGCTCTAGCTTTTGGAGTGCTACCTTCGTAGCGCCTTTACGATCGGCGGCTACCGCCCCCGCGGGGGGTATCGTTTTGGGAAAGAGCGAAGGCGGAAGGAAGCGGCTCAAGTATGCCAGAGCGGTATTCAAACGCTCTAAAAGAGTAGAGGGGTGGAGGGAGACACTACGAGATTATACCAGAAGGGATCGCGGCGTGGGCGAAGAGGGATGCTCTCGTCTCACGGTTACGAGGGCGGGTCCAGACACGGTCCAGTGGAAGGGATCGGGACCCGTAAAGCGTGGAAGAGAGGGAGCAACAACACCGGGACAGCTGAAGGGTGGGGAGGGTGGACGAGGCGCTGAGCGGGAGCTCAGGAAGCTGCGTCGACGAAGGATTTGTGAATAACCGCGCTGCTATTCGGCGACCGTGCCAGACAAGGATGCGCGTAGACCCGGGACAAGGCGCGCTACCACATCTTCCCTTCTTCGTCGAGCCTCCTCTTCATCATCGTCCTTACCTCTTCCTCTGCCAACACCCGCCGTCACCCTCTTCCCTCATTTTCCTTCTTCTGCTCCTGTTCCTCCTCCGCATCCTTCTCTCCACCACCACGTTCGCCTTCTCCCCCGCCTCCTCCTCCCTCGCCGCCCCGGCCGCCTCTTTTCTACCTCTACCATTGCAACGAGGTCGAGGAAGGAACATCCTGGACGTGCACGTTCCCCGTGGAATCGGGGGAGGCTGCCTTCACACGAACGACAACTGGTGGGTAGTCGGTTCGGTAGGGAGGTGTCTCCCGGTCCTCCAACCAGAAGAAGCGAGACGACGGCGACGACGAAGAGACCTTTGGCGGTTACACTGCGTCCTACCGTCTTCTGGTGTGCCTACTATTCGGGCTACCAGCAAACCGAGCGACCGAACCGAACGAAGCTTCAGTCGACGCCGCGCACCCAAACGGTCCAGACCTGTCAGCACAGGAAAATACACGCGCAGCATCTCAACACTTTCACGAGAGCAGCCGACCCACTGAGTAACACGGAGATTCTCGCAGCGTGACACTATACGCGCGTTGCCGTTTGTTTTTCAACCGAGCTGAAACGCGTTTCGCGAGTTTCGTTCGTCGTTCGTCAGAAGTTCGCAGAAGTAAACTTGCATCTTCCGTCAAAGTTTCAAGATTTCCCTTTTTTGGAAGAATATCTCGCTGGACGTTGGTCAACGACGAATTCTCACTCGTATCTCATCTCCATTAGATTGGTAAGTCAACTGATATTATTTTAATAATTTAATTTTAATAATGTATAATGTAGTTATATAATTTTAATTTCTGAGATAGAAGTAGTTACTTAACATACACTCATCGTGTATGCATCTATAAATTCAATGTAATAATATATTTTACACAATAACAAATGATATTAACGAGGGGAAATCAAATAGTTACAACGCTGTAAATTAAATATTTTCCACGAAATGATTCAATACTTTTTTTGTCTAAAATGCATTATATGGAATGAAAGTAATTTCTGAAAGATTTTGCTTCTTCTTATCGTTGCGTATTAAGAATCAAATGGGCGGATATAGCCGCATTTATTTGCGCATCTCAAGTCTTCTCAGCGGCTACCCTAAAACCAGTAGCAAGCTCTTGATGCTACTGGTGTTAAGCGATGCACAGTAGCCACTGCATTTCGATTGGTCGTCAGAAGTCTAGCGAATTATCCACGATAATTTGATGTCAGTCTCTCTAATTTTTTTACGAATAAACTCCGATCTATTTAGTAAATTATATGTGAAACGGCAAACGCGATTTCTCTATGGCATGTATATGAAATAATTTTTTATTTTACAATTATAAGCAATTATTTCTATGATCTAGCAATTCAAGTATAAATTGTTTAAGTTTCTGCGACGATGTCCAGATAATTAATGTTTGTTTCAAATTTTGTGTATAGTACATAATTTTTATAATTTGTATAATACATGAATTTCATGTTAAGTATAGATGAACGAGTAGAAAATTATATGATAAATAAAATTTTAATTACTAACTCGAATCGCATTACAAATTTCTAGTTTTGCACAGTAATTACTTTATTATCAACTGCTATACTTTTCATAGTCTTTGAAATCTTGCAACCAATTTTAATCTCTTTCACTTTAATAATTTATAATAAAGAAAAGTATAAAAACGTTATTGCAACGTGCATTTTTCAACCCCCGTGGACCCAATGTTAGCGCATCGTCCGCATCAAGAATCGTCCGTACGCATCGGAGCGAATCCATCACGGAGCAACCATTTTTCTTGGATGCGAAGCGTGAGCCCCCGGCCTGATAGAAAATATCTCTCGTAAGAAACGCCCTTGCGTGATCGTTCGCGTTTCTCGCGTCCGCTAGTATCGCGGGTCGGCGAGAGGGAGGGTGTGGTCCCACCTTGGTGAACTTCTCCGGCTGTTCGGTAGCTACTGGCCGAAAACCGGTAGTCGGCGGTAGGGCGGTGCACAGTAGCAACTCTTTGGTTGGCTACCGGCCTTCGCGCTGTGGCAAGCGAGCGAGCGAACGAACGAGGGCTACCGCTCCTTCCTTTATTCCTCTATACACGCGAGAACGAGTGCACGCACATCGAGAGCTCCTTGGTTGGCCGGCTCTCTGTTCTTCTTCGATTGGCTGCCGCCGTCTTGTTCCACGCACTCCGCCCTTCATATTGCGGCTGTAAGCGCGAAAGAATAAAAAGTACTCGGCTACTGTTCATTTGTACGCGATCTCTCCATCTTGTTACACAGAGTTCTTAAATGTGACAGATCTATAAAGACACCCGCGTATCACGAAAGTCGTTAATCTGTTAGGATAGCACACGCGCACGTAATGAAGATGCACCGCATAAGTCTCTGAAAATCTCTTTAATATGCCTAAGTATGATAAATTATTAACGACTACATAGCTGTTTGAAATAATAAATCTATTTTTGCGTATATAAACTTAAATAAAGTCTTTGTCAATTATTAAAAATTCAATTTTTCCCTAATTTTTGTTAATTACATAAAATTGGAGCGTCTTTTCTTTTCTACGTTGAACTATGCTCAATATAACATCTTATTTCAGTAATTTGGATGTCGTACGATGCTTCACATAAATAATTCTATATCTTTGAAATATAAAAGATATTTTATTATTATGTAATTCAATTTTGATATTATTGTCATTTTCAAATAAAAAAATTGAATTAAATTATTAAAACATAAAAAATTGTTGAATTTATTACAGAATTTATTAAAGAGTGAGTATTCACAAATAATCTGACATTGTCTTTAAACGCTATAAAAATTGCATGAAATTTATTTTAATTGTTTGTCCAATCGCGCAATTTCGTTCATCTTGTGGAAGAAAGCTTCACCTGATTATTTCGCGCGAAAAGTTCCGTTTGCGCGGTACAACAAAATTCACTTTTGCATAACTCCGTACGTACGAAATGCTTCTTTGCTTATTGGCAAACCTTCTAGTATGGCGCATTCATAAATGCGAAGGTCTACATATATCTTATTATCATATATTATCATACATTATCATACATTAAATAAAAGCATTTGATCGCGCGAACTCGGTAAGTAAATATAGTAGCTTGTACAATGTTCACTTTCTTATGATATACGCGCGTATGAACATTGTTATTTGCGCTCGACGCTGTTTCATATCGCAAATCTTTCACGCGCATCCGCAATTTCATAATTTTTCAATTATGAATACCCGAAAGTACATTTATCAAAATGGAATTATTCGTGACTCACTTCTGTTACTTTTTTAACTGTCATTTTGATCGCAATCGATCTCAAGAGACTTAGCGGTTATTAGAGAACACGATCGTTTATCATCGCCTTAAACATTATTTGCACGTTCTCTTCGGCATCAGGTGTAATATAAAACCTGAACGTTTACACGGCTAATGTCGTTTTCCTCAGCACCCAACTCATTAACGCACAACTCATTAACTTCGCTTCACGCAAAGTGAGAACCTGTTCCTTCCACATGTTTCCGCCTCGAGTAATACAAGCGTATTGCGACCTCGTAATTCTTCGACAAGATTGCCACGTATGGTAGCCGGTGTATGGCTCATTTATACGAGCATATATCAATATCTTGTGACAAGGACTGCTAATGTCGCGATAAGAAAGTAAAATGATGAAGTTTATAAGAAGGAGCAGGTCTCATTAGAAGCATCTTCAGAAGTGCTCTTCAAACTGAATATTTCCTACGTAGGCATATTTTGCTAAAATAGACTATAGAAATCGTGAAATAACACAATTTCTATAGTCTATTTTAGCAAAATATGCCTACGTAAGATAATAATGTGTAAAATCAACGTAAAAGAAAGATAATTCTTGCAAGTTGTCGCCTGTCCTCATTGTTGTTTACAGTTTTTGGATTTTAGGGACGAGGATTATCTAATTTGTGTAACTGCTCTAAATTTGAATATATCAAATATTTTTCTTCCTGTCCCTTTTTACGGCCGAACCTTTATGTGACCAGGTGCCCAAGTTACTTTGCTTCCAAAGCAGTACGTGTTGTTTCGTTAAAATTTAAAGTATATTATTTGCGTGTCGGATTACGAACTTTAAGAACAACGGATTTCTAGTTTGAATAGGCGTCAGTTTGGACACGCCAATGTTTGTCTGTCCTTCTTCGTGTTTTTTCGCGACGTAAGCCGTCCTGTTTTCGCCACGGCTGTATTATTTCTATATACAAAGTGTATCGTTTTTGCGGATGTTCACGTCAAGGTCTGAATCAGCGTCGGAGGCAGACGGAGGCGGCGATGTTTTTCCGGGGAAGGAGCGGACCCTGTCTTTTTATAGAATTTTATAGAACGCGGAGTCGCGCGTAATGCGCAGTTTCGATTAGGCTCCACCGCCAGTTAGCTACGCTAACCAACCGGGCTACGCCCAGGCACGCTTATTACTCATTCGGACACGCCACTTTATTCGAGCGTGCGCCGTGCGCTTAATGCGAGCCGGTAGCGACCGGCCGAAGCTCCTGTACAATGGCGCGATTGGATCCCGCGGGCTACTTTTTAATACATCGGTCCCAATTTCAACCATGGTCATTAAAAGCAGTTGTTCGATTCCGACCCTCCATTTATATTAATACGGCTATTGTACGAAGGAGTTTGAAAAGTAGTACTTGCATTTGTACAAAAGGTTCCTTCTCTTAATTATAATTTGATATACGATCGCCATTTGCCTTTCTTTTATTCTCTTTTCATCGTGAGTCGGTCTTCTTTTGAAAGATGTCGGAAACGGCAAACAGTAAAATAAATTCTAACTATTGACACGCGAAAATGTGACTTAATGAGGAACTTACGTCAGACTTCAAATTATTTCCGAAATTTAAGAGACATCTCAAGGGTAACCGTGTAAAAATTATGAATACGTTAAAGTAAATATAAAAAAACTGCTTAGAGAACCATTTAGGAATTTTTATTGCGATGATGTTGGAAAAATAATTATACATGATTGGAATAATATATTCAATGTAAGTGTAATGTGTAGATAAATAATAGATGTTTAAAATTAGCTGGACAGAGTCTTTTATAATATATTCATTGTTTTATGAATGGCATTTTACTTCAATTCCAGAATTTAAAAGTAGCATCTATATCGCGTAAAAGTGAATCGCTATAAAAGCAGTAAAAGCGACTGGCTATTTTTATGTTTCTTCTTTGAAGCAACGCTGCAAACTCGGGAAATATTCTTATTATTTGCGTGGCGTCAAATGGGGAGCGTGAAGATTATGGATCGTATTCGCGGCGCGCATTTAGCGCTAAATAGGCTGTTCCATTCCCTCATTTGCCTCGGATATACATGTACAATATCTCATACGAATGAAACTTAAAACTGGACAGTCGAAGTTAAATATGCTCGGTCGGACGCGCGTCGGTTTGAACTACGAGCAGAAGCACTAATAGAAAACTAGTCGTCAATTTTTTATCAGAAGCGCGTAGCTTTGTGTTTACTCACACGATGTTTTTTAATCTAAAATTATGTATAGAATAAATATTCAATATAATCACAGAAATTAATATGTTAATAGATTTTTTATGAAACAAATTGATGCTATAAAAATGTCTACTTAATGCTAACACGAAAATTCAAGTATTTTTTAAAAATTCTATTTATAGAAATAAGAATCTCTCATGCATAAATTTCTGCTTGCAATTCCTAGATAGCTATAATTCCTATAGCTTTCAGAAAATGATAACATTACATTGAAAATACAGTTGCGATGCAAAGAATTATGAAACAAAGCTTGCTTAATATTCATGTAAAAAAATGAGTGCTTGCAATCTCATTTATAAAATATCAATAAATTCTACAGCGTTCAATAAACTCTCTTATGCGTAAAACAGGGATAATATAATCATTCCTTTCCGTATCAATAGTCATATTTCGAATCAATAGATGCTTCGCAATAGATTTGGAATCAAATTGCAACCAATTTGTTTTAGAGTTACGAAAGTACCGCTCTAAGCGCAATGCCAATAAAATATCGCGCAAATAATTCGATCCGCGAAACATTCCGTAAAGCGCATTGGCATGCGCACGTTCCTCCTCCTACGCGTTCATAAGGAATGCAAAATACTTCAGAAGTTGCTTCAACATTACTAACCCGTCGTTCGTAGATTGGCGTTTCGCGTAAATATCGTCGGATATCGCCGTTCCTCGCGAACACGCCGCTCGCGCGACTCGGGTGATTCCCTCGAGCGTGCGAGTCAGATCGCAGGGATCAAATCATTCGATTCTGTGTGCTCTTTGCAGGCAGCGATACGAGGATCCTCTCGCGACGTGATACAAGCAGTGATCTCACTCTCGGGAGTCCGTCGAGACTAGGCTTTGCGCGGGAGGAGAAGAGCGAGTCGACGAACGACAGAGAGCTAAGAGAGACAGATAAAGAGGGAAAGAGAGAGCGCGCGAAAGTCTGGGAACGAGACGAAGGGAGACGGAGAGTGCACAAAGTAAGAGAGAGAGAGAGAAAGAGAAAGAGTGAGAGTGACGGAGTGCACTGAGAAAGGAGACAGACGGAGACAGAAGAAGTGGTGGGAGTGACTCCGGGCGTTAGCGAGAGAGCGAAAGAGGCGGGTAGAGGGAAAGGAGAGACAGAGACTCGACCAAGAGAAGGAGCGGTGGGAATTTATAAGGATGTTCGCGATAATGCCGATGGAGACAGAGGGGCACGGCAGGGAGTTCGGCCGGCGGCAGAAGATGCGCGCCAAGTGCACGGTAGAGTTCGTCTGCAAGTACTGCCAGCGGCGCTTCACGAAGCCCTACAACCTCATGATCCACGAGCGCAGCCATAAGGACGACGTGACCTTCACCTGCGAGGTCTGCGGAAAGTCCTTCAAGCGGCAGGAAAACCTCAAGCAGCACAGGTACATCATTATTTCGTTTCTTTCTTCGTTTTATCGACAGTTTTTGTTTGTTTGTTCGTTTTGTGTGGTTTTTTTTGTTTTTTTTGTTTTTTTTGTTTTTGATTTTTTTTTCTTGTTTCGTTCCGAAGACTTCTATTTTTGCACGCTCGCACGGAACACGTATACGCGATCTGATCCATGATCAATCGCCGCGATCTCCGAGTGCTCTTTAGGGGGTCTCCTTGCAACAAGGGGAATCCCGTTCGCGAGTATGGCGTCGTACGTATGAAGAAGATACTCGCGACACACCTGACGTTGTAGAATACCGACAATGTCCCTGTTGGAATATCGCGGCGACCGATCGTGAATCAGACGGCAGTGCGTGACTCTCACTTGCAAGAACCTACGCACGAAAAGTCGAAGCAGCACCGGAGACGTTTTCGTGTTCGTTATTCGCACATCCTCGCCGCTGTTCGCCGCGCGACGGGACTGGTCGATAGAAAATGATTAGCTCTGTCAGCGGTACTCGAGAAGTCAAGCTGGACTGAAATTAACCGTCGTTAGATTGCGTCATCGGCTGTTGCAGCAATCTTCTTCTATTGCAATTATTATTCATTTTTTTTTATATAGCAAGAAAGAAAATTGTGCTTCTGTCAATCCATTGGCAGTCGTTTTGATGCTGCGTAGTGAAGAGTTCTCAAGTTTTTTTGTTTGTCGTTTAGTGTGTTGTTTTTGGTTTTATTTTTGGTTTAAGGTTTTTTAGTTTTTGTTTGTTTTAATATTCTATCTTCAATTTATTTAAATTATCTTTGCATTTGTTGCGAAAAAATTTGGTTTTGTTTTGTAGGACTGGATTTTAAGTTGCGAGATTAATACAAGAAATCGGTCAATCTTTGGGAAAGGCAAAAAAAAAAAAAAAAAGATAATCGGTTGAAATCAATACCTCATTTTGTGGACTGACTAAACATGATTTAGCGAACTCGTTACAAACCACTCGTTACTCGACGCAACGAAATCCTGAGACGCTTACGAGCCATCGAGTGATTTTACGTAGAGAAATAAAGATATCGCGGTGTGAATGACAGAAAATTAAGTGTTAATACGTCACGAAAATGTCTCACGGTGATGTTCCAGTGTAACGACACTCGCGCAAAACGTTCCATGCGTAAGAGGTTTGTCGTTTTAAAATATACAAAAACTTCAAATTTTTGCTATCAAAATCGCAATGTCGAGTAAAGAAAATTATATATTAATTCCAAGATACGGCTGATCTCGAAAAAAAAGATGCGGCTGAGAGAGGTTTATATGAGTCAGTTTTACGTGTTTAAAACTAATTTAAATGCATCAATAGACGATGATGATGATGATGATGATGTCACGGCAGTAAAAAGAGATTGCGTGACTCTGAAAGCGATATGAGAAATTTTAATCACGTACATTATCATGATATAAATTATAATTCACCATTATTACTTAAATAATAAATTTTTCTACTAATTGTAGACCGTTTGTGCTGCAAGGACTTTAACGCAAACATAATCACTTGTGTTGTTTCATTTTCTACACACGTAACTTAAAATATGCTCGATAAGTGAACACGGGAAAGTTAAAACGCGTTATCTATCGCTTAAGCGGTCACGGTGCTGGCCTCGGGAAGGTCAAAACCATCGGTTCGGCCAAAGGAGGCCGCTACCGCGTTGACCTTTCGCATCAATAGCCTTGTAATGTTGCAACGTGTCACCTTCACCCGCCTCTCGACGAATAGAGGCGAGAATCGGGAGAGAGAAGAGATCCGCGATGAGAGATCCGCGAACTTTGCACTCCTTCTCTCGCCTACGGGCGCGAGTCGGCGTGTCGGCCCCGGCAAGTCGTGGTGCGCGAGCGAGCGCGCGCGGGCCCCGCAGGATCGGCCTGACCCATAAATCAGTCTGAAATAATGCTGCCCCCGCATGGAACGTGTGTGCGCGAGCGCGTTTGAACGAGCGAGCGATAAAATAAATCTTCAATACTAGTGGATACTAATGGATACCTTGTATGTAACGGCGGTGGTCTTGTTTTCTGTTCTGTTGTAGATGTGGGTGGCGGTGAGCGGGAGCTCTGAACCTCCTGCACCTTGACACACACACACACACACACACACACACGCACACATACACACAAATTTGCACACAACAACATGAACAACAATTACAACAGATTATAACAGCAACAGGAACAATTACATTACTACGTACAGCTACAGTAACAACAAACTACAGAACCACACACTCTCATTTTCACCCGCACTTTTTCCCGGTTGCGACGAAAGCGCGATCAACAACCACTGTACCGCCACCACAGAAAAAAAAAAAAAAGAAAAAAAACCCCAGCATGCGTATACTTCTTCTTCTATCTGCTTTTTCCGCTACTTCACCGTATCTGCGACTTTTACTACCCTTACTATACGACTATCTTCATCGGCTGTTTCTTATACTAACACACGGCGCGCACGGGTCCCACGCTCTAACGAGGCGGCGAGAATGATTGATAGATAGGAAGAGAATTTAGAGAGTGCGAGAGGGGAAGGGGGTTTTCCCTGGAAGTGTACTTTCCTCATCTTCCGATTTCGACCATCTTTGTTCCAGGAGCATACACTCTGTTCCCTACAAGGGCTCCAACGGCTACTCAAATGGCTATTCAAATGGCTACTCTAGGTATTAGAAGCCATCCGCGGCCAGCTACTATCCTAAACTCCCGTAGACACGCGTTTCTCTTTCTCTATCGAATGCTCTAACTACCAACCAGCACTTTCCCAATATCCCACTTCCGTCAGAGCAATCCTCCGCGCTGATCCGACAACACGTCGAATTCGCACGAGATGTAGTGTCTTGTCAACTGTGAAACTCCATTCGACTTTTTTTTTTGTTGTTGTCACCACCTCGCCTACCACCCTCGCATTTAGTTCACCCGTTCCTGCTTTTTTGATTTTTTTCGCTTCTGTCATCTTTCTGTATTCCGAGTCTACACCCAGACGCCAGCCACATCAGAGGAATCAACGATCCGACACGAAGCGCATCGAAACAATGGAAGCGACCTGGAATATAACGGCATGGCGGACGGGCGCGATTGCATTAAACTTCCTGTGTAATTCGGCTGATTCAAAAGGGTAATAATATTCTTGCAAATTATATGGCAAGCGATTCGCGATGTTCGAAACGATCCCGGCTCTTGCATATTGAGCGTTAAGATGCGATGAGATAGATGACATCAGGCATCATGTATGATTCGAGGACTCGCATCTAATAAATTTTGTATTCACTCAACGGCGTTTTATAAAAGAATTTGCGAAAGAAAAATAGGTGCGGCTACTTGCGAAAAATAACATGTATTTATATACATAAAAATTGGATCGTTTAAACAAATTTTTTTTTATGCGTTTTACTTTAATTAGAAATATGTTCTAATCTTCTTGATAAGAATTTCTACGAGCGTTTTATAATAAAATTGTCGACGAAAGCGTCTCTTCATCGCGTGCGATGTCAATTTTTCAATCGGAGATGAAGATTCGAGAAGATTAGGAATGAAAATTAAGAAGAGGATATATAATGTCTTCGTCAAAAATCGAAAATTTAATGAAAGAGCGAGCCGGGAGTTCATGCAGGAACCCAAACAGGCGATCGACTTTCTTCCGCGTTTTCATCACGGAAGCTATCAACGGCGTCGTTCCTCGCAGGCTCCTCGGGCTAACGTCCTAAATTGGACTATGTAATAACCTACTAGCTCCGCAGGAACGCTGGTCAGAGGATGCGCTGTTCGCTTCTTCGCGTGCTACCGTGGACCACGCCCAGGCCCGGAGCGACGTCTTCCTGACCTACCACCTGGCAATCAGCCGCGGAGCTACTTGGCTTCCCCGTCAGAAAATCCGTATAATTTTGCGAGTGGTACCGCGGGTCGCATGGAAGATCGCCGAGGAGATCGCAAAATCGAAGCTCACGAGCGGGCGAGATTGTCGCGAAGACACGACCGGACAACCTTGAGCCACGTGGTACAAGGTGGGCCCGCGGTGGTATCGCTGACGCAAATACCAGTCAGCTGAGATCGGTTTCCAGTGGGTGAACCCTCGACGAAGTGTCTCTTCGATTCCGGCCGAGACACAGTCCACTGAAGTGGAATAAATATCAACCGTTATTCCGAACGTCGTTCGTATCTTTTCTTTCTTTTCCCTTTTTTTTTTTTGTCTATGTTACGTATCGCTTTTTTTCCTCTCCCTTATTTATATCCCGCACGGATGCACGCGACGGATGTGAAATGCTCGAAAACGCGAACGAGGGAAATCGCACACGGTGTAGCACGCTGCGCGAGCGGGAATACACGGCTCGAAGTCGGAGAATGTGAAGTAATACAGTGTAGGTGGTGATGTCGATTCCCTCTTGCTTTTCGAGCAAGGCGCGAAATGCGAGAATCGAGTGGAAAAGCGCGTGTGGCGAGCACAAATAAAATCATCGCGTTCGAATTCATTCAGCTCAATTGTAAACGGCAGAAATCTTCGATTCTTTATACAAGAGACGGTAGGAATATTTGCGACGAGTTCTTAAAGCATAATATTAAAAGATTCGAATTTTACAGGTCAATTTTGTTTCTTGTGCTACTCAAAATTTTCCGTTTTCTACGAAACGAATAAAAGAGTTATAAATCGGTATTTAGCAATCGATACATATATTGCAAGTTTTAATATTTTTCTGAAAAAAGTCAATTACACCTCGCAATTTGTCTCTTATATTTTCCTGCCTTCTTTTATCATTTCTATATTATATTTGATACCATATCTAGAGATACTGCATAATAAAACACAATTACATATTACGATTACATATTAAATTATTACTCTTTCCTTATTCTGATCATTTATCGACTCGAGCATCACTCGAGTCCATCGTGATACATTGTATTAAAGAGAATGTATTTTCTTGTATTAAATTTAATATATTTGCGGCATGTTTTCCAAACTGTACATTAAAAGGAGCGAAAGCGTTTGAATTTGTACGTTAATGAGGGTTAAGGAATTTGCGTGACTGGTTTTAATATATCTTTATGATATACCGCTAAATATTTTTCACTTTAACGCAAGAGAAAACTGCAAAATATTCATAAGTGATGTTCAATACGATGCACAATGTGAGTTTTAGCTACGGCGTCTCGAGGACATCGAGAGTTTGCCATTTAGCGACTCGCGCAATTTATGAAAAACACATTCATGCAAAAAGATCTACGATGGCTTCGGGAGCAAATAGGATTTTACCTTTCTTTCTAACTTTGTTTTAATTCCCTTTAGTGGAACGAAACCGTGGTCGTACTTTGTACATAGCTTAACTGCGTATTGCTGCGTCTTTAATATTATTAATTATTATATTATTATTAATTATTATTTTACGAATGTTATTGAACTAGCGCTTAGTCATCCTGTATTGTAGCCGCCGATAGGCCTCACGAGTGTAGAGCTGCATTTCGTTGCACGGTATGATAGGAGTGATAATAATGTTATTTTATTATTAAAATTATTATATTATTTTATATTATTATCCCACGATGTATCGATATCCATGCATGTATCGCTAGCTTTACACAACCGAGGTACACGAGCAGCCCAGTGAGAAGGTTCATGCTCTTTGTCTCTCCAAGAGAGATGAAACAACATGCGCGTGATGATTCCATGTGTGCTTTCTGCAAATCATTGTATTAGTGGGAAAATTCCACTCTAGCAAACTATAAATAAATTCGCCAACTTGTAAAACGCTATTTTGCTTTTTTTTTTTATCAATCTCTTCCTTCGTGTTAAAATTGCAATGTTTAAAAATCTTTACATTCTTCCCATAATTTTTTATTCATCGCAGCAACAATGATAAAAATAGCTTCTCTGCTTCTTTCAAATTTCGAATTTTATAGTAATAAAATTGCAGCAAATTCAATCTTCTTGTAATTTGCAATATATTCTTCATCTTATTTTAAGAGATTGTATCATGTTTTTCACAACGTAATGAAGATCGTAATATGGGACAATTATTTTATAAATTACAACTGACTTACAATTAATCTACATCTTGTTTGAAACGAGCTATAAGATGACTCAATCGTAGAAATTATCAGGATAATTCATTCCTCAAGATCATTCGGAAATGGTCGTCACGCAAATCACAGCGAATTAAGCGACGGGCAGCGAGGCGAAGAAGATGGAGAAGAGTAGCAGTCTTTTGATCAAGACAGATCTCCCGCAGGCGTGAAATAGCGAGCTATACGAAATCATCCTTCTTGTCACAATAAGTCAACTGATTAACAGTATATCTTGATCCAATTTATATGGAAATATAATATAATGAGTGCAAAAAAATAAGAAATATGTAAAAAGTATTTTAAAAAATTAATTAAAAAATAAAACTAATTACACAGCGTCGGAACTACTTCCTTAAATATTTTTGTCATATGTTTTATCTTAAAAATTTCTTCTCTTAAACATTTATATTAATATCCGCAGATATTTTTTCTCCTTTTCTTTAAAAATAAAATTTAATAAAAAATTATCTCCTCAATTTTTGACTTTCGTCAATATGTTGCTTTGACTTTGCTATCCTAAGGTAAAAATGATGCTATCGTATTTCAACGTTTCAGCAAATTCTTCAGTTCAGCAAAATCGTGCACTTTTACATTGTGCAATAAGCTTAAAGAGTTCGAAGCTGTATTCCATGGACGAATAAGATTGCACGCGATGCATCCTGTTCACTTTATGTTGTGGCTGGAAGCTGCTCTCACCTCCTGGGGCAAAAGTCGTGAGCTGAATGTCATGGTGATTGAATACGACCCACTGATGTGCTTTCCGAGATGTACAGACAGTGCTATTGGTTTTCCGCAGAGTCTTCTCAATGTTCCATAATTTTCGTCTAATTGTTTTAACCTCAATTGTTACAACGAAATTTAATGTAGGGTTTGTGTAAAAATTAACACTCGTTTGCGGAGATCGTGCAATGAAAGATACTGTTCAACGTATTAAACACTTTTGTCTAAGCGTTGGATAAGTCGAATAATTGAAAAAATCGGAGCTATGATGATTTATAAAAAAAAAAACAACTTACAATTTTTATTTTTACGTGGAACGAAATTTTACTTAAAATTCTATAAAAATTAATATTATAATATTTAAGAAATAAAACATTAACATTTTATTCCACTATTTGCTCCCGCAATGTTAAATATTCAACTAAATTTCAGTGACCTTTAGTTTTCCCAATAACATTTCAAGGAATTTATTTGTTGCACCCGCGTCTGCGATCGCCATTTATTACTGCTCCTACGGACTCTCAACCAGGCATGTGACTGATAAAGCCGCTTCGCGTACAAACGCGTTTCCACACACTTAGTTATGGGCGTGTGCGAAGTGTTAAGCTAGCGGGCAGAAGCTTCCCATGGAACTCTCACCTCCGCGGGCGGAAAGTGAACTTCGCGGCCGACGTCGTTCAGCAGTCGTGCAGCCGCGACCGCTGCCGCCGCAATCGTGGCCGCGATCCTTTTTCGGGTGAAAGGTTGGCGAAAAATGCCCGACGGCAGCTACCACAGTAGCACCAATGCCACGGTGCGCTTTCACTGCGGAAGAGATCAAATTTTTCTTCGGAATACTGATTTCCATAATGGAAGAAATCATTAATTAATGCTGTTACGAAACACATGTTATAAACCCAACAGAATAACCTAATAGAAAAACCTTTACAGTTTTATAAATTTCAATTTGCATTTTTGCGAGCTTCAAAGAAAAAAATACTATTTTATTATTCGAAAATGATAGTACCGTTATCACACAAGAGTCAGGGCCACACAGGAGTGGAAAGTGAAAAAAGAAGAATGAAAGGAATTATACACGTAATTATATAGGAAGAGACAATATCAATATCATATGCCTATTGATGTCAGTTGTCAAGGACTTCATTATTACGTTCAATCATCCGGTGAATAATGAGTTAAAATTTGAGCTTCTTTTCACGCAAGAATGAATGACGTTCGATAAAACAAGCTTGGCGCATATTTAATCGATGAAAGTAGTAAGACGAGGTCACGGATGAATATGAATATGTGTAATTACATACACACTATAGAATATTAATAAACACATAGAATCGAATGAAAGAAAAGGCGATATGTGAAAATATAATCGAAGATGGTTACGTGTGAAAGCGAGTGCAATTGTGGATGGTAGCAAAAGGTGAATGCCTAAAGGTTAAGAAGGTTACTATCGCTAAATCATCAACTTAAAGTAGATAAAGCGCGGTGAGGTGAGATTAAAATCGCGAGGTGTAGAAACCGAATACAAAAGCTGAAAGACACAAGAAGCGTCTGATGAAATAAATCGAGAGTCTAAATAAGATCGAACGCTGAACCGCAAAGAAGACACAATACGATAAGAAAATGGACCTTCTTCCGCGAATGCTTGGAAACAAAGCAAACCTGACCTGTCCTCTTTCGGAAAAATTTTCGATATTGATATTTTTATATGCATTTCCGTCGAAAGAAAAATCCAATACTCTTTGACCGAAGGTAACAAAGATCCGAAAGACCTCTAGCCGCTCGGTTCGTGTTATATTTCGTAGAACAAGCTCTCTAGAAACCGCAATAGTGATAAAATCGCGGTTTCACAGGGTAAAACACGAAAGCAGTTGCGCCTGAATGAAAAAAGCCGACTCATGGAAGGCAGAAAGGAGAGAAAAAGACGGGTGTGCGAGGCGTAAAGCGCGGGGGATATCGTTGCGAATGGTAGGATCATACCAGAAGACGAAGTATCTAAAGGTTACTACCGCATCATCGCCACGTCAAACTACCAGCTAGATTAGTCCCCCTTGGGCGAGCACGAGGTGTGTTTTGCTCGACTAGGACTCCGTCTCTGTCAGACTCGCTCTCGTGCACGTTTCGCGACGTGGTAAGCGTCTACATTGCTAGGCGGTAGGTTGGTAGGTAGGTAGGTCGGTTGGTCGCTCAGTAGGTATATTAAACGATCCAGTCCCCCGTGCCCTCCTCTCCCCCCGTGCGCGATCGAACGCTGTCTCTTTCCCTCTATCCGCTTTTCCCATCTCCCTTCCTCTTTCATTCCGCATGGCACTCTCCGCTTGCGCGGCTTCTAAGATCTGTGGGAGCGCCTTTCACCTAATTGTTGGCACAATATGTGAAGACGAAGCCACCACGGTTCCCATCGACTTCTGGAGATGATATTCCGACTCGTGGCGCCTAGACACAGTCGCTATTCGGACTCGAGAGGTCGATCGGGATCGCTTGCGACCGGAGGGAGTTGGGCGATGCTACAAGTAGTGGGTAAAGTGATAGCGCGTAAGAGGTCACCTCGTAAGAGCGTAAAGCGGTTTTAGCGATATGTGTAATTTTCCAAACGATCTTTGTGTTGTTCACTATGATTTGCAATTAATGCGCACTGATCGCATTTACTGTTATATTGTATTTCCTACGTGTAATGATATGTTAAAAAATTTAGTTTTTATAATGATGCACTTTGGGAAGATTTCAAATATATAATATTGCGTTTCACTATTATCGCATACTCATTCAGAAGCAAATAAATTGTATACATTGCATTATATGCGAGTAACTTTTCATGCAATCTAACATTATTTTAATTGCTGACAGGCGATTTTCCATCTCACAATCATGAGAGAAATATTATTTACATAGGCGATAAAAAAGCTGTCAGTGCAGCAATATTTTTTTAACAGGATGGTAAATCTTTTGTCTTCTATTTTGTAAAAGAATCTCGCCTGGATTCACGCAATCTGAAATTCAAGTCAGATTTCCGCATCGGACTATAAGTAACGCAGGTAAAAATGGCAATGTTCTCACGCGACATTTGTGGCGCGCAGTGACCGACCCGAGCGATTTCGCGCACGAATACGATACTCCTCCACGATGCCTGCCCACGAGGAAGAGCTCGCTGACGGCAGCGGCGTGTCCGCCATGACGACGAGTCTTCCGTTGTCCCCCTTCGGCGATTCGCCGCGATCTATAAATTACGAGACAAGAGCCACCTCCGCCGACGCGAGTGAGGTCCCGTTGTGACTCACCGGCGACCGGTACTCGCGCGCGGCGCCGCGCCGCGCCGCGCCGCGCGAAACGAGCGTGCAGCGGAGAAAAAGAGATTGCACTGCTGCCGTTGTTGCTGCTGCGCGGGCTTCAACAATAACGATTATTTACGCCGACGGTGTATCGACGTTGACGTTTAACGTTCCTCCCCCACCGCGAGGTGAACGGTCCGATCGGTCCTCGCGCGGCACGGACTGCGGCGCGCGGAGAAATTATGGCCTCTCTTGGCGTAATTAATTCTAGGCGACGAAGTAAACCTGCTTTGATCGCCTCCGTGCGCGCAACATCGAGAGGGGGATCTGGTGATCAATCATCGTTCTAACAGAACTTTAAAATACGAAATAAAAAAAAAAGGGAAATAAAACGCGCGGGAAAGGATCATCACAATCGATATTAATTGATTATTAATTCGTTATTAATTGATAATTAATTTCGATATTAGAGATTTAATGTCGAATTACTATTTCCAGCGATTTGAAGAATTTCTCGATCTATTTAACTTTAGAAAGTTATTGTTGATGATATTGTACGGGATGTTCAAGTTTGTCAGTCTTTCTCATCCTAGTCCTTTCTCTTTTCCGACCGCCCACGCGGGTATTCATGCGTTCAAAAAGTATGCACGCCAAAGTCATGTGCTACTTTCTTGCGACAGCAATTATTCGACTTTCAAGATCATAAAGTTGCTGTGCTACTTATATTGTTAAATCTTGGATAAAGTATGCAGTTAATAATATTATTCCGCTATCTATTTCTCGACTTTGACAAGGAATAAATTCTAAAATATAATCATCCCACCCCAAATTCAAAATTAGTAATTTAAAAAGTGTATATTGCGAATTTATATATTAAATAATAAAGCATTAAAATACATGAGTATTTAGTCAATTTGTCGTCTATTAAATCGCTGTAAGGTAATTTTCTAATAAAAATTAAAAAAACAATAAGAGTAATTTTTAGAATAAGTGTATGCTTCCTATTGAATCGCTAGGAGGGTCGAGTAGTATGCGTCTGATCTGTAAGAAAGGGCATCGGTGAATCTGCAACGGATAGTGCGGACAGATTCGGCCCGCGAGACAATCTATACGGACGCGCTATCCGCAGCTCTGATCTAGCCTCGTCATCGGGGAATGTGGGAGTGTCGACAAAGGATCATCCGCATCTTAAACGAGAGGTAAGATCGGTGACAGTCGGTCGGAAAGGTGTCACGAAGGGGCGTGGAAGTTCATCATGCGTTTCAGTGTCGCTCTCTCTTACACCTCCCCTTATCCGTTTAGCATAATGTCAACGTAGCATGATAATTAACTTGTCGAGTGCGCTTGTAAATTAATTACAATTGCAACCTATATTATGGGTAATTATATAAAGACTCAATCTTGCGCGCGCAATCAAATTATGCCACCGAAATGTGTCACTTAAAACTAGATCCTTTTAATTAATTCCCAGTCGAATTTTTAAGCGTCTGTTATCCTAACTTCTTTAATAACCCAAATATTCGTTTCTTATACTGATTTTTGACTTTTTAACAGATATATGGTGCAGCATGGATTTAATTTCGTATCGAGAGAAGAAAAATCTCGAAGCGAAAAGTACGAGAAAGATCTTTCCGAAAAAAAAGAAGCCCTCGCACGTATGACTCAGAGGTATTTGGGTTTCCAGTCGAGAGCTGCAGGATGATCGTTCCCGTTTCCAGCCGTTCCGGCTCCAACTACGGTTTTGTAGCTGCTCATTGGCCCCCGCGGAGGTACCAGGCCAACCGCGTCCTATTATCCCATGCTAATTCACCGGCCACGGCTGTCATTGCCTCGGGGCGAGGACTGACAAGTAACACCTCTCGGCTCGTGTTCTGCAGGACCGTAGGAGTGTCTCCTCTCTCGCTCGCCCCCCCTCCCCTGCACCCGCCGCCGTTTCTTCCTCTCGTCACTCGTCATTGGTCGTCCTGTCGGGGGCTCCTCTTTCTATATTTTCTCTCCGCCGTTCCTCTCCGTGGTGTCCGGTATCACTTTCTCTTTCTCAGTTTCTACGTATGGTCGCTCCCTCCAACGGGTGCCCCGCGTTTGCGCTCGCGCGAGCATGAGCGAGCGCTATCCACACCCCGTCGGGGCTCTCGTGCCTCCCCCTCAGCGCGCACACTCCCGTGGCGACCGAAAATCAACTCGTCATGCTCGCTTCATTTTCTGCCCGACGTAAAACAGCCATTTGTTAGGTCGTGTCAAGCCCGCAAGACCGTCCGCGGGGTGTCCCGTTTCTTGTCTCTCTACGAATGGCATATCGATTGGCGATTCATGCGATCGACGCCCGATAATAAATATCCGAGAGCTAGAATGGTGTAACGCCCGGCGAGTCTTTCGGTCCGCGCGGTCCCGGGGTCCCATGTGCTGTCTCTCGAACCTTACTCCTCGTATTAATAAGCGCGGGTACGCGCGAGCGGGCCACGACGACGTTAAGCAACGAGAACATAAATTTCTCGTCCAACGACCGTTCGAGCGCCGCGGCGACATTTATTTCTACTTACGTTGCCGTTATATCGTGCCCGCTGACGATCGATCGCGAATTAACATTACGTAGGTAAATTTAATTTCGCCGGCAGCCGATAGACCTGCCAAAATTCACGAATCACTTATGTTAATATACGTCGTTCTCTAGTTTTGTGCCTGTTAATGTAAATTACCGATTAATGCAACAAATTTTATATACATATATATATATTTTTATTTTTTAAATATATATATTTGCATTTTTTTAAATTCTCTCTTGATTGAGTTATCATAAAGAGATGAGAGATGCTTAAATATTCTCGACACTTCTTCATAATGCACTTCGCATGAATGCGTGCTCATATTTTATGCGTTTCGCAAGTAGCGCATGTATTATCGGACCTCAGTGACCAATAATGAATTAATTTCTACCGTACTTTATCTTTACCTTCGAATTATTTCAAATCTCTGTGTTCAAAATCTTTCTAATTCAAAAGATTTCCACTTTCTCCAAGTCCCCAATTTTCAACGTTTAACGGCACCTTAAATTACGCCCTAACGACTGAGAAGAACTATTCCCGCCCCGATCATCGCGCTCGACGTATAATCCAGTTCCCCGCCATTAGAAGGGTGCGCTCTTCCGTGCGGGCATTGCCGGTCCATCGGGATGACAGCGATAGTCTCTCGCTGGGCTTGTATTTGTTTCGCGAAATTTCACTATGTGTCCAGAACAGATTGGTGTCGCGCCGCTTAGTCGTTCGTTGGCCTCGCGGACGCTCGTTATGCCGCGGAGCTGTCTCGTAAATAACTGCCTTATATTCTTCCCCACCCTCAGCTCGCCCTCTCCCTCCTTTCGTTCCCCCTTACGTGCTCATTCACTCGTTCAACCTCGCTGTTTAGAGGCCCCGGCGGACTCGGGGTTTATGAAAGGCTTAAAAACCGTAGTAACTGTGCTCATGTTGCGACAATAAACATCGCGCGCTTTCCGCAGAGGAAAGCGGCGAGAATTATTGTCGAAATAGATGAAACAAATGACGCGCGTAATGGTGCCGGGGTTTTCCGCATCTTCCAATTTGCTGGAAACGTCCTAAGGTATACAATTTTATTACGCGAAGACGCGATAATCGTCTCAATTTTTCTAAGGAAACGACGATATTAAAAGCGATGAGATGTCTGTTGGCGCCGGTGAGATTTAATGAACTTGTTATTTTATCATTCTAACTTCTTAAGCGGTATCATTTTTTGATCGTAAACAATACGATCTAGGAGACGCTGCGTCTAAAGATATTGTAACCATTTTGAATAACATGAAAGTACTCGTAACGTTTTATAATATTGCAAACATTGTGCGCATAAAAGAAATTATCGCTTAAATCTATTTCGAGCTGAATTCAACGGACACGATTAGCTGAGCCGCGACTGTCAAATATCTCATTCTACTCCAACAACAGGTCGGCTCGGCCGGCTGGAAATGCAATTCCATGATGTACGCTTCTAGATTACAAAAGATGAGGACGAGAGAATAGGAGAATGTCGCGAAGATCTACTTTGTTATCCACGGCGAACGTGGAACGGCGCGCGGTTTAGTATGCTCGCCGTAGCTGTCTTCACACCGACTTGCACCAAATTTATGTGGCACCGGGAGCCGAGGGAGGTGTGCATTCGAATCCAGGATGTGAGACACATCCATATTTTTTTTCTTTACGACCGTGCGTTCGACCACTCGTGGAACCGCATGCCGGATGTAGCACGTGAAGCGACACTTTTGCAACGACATGGTTATGACCTCGGGCACGAACGCGGAGGACGTTTGTACTTCGGATTGCGAAACAAGCGTCGCGTATACTCTCGGCGTGGCATAATGCATGAAGCAAGTTCTAGAGATGTTTAAAGTGTAGGGCTGATCCTTCCTGTGACGCGGAATTCCGACGATACTACGCATTCGTGCGTTGTTTTATCGCGTATTTAATAACAAGCTGCGCTTCGTCGGCATGTCGAATGTGTAATGTAAAAAAAAAGACGTTTCTAAATTCCTTTAAACATTTGGTATTTAGACAAAGCGCTTGTTTTACCAGGCACATTTTATGCGATATGCATGGCGCATACGAAAATTGTATCGTGTAAAATTAATGCAATGTATTGAAAAATTCAGGAATATTTTATCTTTACTATCGATGCTCGAAAAATTCGATTTTGACGCAATAATTTCAGCCACATGACATTTTGATCTTCAAGTTGTTTCGCCTTTATTACGCGATAGAGATTTATGCTCCGCAACATAGTAAAGTGTACGCCGATAAGTATTTCTCATAAAAAGTTTCTCGCGCTTTTTAAAAAAATTTAATTTAAACGCAGAAAAATAACCGCAGAGGAAAACGACCACTTCGTGGGTAGCTGCGGCATCGGCATTCGACGAAAACCTTCGTAGTCGTTGACAGAGCCGCAGACGGCCGCTATCAACAAGCCGGTTATACTGTCGCTACGTTGTTCGCAGGCGGTTGCGCCCGTGAAGATATATACGAGTCGCTGTCACAATCTTTCGCCGGATTCGGGAACACTCGCGAGGCTGCCAAGGGTCGAGGAATCCCGACCTCCCTGCGAACGTTTAAATCGATCTTTGCCTCCTCTCTGCCGCGGCGGGGCCCGGAGGCCCCAGTGTGTCGAGGGGACCACTCGAATCTCGTTACCGGGCCCAGCAGGATTCCGATTACCATTTCTCGGACAAATCGTCGCCTCGGAGCCCGTCGCCGCATCGCGGCGTACGCTTCAAGCGATGGTAGATGGTCATTGATGCTGGTAGGCGGATGAGCGAATAACGAGCCGATCGCCTTGTGTGCGCAAACTATTACAGAATATTCTTGCAAGTAGTACAATGATGCTATCGGAGCGTACGCCGCAATGGGGACAGATGGGTAGTGCGATGACGTTATCGAGGTAGACGGGCGAGAATGGGAACATCCGTATGAACGAGAGTAATGAGTATGAATGGTAATAATAATGATGAGCGATACATCAAGGGCGACCAGATAAAGATTGCGGATCAAGATTGTGATTTTTCAAACTCAAACTCGAGCAATTATATAATTAATATTGACAGATAAGAAGACGACAAATATCAGCATTTAAGCGCATACATTGAATAAATTCACTCACCAGTCGTTGTATCCTAGCAAAGTATGCTTTTATACCTGAAATTAATATATATTTTAGTTATAAATTATAATTATTTAGTTATTAAATTATCATACATTTTTATATATGCCTATTGATTATTACATATTATTTATTCCCATTTCGATTAAAATATAATGCATTCAATATAACATGCAAAAGCTATATGCAACAAATTGTATAAATAATTATTAAAAACTTGAATATTAATAATATTAATAAGTTAAATTTTTTAAAACATGTTAATAAATATTTTCAAACATTTTAATAAATATTTTATAAATATAAATTGCAATTATATATATTTTTTAAATAATAAACAAATTATATCATAATCACCAGCTAGGATATTGCAGTTTGCTTCTTAGATTGGTCCATTTCCATTGCAGATTGGTCCTCCATTGCAGATTCCTTCTTAGATTGATCCTTATGAGCTCCATCACAGAATCGATGAATAAAATCTGCACTTACACTTACACCCACTACCGAATAAAAACTAACCCGCATACTTCACTTTACTTATACGAAAATCACACGGAATCACGTCGCAAATTTATCATACTGCGATTTATAAAACAAAACATACGATTCACAATCAAAACCAACGAGACAAACGACGATTATTTTGACAATCACGCCGAGATTACCGGATACGACCACATACACACACACACACACACACAATGCAATGTTAACTGACGTCTGTGAAATTATTAAATCAATACCGATGAACCAAGTTTTCAACATATTGCATTTAATGAAATATATCATGCGTCTGTAATGTATCTGTGACATCGAAATTTATACTCGCTGAAATTCTAACCTCTCACAATCGGCAACTCGATCACCACACGATTACCCAACAACATGCATGCTTAAAGCATCTGAAAGACATCCATTTTTCTAACGTCTTTTAGATGCTTTAAGACATGCGTGATGTATTGGTTATTCGTTCAATTAGTCGTTATTCGCAGAAAATAATATGTTTCGGCACTCGCCCGTCACTTTATTTGACACTCCTGACCAACATTTTCACTTGTATACACTTTTAATTGATAAAATACGTAATTTAATGACAAATGTTCGCACTCCGCGTTCAAAGAACGTTTTAAAACGACATAGAAGAGATTGTAACGAAGACAATGCGTGTATACATGAAATTGAAATAAAATATTATATATCGTTGGCAATACTGATAAAACGTCAGTTCCTACTCTTTATTATGCAAAGTAATGCAGCGAGTGTATGCCACCCTGTAGTGCAAGATAGCGGCCGCAGGATGGCACGCGTGGCGATTTCGATAAATCTTCAACTCTATTTGCGCCTGCCTTCGGTTAATGTTTTACGCTTATTACTTTGAAACGCAAAGTATCAATTTAATGATTAATTGTGTATTTTATCCGTTAAAAGTGTATAATAAGTACCAATTCTTGTTGGGTGTCTCGAATGAAGTGACGGGCGATTACTTACGAATGTTTGTAATTAACGGCGATACGTCGTTCGCTTGAATATCGCGTGATACGAACTGAGTTAGGTTATAATGCTAGTGAGCGAAAATTTTGATGTTATAAATACGCGAAAGTAATTCTTATATTATTCGCTTAAGAGAATCGTAGCGCATATGCTTGTCATTAAACGTAATATGCCGTGAATTCCAACTTACTAAAATTATTGTGAATTGCATAAAACAAACTCATTGCTGTGTTCGTGTCTACATCTACGTGATTGTCAAAATCGTGCCGCTCATGTTTGTTTGGTTATGCGTACATTGTCGGGTAAAATAGTTATGTTCAGAAAACATGATTGTTATCATGTACCGTGCACACTGAATAACAATTGCCTATGATTTATACATACTTTCAAATCTTTCAGTTTCATTTTTCAAAAGCGAATCACTAAACTGTGATCTATTTATCTTTTTCCAACATAATCAATTATTTGCACGGATGCCTCGCGGCATAAAATACGTTTTATTTCGCATTCGCATTTCGCATTTGCATCGTGACGTGGCATGATTTTTGTGTAAGTGAAGTGTGCAGTTTAATTTTTATCAGTGAGTGTAAGTGTAAGTGCTGGTTCCTGATATTCATTGATTCTTTGAAACTGATGATAAACAATCTACGATGGAATCTGCGACGGATACGGCGGACTGCAATATCCTAGCTGGTAAATACAATTAATTATTCATTATGTTAAATATGTACATAATTGTGATAAGACACATAATTACAATTTGCATGTATTAAATATTCTTAAAATATTGAGAATGTTTATTAAAATTTTTAAGTAATAATTTATATGCAATGTATAGCATACAATTATATATTATTTAAGACGGAAATAATTAAATAATATGTAATATTGAATACAAAAATAAAATGTATAAAAATTTATTACATCTAATTAATATCTATATTAATATTTGTAGATGAAGGCGTCTTTGGCTAGGGTACAACGACCGGTGAGTTTATTTCTTATGTTTGCATAATTACATAAAATATTGACATCATCCATTGCCTCTCATTTAAATAAATAATATAATTGATTTAAAATAGCTATATTCTTACATTCGCTACTAATAAAACTGACGTTGATGTTAGACAAAAATTAACCGGCCATTCAAGTTAAAGCCTCTATTAAATGATTACGACATAGAAAACATATATGCGCAATGTTAATGTAGCTATTATTGTTTTTTTATTTACTTAAATATGTACATAAAATTGTGATAAGTATATCCACATATACATGCACAATTACAATTGCAATAAAATTTTTTCTATTTTTTCTTGTTTTTCCTTTTATGTTGTCCGTTATTACTTTATCTTTGACTGTGTAATTAGAATGAAAAATGAATAAAAAATGAAAAAATTTACCATACAATATTATTTGATTCACGGTTATCACAGAAACCTGACTTCTTGTATGATGTAATATGTCAATATTAAAATTCATTACGTTATGTCTTTTTCTTTACTTTTTTATTCTCATTCTCACATCATTAAATAAACGTTAAGTAATGAAAGATAGCACAGAAGGAAAAATGAGAAAAGAGATAGAAAATCAGGAGAAGACATACGACAGTATGACTGTGGTAAATATTGAATTAGTTACAAGTAATTATCCGTTAATGAACTAGTGCTTTTTTCTCCTTCGCAAACATCATCTTCATCTTGACAACAACTTGATGTATCCTTCTTAACCTTTTCCTCCATATGAGTGGCGAGTTATCTCTGCTTAATAAGTTTTATGCGAATCGGCATCTAACATGATTGCGCGGGTCCGCTTGTCGTGAGGCAGTCGTGTAAGAGACGCGCGCGACACCGATGATGAGCGGCCGCCAAATCGGCGCGAGCAGACGCGCGTGTGAGCGTGCGAATAGAGGCAGCGCGCGGTAGGATGTAGGCCGTATATCAATCGGTTTATCTACTTGTCGACGCGTGTGGTCGACGGCGGGTTATGTCGCGGTTGGGCGATGCGAACGACGAGTTCGAGAAAACAGTAGAAAGAGAGGAAGGACAAAGCGGCCCTCCGCGCTTCTCGTGATATGCTATTCTCTCGTCTTATCTCGCCTGCCCTTTCCGTTCTTCCGTATCTTCGTCTTCATGCACAGATAACGTGTTAAGAACAGAAGACATGGAACCGAACAGAACGCCGGGACTCGCATTTCTTGACGTCTCTTATTCTCCGTTTCTTTCTTCTCGAATGCACTTAAGTTTTTTTTTTTTTTTTTTTTTTTTTTTTGTGCTTGTGCGCGTGCGGACTTCTAACAATCCTGTCGTAGCTAGAGACACACGTAAGTATTCGTAATTATGATATTATAAAAAATGCGACATTGAAAAGTTTGTTAGAGCGATGAGTCCAGTTGATTATTAAAATTGAAGAAAGTAATACTCATTTTATTATTATTTTTTATTATAAATTATATTTTTATTAAACAATAAAGATGTCTGATCGCTATCAATTATATTGTAGAAAAATATTTCGACGTCACATTCGTTTCTTCTTTTTAATGTTTAACTCGCCGCAATTCCCGGTTTTCGTCTGTTTTTCTTCCTACGCGTTCCATCTTTCTTCGGCTTCTCCCAGTTCGCCTTCCGTTCCCTTGTTATCGTCCTCTTCTTTGTCGCCACTCTCACGGTCGTAAAACTATTCGCGGGTTCTCCTCGTCGGCGCACTCGCGGCAACACCGATGATTCATCGGCCATCGCGTTTCTCAATTAGGTAACGCGGGGCACGGGCTCTCCCGCGAATGGCCGATGGCTAACGTAATTTCGAATAAATCAAGCCTCTTTTTACCGACTTCCCGACGGGGGAGCCTTACCGGTCTTTTCGCGGCCTTGAGGACGGCGCCGTGCGGCCAAAGTCGACTACTCATAAAACTATCGTCTCCGCGCAAAACTCGACGGGGAACCGCGAATGATTACGCTCTGTTTCATTGTCGCGTAAAGATCTGGTTACGCCGTAACCAGTTACAAACGCGAATGTGTACCATCGTAACGGATGCAATCAGAGTTCGACGTTCCGTTGGATTTTACTATCGCTTCGCATTTGCATCGCGTCGATAAAGAGATTCCGGAGAAGCGGCTCTAAACCCACTGAATGATTATAGAAACGCGGACGTAGCGAAAAATTGTAGGTCCTATTTTATAGTTAAGTAATAAAGTTCGCGCGTGTAGAAGTATGGAAAAACATACAAATTGTCTACTTCAATAAATTTCACGCGGCGATGCATGCGAGATGCGACTTTTCTAATGCGGAAACAGTTGTTTCGAGACCGTAGCAAAACTGAGATAGCTGAGAGACGAGGACATTACATACAGAAGCGCGCAGCAACGTCAGTGATCCATAATTTATCGTTTAAGGTGCTCTCTCGTATGGCTCTTTGCAACTAATTTATGTGTTTTCTAAGAAACAGCCTAGCGGTTCCTACAGATTTCAATTTTCATAGAATCTCTACTGTCACGGTAATCTTGTTGATTGCCTTACAACTTTCTAGAAATTTTACTTTCTTATTATAAACGCGAAACTTTTAATAAATTATATTTTAAATAATATTTTCTTGTATTAAAACGATTTAATAATCTGCTTTGAGGAAAGTTTAATCCATCTCGCACCAAATGCTTGTAAAATTGTAAGAAAATGGCGTGAGACTTGATTAACATTATTTAATCAATTTAATATGGCGAATTATATCGTTCATTACAAAAGTTTGTAAAATAAACACTTTCTTCAAGGTAAACTTAAAATAAATATATGAATTTGCTTTAATCCTTAATGTGGTAAATTATGTTATATCCATTATATACACATTGAATACGTGCAATTGATGTCGAAAATAATGCGAGAGATAATGCGAGTGTAACTGATTTTTAATGTGATTTTCCATTAGCTGTTGAGGTAGCGTGTCGAATATACATACAGCACAGAAAATATTACATATGCGTATCCACAGAACTGTGACTGTGACTTACATTTAAATAAATTATTGCGGGCGCATTTGCATGGTAAGGCGAACCGCCTCGTGGTTCGCTTCCCGACGGAACACCTGGTGCATATTGTATGTATATTCGACGATTACTCGGAACAACGTCAAAACAATGCGTGACTGTCGACGCCTCACGGATCATCATCGAGCCCTTCGCCAATGCACTTTTCCGTACAAGATTAACGTAACTGTGTTGTTTTCTTACAATTTTATAAATATTTATTAAGACAAGTTGAATTTTCTTCAAAGTAGAAAAATCATTGCTAAATATCATTGTCTACATTTCGCGTTACTCTTGCTTCAATGACATTAAATTTAGTAAAATATATTTTTAGCAGAATATTAATAACGTTATGATAATTTATATTACAGTGTCAAATTGAATAATAATTTAAGTCTGTCGAGCACATTAATATTCAATTTTCTTTGTTATTGTCATTCAAAGAATTCTGTTATTATATTAAATACATCAAATATATAATAATAAGCCCGTTACGTCACAAGTACAGATTATTTAGATTTTAGACATAAAGCGTTTCGAAAAGTATATCATATCACAGGTATCGATTATCTCCATCGATTTCTCTCTCGCAGATCGGCATCCTCGTGATACTACTGCTTATTAAAAGTTCGTTTTCCTAGAGAACGCACGAGGGGAGGATGCCATAGATACCCCTTAATTAAAGAGACCTTCTTTGACAGAAGTTTCCTTGAAAGAGCGCGGTTTAGCTTAAGCGGTATTTAATAACGTAACAATTATATGGTAGGCACTAGGCTTTCGAAACCGCATCGGGGACCAATAGACTTCACATCGGTCTAACCTTTTCCCCTCTGGCCCTTAAATCCAGCCTCCCGCTTCCTCATCTCGCGCGCGTCTCCGTTCATCTGCCGACGCCAATGCCTTCTTCATCGTCTCGTTTTCTTTCACGAAACTTATGGCCGGGAAAAATCTCACTCATCTGAGAAACTAGGCCGCGAGGCTCAATTTTGGGAATCACAGGCTCATAGTGAACGTGTATATAATTGGTCGTCAATCGCTCCTCTCTTAATTCACTGACTATAAACGCGTTAGCTCTGAATAGCCGTATAAAAGGAAGAATGATGGTCGACTCGCTCGAATTTAATCACCCAAAATATCTCTGATATCAATTACAAGATCACATGCTTCATGACAGTCAGAGAGACAAGTGGGGATACAGAAGATACATTGCATAATTATAATAATTTATATAGGTTTTTTACAATAATCTTTTTATTGTACGTTGAAAATTAAGAATGACAAAGGCGATTGCACGGTAGTGAAGAAAATAGATTAGATATCTTCATTTTTTTTACAGATATTGTATAATTTTTTATGATGCCTATTTGATTTTCTCATAATAGAGTACATCCTTGTATTTTAAATATCGATTTGATTACTCAAACTCTTTTTGCTCTCAAAGCACCGTCTTTTTAGTTGCAATTTATGCTTGCTACGTCGTTAAAATCCCTTAAAATGTTCGTAAAACTCATCGTATTCTTGAACTTTGTGTTACCCGTCGCACTTCGACTTCTCTTGTCACGCCCATCGACTTCGTCATCGAATAAATTTATGTAAAACACATCGGAGATACTGCGGATACTCAGTTGTAAAATTCGCCGGGCTTCTATTAACGCGTGTATAATTGGCCATCGATTGAACCCGCCCAGTTTACCGGTCGTAAACACGCGGGGTCTCGATTTCGAATGTGAGTTATATATATGTACACGTATAGACGCGGAGCTCTATTTCGGCCACCACAATTTTTCTCTAAATTTCATCCAACTCCCAGCGGACCGTTTACAACGCAACACAAGGTGAGCCTTAACAACCGGGCCCAGAATCATCGGTGTAGCCAATTAAAACCCAGAACGACCAATTACCTCCAACTTACGAAAGGCTACGATTACCCTCAGAATCCTTTATACGCGATATGATATTCTTCTTCTCCAATTCCGCTTACTTTATTTCCGCTTCATGTCATTTACAGAAATGCATTTAGTGAAAGAGTCCTCCCATTGCTTTACGACTCAAAATTAATCATTTCAATAACAGAATTGATTAAATTTAGTAAAAGTTTAAAGAGAGCCTTTACTCATATTTGTTAATTTTTGTCATTTTTATTTATGTTGATTAGTTCTTTAAAATTAATCGATCTCAATGTGCAAAATTATGTAAACTACGCATTCTTGAAAACAATTTCGCTCATGATACTTTATGCAAATATTAATATTTATCCCCGGATTATTATTATTATTATTATTGAAATTATTATTTTTGTCGAGGAAGCATTGATAATAACGATTTGGGTAATAATAAATAACTAATAAAAGTAATTTCTCCCTTTCACGCACTTCGAAGGTCACGCACCGTCGGCGATTACGATTTGATGCGCGCTTTTTATATACTTTCCGACGAATTCTTCTCACATCTTAAACGACGTCGTGTCGGCATTGAGCCTTCGAGCGAAAAGAGTTCTGTGCAGTGAAAATGGGGCTGCTGCAGACCGGTGGAATGGTTGGGCGTACCTGGTTTTTAGAGACGTTGCTCCCGTCGGGTCGTAAACACAGGGCGCCAGGTACGAACTCAGCCTCAGGTCGTTTTTTGAGAACGATACATTTTCGACCACGGAAGCTACCCGAAGATTTTCGGCTTGAGGACTGCCTTCTCTTACCCCCGCGCGTCCTTACTAAATCGATCCGACTCTACGAATTTAGTAGACGAATGGACTCGTTCTGGGAAGCTAAGGGCTGCCGTAAATCACACCGCGAAACCAATGGTGCGCTTCTTTAATTTAATATGTCTCTTGCAGCTTAATTTTGTTTATGTCGTATCTTTCTTTCTCTATCAACAAATTTTAGCAAAAAATTGTATCACTTTAGGCAAATAAAAGATTGAAGTAGTGATGGTAGATTATAGTTATGAACAGATCTCAGATATTAAAATAAATTTAGCTTAAAGCACAATTTTATATAACAACAATAAATTAGTTTATATATTTCTAAAAATTAAACTATAATTCGCTATTAATTTTTCGATAACAAAATATATAAATGCTTATGCCACTGAATTAACTCTGAAAAGAAAGCAACAAATTTTGAATTTGTAACATTTATATATAAATGTCAATTTTGCTCAAAGCAATGTATACAGATGGATCGTTTAACGCTATCTAAAGTTCAATCATCACAGATCTGAGATCTGTTGTGACTGACTCTACATTCTTTCTTATATATTAATCCGAAAAGACGTTGCACGAATTTCTCAACGATGATGAAAAATAGACAGTATGGATGACGCGTCTATAAATCGCACGTAATCCCCGCTCGATTCGAAGGTCTCGACTCGCGCGATATATCGCGTCGAATTCCAATTCGCTGTCTGTCGAAATTGCCTTCAATTTAGCAATTAACGAGGGGCGGTGAGGGCTAATAGGAGGGTAGCTAGACACATCGGGTCGCTTGAGTGACAGCTCTGACCTCTCCCACCAGTCTATGCACGTCTCGCACTCACCCCGCGTCGACGATCGAGTTCACCCACACGATTCCGCTCTTCGACTTGGAGTATTTTTAGAACGATTGGCATTACAGACGGGTTGCGGTAATGTTGTTTTCCCATACTCATTCCAAACTGCAAAGCGCTTACCTTGAGATCGCACTGCCTGCATGAGAGTCAAATAAACAAGTTTCTTAGATAAACTGCCCGAACCTAATACTTTTCAATGTATAACTCTTGGAAATATGTGTCGTGTGATCGCATACTCGAAAAGAAGAACAGCAAAGTTACTATTAAGATCGTTAAAGTAAATTTTTTTAAATAATCACAACTAAAGAGCAACAATGAATCGTTGTGTGAGATACTTGGCCAAAAATTTTCTTCTTTTAAAAATATCTCATAATCTCCAAAAAACTTGGACAGAAGTCATTCATATAATCCTTGACCGATACAAAAGCGATTGTAAGAAATTCCGAGAGAAATTCTGAAAGAAAATGAAAATGCGAAGCGCCTTTCCATCTCGCACAGTGATGGGTGACGGTCCGGATTGACTCTCCCGCGGGAGCAAGTGTCTTGGATGATCGCTCTCGTTGGCAACAGAAAAAAGGAGATAAAAGCAAGGCCTTTTTCTGAATGCTCTTACGCCGGCACGAGGTCAGAGCTTTATTTCGACGACAGGTAGACAGGTGGGTAGCGAGTAAGCACTCGTTGTAACAATAGTTCTTCGTCCCTCAACAGACTGGAATTCATTCTTAAATTCGGATACTCGAAAGGGATACATAACCGTCGAAATGTATTTAGGAAGTCTATAGAGGTACTTATTTATCACATACCTATTATTATCTTATGTGATAATCAGTGATCGACTATACACGTGCAGCTACATCGCGAGAAGTGATTCACTTTTCATTTTTATATTTTTATATTAATAATATATCGCAAATGACATTAGAAAAGTTTCAATTGGGGCAATGAGCTTGAGTTATAAAAATTAATTCAAATTGTCGAAATTAAGATATTAAAAAGTATAGTAAATTTCGCATATCGTAGAAATCATTGTTAACAATAAATCAAAGCAACGCAATTCGTATAAAGATATAGAAATTATAACTTACGACATTATCAAGTTAAATTTTAACAATGCAACCATAAACCGCATGTTATATAAAAAAATTATTTTTATTAAAAATCGTTTTAATATATAAAGCCAATAGAGCAAGAGCTGGATCAATTTGCTCAAAAATTCCTTTTTTTATTATAAATTTATACAGACGTTTCGACCAAGGTACGTGGATACATATCTTCTAATACTCAAAAAATTTCCCACCCTGTAGTTTTCGTCTATAACCTATCTCCTCTTTCCTTTCCATCCTACATCTTTACCAGTCGAGTCCCACTCACAACCGTGGACATATGTCACAGTTTTAATTTCTTTTACATAGTCGTTGACGAACCGTTCAAGGTATAGATATTCAAAATTAATTTATTTTTTGTTTTCATGTCTTTTACTTGTTTTAACTAATTTTTATAATTTCTTTCAATTTGGTTTGTTTTTCTAATTTTGCAAGTTAGACGGTCCGTGGCTTCACACGTATATAATTTTACTAACCACAAATATTGTACTACACGTTTTATCAGAGGTATTTATACACAGAATTTTTTCAATAATTCGTTTGAGCCGTGAGAATATCCCTAATTTGGTTGTTCTTTTTTCACTTTAACAGGATGCGTTTTCTTAGTCAAAAAATATTACCAACGCTTCTCTAATTATGTACTAAATTTTATAATTTTTGTATTACACTGAAGATGGCCACGTACCTTGGCCGAAACGTCTGTATAAATTTATAATAAAAAAAGGAATTTTTGAGCAAATCGATCCAGCTCTTGCTTTATTGGCTTTATATATTAAAACGATTTTTAATTTAATTAAGGAAGAGCAATAACCTAATATATTATTTGTATTTTTTATTTTTATTATTTATTTAGACTCTTGTATAATGCTAAAAAAAAATCAATCAATCATTTCTAAATGTATAGCAGAGACATTTGACAAATATCTTTATCTGACATTATTCAAATATCTTCGATTACATTTTTTTTCCTATTTAGACATATTTTATCTAGGATTTCTCAGATGATAGTATCAACTCGTAAGTGGATAAAGGAACGTAAAATCAGAAAAAAAGACGCACACGCGTGACTTTTGTCACGCAACAATTTCGTCACTTACACCATGGGCTATTGCAGGCTATGGTGTAACATATACAATTCGGCCACAGACAGATCATATACTAATCATATACAACATCACAATCATCATATACATATACAAATATAAATACAATAATATAAATAATCTCAATACAAATATCTAGTTATCCAGACAAATATATCTTATGAAATTTATCATACTCAATTTATCATACTCAATTTACTTTTGGATTTTCCAGATCTTTCTAGACCTTTCTTAGATCTTCTTGCTACCTTTCCTATAATTGAAAATATATAAGATATTGTCACAAATGCGTAAATTGAGAGAAGTGTCAATTTATCTTAGACGTAGATTTGGACCGCAGCGTACAATAAGAGGCCAATTTCGTAACCTGTTTCTTTGTTAACGCGAATTCATGGAACACTCCCGAATGCACCTTGCAAAATCGAGATAGCGTCTGACAAAACTTCTTTTCTATTGCCTTTTATAATCCGGGTATTCTTCCTGCGGCTATTCACGTGTACAGAATAAATCTCGCATAGAAAAATCATCAACGGTGGTCCAAAGCGGAGACACCTCTCTATGGCTACTGGGCCTTCAATCCACAGGGGGTCCGGGTATCTGTCGGGCGCCGCTTTTTTGACCGCAAGTTTTGAGAAGAACGTGAGAGAATTTTACCACAAAAGGCCGTTAATAACGACCGGTAACCCTATTTTAGTTAGAAATACCACGATTCTGCTACTACCATAACAAAGCAAAAGTTCTATGCGAGACGGCGTCAACGTTTGTTGTTATTCGGGGGATATTAATGTAAATATAATAATCTGCAGATGTATCTGGCAGAAAGGTACAATAAATTGACACTTTTCACCTTGCAGTAGATTATAGTTATAGAAATATAACGCGTATAATTGCATAATCAAAATAAATGCCGTGCAGATCGAAGAATTCTCTCACAATATTTCATTTTGATATTTCTGCAATATTATTAGGTTTTATAATTATATCTCGTTACTGAAATTTTATAATAGTATCTTATATATATCAAAGCATAAAAATGTTGGTTCTGTGATAATTTATTTGTTAAAGTACATTGTTTATAAAGAAACCATCCAACTTTTGTGCACGCTTCAAAGTTAATTAAGATCGTATCATGGGCGCCTAACGTACGTCAATGCAGACTTCCGTCGATATGGAGAATATTGGGAGCCCCGTGGCGTTTTTATCCTGCATTATGAATCCCGTGTGGCGTCCCGACGTCGGCCGCCACTCTCGATTTTCGACTTCACAGCGCCACATCCCCGCGCGTTTGACGGCGGAAAAGGTTACGGGCGCGACAAAGCCGCGAGTGTCTCGATTCGACGGCGATTCAAAGGGACTCGATGAAATAAACTCAGAGCCCTCTCAGGTCGTTGGCAGAAAAAGGAAGATAAGTCCGCCTCCTCGGGGACCCTCGTGAACCCTCGTGGACATGCCGGCATAATAGGCGGCGTCTTTACGATTAGCATTGTGAGTTCCTCGATGAATGTGATTGTTGTCTAAGCGGGTCCCTCTCCGTCCCGTACATCGTTGGCCGATGGGGCCCCGTGAGGCAGCCCATGAGGCAGGCCCGCTATAGGATCCCGTATGGCCTCGTGCTGAGCCTACAATGCGCGCAGCTATGCGAAGCACGCGTCCCTTGTGTTGCGTGAGCGTGCGCGTCTTGCGTGCCTATATTTATAATGCATTATTTACAACTGCGAAACCCCCAAAGATTCGTCTTTCTCTCTCTCTTTCTCTCTCTCTCTCCCCTCCTTGTCGACCCGGGCCCCCTTCGTCGCTCCTCTATATCTTCCTTGATCCCCCCACGGTCTTTCTCTTTTCCCGTCTCTTTCTCCCCCGGCGTCACGGTTTCTTTTATATGAGCGTCGCAGTTGACCGACACAGCATTGTGCCTCTTCGTCTCACTTCTTGTTCCTTTTGTCCCTTTTATCGAGGCCTTTCTTCGCACCTCCGTGTTCTCGCATTAACCTCGCGCGCTTCTCTTTTGTTCCTGTAATCGATACACAGGTAAACGAGCAAGATGATTGAGTCTGAAAATGATTCGTTTAATGCCATGTACCTACTTTTGTGACAGTTGTGTCAATTCATACATGAATTTAAATATTATTCTGTTCATTTATATTATTATTTAATGCATTATATTATTTGGAGACAGATTATTTAAGAGGATAATATTTTTTCCTTCGAATTTCTGAGAAACATTGATGCAAACATGTTTAAAGGAACATTATAAAATATTAACTTTTGTATTATAAAAAGGTAAATATAGAAAATATTAATATTTTTATATTGAAACGACTTGCAATAGCACAGTTCAACAAAACAAAAAAACACAAAACTGCGAGATATCTCCTTTTATAGTTTTTTAAATACTGAATACAATACCGGTTTTAAAAATTCTCCATCACGTCACAATTTTGAGAAATTCAAGATTAAAGTTGTAAAAAAAAAGGATTTCTTTTTTTTAATAAAGTATTTATTATTATTGGAACTTTTAACTCTCAAGAGAAATTTGTCTAATACGTCGCATACCATAGTTATAACATGTTAAAACACGTTAAAGTAACCCTTTTTTACAACCTTAATCTTGAATTTCTCAAAATTGGCACGTGAGCATTTTAAAAATCGGCATTGTAATTAGCAAAAAACCTATAAAAAAAGGTACTTTGTATTTTTTGTAGAACTGTGTGATTATACATTGTGTAATGGGAAACGTCATAAACATTTATAGCTAACTCTTAAAGCATTTGTCTTATTTTTTGGTCCTTCAACCCTTCGCTTTCAAATAGCAGTCCCATCGACCCGTACTGTTTTGTGTTCTCGCTGTTGCTCTTCTGTTCTTTTCTTCATCCACCGTCCACACGTGCCCGATTTAGCATGGTGCTTTGCCATCTTCTATCTCAGCGCTTGGATTCACCTTTGCATGACCGATACAGATTACGTCCCCGATTCGATTAAGACAATTTGTGTTGAGACACGCTATATTAAGAAACACGACGCCGTGAAGTGATCGATCAATCTTCTGAAAATCTTATCTCGCGCCCGATCCGACCACTGGCACCTAGATCGCCTTTTCTGCTATGTGAAACGCGTTTGGAAAATATTGTATTACCTGCAGTCAAGCCGCAGTAGATTAAGACAGATAGCTGTAATAGGCTTTTAAAGCGTTTATATGTATTCGGACTTCTGCAGTCGCTTCTTCAATAATCGCGGAAATCTGTCACGGCTTCCCATAACGAAAGCCGAGCCGGGCTGTCATGAATGAAACAGCGCATTCATGAATTTTTATGCCCAGACAAGCTGAGAATATTTAAAGAAGAATGAAATTTCTATTTTGAACTAGCCAAAATTTGCATGCAATTTAGCGCAAAATAGCGCACTGTAGACTTTACAATAAAAACGGAAAGATATATTCGAGAAAAGTTAAATTGTAATATTTATTTGGTTTATTGATTGAAGTGTTAACGAATTCGAGTTTCGTTCATTTCGCAATTTCACTTATTATTTTGTGTTAATAATACGCTCACATTTTAAATATCGTTAGTCCTTTCTTTTACGCTAACAAAAAGAGCTTTTAGAATTCTACAGAAATAAATTGGGTTCTTTTGTGCATCACACGTTTTTTGAACAAATTCAATAACGATTCCGAGAAGCAACTTCTCGTGACTTTCACGTGACAATAATGGGAAAGGAAATAAATAACATTCTAATGCCCATTTCCACCAATGTAGATTAACTTTAGTCTTGATTCAACTTACTCTTCATCTTTTTCTAATTCTTAGAACTAGAATTTACAACTTCTTGTGACTTGCAACTTCTCGTCACAGCTTGAAGTTGCTTCTTTAACTTTGATCTCGGTTCAACTTACTCTTCATCTTTTTCTAGTTCTAAGAATTATCGAGATTAAAGTTAATCCACGTTGGTGGAATCGGGCATAAATGTTTTACGGTTAATTGTCGCCACGCGAAGTTTAACGCGACCGACAGACAGACACGAGAAAGCTCCAGAACGTGGAAAAGAGAGATGCAGCTGGATAAGGGGAAGCGGGAGAAAAGGAGCGAAAATGAGCGAATTCGGAGTGGGTGGCCGTCGTCTCAGATCCTAATCTTCTGGTTTACGAGATCTTGGCCTTCCTTCCTTGCCGAGCGACCTCGCCGCGCATGTATTCCTCGCGACGTTGCACTCCACTGATTTTCGGTCTATGCATTTTCCTCTACACGCGTCTTTATTCCGCCACTGGCGGAAGAAGTAGCTTTCCGCGCGCCCCGCTTTTCCATCAGTTATATTTTCCCTTCCAGCGATCCGACACAAACACGCGGCTTTTTCTCACGAGCAAACGTACACTGGCAGCCGCGCTGCAACTTTGTACGACGTTATTTTTAACTTTTAAGAACGATCGGATAAAGACGACTTACATTATCTCTTATTATACATCTTCGTGTACGCATTAATCCCCGTCACTTTCTGCGCACTTTTGTCTGTCCCTTTTCACGTTACTCTCGTGAAGTAACGAGCCGAGAAAAGGCGGCCTGTTACTGTGCGCCGTCGAAAGAAGGTAAAAAGCGTAGGGAGGTAGGATCCAGTACATCCTCGGAGGATATTTGTGCCGAAAGCAGTATGAGCAGCAGATTGACGGGGGACCACCCGGGTCCAGAATGGCGCTCTTGCGTGGATCTCGAACGGCGACAATCCTCCTCCTCGTCCCGTTCTTTCTTCGCCCTCACGCCTCTACAGGGTGTCCCAAGGGAGAAGCACAAATATTTCACCGGTGAATTCTCAGCTAATTTCAAGCGAAAAATGTCATGTCGGATTAGATTTTCAATGGGCATTGTTGTAACATGTCAACTTCAATATGCGACAACAATAAATTTTACGTTGTAAGCCTCGAGTGCAAGATTGGGATCTAATAATACGCATTTCTTTCGATAATTGTTAAACGATTGTTTGTTTGTTAATTATTTGTCTACCAAATTTTAAAACATTTCATATTTTGATTATCCGTGTAAATAACATTTCTTGATGCGGAATTAATCTTTTCTCACAATCAGTATCTTTGATTTGGCGCTACTTTTTCTAACATTAATTTTTAAATTCAAAATTCCCTAAAACTTAATTAAATATGATCGAAGAGAATATAAATTTATTATTATCACCTATTTGTTACTTGCTTGTTGTTTATTTTTATTTCTAGAATTTTCATAAATCTTTTTCGAGATTTTAACTCGTTATCAATTAAAAACTTGTTGATATCCCGATGTCTCTATCAAAAGAACAAGTTTATCTCAAAATCCTTGTGTAACAGAAAATACGAGGTACCGAAGACACCCTGTATATACGCATTTTTGCTCCCCAGCATCGTCATTGTCGATGCAGAAACGTGTGCTCTTTGTTAACACGCCGATGCGACGGAGTCAACGGCTGTCCCTCTACTCATGCCATCAGTAGATCTGGTTTTCGCATAAACGCCTCTTTTGTACAGGTCGCGATCTGGTCGTGGCATAAACCGGCGTCACGCTACCTCATCGTTATTCGCGGCCGTGCCGATTGCTGAAATGCCAACGAAATCGCGTTACGAATATTAATCCTCGTGTGTCTCCTCGCGTGCGCGCGCTAGGATTACCGTCGGGTATCACCGTTTCGTGTCTTTCCAAAAATATATATATACATGTATTGTATTATCGCCGGCATCATCTCGTCGCATTAAGTGAGCTGTCTGATTGCGTATCATGCCGCGGAACGTGTCCTGAGCCGCGACGAGGGAAGGAGACGGGACAAGCGGAAGGGGGGCGAGGTGGCAGCGAGGCGGCCGGAACCAGTTCGTCAAATTTTCAGCCCAATCAACTGAATAACGATAAAACGTCAAGGACGTCACCGGTGGTCCACCGTTCTCGGTTCCCTCCGTCTCTCACCCTTTTCTACCTCCTCCTCCTCTTCCTCCCTCCTTCGGTCCATTGATCCACCTCGTTTCAGAGCGCGATCCTCTTCCTCTTCTTCTTCCCCGTGCGATCGCGGGATCATCGAGAAGGGAAATAAAAAAAAAAAAAAAAAGAAAGCGGCAGCGCGTCGCGATCCTTTGGATATTCCTTACGCCTCGTTGCAGCGAGATATCCGTAGCCTCCGGAACGACCAAAAATTGTCCCGGGTATCCAGAAAACATACTCTCGTATCCGCTCTCGTCGCCGTCGTCGCCGTCGTCATTCTCGTCGTCCTCGTCGTCTTCGTCGTCGTCGTCGTCGTCGCACGTGTGGTCTCGCCGGCGTAGATCTAGTCTCTTGTCACGGATACACACTCCCCCCGCCCCCGCCCCAGTCCTCCCTTCTCCCGCGTCCCTCTTTCTTACCGCGCCTTCCTGCGGTCTCCTCTCTTTTCTCTCCTTCTCGTCCGCGCCCATGTTATCTCGTATTCTTCCGATGTTTCTACCCCGTGTTTCGTCCTGACGCTCGGGTTAGCTTCGAGAAATCGCGTGGGCAGGTAATCGAGTAGGGCCCTCGCGAGAATTTAAGATCATCGTATCCACGTTCCGTGTGCGTTTAGGGTCTCTCTCGCCCGCGAGATTAAGCCTCGATCTCTCGCCGCCCTCGAGAGGGTAGGACGCATCTTTCTCCGCCGCTACGGCGGCCGACGCGCGGCGATACGTTACTTCCCTGGATTCGCCGCCGCTCGCGGAACGGCGAACAATGAAGGCACAGGCGCGCGAAATGGTAATAGCGGCGACGACAATGTCGTTCGCCCTCGCCAACGTCACCGCTTATTTCGGTAAAATACAGTGACGTCGCGCCGTTCGTTGCCGCGGCACGCTGCCGAGTCTTCAGCCTGCTGCATTTGCATTTACTTAACTCTGTTGTTTGCACTATGAACGCTGGACTGGGATCAAATATCGTCTTTTCTGCGGAGGGCAATAGCTTCATTTATACCTCATTATTTAAGCCCGCTTTAGACGATCTATAAATCGCGAAAGAATTTTATTCACAAGCTTTTACGTATCGCGTAGAAAATATTGGAAAAATTTAAGTACACACATATGTATATCTCGATGCTTCCAATATTTTCTTGTGTAAAATTATAATATAAATAGATTTTTATTTCGAATTCTGTCACGAATTGTATTTCGCGACCTTTTTGATATGCACATATTATTTTTATTTAATTGAAATCAATGGAATTAACGCGGAAAAGATTCGCGAAATTTCGTTACATCCCAAAATTACTTGCGCTTTACTTCCGCACAACTTTTATCCTCCCGTCATATTTCGTGATTCTAAAAGGAAAGAGTGCAGATGGGGAAGAAAGGGAATCCCGTCTCGGAGCCGGGGCCCCTCTTCGTTTCGGGAGGATTACAGGTTTGCGGAGAGATCAACATCTGATTTTTTGGTTCTGATCGGATGGACGGACGGACGAGACCGGAGCGGACGGTTCCCACACGCCGCTTAATTGATCGATTCGAAAATCTTGGTGATCACCTCGAGGATCTGCTGGAGCATTTACCGTAGATCGTGTCCAGATCTCTTCCCGTCAGTCTTTACCTCAAATTCTCAGGAGTATAATAAATTCCTTCTTCGTCTAACTGTTCCTTCCTCCCTCGTTCTCATTCGGTCTTTCACGCACGGTCTTTTTTCGCTTTCTCTCTCTCTCTCTCTCTCTCTCTCTTCCTTACTCATCGTCACTTTTCTCCTTCCTCCCGCAGCTTCGACTTCGATCCACAATCTATAATCGTGGGCGGAAGGTAGAGGAGAAGACGGCCAAAGAATGAAGCAAGAACGGGACGGCGGAATAGTCGCCTGAATATTTCTTAAGATTATGACGTCAGGCTGCCAGTTAGTTCAGACTTACTGGTGTAATCCCTCATAATGCTTCCCAGTCCATCGTGGTTTTCTTTGTTCGTTCGGATTTTTTTTTTCGACGACGTTAAATATTATATATATATACACATGCATATAATACAGCTATGCTCGCATTCGCATCGCAATCGCGTGATTTCATCCCGAATCGAGCCCGAAAACATGTTAATAGTCCGTCTCGGATTAAACGAGTCAATCTATGCCGGCGGTTTTCAAAACCCACCGTGAGTTAACGAATTAAATAAACATTTATGCTATATAAAGTTTATAAATCACAAATAATATTCGAATAATCTTTGCGATGAAAATGATCTAAAGGGAGCGGAATGCATGGTTTTCACAGTTGCGATGTTTATTCAAAGATACTAAAAAGCGCATAAAACTTTAATATTGTAAATTATCCGCACGTAATAGATTGACACAAGAAAGATCGTACTCACGCAATCTCTTACAAAGTAGATTCTATTTTTATCCAGACGATACTTTGCGGAGTCTTCACGAACCTCTCGCGCGTAATCGGCGAGAACAGCGGAGCTCGTTTCGCGCGAGTGAAGCGACGCGGACCATCCTCGCGGCATGAAGAGAAATGTCTTGATCGTGGAAGGCTCGTTAATAACGTTTCTTCAATGCGCTATAAACGCTGCGCGCCGCGGCACGATTGACCGGTCCGTCGCGAACAAGCAGATAATCGAATTCAGGAAGATGGAGGAGAGAGGCGGGGGGAACCCGCGCGCTCGCCATCCGTAGCGTTTCACGCTGCGTACAAAGGAAGAGCTTCACGATCCATTGACGGAGTCGTAAACGGAAAGTTTAGCGTCCGCGGAAGACTTTACCCGGCCGGTTAAACCGGGGACTCGATAAATTACGAATCTTTTGTCACCGCTAACGACCGCGCGACAGTTAACTGCGCGCCGGAAAAATATTAGCGATAAATTTTGCCTGTTGATTTAATGTCGCCGTTTCTAGCTCGTCATCTGTGCGCGCCGCGTCGGTTACGCGAGCGTCGCGCATCTCGTAATGCGAACGCGTCCCAGTTCATCATTCGCGCGTATCGTCTCGATTTATGGCATGAATAAGTGACTGTCCATCGGACTCCCACGGACTTATCCTGTTACTTATTAATGCGCTATAACTGTAGCTAACATTAATAACTCCCGGTATAATAGCTCAATAATTATAGAAAGATTCGTCACCGTTGTAATGCGTGCATTATCTTCGAGATAATAGTAGCGTAAAATGCTTATGTTTCAAAACTTTCATCATTATATTTTTGAAACTACGAGAAACATTAATCTGTAATGTCTTCAACGCTGCTCTGATGTTTTACGTATCTTCGAAACAACGAGACCACTCAAAGCTTTGTTGATTGAGACCATAAATTGTCTCTGAAAAGAATTAGTAGTCGAATACAATTTTGCTAATCATGTTTTTTTTTTTTTTTTATTGTCACGTATTTGAAACGATTACGATCTTTGTCGCTATTTCGGTTCACCTGGACAGCGTTCTGCGAGGAAAAAAAAAAAAAAACATACGATTATTCGACACGAAAGCAAAACATGCCGAAATATCCCTGTTGATATGCCAAGAATTCGGTGCCGGTATATGTAACGTACAGTCCGGTTCAAAGACGCGTCCAGGTACGCAAGTTCGCAAAGTCGGCGCGCTTCGAGCGGGAAGAGTGGAGGAAGCGAAAGAAGTGCGAGCGGCCGGGGGGGAAAGCGTGGGGAAAAGAAAAGAAGAGGACAAGGAAGAGGAGAAGGAAGAAGGTGAAGAAGACGAGGGCTTCGCGGAGAAGGATTTTCGCGTGGGTGTCGCTCGGTGGGCGTCGCGTCTGCCTCGTCGAGAGTGCGGCTGACCTCTGACCTCCTCCTCAAGCGCTTCCACTCCCTCCCTCCCTCCCTCCTCGTCGCTCTCCCCGTTCCGCGCGCGGCCGACTCTCCTTACGCCCGAGCTTCTCTCGCATGCAGATGCTAACTCGCGTGTACGTACGTACGCATGCGCGCGAGACAGAAAGCGCAGCAGAAGGCAAGGCGGAAAGATAGAGGAAGGAAAAGGAGAGCCGGCACGGCCAAGGGAGAATCACGCGTGCAATTATCCTACGCGTGCGTGGGCGACCCCTTCCCACCTCACCCCTCCCCCCCGCCTCTTCCCTCTACTCCTCCCTCGCCACCCCCGCCGCCCCCGTCGGCGTCCACCTTCTAGTTTCTCGTGTCTCGCACGATTTTCATCTATCTTCCTCTCTCGGAGACGACGTTCGCGAGCCGAACGAGCTGTCGTCGTTGCGTAATCAGAATTTTCTTCGCTCAAATGACCCCTGATCTCCCTCCCCTCTGGCTTCGAGAGATCCCACAGATGACGAGCGCGGCGCGAAATGCCTCTCCGCCGCCTCCTCACGAAATGGTAGCGTGCAAAAAATGGCAACCCCGATATTTGGCCGCGTCGTATAATTTAATCTCAGAGATTTTTATAACAGTTAATGCTCAGTCTCGCGTACGCGTGAAACGTGCGTGAATCGGACTTTCGCGTCGAAGTAACGGGAACGGGAAGAGCATAGGAAACCGAATTAATTATACAATATGCAGCATGCGGCGGATTAAAATGTTCACTGGCGTTTAATCGCCCGATCCGAAATTGATTTTGAAGCCTGCTATCCGCACGCGGCTACCAAAACTTTTGAATCAAGAAAGTCTCTTAAAGAGATGTTAAATATTAATAAGCATGTGCGCACCGTATTTTAAATTATAGTGTGAATTCCTCTTATTTTTCTTTTTTATCAGAATATCGGAAGTCTCGGGCGCTAACTATTCGCCTTAGGCCTGTCGGCGAGACAGGCTGATGTATCCGAATCTCATTTAAATTTCATTACGATTACCCCGATTAATTATCACTTAATTTTATCCGATACACGCGGACAGTGATGTACGCGTGACCATAAAAAGCCGCCGCGCTCGTGTTCTATTACTGATGGTCGACGACACCTATGGAACGCGCATCGCCCAAGGCGGTTCCGCGACGTGCGCGATGTCAGCCGGAGCCGTAGAATCCTCCCCGTAATTAACGTATCGACCATATGTGAGGTACACGCGAGTAATCGTAATGATGGCTCGCTTTTGCAGCGCCGGCTTCACGCCGCTTACGTTCTCGTCTCGCGCGATGACCCACTTTTTGGCAGCTCGGATCAAACGTGCAATTTCTTCGATGTAAAAACAATCGTGCCACGGCGCGGGCATGATTAATGGCGGAGCTATCCGTGCACTGAGCAGACCGCACGGTAATTGATTCCACGAACGGTTCATGCAGTTGTATTTTTACATTATATCATGGGAAATGCTATTTTTGAACACGGATAGTTGGCGGCACGAGAGAAAGACGATCTTTTATAAACTACGAAAAAAAATAAGATTGTACTGTTATGAAACTTCTCGCGTTGTATAATCTCAAACGTTGTATTTATTGTAATGACACAGTATTGCTTCTGAAAAAATTGACATTCTTCTAACGGCGCTTTAGTACTGCGGACACTTAATTTAAATAATAACGTTTTTTTCGATCCGCCGAAATTGAGCACCCGAAACATCAATTGTGATCGATGAAAATAGCAGTTGATCAAATTTTTGTGGAGAAAATCTCGACTCCATTGTATAACAGTTGAGTGCGATACAAATTATGATTTCACACGCGATGCGTTTGAGGCGTGCCAAATGTAACGTGCGCACGGTACAGTTCGCGACACACTCTCGGCAGATTATTCATGCGCGCCGTTTCGAGCTCTTCATTATCGGAAATGGCCGGACGATTGCCGGGGCGATACGAACAAAGCGCGCATTCTTTTTACCTGTAGACCATACGCCACGGAATCCCGAAAGAAGTCGGAGGTGTCAAGACGAATTGGATACACGGGTAGAGCCGTACGCGAGGCCCGTCGGGTCAATTAACCGAGTCGTGAGATATATTAGCCACCCTGCGGTCCGTTCGGCGCGCATCCCGACACTTTATTTACGAGGGGTGCCCGGTCCAGCGCAGGGGAGGACACTCGATGCTCCCGCAATCTCCTCCGACGAATCTCTACGCTACCGGAAGCTGTCCGTATCCCACGGGCCTCTCGTCGACAGCACGCTCCACTAGCCGGCGAAAGACACAACAACCCACTATCCCGACCGGGTCCCGATTTCCGAGGTGACAGGCGCAGCCGTTCCCCGGCGTCTTGCCAGGACAACAGGCACGATGGTCGGAACGAGATGCGTCAATGAGAGAGATTTCGCTTCGAGATAAGAATCGCAGACCGCGCTCCGCGTCGCATGATTGACCAATGCTTTCGGAGCCGTCGTAAGACTTCGATTAGTACAATCTTGACTAGTGAATTTCCGCACATATTTCACTATATTCGTACAGCATTTGACTATTATTTTAAATGTAAAAAGATTTCTCGGAAGATGAGTGATTTTTAGGATTTTAGTGGGCATAAGGTTATCTTTTTTACACTTTAAATTGAGATTGCTTCAATATGATTTTGAAGAAACAAACCTTTTATTTTATTATGTCTAGCATTTGAGCCTCTGAAAAATCTAAATGCAAGATCTGTTGCAATTTTGCATCGGCAAACCACCAAATCACTCCGAAATCGACGCTAAACGGATGCCACCGTGGCACGCGTGGTTGCCGTGTGAACGTGTGGAATACGGTATTACTTTGTCGTCAATCGAAACAGCCAACGTAGATACCGATAGAGATAAGATGCCCCCGATGCCTCGGATGCTTTACTCATCCTCCTCATCTCTGTAGAGTCTCGCTCGATGCCAGCTCGTGCCGGAGAAAGGAAGCCTCTTAAGAAGGGTGAGAAGTGTCACCAAGTTAGGGAGTAGGAGAGGACACGGTCCGGAAGGGCGGGAGGGGAGGACCTAACGCCGATGAAAGAAGGAAGACGGAATGATGGTGCGCGGATAAGGGGGCGAGAGGGGGGTGGTGGGGTGGGGTGCGCGGGCAAAGGAGCGAGAAAGAGAGAAGGAAGGGGGGAGATCTCTCAATGGAGATAGGCCTGCGACGATCCCGACGGAGCTTTTGGCTGTCGTGCGAAGGTTTCGTGAGAGTAATTTGTCGTGCGACCACCTCCGGGAATGTTTAAATGAATTACTCGGGGTGGGCCCGGAGACCACGAGCCTTCGGGGACTTTTATCGGCGCGACATCTTGTATGGGAATGCGGGCCCCAACAGGAATAAGAGGCGAACCGAAACCACGGCGGGCAAGGAGAGAAGAAGGACCTCGGTCGCGCGGGAGGAGGCGAGACGGCCAGAGTCGACTTACCTCCCAGTTGGTTTATTGCTCAATCCGCGTTCACGGCTAATGGATTCGTCTTCGCCGGGGCCGATGCATGCCGTACCTACGACACGAATCAACCAGCACCTGCATCGTTCCACAGTCTCGTTCTCCTTCTCCGCCCGTGCCCGTTGGTCTCTTTCTCCTTCACCTCTCGTTGATCTTTCCTAGGTCTCCGCGTAATGTACGCTGCGCGACGCTTCCGCCGCAGTGCCGCTCGTAACGTTCTATCGCATTTAGGAGATCGTGTATCCGATTACGGGGAATTAAAAGTAATGTAAATGCGGGAATAAAGCGACGCCGATTACAATCCACGTCAGGGGCGATTTTAAATTTCGACCAAGCATTTGCATTTTTCGTCGCTGTTATTCTGCCCACGTTTTCGAGCTGTTTTCTTTTGTCGCTTTTTTACAGCTTCCATTTTAGCTCGCATTAACACTTTCTTACTATAGCAAATCGTTTAAGGCTGCTATAAAGAAAGATACATTTAAAAGAAGATTTACTAAACTGCGCTTCAGGTGAATATATCGCTGTGTTATTTTTTCTGTTCAAGAAAAATATTTGCCATTGTGCAATATCTATTTTCGAGTACACAAAAATCGACAATATATATATTCAATATTTAGAAATGCTCAATTTTCCAAAATTCGTTATTTGCCAATCCCTGAAACTCCGCACCGAATGTATAGTATGTTTAATAAAAAGCAAAAAAAAAATAAAAATAAAATAAAACTTATCGTACAAGAGAGTCTTCTGCGAAATGCTCTTTAAAATCATTGAATATCGCAAGGATCTCCTGCTCTCAGCAGAATCTAATATCTTCGGTCGCTAAATTTGCATTATCGCCGGTGTGGATTTTCAGGGATCCGCCGAACAACGGCGGGCCGCGGCGGACTCGCAATACCGGTGGAGGTTTCTTAAGGTGCGGATGTCGCGAATCATCATTGCGATAACGGATGGTCATCGTGCCGTTTACAACGTTGTGGTCCGAGAGGATCGCGTACCTACCTACCTGTACGTGTTACCTATATGCAGTAAAGTTTATCTCGAGACTCGGCCACCGACCACCATGGGTTTTACCTGCGGCTCGATACCTGCCCGTGTTTATATGCACCTAACACCCGGGGACGAGCGAGAAGACAGAGCGAGCACGAGAAAAACGGGGTGGGCGAGGGGGGAGGGAGGGAGGGAGGGCAGATAGAGCACGAGCCGGTACCACACCTTCTTCGACGGGAGAGTAGAATTCAGTTCGCGGTTGGCACCGCAGTTGGACCGGCTAATGATTTACCCAATTTTATGATTTCTGAGCGGCCCGCTCGGATCGAGTCACCGCGATTTTCGTCTAAGAGTCGTCTTTAACGGAAACGACTCCTCCGGCCGGGCAAAAAAAGAAAAGGGAATAAATTTCCTCGGACGGACGCAATTAATGTCCACGGTAGCGATTGGTATTTTTACCGATTCAGAGAAAAAGAAATAAAGGATGTTGATATAGGATACCCGCCGAATCTGCATTCCTGTATCGGACGGAAGCTGAGACAGATTTGATTTACGGGAGACACATTTCTAGGCAAGATATGAGACAATGTATCCTCCGCTCATAAAATTCGAACTACAAAATTCCGTATATTTTTTTATTCCGAAATAATAAAGACGAGAACTAAGTTGAACGAATAGATTCGATAAAAGGCGCGGTAAAACGAATAAAATGGAAGCAACGTACGAGATTTTTTAATAAAGCATTAAATTTATCTTTTGATTCTATCATTCGACTTTAACGTGATTTTTATTACGACAATCGCAAGGAACAATATTTTAATTTTCTGATAAATTTTTACTTTTCGATTTTCTCTCGTCTCACATTCTATGCACTCGAGCGTTCTAAACGTCTCCATAAATTAAACACAGCCGCAAACAAATGGTATGCTCGTTCTACGCGCTCGTCGCGACTGCCCATCGTAAGAGGAAGCTGTTTACGCGTCTCTCGTACGGCTGTCCACCGCGTGTACGCGACATTGCTGACGAACGGAGGAAGAAACGTATCGAACCGGTTCGTAACTAAAATAGAGGATGATTTCTTCTCCTCCCCGTCCTTTCTCTCTCTCTCTCTCTCTCTCCCTCCCTCCCTCCCTCTCTCTCTCCCTCTGCCCCCTCCCCCTCTTCTCACTGTTGCCGACCGATTTCTTCTCGTTCCTCTCCGACGTGTATAACGGTGGTGGTACGTTCGCCGTGCGGTGTTGTGACGACGCGACTGGTACCTATATGGTAATAATGTGACATGGATGTCGGTCGCGCGTCGTCGGCTCGCACCAGGAGGCCTTATCTTACGGTGAAGGCGGCCCCCATCCAGGGGCCCCCTGTGAAGCTTATGCGGAGAGGGCCTCGGGTCTGGCACGCGGCACACCCCCGTATGTGCACGGCACTCGACTCCGCGGGATTCCTGCGGGATTCTTCCACTGTTCCTTCCTTCGCTTGTCCTCATCTTCCTACGGCGCCGTCTCTGCGCTTCGACGTCGACATCTTTTCGCCAAGACAATCGGTTTTCTGATCGGCCAAAAATTAAGGAGTTCAACGATCATTTAATTCTCCCGACATCTGAATCACCTCCCCCGACGTCTTGCTGTCAAACTTCAAAAATGGATTCCAAAATTGTAAGAATTGGAATCAGATTTGTTTCTCAAATTTTTAAAATTTCGATAGTATCGCTAACTGCTGAACCTTTCGATCAAAATCCTATTAAATTCAATATTATTTCGATGGTAGAATTTTTATTATATATTTAACAATTGAGATGTGACAGTTATTTTCTACAAAAATTATTTTATATATATATTTTTTTTTCCTGATTATTATTTCTCTGATTAAAAATCTTTCCATAAATAAATAATAAAAATTCAGCAAAGACTATCACATTTTTTCAGTCAAACTTGCATTTACAAAATTTCATAAATTAGGATCTTTTTAATATAACAATAAAAATAAGGGATGTTAAAATTATTCGTGCTCCATTTCGAAAAGACCAATAGCACGTACAGAATTTTAATTACATTCTTTTCCTAGGAAGGCTTGCATCTTTTTCATTCCGGTATACACCTGGGATAGTCCGAAAGACCGCCATTAAAAGACACGGATATTTCAGATGACTGCACAGTCATCGCATATTTCGATTTCTTCCCTGTCATTCAGCCGGTTCGTAGGGACTCAAAGGGTTTCAGGCTCGGGTCTGTACATTGTACGTATACGTAGACGTCAGTATTTTGCTATTCTTTCACTCGAGTTTCGAGCATTTTTTCCTTTTTGGCGGTTTGTTTCGAAACCCTTTTTTGCAGTTTCCAAGTACAGCTGCTATTGTTGGTTAACGTTTCCGTGAATGCGTTGTCATTTATCGTATTAACGACGTGTACACTCATCGATACAGGCTACGTGTGCGGCGCGTAATATGTGTATAGATAGTTTATACTGCAACATGAAATGTTATGTAATACACGATGCTACATGTGCTATTTCTGAATAGTAGAGATTGATCGACTGATTGGTAGAAATTCAAAATACGAGCGACAAATTTGGATCGGCAGTTAAGCTATAATAATTGTGATATAACATGCGGAATATACTTATAAGTAACAAATAATTAGCTTAAATTAAAAATGCAGAGCTTAACAGCAAGTATTATTTTCAGTTAAGAACGAGGGCTGAAATAATAAGATAATTAATAGTAGTACTCGCTTTATACTTAACGTTAGTATTTCTCGGTAAATCTGTCTTCCTAAAAACTTTTTCAGTGAATTTGACACATTTTGGAATCTGTAAAAAGGACAATCTCAGATGTAAGAAATAAAGAAAGGACAGAATCAAGTTTCACGAGGTTTTTAAGTCTATCCGAGTGCCGTTCTAGACACTGGTATTTCAAAGAAGCGATATGATATTTGAAAGGACTCGCTATAGTCTAAATTTCTGAATTTTCAATTCAATTCACAATTCAACGAATAATAATATTTTTACAAACTAGCGCGGACACTCTTGCTTTCCGCTCGCACGATCTGTCGAGCGTACGCGACGAATACACTGGCTGGCATGCGCTAAATACATTCCTCGAAATGATCTGTAATATTAAAGCGTATTTATGTACTCTAGAAACGTATTCCGGACGTATACTTTTCTCGCGGAGCCGTTCGGCGGCAATAGCTACGTCGAGGGCAGCTTCGACCAAGTCGTCGATCTGACATCTAACGAGTAAACTCGCCTCGCTTACCACGGGCTAGGAAGAGGGGCGCCAGCGCAGAATTTATTCAACAGGTTTACGAAGTGACGATGCGATGAAACATCCATAATGGTGGCTCGCAGTCTCTATTCTTGGGCCACTTGGCCTCTCGCCGGTCGATTATAATATAAATAAGAATTTATCGGTGCCTCGCCGGCGTTAGGTTAAAAGGTTTACGTTTATTAATTTCGCTAATCCTCCCCTGAATGCGCGGCGTACGAAAAAGGGAGAGAAAAAAACACATAAACGCCACGTAAAATGCGACGTTGGCTCGTGCGCCGCGCTCTCGCCGTCTCCTTTCTCCGCGGATAACTTCTTCTTTCCCCGCTTCACGCGTCTGCATTCATTCTCTTTTCGCTCTTTTCTCTATCTTCATCATTCACTGTTTATGGGATATTAGTGCCGTTCGCCGGTAACGCGATGAAAAATAAAATAGGAATGTCCGCGGCGACGCGGCTTGAGCTGTCACACGTTCAAGAAGCGAACAAGAAGTGAAGTCAGATTTTAAAATATTGTTAAAGATGAAGGGGTATTATCATCAATTTCGAATATAATTACTTTATGACGTGCAATTCCACATTTTGCTCTGTTTCATAAAATTATTTAAAAAATATCGAAATAAAGTAATAGGATTTTGCACTAAATACGTTCATAAATTTAATTGTTTCTGAATTGTGCAGATATGATTCATGCAATTATTTGATTCAAAGAACTCAATTATCAAGTGGATGGCCGCGAAGATGGAAGTCGACATTGAACGCCACAAAGATCACTAAGCGGTGACGATTTTCGGAAAGCGTGGGTTGTGCACGCTTTAATTAATAAAGGCATATACTCCCGGCCGCAAGATAGAGCCCCGAGATGAATCAGACCTTGTAAATTATTGGCCGGCGTTATCTGTGAACGCGCTATTGGGTGCTCAGGTACCTGCTCTCATCCACACGCCCCGAAGCATTCACACGTAAAATTACGTTATCTCCTCGTTTCTTGGGAGGTGAAAGATACGTCCCGAGTAGTACTCGGGTACAGGTAGATAGATCGTCGTACGGGTACGTAGACGCGCGCGTAAAACGATCGAGGGAACCGGCAGGATCGCATAAACTCTCGAGATTTAAGCGCCGCGAGGCCTCTCCGACGAGGAAACCATCTTCCACTTCGACCACCACGAACATGCTCTTAGCCGCTCTAGCTATGTTTAACAATGTTTCACTCAAAGGTGAGTCAAACGCCATGTTCGAGCTTAATGGCGTGCGGATGAAGTCGAGAGAATAACTCACGGGAAATTAATATCTACAGATTAACAAGAATGCGTATATAAGTAAGCGTGGGTTGCGTTGCTGGAAAACTTATGATAAACTGAGAAATTACTAAAATTTAACGAGTTTAATCTTCATCATTTTAATTTCGTGTTTGAAGTGAGTTAGAATTCTTTCAAAAATATCGAGAACATTATAATTTATCATATTCTAGTTTGTCTAAATATTTATAAAGTTTATCTTTCCTTTCTTGTCACAATTATACAAAAATCACAATTATATTACTTCAAATATTCCAGAGAAATTGTGATGATTTGCATTAAAAGCTGTTAAGTTTATATTTTTATGTCATCGCACAACGAAGTAGCTTCAATGATTAAAAATTATTCGGTTTTCAGTAATTTATATTTCAAGAGATATAATGATAGGCTGATAGTGTGATAAATAAATTGATCACGAGCTGACGCGATAATTCATATGTTATCTTTCGGAAAGGTGCGAAAATCTAGTCTTAACGAGCTAATCCAAAAAGGTACCAAACCAGAAAAGATTACGTTTTAATCCTTCTTAGCTCTTTATCCGATCCATCAATCATGCACTGGTGAACGTGAGTTTTATGCATCTTTTAGTATCTTCATTTTATGATCTCTGTAATTCCTCAAAGCACCTTTAAATTTGCAACGCAGTGATTCGGTCCTGCTTCGTCATGGTCTGCGCGGAACTTGGCAAAACGCGACAAACAAAGGCCGAGAGAAGTCGAGAGCGACCGCAAGCTGTAACATATTGCGAGAGATCGTATATACGAGCAACCATGATCCGCCATGCTTCGAACGTTAGTTTCTGAACACATCTAGACGATGCCTCGACACGACGGTTACGCGTGCCATCCTTGCGGCCAGCCGCAAGAATAAAGTTCCAAGCATTAGACGAAATAGCCAGATCGAGGACGAAAACTCGAGAAGAGGCGGCAACTTTCATAAATAGTAGTCCACCATTTTGCAATCATTTGATCAACAGATAGAATATTTACTCGCTGCTTTATATATGTATAAATATATGCAACAGCAAAAGTTGAATTAAATTGATTAAAAAATTTAGACTACTAAATATTTAGATTATGTTAACGTAAAATGTGTTTGAAGTTTAGTAAGAAATGCGCTATATATTCTCTGTATTTTGCATCTTTTGTCCGTTTTATTTTGAAAACGCTTCCGTGCAAAAGACGTACCTATATAAAAACTTTCACCAAATAAATAAAGAACAGTTTCCGTAGAATAAAACAATATTTTATTTCAAAGTTAGACAAGGCTGCTTAAAGCTTCATAATAGCACTGCTGGATACTCCGGAAATATGATCGTTACTTCCTTTTTGCTTGTTCCCCGTTGACAAGTTCGTGATTTCTGAAATATCCCGTCGATACCCGAACGGTCGAACGCATATAGTATAAAGGGTTACTGAAAATACCGACAAACATCCGGAGAAAAATCTGTGCGGGCCATCGAGGCACGCGTATAGGCTCAGCGTGCAAGAACACGGCAGAACGAGGGACAAGGACGAGGAGGGAAAGGGAAGAAGATTGGAGCTGGTGAGGGAGAGAGAGAGAGAGGGAGAAAAGGTAGAGTTCTCTCCTGGCCTGAGATGCGTGGGCGAGTGTGAGCTTGTGTCGCACGAGTCACCACTCTTGGTTGCCCTGGGCGTCCCGCCGTCCGTCATCCTGTCTGCCCGTCCGTATTTCGTAGCGCACGCACACGCACCGTCGCTCGCGTGCACGCGCGCATCCGTACACGCGTGCTCGCGCGCGCGACTCATCGCGCATCAGCGTTCCGCCAATCATGCACGACGCGGGACCCCGGCCACGCAAATGAGCCGCGTCTTTTTGGCCAGTCAAAGTGTCACACACACGGCCGACGGCGGTATTGCGATTTACGTGTTTATTTTTGCCCGCGCGTTGATTTGTTTTACAATGAAATTGAGATTCGGATCTTAATGCCGGTGTTTTTGTCGCCCGGCCAGCAATTATAATCCGAAGTCCGTAATGTTGTAAAATCATCCGCGATTTCTTATCTGTAATTTTATCGAAGGCGTTTCGATCGCACTTTTTTTTTTGCTTTGTAAAAAATTGAATTTTTCTTCAATAGTGATGTGTAATGTGTTCAATATTATTCGAAATCGCTCATCGCCTCGGAAATGCAAGTCTAAGCCTCGAAGATCCGATTCGATTGATTCAGTCGCTCCAATAATGAAGTCGAAAGTCAGGAATGGCAACCGGCGAGACGTGACGCGTTGCAGCGCGGATGCTGCACGACCACCGCATCAGAGCGCGACTCACCGCTACGCGTTATAAATGCCCGTGGCGCGGCTGTTAAGCGATATACGCCTGCAGTATTCGCGGGTGGCCGCCTTTCGCGCGGCCATCCGCCGATCGTATATCGGTAAGTACAACTTCGTTCTCCCGCGTATGGAGATGTTATGCCCCCAGTGCGTACGTACTCTTGCGCGCAAAAAAAGCGCACGCATACTGGCGCACGTGCCGGCGCGCTCGCTCTCGCACGCTCGCCCGCTTTCGTGCCCGGCGGATCTCGCGCGGCGTACGGCCGATCCTTTCCCGATACACGATCGCGCGGCGCGGGCTGATGACGATACCACTCGCCAGAGCGTGAGAAGGGGCGGGAATAAATTTACGATTTACGCGGGACGCTCGATTTCAATTTGCATAAGTAGTAAATACGCCGGGATTGAGTTACGCAACGAGTAGCGCGAGTTTCGTTTCGGCTGGTGAATGCCTGAAAATATCGCTTATTTCGCGCGGGAGGGAATATCGCATTGTGCAACTCGAAGCCCCGGGATTAATGTCCGCGGCTGGCGAGGATCGGCGAGGATCTTTTTATGATAATCGCGGATGAAATCGATATAACTGGTACTACGCGGCCGTAATAATGTAATCGTTTTATTGCTGGATCGTTTTTCGGAAAAACCGGAGCCAACTCCACGGCAAATAATCGCTTATTGTTGCCGTGAAAAATACTCTCTGCTATTGCGTCAATACCTAAATTTCTCATTCAAAATATAATTGTTTGCTTCTCATTGAAAATATACCTTGTTTCGTTTTCTACAGTAACCAGTGAGTTAAACTCGACAATGGAATTTCAAAATGAGGACGTTACGATTTATCGACAAACTCTCTATGTAACCGTCGCCGACTTTGCGTTTGTGTTTAGATTATTATATGTATTATTGTTTCTGTTCTTCTGTTTTTATCGTTACACTCTGAGGATGGTCGAATCTTATGTGCCGAAACGTTTGTAAGTGATTACCTATCGATGAATATAATTTGTGAGCAACTTGACCTAGCTCTGGCTTTTACATACCGGTTGACTTTAATTTTATTTTTAATTAATTGAAAATATAATGTTGTAACAGCATTAAGGAATTTAATTCAATTAGGATTAATAATAATCGACGTTCATAGCGAATTGGCGATGAATTCATTGTTATTCGACTAGTCAAATTCATTTTTCCACTTAATTCTGTATTAACCGTCACATTTGCATGAGAAATTGTAAATAATACATTCAACAGAAATGTGTAGATACAAACGAATGGCACACAAAGCTGGCACAGAAAACGGCAGATGAATCGCGATATATAAATCGCTGGTATAAGCGCAACACTGAAAACCCCGGTCTCTCCAGGATCAGGTTTATCCGCAGGACGAAAAGCGACAGGGCAGCGTGCGTGAGTGGAGGAAAAAAGAAAATAGCGCGGCGCGATCGCGTTATCGACGCTTCGTCGACTCTTTAAATCAGAGAAGGTAGGCCGAGGGTGAAGCGTAAGTGGGGATGAACGGGGAGAGAATACTCCTTTCCTTTCCCTCGGTTCTTTCTTTTTTTTTCTCCGCTCCGTGACGAAGAGGGGACACGCGCATGCAGATCACGTCGGTTGTAGCCAAGTGATAGCGTATCTGTGGGCGGCGCGTGCGTGTGGTCCTTCTATGTCCCCTTAGGTCCCCTCCTTACAGTTCCTCCGCTTCCACCGTGCTCGAGGGTACGCTTTGCTCCGTTCCGAATCATCATCAACGCGCCGCGTCCGAAGCCGCTCGCCGTCTCTCGTGTGATTATCGTCGCTTCCACCTTTTCTCTATTTATTGAAGTAATATATAATTGATCGATCCAGATGGCTTCGCGATGCAATCAGCTTAATTAAAAACAGTTTGTATAAGGTGATGACAAGCTCGCCCACGCGGCCACTCTATAATTACACAAGCGAAATTCTATCTTCTCTCCGCGACGTGAATTTTCTTGAGCAATGAAAGAGAATATGATAATGTATAATCTGTGCACAAATTATTATGTAAACACTTTTCAAATAATTCGCCGTTAATCGCGCATGGATGCATAATAATTGGTTGAAGACAGGCGAATAATTTTCGAGATAATGCAACTTCCATTAGCTTTCATAGAACGCAGGCTCGGAGATATAAAAATGTATAATTTGTTTAACACGATATCACGCCACGATATGTAGCTGACACGTCACAATTCTTATCATCTGCTTCTAGTGAAATATCATTCGAGAACCTTTATAATACTTTAAAATTCGTAATATTGATTCTACCTTTATCTTCTTTATTTCTTTATCTTTATTAACCCTTTGACTAGTCCGAGAGTACAGTTCGAAACGAACTTGCGACCAGCGCGATGATATCTGTTAAAATGTTTGCATATCAAACATGTTACTTCCGTCGAAATTTTTTTTTAGGACCCTGTTAATCTGTCAAATATTTTTCGGACGCGATACAGAGGTATTTGAGCTTAGGCTTGATACGGGACACGACGCTACTACGAACGAACGTGACATAAAGGCCCCCATCGGAAAGTCATTTCTGTCGCTTTCAGCATACAGAACTCTTCGTCCCCGGCGGCATCTCTTCGTCCTCGTGTCTCCCATATGTATATCCCGGCGCCGTAAACATGATTTTGCCAACACGGGTTTGCGGTAAAACGACGGGCCGTAATTCCCGGTAAAACGTCCGCCGGTAAGAATTTATGAAAGCTCGCCCGGGAGTCTCCGGGTTTACGTGCGCATACACGAGCAACGTGGCACAACGTATGCTCCTTTTGAGACGACGACGAGTCGGCGGCAGTCGACCGGTCGCGCAGGATTCGCCTTATCGACGCGAGGCGACCCGTCTTCGGGTACATCCTCGCCGAGATTCGAAATAGCGTCGTTTCAGGCCCAACCTCCCTCGCTCTTCCCGGCACCTCCGAGAAAAGAAACGTAACTCTAGACGTATCGCGGTGTCATGTCCTGCGCACCTGGCGGCCCCGTTCTTTGTAACACAATACACGCGTTTCGTCCTCCCGCTCCCTCCGCCTCCCCCTCTTTAGCCTCATCTTCGCTCGCCGTATCCTTTTGTCTCTCCTTCCCTCTGGTCCGTCATCAGCTTATACCTAGTCCGGATATGTGGAACAGATGAAAAAGGAGGAGGCGAAATCCTGGTTTAATACCAGGGGGAATGGAATTCGGTCGAGCTCTGATGTACTCCCTCGACGAACCTGTTTAAGTGAATATGTATTCTACAACATCTGGCGTAGTATCTAGGAATTGGCGCGGGACACGAGCGCGTCTCTTGATGCTTATAAAGGTTCGGGTGGCTGCAGAATTTCGTGCAGCCACCACAAGCAGAACCTGCATCGTGTGTGCCAAATTTAGACGCGTGCCGCTTGTGCGACATCAATTTTAGCGAAATTGAGCGATAATATTTTACTACAATTATATTTGTACTTTTCGTTAAAACGAAGTACGTAAAAAGAAATGATATTTTATTGAAGAGCCGAATGTTACACAAACTAGCTCCGAATTGATTTGTTTATCGCTCAATTCCGCGAGAGGCGAAGAGAATAAATGAGGATGCAGACTGTGAATTAAAAAATAATAATAAATGTTTATTTTACACACATCAAAGAGAACACAACGGATACGTACAGTAGGTACAGAATTTAACAATGGAGACGAGCAGAAATTCCTCGACTGTACGTCACTCCAGAGTATTGCATATTGCATATTGCATATTGCATACATAGAAATAATTACAGATCTATAAACGTGCACGAATCCGTATACGACCTTATCATAATGCACATAACAATGATTACACTCTAATCGTTAACGATGATATATAATGTAGGCAATGAGAATCGAAGATTCGAGTACGCGGATAGAAACCGAAATCTCAATCATACCGGCGCGGTGCAATCGAATCAGTCATCAGAATCGAGTAAATCAAATTATAAACTCTATGACGTCATAATAATTAAATGTCGATTCGTGTTGTTGAGAGAAGCGTGCCGATGCAGACAGGATTTTATCTCGATGATCTCGAGAGAAAAAAAAGTCTAGATGCACTAAGACGTCTCTTGGAGAACAACAGTATTTGAACCGGAAACGGGTATTCCCGACGGCGGTGGCGACGACGGCACCCCCAGATTGTGAGTCAATGAGTGTCTCCTCAGATCACAGTTCCTGCGAAAGACTTTGCCGCAGGAGGCGCAATGATAAGGCTTAATGTCCGTGTGCGTGAGGAGGTGAGTCTTCAAATTGCTCCTCTGATTGAAACTTCTGGCACAGACGGGACATTTATGCGGCGACTCCTCCATATGCAAAATTTTATGTACTGCCAGGGTCCTGCTCTGGCAAAATCCTTTGCCACACTCGGCGCATTTGAACGGTTTCTCTTTGCTGTGGATATACCTGCAACGATCGAGAAAACTTTTTCGGTTTGCATCTTACGGTTAAATTTCTGTTTAACTATAAATTCTTATTAAGCCGTGTCGCTTGCTTTTTGAAATTAATATATTTAACGGAGAAATATAACATGTATATAAATAAATTTGATAAACTTTAAGGGATGAAAAGGGAGATATATAAGATAACCTCAAAAAATATGACAAATACACTGTCAATATAATTAACGTTATTCTTAGATAAAGATTAAAATTATCGTGACAGTAAAATTATGGATGTACAAATGGACATTATGACATGTTGACCATTAAATATAATATATACGTCATTCGATCATCGTTTTAATTACGTGAGGAGGCGTTCCGCGGATTTGCCTGTGTTCGTAAATCGTATGATGCCTGTAATTAATTGCGACGCGATAAAGAGATATGCGCGGTCTCTAAATCTTCTATCGCGAAAGAAACATATTCGGCAAGTAACCTTAAACATAACGGCGCCATCAAACTTTTTATGCCCTAATATTTTTAACTCAATTTTATTACATAACACGCTGTTGCAATATTTTTCTAACATATCCGTACAGGATATAAATACATTTGCGCGAAACAATTATTTCAATTGGTGTGATTAAAAGTGTCACAATGACGCAACTGAAAATTTATTCACTCATATTGTTGTTAATATAATTCAAAGCATAAATTATCTTTTCTGATAAATGCGCGCTGATGTGCGCATCCATTTGATAATATATATGTAAATGAAATTCGAAATATCCTATCACTTAAAACACATCAATTTTAGACAAAAACCGATTTATATTCCCGAACTTTTATTATTCACATTATTATCATTTAATGTTAAATTGTTTTAAAATTCGAAATAAAAACTCGTTAATCTACGCGATCGATTAATCAATGTTCTGTATTAATTATTTCATAATTAAATTATTCTCGATGCTTATCAGTATTACAAAGCATATTTTGCACGCGAAAAATATACTCTCATAAAAAAAAATAAATAAATAAAATTGAAAGACTAACGTTTCAGGCAATTGGCGCGCAATTATTGCGTTACCTGTGATCTCTAAGATGATCCTGCCGTCGGAAGGCCTTGCCACATATATCGCACGAATACGGCCGCTCGTCGGTGTGTGTCCTCTCGTGGATCAACAGATTGTAGCTCTTTGTGAACTCTCGGTTGCAGAACTTACAAATAAATTGTTTCTTGGGCCTGGACGTGCGGCAAGTCCTTGATACACTCGAGTTCACCGCGACCGAAGGATGTTGCGCGGACGAGGAGGAGGAGGACGACGAGGACGAGGCCGAGGAGCATCCCGAGGAAGTCGACGACGCGAGGGATGTCGATGCGTTCAAGGACGATGATTGAGATACCGCAGTCGTCGACGTAGTCGCACGATTCCCCTCAGATATTCGCCGCAACAGCAGCTCGTTTGTGGACGAAGAGGCTGCAGTCGCGGACGCCTCGTGCAGCAGAACCTCCTCTTCCTCGAGAAGCGCCAGATCCTCCTCCGTGTCGGTTACAAAATCAAGCCGCGCCTCGTCGTCCTCGCCGATCGAGGCAGCCGATCGAAACAGTTGATCGGCCGTCAGCTGGTCGTTTTTGATGGTCGCCAAGTTTAGCGTGGCGTCGATATTCAACGGCGAGCACCGTTGACTGCCGATGATAGTGGAGGTGCTCGTCGCCGTCTGCGCGACGCCGGGCGTCGCGCTCGTCGCGTGAAGGCGTTGAAGCGTCAAGTATGTTTCCAGCGCCTGGAAATTCAAGGCTGTCGCGGCGGCGTGTCCCGGCGGCAGGAGCGCCGCGCGCTGCAGAACGGAGAGGAGAGCATTCTGAAGTCGGAGAGTGACACTTTGGAATGCCAAATTGGATAGTTCGGAGCCAGTCGTGAGGCCCGTGACGTCAGCCTCATGCAGGTCCGTCACAATCGCATCCGACGAGGGCGACGACGAGGACGAAGTGGATGACGGTACCATTACGAGTCTTCGTTGTTCCTGTTCCTCTTCCTGCTGCTGCTCCTGCTGCTGCTGCTGCTGCTGCTGCTGTTGTTGCTGCATCCTCCACCGTCGTTCGAATCGTCCCGGATTAGCCGCTGGAACGTGCACCTCCCAAGTTCTGCCGGTATCATTGGCAACGCGATCAAGAATTCCTGAATCGTCCTGATTGATCCTGACAGGTGTTGTGCCGGTGTCCTCTTCCGATGTCCGTGTCTCTCGTGCGATTTACTCTTGCACGACCTTTCCCGAGCTCGGTCACATGTTCCCGCCGATTACCGTTGCCGCCCGAGACGGTCGTTTTCCGTTTGAACAGGATCACTCGATTCGGTGCGCGAAAACGGCAAAGAGGGTACGCGCGCGCGATGCTGGCGGTGCAAAGGCGCCCCGAAGACTGCTCCTGCCCGTCGTTGTCGGGTACTGCTGGTGGAGACACCTGGTGGTAGGTATCCAAGTCAAAATGGGCCTGTCCGCGGGGAACGGGCCTTCGGATTCAGGAGAGAGAACCACAGCTGGTCCGCGATCACCGGCCGGCCCGCCGTTTCGACGGGTACGCGCCGCGCGTACGTGGGGCCTCACGGTCTGACGTAGGTGCTGTTGCGTGCCACGATAGCCAGCATCTACGGCGGACGTACACGCGTGCGTGTGCGGGGGAATCCGGAAACATGAATCGCGATCGCGATCGCGGGTCAACAGCTGTTTAACCCGCGAGTGTAGGCTTCACCGAATGCGCCTTGCTTTGCATTCAAATGGCAAATATACGGCGAATATTTTCATCCGCGGACGCACACCGTCAAATCAGATTAAGCCGGCTTTAAGAATAACTCGTGTGTTTTATGGAAAATCATTTAATAATAATAATTCCGTTTGGCATTCAACACGGATTCGAATAACAGTTCATATATTTTCTCATTGTCAGACGCTAACTGATTCCGAAAACTGTTTCGATTACGGCACAACGGTACTCTTGTAGAAGGAAAATAATTTCTAAATTGACTTTAACACGTTGCATATATAAATATGTTTCTTTTTTTTTTAATTTATGTACCTTGTAGGATGTAGCGGAAAGGAAAATGGATAAAGAGAATCTTTTGTCTTAGCCTTGAAATTGTGATGCTTATTGCACGATGATTTTTCAATGAGATTTTCAAATATAATTTATCTTCTTGAAAGATTGATTTTAATGTAGCAAAGATACATTTAGCATTTAGTATAATTTTTTTATAATTACAATAAAAGTGTGCAATCGTGCGATTATTGTACTTTATAGATTAATTTTTACAAATACATTTTTTATAAATAGTACTAAAAAACAATAGAAATGTGATGACACATTTCACGCGTTAGAAATATTTTCAACCCGATATGACCCGAACGGACCCACGCGCACGATCAACTTGAGTTTCTAATATCTCAATGGACACCGTGGAAGTGAAATAAAGCTGAGTGAATAGTAATGCCGCGTTGAAAAAAAGGCATCTCTCCCGCGGTACCGCGCCTCGTGTGCCGCAGGTTCGTTCCGACTCAGCTCAGACTCGGCAAAGCCGCAACAATTTACGACGGCAATTAATGCGCGCGAGTAAGCCGTGTATAGCGCCTATAGTTAGCTGCCTCTTCAGTGTCGGAGCGCACCGAAAGCGAGGGAGAAAGAGAGACATTCCATGCACGCGCTCTCGTGCGCGCACATGAGGCAAGGGAAAAAAAAATGAGCGAGTAACCGGCGAGAAAGGGAGAGAGAGAGAGAGAGAGAGAGAGAGAAAGGATGAGAACGAGAAAGAGAAGGGTGGGAGAGTACGGAGGAGTATGATATAGAAGGAGAGGAGAACTCCCAAGGAAAGGCGAGAGAGAGAGAGACGATCTGAGTGGAAAAGGGTGCGGTAAGGGATGACGAGAGGGGAGGGGGAGAGGAGCGCGGCCGAGAGAGAGAGAAAGCAAGAGAGAGAGAGAGAGAAGAGAGGCGAACCGAGGCATCGGGCAGACTAAATAATATTATAGGTGGTGTTCTCACGGTCCCCGGGACGCCGCGGGCCAACTCGTCACCCCTCTCCCCGCACGGCCCCTCTCCCTGGTCTTATTCTCTCCTCCCGCTCTCGCCGAACGCCTCTCTACTCCCCCGCGCGCGTAAGGCTTCGCCCACGCTGGGCCCTCACGGAGGGCCCCACGAAGTCGTTTGAGTCCCGCCGGTGTGGAACGGAGAGATCCCGATCGGGCAGCACCAGGCGCGGACGAGGACGCACGATGGGGTCAGGGGTCACCTCGCGCTCGCTGACCGTCACCGTGGACGGTTCCTTCTCTCCTTCACCGCTCCTCCCCCTTCTCTTTTTTCCTCCTCGGCGTCTCTACGTCGTGGAGGGCTCCCTCCCCCCCCCCCCTCCACCCCCCTGCGCTTCCTCCTCCCGCGCGTTCGTCTTTTACTCCCCTTTCGTAACTCCGATGCCCTCGCGCGAGTCCGACTTTTCTCTTCCTTCCCCGAGTCCTTCTCTCCCGGTGAAGTCCTCCGCCGCGAAAGCCGACAGGCTCTCCGCTTAGTTAATCAAGCAGCGAGTTAATTGCCCGGCTAGAACGTAATACGCGGCCGCGATACGTGCGCGGGAACTTTATTTGGACACGCTGACGCGCTGAATAAGCACACCGTTTCCGTCCAAACTGGTCTAAAAGTCTCGGGCTTAGAATGGTGAAGTCCGTACACGCGCATAGAAGAGTACGTCACGCTAATCTGTGCTCGTATCTTATCGTGTCTCAACGTGTCACAATATATTAGCATGCGAGAGTCACGGTATAGTAATGTCAATGCTCTCGCATGACTGTACGTGCTTTCGGAGCGACAATATCGCATAGAATCTTCACACGGCGAGCGTATTGAGTATTTTGTTGCGTCATTGGAATTCTATATTCGAAATTTTCACCATACCATCTTTCCATTTAGTAATCGTATAAGAGTTATAACAGGAAGCGTGAGCCGTTTGTCGATTACTTTTAGATTTCCAAAATTTTTCGTACACGCCCTAAAAGAGTAAAAAAACTTTCGTCGGAAGAAATAAAGTAAGCACATTTCCATTTTTTATTATAAAATAAGATGTTCCAAATTTTAGTGTTATTCATATACTTATTTTGGAAAACTGTCATGTCAAGTCGTTATCTACGCAGTTGAGCGTATTATTGCGAGCAATTAGACAATATCTGGGATCGATCAATCGATTTTATATGTCAGAAAATCTTCCCAACTGTGCTCTTTAACTCCAGGAGGCAAAAGGTTATAAGCGGTGTTCAGCGTCGATAAATAAAGTAACGCAGCGTGACATGAGAAATTCCTCGCGATCGGCGACCTGCGTTGAATCGAAAAGAAAGCGTCCGAATCACTGTCCTCGAAACTATTCTAACGTGCTTAACACACTTAATGATGGCGCGAGCAAGACGTGTACGTATTTATGGAAAATACTTTCTAAAAGGCGAGACTTATGAAATCGTTAGGCGCGTGTAATAAAACTTGAAATCGTAAAATCACGAACAGCGACACCGACGCGCATTCGTTTTTCCTCAAATTCACTCGTACAACGTGGGTGCAATCGAGGAGAGCCATTTCGAAAGTGGCGTCTGCCGACGAAACGATTGGGCTTTCTTCAGCCGGCGAGCACCATCCACCTTCCTTTCAATTTGCTCTTGTTTCCTCAATGCGGTGAAGCGCAGAGGGAGGCCGCGACATCCCGCCGCGTAGATAATTAGATCGCTACTAAGCACCACCACTTTCACGCATCTTCACCTCCGTGGCCGCGTACAACCCGGGCACTTGTTTCTCTCCTTGTTTCCCGCCGCCCATCCCTTCGCGCGAGTTCTCGCCCCGTTTGTTTCTCTTCGGCTACATGCGCGTTCGCGGCGTGATACAACCGGTCCCCCTCGACGTGATAAAGGAAAGCACTCATCGCTGCTACTTTGACCTACCACGACCGCGTGATTTCAATAATTATCCCTTTCTATCTAGGTTCTTCTCTCCTGCTTTGACTGCTTTTACATATATGATAATCATATAATGATAATTTTTATTTGTTTTATAGATTTTCTCATCGACCTGTTAATAATTTTTGCCCGATGAGATCAAATTAATTCATTAGGTGCAGAAATTAATTTTTTCCAAGGTTTCGTAAAATAAAAAATTTATTAAAAAACTCGAAGGATTTAAATAATCGAGACATCCTCCATTATTGTCGATGATCTTACCGCATTTCTCGAGCAGCAAATGCCGTCGCAATAGAAAGTTGGCTTTGAGGCAATAAGAATAAAGTCAGTCGGAAAGAAATAATTTCTACATCAAATAAAACGCAATGCAAACAAGATAAACGTAATTTTCATGACAAATGCGGGTGAATCAGATCGATGGACGAAACAAATTGTTTGTAAATATTTTATAACATTTAAAAAAATTGATCTGATTTATGTGCATTTATATATTTGCTTTTACTAAAAAATTATAAGTTTTGGAATATTTTATCTGCAAACTTGTTTGAATTATTTACTGGTATGATACTGTCGGGACACCTTGTATATTATTCTTATAAATGTGCTGTCTTAGAACAACGACTTCAAGACAGGTAACAAAGGGGGGAGCAACGTCTTCACTTTTACACACCGTCGTCTATGAAGTCTCGCCTAAATCTTCGCCCCATCATCTTTCCTTCCTTCTCCCTGTGACCGTTCTCTTTTCTCATTGCCCTTTTCTCTCCTGCGGCCGGTTCGATTCTTTCTTCCTCTAACCGATTACACGCTCGTTGGTGCCGCGCTATCGCGAGACGGCCGGGACACAAAGAGGTGAAACGAACGAGAAGATCGGGACGATGAAGAGAGAACAGAGAGCACGGACGTCCGTGGACCCCCCGTCCGGGACCGCGAGATTGATTTGTCCAATTACGCTAAACAATCCCCGGGATAATTCGATCGCCGGCATCCTGGGAGCGTTCGCGGGGTCGCCCGGCTCTCAGCGAACTTTCTGCAATTTGTGAATGTAAATTCCCGTTCTCCCGATATACACACGTCTCACGACGACGCGAAATTAGCGGATTCGTCGGCCAAACGAGCCCACGAATTTATCGTGTCTGCAAACGCGGATCGTTAGCTGCGCTTTTGACTAATGAGCCCGTCGTGCCTTTCTCGGAGCGAAAAGAATAAACTCGCGCCACTCAATAAGACAAATGTGTCACCTATGCTATGTGAATTCGCTTCTTTTCCACGTTACGTGAGTCTGCGAAACTCACGAATCTCGCGCCGGAAATCGGGTTATATAATTAATGAGAAGATATCGAGGAAGCGATGATTGAACAGATTGATTTCGTGATATATGACTGCTCATTTATTTAATTGAAGCCTTACTTCTTGACAGGGTTATGAGCGATTGTTAGGTATTTATTTCGCACGGATCAGTTCGTCGGCAGCCTAAGTAAGAATGGTGCGAGGATTATTTTTTTTTTCTCTTGATAGAGTCGATATTCAAACGAATAATTATGCACTGGAAAAGCATTCTCAAGTAATTATTAGTATACGTTATATGCTAAAGCAATTTATTGGTCAATATAATCGGTTTCGAAATGATTCTGGTTTACTTGTCGGTTAATAAACGCTGATTATTGATTGGAAAATTATACAGCACGGTGAAAAGTATAATTCTTTCCGGATAAATGACATCATATTTTCATCACAGGCGGGGTATACATATATTATTTTATTGAAACACTCAACGTTGATATATACACCTTATTTCCCTTCTCGCTACAATCATGACACTAGACGCAGCTGTTTAAGGTTTTCAAGATTAATATGTATATTCGTAAAAAATGTATGAGCTTAACTATGCGGCCGGAGCCTATTCATTCGTATTATTTCGAAAATTAAAAGTAAAGTGAAAAATGATTCACTCACTACATGCTCGGCAAAAGCCGCGGTGTGACGCCCGCTCTTTTTCCAAAGTGTGCTCCCTGTCGTGCGCCCGCTATATTATTCCACCTCGTGCCTTCGCGCTGGCCAACGAAATAAATGTGATACTTTCAGCACTGCCGCCTTGTGCTCTCTCGGAGTCCGTCTCGTTTCTCGCGCATAAATAACATATAACTCCACCTCGACGAAGGGACCCTTTTCTCAAAGATGAGAAGGTGGCTAGAAGAAGTTTATTCCCGGCTCGCCCGATGAAAAAGAGACAGAGACACACACACACACACACACCCACACACACACACACACAACGGCCTGGAGAAAGGGTCCTTCGACGAGAGAACGTATCACCAGGAGGCAAAGCGTGATTCCATTAGTCAGGACCTCACCACCGACACGCACATTTTAAAGCGCCGTTTACAAATTCGGACTACTCTCTTTACCACCTTCGTACGACGCGCGATCCTATTACACGGGTGTCACGATTAATCCCCATCACGAAAATCGCGTTCGAAAAAAGAACCGTGAGTTTCGTGGTATTAAATGTAGATTTACGACATTACATCGACGCGCGTTTACACGTATAATATATGGATTTTCACATGTTTTCAAAACATTTTCTTGTAATATTTACTTACAATGTAATCACATTTCCATAAATTTGCGCGGATTTGCTAGCGATTTACACAAAATCCGATGTTTATTTTTCACAATAATCGACGATTAAGCAATAATCTTTAATTTGTAACATTTCTAATTTGCAATATTGCTCTTTAACAAAATCATTTTAACGACTTTGTCATTAAAGCGATCTCACATTGTCAATATAACACCAGCGTTCCAAGTGTAATTAATAATATGTAATTAATAGCACACGCGTAATCGATAAGATCAGCAAGATTTCGCTGAAGGGAACGGTGCTGTATCGATGTAGCGTCAGTCGCATCGCGATATTTCGCAATTCTGCAGAGAAGCTTATCCGCGTGCTATCTCCGAGCGATAATTGCACTTTCTACGGATGATAAAAGGAAGACGCGGGTGTTGTGCCCGCAAGGCAGCAGCCGAAAGATGCATCAACAGGCGTTGACCGCATGCGGTGTAAACTCGCCTTCAGGAGAGCCGGGGTTACCCCCGAAACCCCTGACGGGGGGTCCGTACACCGGCTTCTCCTTCCTCTTTTTTAAAAGTAAGGATGCCTGTCGCCGATAGTGATTTGTTGAGTATATTTGCATTTTAGATTTAGGCTGCTGCGTCTGTACTGCACCTCTCTTTTTCTTTATCTCTCTCTCTCTCTCTCTCTCTCTCTCTCTCTTCCTTCCTTCTCCCTATCAACTTCCCACTTTCCGGACAGGATAGATCTTTCCTCTCGCATCCTTCTGAGATTTCTCACTCTCGTCGCTTCCCTCACTTTTGATTTCAAGTTTCTGATCAACGCCGCGCATCAAGAAGGAGCAGAAAGAGAGGCAAGAGATCGAAAAGGGAGTCGAAGGGGGCGGGATACAGTCGGTTCAGGAATGACATTAGTCATACGCTATTCCCTGACTGCTAGCGAGGGGACTTGTTTATGCACGTTTAAAGAATGATTAGGCGACGGCGTCGCGACGGGGGGCGTCTCGCCATCCCTCTTCCTTTCTTTCGATTCACCGTAGCCTCTTCATCCCGCTTTTATAGTTATAATTCTTCCCTCCATTTGCCCCGCGGCCAGTCGCCGATTTCAGCTGGGATCCGTTGAGGTGGCCGAAAATGACCGCACGATTTTGCCTCCTGATCCGGTGTGTTGCGTCGCACTATTAAAAAAGCGGTCGTAACAAACATATTTCATTTTAAAATAATAATTTAAGAAATAAGATGCAAATTTTTTTTAATTTAGAATTTTCCTCTCAACGCAGCGCCTTGATTAATGTTGATTGGAGTAAAAGGTATCTTGAATTTTTTTTATAAAACTTGAAGAAAGAAAACATAACGTACAAAGCGATACAACTCTCGATTCAATTTTAAATCAAGAGATAAGACTCTGTCAGAAGTATAAATAATTTGTTATAATAAAGTTGTCACCTTCGCCGCTCGTGCGATCTCAAGCTGACAAGTCGAAGCAAACTTGTTAGAGTTCTCGTTTCCTCAAATGGACTTACATGGCCTCCGGGAGGCCTCGGTCGGCAGCGTCTTTTTATTACGCAACTTACCGTTATTATTATTAATTTTAGGCTTTCGACAGTTACTGCTACGCTGGTTTACCGCTGTGAGAAAGTTCTCGGGGGGTTGTCCGCACTCAGGATCAAATTAACGAATGCTATCACTCTCGCGAAATACGGTTCCCACCAAATCCGCAGTCCCTCGTCACATACTTGATCGATGATAATCTGTAATAAACACGGGAACGTTGTGCAACGGCAAAGGCATTATTTATCCGTCACAACGCAACGATAAATATTATTACTTATTTCATGCACATTTCACATTGTTTTCGTAAAAATTCTATTGTTAACAACGCTCTGTGCTGTAACGTAAGAGGCGAAATATCATAAATATTATCGATCCAACTTATTCATGCGGTTTATATGTGTACAAGAGTCACGATTGAAAACGAACTCAAAGGGAAGAAGAAATCGAAAAGGAAACTCGATTCGTCGTGCATTCCACGGACGTAGCCGTTGAATGACAGATCGATAATTGATCATTATTATCGTATGACCGGGGTCTATTGTCGAAGGAGTTTCTGCGTTCTCCTCCTTCGCCTTATTTTAGACCTGCACGTCCAGCCCGGTAACATCCAGGGCCGCGCCCTCCTGCGGGGTCAGAGGTCAGTTGCAACACATGGACACTCATCGCGAGTGTCGCGCTGCATTCCTATGTAAAGCTCCTCTTGCCCGATAGACACGCTCATTTATTCGCGCATTCGCATTCGCTTGCGATTTCGCGATTGCCATTTTATTTTATCCTGATTCCTGAACGATTTCCAATATCCAAGAATATCGATTCTTCGACGCAAACTTGGAATCTAATCAACTGTACTTTATGAAATTTATTTTAGCAAATGCGTTTAAAAGAATTGACTGAGATTTTGACTCATTCTTAGTCGCGTATGATTTTTAATTTTTCATATGCATATTGATAAGAAAGTTTCTTCGGATTTGTTCGATGAATGGCAAAAATTCGAAGGAACTTTCTGATCGACCCATTATTTTAGAAAGTTTTGCATATTATTTTACTTGAAATATTAGAAATTGTGAATTATGTAATCACGACGGCCTAATACTTCGGTCGCGTTCAAAAGATGTCGGCGGATGTTCGGGACCGCCAAGGCGGTACCGTAACACGCGAGCCTCATCGAGTCGGGGAACCAGGAAACGTGGAAGGAAGGCGGTCAAGTTAGGAAGAGTGAGCCCGCGTCTGGTTTATGGTCGTTCGGGGCGAACGAGCTTCCCGGAATGCCCGTGCCGTGTAAGCGGACCTCGTCGAGCGACGGATCCCAGCCAGGAACGAGCGCTCGCGCGACCGCGAACCCGCTCGCTCGGTCGCCAAGCCGGGAACATCGAAACGCAGGACGTATTGCTCTGTCACCCGCGGACCGCCGATCTATTAGTTATGAATATCGTTGCCCATGGCGATACATGACCAGCGACCGCGTGGTGTTCTCCCAAAAATATGTACCGGACACCCGCATACGCCGGGTTTAGCCTCCTCGTCGCATGGGGGGGCTCCACCGGGCCCTCCCAAAATGTCGCGCAAACTTCGAACAAGGGAGGAACCGAGATTAGCGATGTCTCGCGATGACGAGTGTGGTAGCGTGCGTTTTCGGGAATTATGATAAGTGGATTTAACGGGGTTGTTGTTTTGAAGAATGTCGAGAAAGATTTATTCACTAAACGTGCTCATATTTTGTAATCTTTGAAATATAAAGGACGGAATATAAGTAGGATAATATTCCAAAACATTTATTATCTAGAAGAATTATTTATCTTTTGTGAAATTGTAAGCAATATATTCTTTAAATTCTAGGTATTTGATCGATTAATTTTTAAAGCGCATTAAAACAAGGCATTATGATTCAACTGCATACTAATTACGATAAAAATTACATTCTTCTCGAGTGTAGCTCTCAATAGTTTTATCTACTAAGCGACTAATTATTTTGATAAACATTTTAATGTTAGATATTTTTCTAAAAATTATAATGTCGAACGTCTGACGAACGCGATAACTGATGTCGTAACAATTTTAAAACTACCGTCCTCGTTTATCGTTACACAGCGAATAACGAGCAACTTTATGGATCTCTCATCGGGTCGAACGTCTCGAGGATGATCGATATTTTTCGTGTCACCGGTATCCGTCAGCCCGAAGCGAGGGACGAGAGGTGAGTCGGTGTATGGTGGAACGTGTGGTGGGTGTATACGTCATAAAAAAAAAGATACGAGTGGAGAATACCCGCGTTGGCGGCGTCGACGAAGGATACCGAAGAATCGGGAGAGCGAGAGAGGCGGAGGTGGAAAGAGGTGGATGAAGGAGTAGACGAAGCGGACGAAGAAGAGGAGGAAGCAGAGGAGGTGGAGCGGTGAGCGCGGGTCGCCATTAAGCGGACCCCCTGCCGCGCGTGGCCCGCGGCAACCCTTCACAAAAAACTGTAATTGGAAATACTTTTCCTCCTTTTTTCCTGAAATAATTTATGAATCTTCCACTGGTCAGCTAGCGAGGGACGCGCGGCTTCCAGGCCCCTCTCTGTCCGAGAGAAGGACCCACGGACCGAAGGGAGGAACCGTCCGTGAAACCAGCGAGAGGGAATATAACCGTGACTCCCGCCGAATAACGAACTCATTACTTTTCGGAACCTTCGCACGCGTCGGTAGATCCGTAAAAGTAGGTGAAGGGCAGACGGCGAATGTCTGGACGTGGGTTCGCTTCTCTTCTGATTTGGTTCGCACGCGGTAATTGTCTCGGAGCGACGGACGTTACGATCGTCGTATTAAGCGTGCGATCTCGCATGCACGTTTCGCTCTTAATTGTAACATACTGATTTATAATTTTCTCGCTGAAATTTAAAAAGCACACTCTTGTCTCATTTTTGACAAAGTATTGAGCAACGGCGTTACATGAATTCGCACAGATTCGCAAGAAAAGTAATTTAAAGAAGGAAGAATAATTAAAATTCTAGTATTTTAATTTACTTTCTATTTGTCTGTAATTAGTTTATTAGCAAATCTCAGGGAAGTGTGCGCGCGCATCTTTCCACTGCCAGTCAATCAGTTGCAAAGAATATCATCTTCGAATATTGCTCCAAGGTTGCTTGAAAAAATCCACAAATTACCGGTCGTGGTATCAGCGTAAAAGCGATCGTAAGTCTCCGGCAGCTAATCAAAGTAACGAACCTGTAGCCTCGAAAACCCTTTGAAGGGATGAGGGAGAATATACGAGCAATCGGCGGGGAGGGCCGGCGAGAGGGGAGAAAAAGAGAGGAGACGAGGTGGTGGCCGCTTCTTATTTCGTAGCCGGCGACACCCTGCTGCGTCGGGGTGGAGGTGAGCCCTCTTTAGCGTCTCGCGAGGACCCTTACGGCAGCCTTCGGATGCCGTTATCAATTTGCGTGATTCTCAGGATTTATAATGAAGACGCAATATACACGTTTCTTTCTCGCTCCTTACGGCGTGCGCGACGCTCGCTCCTTCTCGCTCCTGCCTCTCTCGCTCCTGCCTCTCTGTCATCCCTCACCGCTTCTCTCTCACCCTCTTCGTCTCCCTCGCGCTTCGACGGCGCAGAACACGCAGATACCTTCGTCATCATTGCCATCGCTTCGATCGGCCAATCGGCGAACGAGCTGATGTCTCACGGTGGTAATTATTGCCGTGCCACCCAGGACGCAGTTTCGTAAAGAGGGTGACAGCGGCAACTGTGATTTCGTATCACTCGTTACGAATCTGCACACATGCACGTTTAACGCATTCCGATACACAAATACTTGCACGGATATGAAAAATGCATTTTTACGCATTGTCCTTCTGCTGCATCTTCTAACCTATAAAATGATGATAAAGAAAGCTATTTATTCCGAATAACAGAAGTCCGAGTGGCTGAAAAAATAATAAAGCTACAAAATATAATTTGGGAAAATGTGAAAAAATTTAATGGAATTCACAGAAGAATACAGCAGACGGCTGGTTTCCGATTTCGACACTCTCGTATAATACATTATTGTATGTCATTCTCGATAATCACTACAACCAGAAATACCGATGGCAGGCAGCAAAAATAACGCTTGAATCTCAGGGCGTTGCAGCCGGATTAGTAGATACTGGGCTTGTCGAATGCCATTGTTACACGTGACCTAAGACAAGGTGTTTCGTTTCTCACCTGGCTGACAAAAGGACGCATCGGCAACAACAAAGAAATCTGCGTCACGTAAAAGACAACTGTGAGGAAAGACGTGGACTTTAAGGCCCACCGTGCCATCGTCTTCCGCCCCTTTACCTGTCTCTCTCCGAATCTCGCTTCTCCGATCTTTGCCCCTCTCGCTTCCGTCCCGGGCGCGGCGCGCGTAAAACCTTTTTCCCTATGAGATGTCACTTATTAATTCCCCCATTCTCTCAGAGGCAGCAAAATGAATAGCGGGAGTCGGCGCGGTGTTCCCGCCCCCTTTGAATCGCCACGGTGAAAGAATTCCTTCGGTAACAGAAAAGACAGAAGGTGAACCTCGACAGCAACGGGACGTATGTCCCGCGGGACAGGCGGTGGAAAGGTTAAAGGATCCCGTGGCTACCTGAGCGTCTTCACTGCTCCACAGGTAGGCAGATAGGAGCCGCGGCCACCTCCTCTCATCATCCTCGTCGCTGGCTCTTTTCACGGATCGCGGTGCGATTAATAACAGCCCTTTTTTTCTCTCTCTTGACGAACGGGTAAAAACGTGCGACGGAGATAATGCGAGGGAGCTGTTGTTTGAGGAAAACCACACATTTCGGGCATCTGAGCAGCGTGGCTGAAATATGGTAGCTCGGGATACATCAAACCGCATTGGATTTAGGACCCCCTGGCGCTCGAAAAAGTCCTAAACTCAAAGAGGACCGCTATGCGCTCTCGTCTGCTATGCGATCTGTCTATTTCATATGACATCGGGCTCGAAAGGCGCACAATCCTATAATAAAGGTTACAACTTTGCATTGACATACGTCGATTGCAAATGCATTAAAAAAAGAGCCATTATGAAATTCTCAGTGTTTGTGCTGTACAAGATACGATGAGCATTGAATTTGTGACTTGCTTAAACCTTGCAAGCAGACGGTTGCCTCGCTTGTCAATCATCGTTTTACAACTCGTGCCTCAACTGACTGAGGCTTCTTTTTGTCATTTTCTGATTATTTCTGTTAATATCACTAGCCCGAAAATTAAAACTAAAAGATATTGTATCACAAACTATATATACGATTGTCATCAAATATCTGATGAGAATATTGTCTAACTATGTGTTGCTTAATTAATAATCATAAGCCTTTTAAATGCCATATAATTAAAATAAATGGCAATTATTTCGATTCGTTTCAATGGAATGACTTTCACGAAATGAGAGATCGCGCGCGTAAAGAAGAAATCGAGATATACTTTCCTCGGCACGTTCGCCGCGAGCCGACGCATCCGATTAGCAGCGTATAATCAAGAAGCAGGTAGTTGTACATCGGTGGTGGATGAGTAATTTCCAGGGTCTCGTGATCGTGTCCGGGAAGAGATGCATCCGCAGAAGATAAAAAGAGGTGGGCGAGGGCGGTGGTGGACGAGGGGGCGAGGGTGTCGCGATTCCCCGCTGTGCGCTGATGGGGCCCTGGGTCTTAGGGGTCTCGGGTGCACGATTTTGGTAATTAGCTTTTTCGTTCAGTGCCAATTACGCGGCGACTGATTTACATAAGCCGGCCGACGGCGTCCGGCTCTTGGATTATGTAGAACAAGCTAATGAAGGCGAGTTCGCGTCCCGAAGAAAACGCCACCTTCACAGAACGCATTGTGCCCAAAGTGTTGCGAGGTACACACGAACGCACAAAGAACGCTGCAAATCTGGCGCAAGATTCGTAATTCGACACCTCAATTCTCGCGGCAGCTAAACACACTCGTACCTCGCGCGTGCGTATCTGTGTTTTTCTGCGCGTCATTTGATGCACTGCGACTTATTTCGATTAACGCGCTGTTCATTATATCGTCTAGAAGAAAATTATATGCAAAATATATAAATAGATTACGTGTAAAAGCTTAGCGTGCAATTTTTGAACGATAGTATTTTATTTTGTGGCAACAAAAAGCGATAATATGCTTTTTCATCTGTTATTTCTCGTCTCATCAATGATCAGACTGCAGACAAAGACTTCAGCTCGGACGAAGTTTCAATGACACTTTAAAGCATCATCGATCTCGAAGGGATTAAAAGAAAATCATTCGAAGCGAAGCACGCGCTTCTCCGAAACAACATATGGACATATAAGACAGACTAATGAATCAAATTTGACCTTTGATGGATATCTTCCTGCGCCAAGGTGACCAGTCAGGCTCGCAGCTGTCGATTTCGTGGGTCAAATAGTTACCAGAAAAGGCGGTTGCCACCGGATCGCCAGAAACGATGGTGTCCCGCTGCGTAAAATTGTCTTTTGCCTTCCGCTGACCGAGACTGTCTTGGGTCGAGACCGAACCGTGTAATTATTCGAAGGCTCGTAACTTATATCCATGTCATGTGGATAGTGAATAGCCATGGAAGAATCGAACATAACGGATCGAACGGATCGATGCTCCTTCCCTGCTTTCGGTCAGAAATTATTTAGCGTATGATCGCGCGGTTACCTTTGTTTTGTTGCCTTTGATACCTCCGAACATGTATCAAAATGTGTCGATATTCCGGCGAAAAAAGCGATTTCTTAATCACAAAGATAAATGATTGCAAAATCATCCGTAATTTGTAAAAAAATCCTGAATATTTTATTCACGTCGAGTTTTTATATGTAATTTAATTATATAATTTCCTTTTAAAGAACGAAAGAGTTCGATTAGTTATTATTATACGAATAATACAAATGTAAGCTAAAACTCCCAAAAAAAAAGTCAAGTGTTATATTGTTCGCAATTTGATGATCCGATGAGCTCGCGCAACCTGATGAAATTGTCAACAGCTCTATATTTAAGGCCGCAGCGGCGCAAAAAATGTATGCTAACAGGCCGAATGACGAGTTCAGAGTTTGACTCTCACGGCACATTAGATGGTGCATGGTTAATTTGCACGCGACACGATTTTCTCGGATTGCCCGTGTGGTATCAACAAAGCATTCGGTAGCGAATAAAGGATTGCGGGTGCCCGACGGTTGGTGCACCATGAAACCTCGTTGGCGTCGATCCGAAGAAAAGGTAATTACCGGTGAATTCTCGAGGACCTCTAGGCTAGATGAGGCCATCAACGCACAGCGGGGAATCGCGACACCCTCGTCTGCCTTCTCGGCCGTCCTCGTACGAGCAGGGAGGAACCCATATTACTCATCCATATTTGCTTCCTCTCCTTTCAGCCGCGGATGCTCTCTCTTTCTCTCTCTCTCTCTCTTTCTCCGTCTATTCGCACGGTCGTCTTAAGCCCAATTTTCACAAAGTTTCTCCAAGCGCGCTCCGCTAATCGACAGCTTGCGGCGATTAGTTATTTATAATCGACGCGTCGGCGACGCGAAATGTGAATAAAATCTAGGAGTTTATGCTCCGTCAGAAATCCTCCGCGCGGATTTACATTTACATGGTAAAATAAGTGTGGCATTTTTAGTGTAGCGATGAAGTGGGAAATTCCTTCCTTTATACGCTGCGGAATGGACGATAAACATATAATTACCGCACGTTAGGCATATATTTACGAGGATTCACAAGACTTTTTAACACCGTTATCTTGAAATGCTTCATTATCGCATCATGCTCAACCGGTGATTAATAAGGACGATTAGCACTTCACGAAAAGACGGCGAAATACTTCAGCATCGCATCAACTGTCTCAGTGTGGATTAGCCTTTATAATGTTTCTAGCGAAGCTGTAAGGCCGCGGCGGAGAATCTGAGTGCCGTCCTAATTCTTCTGCCGTCACGCGCTTTTATGATACCGACATAAAATTTGGATTCCACCGCGAGAGACACGAGCCGACGGCTTGCTGCAGGACGATCGTCTTCTTAATTATATCGGTGGGATCCTTTCTCGATATCGCTCGTAATTCAGCGAACATCGTCGGGGCGCCTACGTGAATCTCTCTCGACGCTGCGAGTCGAGTTTCTCTCTTTAGTTGATCTTTTCGTCAAACTGATAGACTTCACGGCCCACCCAAATATCATATTCTCTGAAACATGAGCCAAATTTTATAGCGTTGGAATTATATTTTTGAGAATAAGTGATGTTTGCTTAAATTTTTTAAATCATTTCTTTTCTTTCATAATTTTTTAATAGAAAGTAAAAAGTAAAGTAATGTATTGTTGCAGATTTAAACAAATTTTTAAAAATTGAAAATTTTATATTTAGCGTGTGTATTTAAGAGAAAATGATATAAATTATAAATATTTTTTATTATAGTAAAACTTTATTCCTAGTTTAAAATTTCTTTGCAATCTGTGCAGTTAGATTTTTCTTTCTTGTCTTTTATTTTTTACATAATATATCTCATACATGACATATTACATCAATGCATACATTTGGCTTTGCATTTTTTGAATTATTGAACAAGACTTGATTGTCATAAGTCGAATCCGTCTGACCATTTACTGACTGTATCCCCTAGCTTGCTAAAATTTCTTCTTGAAGAATTGTAATATGTATATAATTGTTCAGTGCTTTTCTTTAACTTACATTATATCACAACAATAACGTAAATGAAATTTACAGTTAATGTTAAAAGTACGTGCTAGTTTGTGAAAACTCAAAGAAGTACAATTAGCTGCAACAAGTATCGAAATCAAGCCGTTTGAAGTAAAAATTTATTATCTAATCTCTCGCTAATGTTATTAATAAAATTCAAAAGAACACAAAATTATAATTTTATTGACAAAAATCTGTGTATACTCCTGAAAATCTCTAAGCTCTTGACAAAGATTTTGGTAGCATCGCATTTATTATTGTGATAAAATTATGACAATGTAATTATTGTTGAAAACATGATAATTGTCTTTTTGTGAATCATTAGTGTAAATTAATAGTTATATTTAACGTTTCACATTAACATACGGAATATCATATTTGAACCTATTTCTTTTCCCTTGCGATAAATTCATGCCGAAGTAACTTATGAAAGTAACCTTTTAATGAGCGTTCAGAAAAATTTGGACAATACACATTCATGCAAGTTCGTACGGCGGATAGCGCCTACAGTAATCATTTGCGAAATAATATGTTACCGGCACGACAATCGTCTGACGGCGCCGATTCCACGGGACAATTTTGTCTTCGATGAGTTCCACCTCCTCCGCCCCCGCGCGGTAATGTTCGACTTAACGCACCGGGGGGGGGGGGGGAGGCACGGGCGAGGAGAGAAGAACGGCGCGGGCGAAAAAGGAGCGGCGTCGAGCAGGAAGGGGGAGAGTCATATCCGCGGAGGTCATCGGGCCTCAAAGAGACAATTAATGTGCCGCGGACACAATGGCGGACGAATGGTCCATTGTCAGGGCTGTGCGAGAAGCGAGCGTCCCCGCAGCGTCTCGGTCTTCTTCTCCACCTTGGGATATATTCCCCTCGGCTTCGCCTCGCGTGCACAAAGATGCGTAGAGCCGATCTGGAGGGCTCCGCGACGGTGCCGCGACGGTGCCGGTGTGTCCATTGGCGGTTTTTATCCAACCGTGATGTAACTTCTTCCCTCGCGTGGGACACCGCAGGTTCCACCGCAAAGCAGGTGGAATACGCGCTCTCAATGTTCCGCTCCCGCACCCCCTACGCGTATTTAAAAAAATATCGATTAACCTGAGACGCGAGAGGAAATAATTAGCAGAGTATAATTTTTTATCAATTCCGTTTCTGCATATAATATCCACCATTTTGGGGAGTCGAATTTGTATAAATATCCTCTAAAAGTGATTAATCGTGTCAACGCTTCGCAAATTCCGAAAGCATAAAGTTTCACATCCGATGCAGTTTGCATTTCAGTGTACTAATTAAGTAATTATCAGTCGTCGTAATTGTGATTCGCACATTTGCGACGGCAGATAGGAATCAATTCGTTCGGTTTACACGAGGAAACCAAAAAAAAGTCAAAGATCCAACACGAGGTTCGTAAAGTGTGGTTCGTCGTGTCCGCTGACATCCTCTCTCGCAAGTGGCGTGGAAAACGAAACTCTCGAAACTCTTATGTGTCGATACACACGACGACGACACCCGGTACCCCGTCCCGCCCGCGGCTCGTGACGCATCTAATAATTGGCTTCGTTGAAAACCGCGCTCCGCGACGAATCCTTCCTCCTCTATTTCCCCCCCTCCGTCCTCTTGCCCCGTTCTTTTTTCGCCCCGCGTCGAAACCGCATCGCGCCGGGCTCGGGCTCTCCTGAGAGAAAGAGAGAAAGAGAGAGAGAGAGAGAGAGAGGGAGAGAGACGAGATTCCGCCGCTCCTTTTTTTTTCTCTTGTCTCTCTTTCACGGGACGTCTCTCGAGCGCCTCTTTCTCGCCGAGCGTTTCCCATTCCCCCCCCCCCCCCCGCCTTTCCTTGCCTCCCACCCCCGCGATCCATTGAGCTCGCCACGTGGGAACCCCGGGTGATATTTTTACGTTTCGCCATTCATGTGGAGCACTATAACAGATTGTTTCTTGGAAACGCGAGAGTGGGAGGGAGCTTCCCTCCCCGTCATGTGTCCCGAGTGTACCCACCCGCCTTCGCCCCCCTCGCCCACACCATCGTACGTGTGTCCGCGGCACCACGTGTGGGACCGCGTTACCCACCTACCGACTAATGACGCGGGTGAGAGCGTGGAGAATGATCATAAAAGTCTCACAAGTGGGTCGTTTTGTCTCCACGCTGTCTCAGTTCCTTTCTTCCTTTCTTTCCACGCCACGGAACCGGGCGTGCGGTTCGTTCCCGTCGCCGCGGTGACGATCTATTCGCAGTCATCAAAGACCACGGTGCCGCCACACGATTCGATCGATCAACCCCGCGGTACACACGCGTTTCTTTTTCTTTCGATACTTCATTGTCATGATAATGCGCGGTTACGTCTAATTGTACGGTCGTCCGCGCGCCGCATAGAAGGCACGATTAATCGGCGGCAATGTCAAATCGCTTCTCCGTCCGTATTCTTTCCTATTTAAGGAAGCAAGTTGATCGATAGTCACCGTTACGTAAACTGTAAGAAGAATGTATTCTTAAGTCTGTTGATATCCAATTTTTCCAACTTCAACAGTCAAATATTGTGTATGTCGTAGAGAAATATAATCATTCGCTATGGAAACGAAATGACAAAATACCAAATTTATATACGTTAGATTATTACAAGTAAAATTCAATTAGATAATATATCTATAATTTTTTATATTTTGTATTGCGAGAACTTGGTTTTTTTTTTTTTTTTTTTAAGTCCTACGAAATGGAATAACGAGAAATTAAACAGAATGCACAGCAGCATCGAATTTATCAACGAAAAACAGCGGAAACAACCAAAATCTCATCGACTGCGAATAATTACATAATAAATTTCTTTAGAAAAGTATTTTTGCCAATTTCGTCACTGACCAAAACTCGCCGTGTTCTCACAGTTACATAACACAAATATTCGGTAACTAAGCCTATTATCTATAACCTTATGATTATTGATGCGCATGATAGAGTGATCAAAAATGATCTCGTAGCGCGGAAAATAGCGCAACAACGCCTAGTCTATCGGTGGCTAACGACGGACCACGAAAATAATGATTGATCGCGCAATTAAATTCCGTTGTCGTGTGGCGGACAGGGGCACACACGGGGCTGGCCGTCGGCCGTCGATCGTCGTCGGAGCCGGCGGGGGCTGGTGCAGCCGTGTACGACGCCACGGGGTGCCATTCGGCCACAATTGCTGGTAATGAGCCGGCCCCGAGGCCTTCCGAGGGGCCTCTTACGCCCCTTCTTGCCTACGAAATCGCAGCCTCACGGCGATGCCTCACGACGACGCCAGACACGATGACAACGGAAATCGACGAAGACGGATTTCGTCGGACCGAGGCGGCGTATAACGCCCGCCACGGATTAATTCCGAGGTATTACCGGTCGATTTCCTAGAATCCGTCGCGGTTCAGACAGGAATTCTTCAGTGTTATGTAAATTGAGGGATATATCTTCGCGACGCGCTCCAATCATCTTTCATCGTGTCAATGTGAAAGAAATACCGCCGAACATCGGTAAATTCAAGTATCATCTGAAACGCAAGAGATTTTCAAGACACAGAAAATCACAAGAAATAACTCATTTTTCAAGTATTCTTTAATATTCATAATATTTTAATCATTGAACGAAAATTAGCGGCAGAGTTTAACCTGAAACCATCGCGACTGCCCTTTCGTGGCATTACGCGATACTTCTTACGCAACGCGCATTATTATATTACATCAATTCAATTGGCAAACTTTTCGCTCGTTGGAATCGCTGCACTACAAGCGGATATTGTTTTTGCTCATTTTTACACACGTGACACAACATTATTCCGCCCAACGAATGGCTCATTTATCTCGTGACGAAAGCACCTACGACATCTCGCGCCGTACTTTCGATCGATTTCTTTCGGGCCGCGCGGCTCCGCCGCCCCTCGTCCCGGCCGCGCTGACCGCGCCGGCGAGTATCGCGAGTATTCTCGAACACCCCGTATGTGTACACGCACGTACGTATGTACATATATCGATGATTAATCGAGTCAAAAGGCCGCGGTCGTTACAAAGTGTGCCGCCCGCCGCGACACGAAACCCATGCATTACCGCTGGAACGCCGGCGAAGGAGGACCAGTTCGTGTTCTAACGTTCATCTTGTCCCCGTCGATACACCCACGCTGTCCGCGAGCAACGGGCCCCGCAAGAAGAGGACGTCGGTACGACGATTGTGCCGACGCAAAGGGAATATCGAGCCCGGACGAAGGGAGTGCTTTATTGCACCTCGTGGATGGCTACGAGGGGATAATCGTGTGCGCGCTTTCAGAATCCTTTTTTCCCCTCTTCCGATCTCCCTCCCGCCCTCCCGCCGTCTCTCATTCGGCTTCTCTTGAGCACGGTCTCTCTTCTCCGTCGCTTCATCGTCGTCGTCGTCGTCGTCGTCGGTTGTTGATTATTCTTCGTTTAATATTTCTTTTGAGAAGTGATCGATATCGATCGATATTGAATGGCACAATAAAGAGGAGAATATGTGCTTTGAAGGCATTTTTTCACGTTGCAATGTGCGCTGAGATAATAAAATACGGAATTTATTATATAAAAGAATAGAGCTTGGTAAAAATTTGTTACGCGAAAAAGTGAGGAATCCAATAATTTGAATCTATTATTAATATTATAGGAATCTTATAATGCAATAATAATACATAATGCATAACTCCCGCGTTATTGATCGCGAATATCGGCGAACGCTCGTTGGCTTCGTTTGCCGACACAAAGGGCCGCGACTCCCGAAGAGAAATCGCCGATCGAATCCGTACGAAGGTGCTCTGGGTGCGTGAAAAATGGCGCTAGACAGGGAGGCGTAAGGTGGGTATATAGAGAGAGGCGCGCGCGAATCCGCGTTCGTTAATGCGCACCGCTTACCATAATCTAATATCCTTTAATATATGGGGTGAGGCGGTAGGGTGCCAATGGCGCGCAAAGGTCGTAACACCGGGGGTCGACCGCAGATATTTACAATTTTAATCATCGTCTCTGCGTGGGACCCTACGTGAGGACGAGGCACCTTGCGATTTCCTCTTCGATTCGGGCCGGCGTCGGCCGATTTCCATTTCACTTGACAAATAACGTGTCGAATAATTATTAAAATACATGAGGCCGGCGCCGTTAATAGCGTTACAATACCGATGGAATCGCGCGTCGTCTCGTAGTGTAAAATATGAAGGATGAAGGAGGGAATGAACAATTGTCAAGTATAAAACTACGAATAAATGCTGTATTTCATAATAACGCCCGAGTGAAGACATTTATTTGTTTGTTCAGTTCAATAATTATGCAAGTAATGTGGAGATAACGTGCGCGGTGGCTTGGAATGAAATCGGATAGTTTGTAAAGATAAAGTAGATTGTAAGCTAATATAAAATAAGTTAGTTTTAAGATTAAATAATCCTGAGAGAGTTAATCATTGATAAATAAATACATGCGTACAACACTTTCGTGCGTGGTGCAATCTAAAAACCGCAAGCAAAAACTTACGAAAAAAATATGCACATTATTTTTGAGGACCTTGTAGTTATAAAAAATATTTTTACATTGCAAAACAATAATTCTTTCTTCAAGGTGAAATGAAAATATAAAAATCTCACGAAGATCATTTCACGAAGATGTAACAATTTCGTCAGGGACGATGATGTGCTGTTATTTCTTTCCCTTTTTTCTTTTGCTTCTTTTGGTTTTGTGACATTTTTATCGTTCCTTTTGTGCCAAAATTCTATTCTGATTTATGGGGTTTTACGGTGGCAGTAACGCCTACTATGGCGATGACAAAGGAATAATAGAGAACTACCCATAATAGAAATGGACATACATAGAAATTGTCCGACAGCATAAGATAATCTTGACTACCTGTTGCTTACAACAATATTGTTTTTTGTCTTGTAATAATCTTCCAAGAAAACAGCTTACCGAAATGACATTCTTTCATACTTTTCGTATATCCGTATAAATTATCTCTTTCACCTGCTCGCTGCTGGCGTATTATCCGTATCCTCATCCTAAGTGAGCAGATTTTTTGTTGCCGTGTGATATTTGCCGCTGTCATGCCTGGAGCGTATAGTCTACGATCTAGCCGCGCGTGATGCGCCAAACGTTTTTAATTAATATCTCAATAATTATTGTGAAATTTGCGTAAAGGACTTTTTTCGGTTTACTCTCCTTTACCCGCTCACGAGCGTTGGTTATTATCACACACACACACTCACACACACACACACACACACACACACACACACACACACACACACACAGAGATACTCTGTATATATAATATTATAGTAGATAGCATACTCCCATGCGGAAACGCCAGACTATCATTAACAACGATAGCAGCTGGAAGACTTGTGACGTGGTTGTGTATTACATTTTTACTTGCAGAGTATGTGTGCACTTTTTTATATTTATTAAAATTAATTGAACCGAAAATGCTAGTCAGCGAAAATAAGAGAGCAGATTGAAACGATGATGAAAAAGAAATCTTACCTTTTCACGGATTTACGAGAAAGGAAAGTCGAGAAGTATGGAAATACTTATTCTTGGACGGTGTTGCCGAAAATGCTTTGTCTTGATATAAAACTTCTCTGTTTGTCATGTTTCTAGAGAAGACGTCTGGGTCTCTTTCTTTATAAAAGACAAATCTGTGAAAAATGAAAAATAACAGCGAGGAATTTCCTGCGGAATTCCTGAAGAATTTCAGTTCAATACCTGCGGTGTCAGCAATCGTAAAGAATCTTCAGTATCTCGCTGTCCTCTCTCTCTTTTTCTCTCTCATTTCAATCTACAATATTTCCACCAAAATTTGTTGAAGTAGACATTCTTTGCATTAAATCTCTTAATAACGCTGTAACAATTATTGGCAATTTTGTAAAGCAATTTCGTATGAGCAGCTTGATGTACGGAATTTTAGCGTAACGAAAATTTAAAGAAAAATTTCTTATAATTCGTAATCCCAACGTATTTAAATAGCACGGATATTAAATTTTGCGATGTCTCTTTCTTTCTTTCTCTAGAAACTTGAACAGTTGAAACACGGACAGTGAAAATTTTTAATTTTACAATCCTATTACGCAATGCGTCTAATTACTTTGTATAATCACATATAAATTTCCTCCCGCAAATACGAGCGTTGCTAAATCTATGCGTCGTCGCTGAATCAGCAGGATTCAAATAGACGGAAAAAAGTCTTTGCGAGGAATTTGAAATTACACAAGCCGATACATCTAACGAATATTTTATGCTATCACGTACACATTGTCTTCCGCACTTTTACATTTGTCGTGTGTGTGTTTGTGTATGTGTGTGTGTGTGTGTGTGATTAAGCGAACGTACTGAGTGGTGGCCTGATAATGTGTAGCACTGGTGGTTCGATAGGGTAGCGACAACGCGTGGGTATACGTAATTAAAGCTGGGAGAGACCCTGATAATCTGACGTGGCGCCGGTTTAACGCGTTAATTATCTCGTTCTCGCGAGTACAGTCCGGTTAATGAGGTATTTGCTTGCAACTCGCCACCTACGTTCTCGACGGCGCGTCCTTCTACGTGGCGAAACAATTTTTACACCTATCGTCCGTACGTGCACACAACCGCTATATTTCACATCGGCCCCGCGCGACGTCGAAACTGAGTGAGATACGATACATAGAAATCGATGTTGCCGTATTTTACGATTTTAGTAATTTACGATTCGACGGATTACCGCGGTTGTAATGAAAACAGCGGAGGCTTTCGCAGGCTGTTTCGCGTGTATGTAAATTAATTTATATCGCGCGCGCACACACACCATTTATTTCCTTATTAACTAATATGTGAACAATACGATTGAATATATACGTATAATGTGATTTGACGTGAAACAATACACAATTTTTAAGATAGAAAAATCATCATTTGACAATAAATAGTCAAGATCACTACATTTAGAAATTTATTTATAAAACTACGAGAAGATGAGTCGAAGAAAATTCTCATTTTTTAACGGATTTCTGTTATATTCAGAGTCAACATTTTTTTCTTTATTAAAACCAGTGAATTGCTGAATTCTTTTTTAGACATTGTAATTGATGTCATATTTCAGTCTCGTTTTCATTTTTGGTCATTTATGTATGGTCACTTTTATTGCTCTCTAGGGACTGTTTTATTATTTCTTTTGTAAATTACATTAAAAGTCAGTATGTCAGACACAATATCATTTGTCATTTCTATTGTATTCTTTTATTCTCTAGGATATCTATTGCTTAGGATATCTACCGCCTTTTGTGTTTGAAAATTATTCGGAAATTCTGTTCCTCTCCACAAACGAAGGGATTAAGGAGGAAGCCTTGTATGAATCGCTAAAACGAAGGTGATTTTTAGGAATTTTTTTTGAAGAAACAATGCAACGGATCTTTTTAAAACTTTTTGGTGTTTTATAACATATATTAAAAAGTAAAAAAAAATTTTTTTTGTTTAAAAATAATTGATTATAGAGTCACTATAAACAAATGTTGACGCAGCTTCGTCACTGGAGTTGTGAATTGGCAGGAGTTGTAGCGTCTTTTGCACTCGTTTGAAACAAAACAAAAAAAAGTTTTTTTTTCTATGAAATTATCTAGTCGATGAACCTAAAAAATAAGTAAAAAGTTGAAAATTGAAAAAATGGCAGCACTTTAAAAAAAAATTGCGATTTTGATCCACAAAATGTCACCTTATTTATGCAATAATAATTGTTTAAATTAATTATTTTACTAATTTTATAGGTTCATCGACAATTTATATTATTAAACTACATGTATACACAGGAACAACTCGATTGATCGAATAGTTTTTGAGTAATCTTTCCCGCCAATTGCCAAAAACTGGTTTCGAGAAAAACGCGTTTAAAGTTTTCGGTATTGAAAAGTAAAAAAGAAAAGTGTAACAACAAGTTTAAAACTGAGGCTCCGATTTCCTGCTTCTTTGAATTTCACACTTTGCTTGCACTCTCCAAATTGCACTCTCAAATAAGTACTTCCGAAAACGCGCCAAAAACAGTTACAAATTCTATAATCTTATATCTTATGTTACCGTTGACCAAGCGCCCCGCCGCGCGCTTGTATATCTACGCGCAAGAAATGGACTGTGGACTCCTTAAAACTTCGAATTTTGTTCTGTAATTTTGGGAATATATTTTCTACATGGATTACTATTGATTAGAGCAAAAAAAAATTTTTCAATTTTTTTAACCGGTTACACGAGGCTCCCCCCTTAAAAGAGACGTTATAAAACCGTTTCTTTTTAAATATTACACTTCCGAATCTAATTTATATATATGCTTTATCACATATACAAAGCATTTACATAAATTATTTTAATAATAAAATATGTGCATACTTCTGGAAAACTGCACAACTTAAAATATTTTCAGGATCTTATTGTGCTCGCTAAGTAATATTTCAGTTGAAAATTGAGTCTTCTTCTTTTATCGAATAAAAATCAGATTTCAACGAACAACTTATAAACAACTAACGAGATCATCTATGTCGCGCGCATCGCGCAGTCTAAATAACCGTTTATATTATACAATCCATTCGTAATTCGTTGATTGCAGGCAGTCGAGTTACTCTCAACTGCACAATCCTCTTCTCGTTTTTCCTCCTCGGTTAAACGCGAGCAAGTTAAATGTTAGTTGCTGGTCGTAAAGCAACTAATTGGCTTGTGCCTCTCTCTCTCTCTCTTCTTCCCTTTCGCTTTTCTCGCCCGTCTCCCATCTCGTTCTCGGTCGTTTCCGCTTTTTGCCATCCGCCGTTCTCTCTGTTTCTTGTTAGCACCGTGTAACGCGCGAGTAAGTACGATTATTACGGTCAGCAGTACACACCGGAGGCGTAGTTGGGAATAATATAAATTACACCGGTGTATTTCCAGCGCGGTCGTACTTTGACTAGCCTTAACTTATCGCCAACACGCGCAAAACAGCATCAGCATCGGACAATTTAAAACGTTACAATGATAAAAATTCAGAATGATTTTTATCCTAACAATCCATTCGTGGGAAAATACTTTCGTTAAAAAACAAACAGAGAGCTTTACACTTAATTATCCCACCGAAACGTACTCTTTCGAAATATTTTTTACAGACTCTTAACGTGTAATATTACAAATATGTGTAAATTAATTATAATCAAAAGTTATGCCAATTGAGGAAAGTTAAGCGGGATAAATAAGTTTACTTTAAGTAAGCAAAGCTTGTTAGATGTTCTTCTTATTTTATATTCGCTTCTTTTAAAAATCCCTATTGCTATCAATAATATTGATTAACATTAACGAACCTTGAAATTTTGTTGAAGTAACACGCCGTGAATTAATTTTTCATCCTTTGACAGTGCGGCATGCATGGCGGTATCGTGATTTTCGTTAGCCTTGAGTCGGACCTGGACGCAACCGCGCCTCGCGCGCATCGTCCGATGCAGCCCCATAAAGTCTTGTTTTTCGTTCCCGGGTGAGCCGACGGGGGAGGCTACGCGGCGCCCGGGGGCCCTCCCACGAGGAGGAGTGACCTCGGTTGCGGGCTTTCGCTCTTGGGAATATCTGCGCGCGCGGCACGCCGCGTCTTCTTTGGCGGCGCGGATACCCGCGCCGGGATGGACTCCGAGCGGGCAATTCGCAGGTACTCTCCGAATACCTTCGAATTACTTCTGTGTCGTGCGCAGAAAAATATCGCTCGCAAAATTACGATCTGATTGAGAGCGAATGCAAGAGCGCTGCGAGAAGTCATCGATGCATTTTATAATCACTTCTGCTTTTGAGAGCAAACTCTCCTTTAAAATTATTTACTTTTTTCGTTTATAGACGTGTATTTTGTTGTTTTTTTTTTTACAAAATATTGGATTTAAACAATTCTTTGTAACGTTTTTGTAAAAAACCCAGCATTGGAAAAGCTTGATGTTCTGGTCAATGGCTTTGTTTTTTTTTTTCTAAATGCATCTTTTGTATTTTTCATAATTTTTTTTCTCTTGTGTGAAACAATTTTATTTTGACTATAGAAAATGTAAAGAATTATAGTTAAAAATTGAGACAAACAGTTTTAAATTAAGCAATTTGATACTATCTGATAAAAGATAATTATAATATTAACAATTGCTTTCTATCTTTGGTTTAAGGAAATAATTGCAATACGTTTATTACGACTGGAAAGTGCAAGAATACGTTCAAAACTATTTACGAATTAAACAGCTTCCTTAATTGAAACGCTGATAGATCAACGCGCATCACATTTCGATGAACGACGAAGAAGAGGAAGCCGTGTCGTTAACGCGAAGATACGATCCTTCGACGACGTCGCCGGTCGCTCCGTTTAACGCCCCTTTCGCCTCCGAGAAATGCGCCTAATGGTTTCGCCGGCCTACTTCAAATTGCCCCAGGAACGAGAAGATGCGCGCCGGTTGCTTCGCGAAGAACAAACTTAATGACGGCGGACGAGCGCGAACGAATCTCTGTTGGCGGTGGAATACCGTCGTCCACTGCAGTAAACCATAGATACTATCCCATTGTCATTACCTAAGTGACTTTAAAGAGAGATTCTATATTATGCTTATACCCTATAATATCTTATTTAGTTGGGGGAAATCTTTCAAGCAATCTTGTGTCAAGCATAGACATTTACGACCGGTCGTTCAAATACAGCTCTTATAGCTCTTATTATTAGATTAAATGCATAATTGGTTAAAGTTGATGCTGCCGCACTTTTATTCGGTTGTGCAGAAAACACGTCCCTTTCGATGGATAATTTTAACGAGAGATGAATACAATTATCACGTAATATATTTTCGATATCTCAATTATCGCGCGCGCCCGCCTTTGTCCTGGGAAATCGCTTTTCAAGGCGGAATTCCGCGAGCCCGAGTTCCTCGACTCAACCGCTTTTTCGCGGATGGTAGTCAAACACATGGGAGGGTTAACCGCGGCCGACGTGGGCCCACAATCCGGGATTATATTCAAGCGCGCGGTACCCCGTACCGTACACGTCTACATCGATAGAGATACCGACGTACCGTACGCGAGCCTGCATGCGCGAGGGAGTCAAGTCGCCGGTCGGTCGAGCCGGTAATGGGAGGTCAAAGGTCGGCGCGCCGCCAACGCTAGCGAGGAGGAAGGACGACGTGGTGGCGGCGGCGGCGGCGGCGGCGGCGGCGGCGGCAGCGACGGCGGCGGAGCGAAGCCGACGCGAAATATATATATATATATATATATATTTTAAACATACACACATTTATATACGTGCGAGCCGTCGGTATCTCTACGTAGCCGCGTGCATACACTTAAGCGCGCATAACGTTGCACAGCCATCGAAAGCTGTTCTTCTCTCCTATCGCGCTCGCGCGCAAGGAAGGTGAAGAGGGGACGGTGCACGCTTGCGGAGAGAGAAGCGAAACCTCAGCGGAGAGGGCTGGCGCGATATGCGGCTCTCTCGAAACCGTGGGAACGCACGTGGCCCCACGCGCCTAACTAACCCCCTTCGCCGTGCAATGTCTTACCGCGCGCGCGTTCACTCGCTCGCCCGTCTCGCCACCAAACCCTCCCTTACCATATTTCCTCTGCCCCCCCCCCCCCGTGTCCCTCCTCTGTGTCCGCCCGCGCGAGAGAACACCCTTCTTCTCTTTTTCCGCCATTCCACCCACATTCTCTCCTCCTTCGCGATCTCCTTCCCGCCTGTCCCCCCCCCCCCCCTACCGAGCCCCCTCGTCCTCCATTCACCCCGGCGCTGCCTCCGCGTGCCCGATGCATTCTTTCCACCTTTTCCCTCTTCCACAATCCACCCACCACCCGTATTCATCTTCCGCTACTCCTTCGTCCCTTCTTCCTCGTCTGTTATTTCGCCTATGTCCACCTCTACGTTCCGCGATCTCCTCCCCCTTGCTCCCATCGGCGGCGCGCGAGGTCCATCCTCCTGTTTCTTCGCCTTCTTCCTCGCCTACGAACGTCTAACCATCCTCACCACATGCATATGTTCGAGATGTGCCTCTGCCATCTTTGCTACCGAATCACGTTCGGCTCTCTCGCTTGTTTCGCAGTCCTCTGTGTGAAAATCGAAATATCAAATCATCTTAGAGAAGAATAAAATTGCGATTATTCTTTTTTATTGTTTACAAAGTTTCCAGAGATACGAATGTAAATTGCAGAAATCACAGAAATCCCGTATTGTCGCATTGCAACAGAAAGCGAACTGAATGACAAATTTTTGCACGCTAAATTTTAAACTTCAAGCCGAAGCTCTTGAGTTATTTCAGCTATTTTCAACAATGAATTGGAAGAGGTATTGCAGATTAAAAGAGAAATATCAACTCTCTAGCAAAAGGCTTGAGAAAACAATGAACGGAATAAGCGAGGATAAATGTTACTCGTTCCGAAAAATACACTTTTATTGACTTGTGACCTTTCGGCCTAATCGATTCAATTGTAACCAGAAGCATACTACAGACAGGAAAGTTGAGTTACGTATACGTCTCACCGCCCGCCCTGACACTCCGACGTCGTTCACGGTGCAGCGCGCTGGCACTTCGAAAATTGATTATCGCTCGACGTGTAATGATCCATTACGCGGACTCGAAGTGCGGCCGAACGGATGTAACGGCGGAGCAAACTGACAATCACTGTCCGGGGCGGTCGTGAATTATGAACCGATAATCCACGGTTGCCCGACGACGCCCAGCAATGGGATTTACGCGTTTATCGTCTACCCCGCGAACTTTTGCTAGCTCGATATCACGTCCATATTTGGAACGGGTTCTATTATTCGGAACGCCGCTCTGAAAAGTAATTTATCCTTAAACATATAAATCCTGCTCAGTTGAAAAATTTCTCTGTACTAGAATTATGATTTCTTACTTCTTCACGTTACTCCTTTTATATTTCTCTTACTTTTAATCCACTAGAATATAATACGTGCGTGTAAAACAGCGGAAACGTTTTGTCTGAGTTTCATAAGCGAATTATGAAACAAACATTTACTTGCAGATTAAGGCATTTTTGAGAACAAATTAAAACTTTGATTTGATCCAGATTGATAATAACTTTTAGAAGATGTAGTTTATTTTGCACGGTACAAATTAAGATGTAAACTATGTATTTTCATCTCACATGAGGCTAAATGTGGTCGTTCAATTGATATCAAAATGAAATCATATGCGATCTTTTTATGCAAAAAAATCGAAGAAACCGGATAGTCATTAAAAGTGTTAAATATAAAGTACGAGTACGGAATCCTAAAGTTCCAGTATCGTATTGTTTTCGTACAGATGCGTGCGAGAATCGATCTTTTCAAATTTAATCCACCCTTCACCGAGTGTTCTCCAGCTTTCGTACGAAACTTGATGAATCTTCAGGATTCAAGCGGATATGTAAAGTTAAAAACAGCCGCTCACTGCGAAGCTGCCCGTCAGAGGGTAGCAGCTGGTGGATTCACTCGTCGAGCGGCTGCGAACTACAAAGGACCAAGCGCACCAATCGGACGACGACTGTCCTTTTAGGAAGTGGGGCGCGCGTTTGCATTCGCGCGGGTGACACGGGCGACGTTCGGAAACGAAACGTGAGAAACTACGTCGGGCTGCTGCGCCGTCGATAATGGACCATATATCGGTACTGATCGCGGCAATTTCGACGGTGAGACCAAGTCCGGAGGAAGAAACAAGTATTTCTCCAAAAAAAAAAAAAAAAGAAAACACGAGAACGATCGGCTGGCGAGCGTAAAGCACGCGGGGGGTAAACGTTGATTACCGCGAAAGGAATCCGGGAGTCGAAACCCTTTATTTTCAGGGCCCGCTGGTACCGCGCGCCGGAGCTTCGCGTTCCCACTTCTGTCGTTGTTTTTTGCGCAGTTCGAGAGGGGTTGCGACGCCGACGGAGTCCGTCGCGAATTAGCGACGTTTAAAAGGGTGGAGTTCGGGGCCCGCTCGCTCGCTCTCCGTCCCGCTTCCACGCTTCCCGTATCTCTCCGTTTTCGGCGGCGCGGCGCGACCCGGCGCGCTGTACGATACGACGTCTCGAGTTTAAACTATACTACTAACTAATAGCATAGCCGGCGAGTGTGCGTTTCGACAATGTGGGCACACACCGTGCGCCATGGGCAGACAGTTTACCTAATCGTCGGGGCCTGAAAAAAGACCGGCCGCTGTACCGCCCTAACCACAGGCCCCGGGCCCGCGGCGACCGCACTCCTCCGCGCCTTCCTGACCGCGCCAGTGTTTCACTCGGCCCCGGCAGCGGAGTTCTTAATTTTCTGAAAATTTATCGTCCCCGGCTTTTAATCGCTCCGCCGATGGCCGCAAAACGGAAAGCCGGGCACCGTTAACGTGACGAAATTACGCGGAAAGCGAGAACACTTCCGCGAAGCTGGAACAATTTTATCAAAACAGTAACAGAAGAGATTTACAAACCGATCGATCGACAAGATTGTTGTTTTGTTTGCGAGTTCGTCTCAAGTTGTTGTCTCCAAAGCCACTTTGATAAAACTAACTGGACAAAAATCTAGAGTAGAATCGTAACTCTGTAAAAATTTCCGTAAAAGAAATGTTATTCGCTTCGAATATAACTCGGTTTCTATAAATATTTAATTCACAATCTGCCGTGATTTGTCTGTATACTCCATTTTATCGCTACATTCACTATCAATCTTGTCATCTTTAGCATCTCATTTTCATCTATACATTTAACACACAAATTATTACAATTATTTAATTACAACTTGACTCTTCCTACGCGCATCGCTGTTGAATCTCGTTAAATTATTATTTCCAAATTTAGTTATCGCGTTTCTAGTTTTCTGCGAGCGTGCAATTGTATATTTCGATATAACGATTGCGCTTTCGCACAGTTTGGCATCCGATTTTCGGCCAATCTGTAACCAACTACGCTCGCTCCTCATTCTTTCTCGCTGGTAATTACTTCACGGTTCATCCTCATCATCATTATCTAAAGGTGACCGAAATTAGTGTTCAGAAGCCTGAAGAAGACTCACGCTCCGCTCACGTCCGTGTTGTGCGTAGCGGTCGCAGCAACTCCTGGAATTCTGGACGAACCTCGTGGTCCCTGTGAGACCCACGAGGTCGCCTGGGCCCTGTGACCCTTAGATAAGGCTCACGCCCTAATAAGAGGGTACACGCGGAGCACTGTGAGGGGACCGTGGCAGCTTCTCTTCCTTCTCCCTGTCTTCCTTTTGCTCCGCAATCGTAGCTCGAGGCCTCGCCCGACTGAGCGATCTAATCCGCCGGGTAATCTGTGGTTAACATTTTAGGGCTCGAAGGGTGGACCCGGAGGGCTTCATGACATTCCATCGCGCTAACTCCCACAATTGCGGCATTGCTTACGAATTCGCTACTTCAAACTCTTTCCACCGCTTTCACGCGTCGCGTCCGTTTCGGCTTTCATGTTTTCTCGAACTTTACTCGAAATGCATTATCTTCACCTGTAATCGATATTTCACATGAGAAACTCATATATATACACGGTTAGATAAGCTCGTTTTAACACATTCAATACATATTTCGTGCTAGCAGAAAAGATTATTTTAGCCCGCTTTAGACAATTCATGAACAGAATCTTACAATTAGAAATCTATCTATAATTTTATGCAACAGAAAACGTTTGAAGATTTTTTCAATATATCGAATTTTATCTCAAGCTCTGTCACAAATTGTAGATCGTCGTCTCAAGTGAGCTTTAATAATACCACTAAAATATTAGCAAGAAATCTATTGGAAATATAATATATTTATTCAAGACACACAATTGAATTCTCACGAGATCTCACAGAGAAGAGTTCTTGAGGATACTTTAACTTCTGGTAGAAAAATGGAATAAAAGACTTGTCTACGATGTCTTTTTCTCAGCAAAAAAAAAATAAAAAAAAGATAGATCTTTCCTAAGCGATATCTCCTCCCCACGAAATAAAAGAAAAAATTATCCACGATACTATAAAATAACACCGGAACGCTGTGCGAAACACTGTCCTCGATTTAGGAAAACGATTAGCCTCTTTCGTGGGACACAAGTCGCTGTGCTCTCGGGCAGAATACCGGGAATCGCAACATTGTGATTATTGTAATTAAATCGTCCCCCCCCCCCCCGGACCGCAGTGAGGGGTACACAGCCGGACGGTCCTTCTTTCTTAGCTTCCATTCGTCTTCCTTCTTCCTCGAAATTCATTTCCACTTGTCGCTCCGTCTCTCTTCCTCCCCGCTCTTTCTCTCACTCTCTCACGACCTCGTTTCTGAGCTACCTGCAGTCCTGCATCGCTCTTTGTATCCTTCAAACCGCAACAATCTTATCGACGATTAGGAGACCGCGCAATTATTTTTCGCACCTCACATTGATCGATTAATCCTTCCTATTTCAAGATTACACGGAAACAAACGAGTAGCGCGATTGCTAGAATTTTTAGAAACCTACTAAATTAATAATTTCATTTAAGTGAAGTTGAAATAAAACGACAAACTGCATTAATATATATGTTGTTGGTATTATTCGATAAACTCCTAGATGTCTTCTAGCATGTCTTGTTGATATAATATATCTTATCTTCACTCAAACTTTCTTTATATTTACTATCTCGAAGTAAATATAAAGTACAGTTTTGTCAGTAAAATATCAGATGACGTTAGCCTTCTATCGAATCAATGATACAAAATTCCTTACAAAGATTGTTACGCCACGTAGATCGGACAGACAAAGAGACAGTTATGTACCAGGATACAGGAGCATAAAAAGCATATCAATAATGCCCAGTTCCATTAACGTAGATTGACTAGAATTTCTAAGAATTTGAAAAAGATGAAGAGTTAGTTGAACCGAGATTGTTAATCTACGTTGGTGGAATCGAAAACAACACGATATGGCCTGGGACTGCGTTGAGATAATTGATAAGGAAAAATCTTACCTAAAAAGGCTGACGTCAGAAATGCTACACATTAAAAGACAGCGAAATGGTTTAAACAAGCAGAGTGACATTGACCTTCTTCCCGACACTTACACTCCTATCCTTAATTTACTTCTTTCATTTTGAATGTTAAGTTGTATAGATATTCTCCCCCCCCCCCATTTTCCCTTCGCCTCTCTTCTTTTTTCTTTTTCTTTCTACAATTTCCGCCCTCCTTTTCTCCACTCCCTCTTCTTCTCCTATTCTGTCCCTACTTTCAAAATTCATTTCTTATTTACAATAGCTCACAATCTTCCAAACAGGCTACTAGTCAAAGTTCACATATGTCGTCACACATTTTTTTGGTAACTACAAGCTAATCGTTGTATTCGTTTTATTTATACGGTAAATTATAAGTTTTGATTTTGTCACAGTCTTGTATGTGAGAACGGTTTCATTAATGAACGACTTCCAATGTATTATTTTATGAGACTCTCACAATTCGTCGAATTGAGGTATGTTTATTGTAAAAGTTGTTCACTGAATTGTTAAGGCCTTGATCTCAAATTTTATCACTTAGACTTTTTTAAGATTGTACTGAAGATGGTCGGATTGACAACTAATGCCCAGTTCCACCAACGTAGATTAACTTTAATCTCGGTTTAACTTATTCTTTATCCTTTTCTAATTCTTAGAAGTAAAAAAAGATGACGAGTAAGTTGAACCGAGATTAAAGTTAATCTACATTGGTGGAAATGGGCATAAAACGTTTACTCACTCAACTCTTTAAATAAAAAAGATTTTGGCAGCAATTACACGCAGCGTCGGCTCTCGATTCCCTTCTCTTATCACGATTTTATTAAATATAAAGAAATTATATTTACTCTAAGAAAAATAGTTCTATTTGTTGTTGGACTCAAAATAAGACCTTCCGATAGCTAAGTGATAAAAATTATATAACTAGTACATAATAATGATCGTTATCGCTTGTGCAAATCGTTGTGCATTCATCAATATTTCCGTTAATTCAATGCGGAATTGAGGAAAGAAGTGTATATCATCGCGCCTGATCAGGAAATGAATAAACAGCATGACGGGAAGGTTCGAAATTAGCCGGATGATAAAGGAGCGAAGGGAGAGAACGTCTTGTTTGTTTGGCGTTTCATCACGCTTTATTGTCCGTGGAAGGTGCGGGAATTAATTAAAGTTAAACAGTACTAACTGACCGGCAAGCGCGTTAACTGCCGGCTATTGTCGGGAAAGCGGGAATGATGGTCAGCCTCGTTCCCGTGGATACACATAATGACTTGCGCCGAGGAGGGATCGCCGAGAGAAACTGCTTCTTGTTTACACTCGCGAGATTGAACCCGAATACGTCGGATATTTACTTTTCTCCGCACGAGCCGTCATCCACAGATCGTTTTTAATTTAGACAACGAGCGAGAGTGGCACAGATACGATTGCACGGCTGTACGTGGAGATTTCGGAAAATACGAAACCCTCGCTAACAAGCCATTTCGTTTGGGTTAATTTTTATTTCCATTGATTTTATTTCAATTGATAACAACAACATTTAAATATACATATTACGATCGACTAGGGTTATATTATTTTTGGTTCCTCTCTCTCTCTCTCTTTCTCTCTCTCTCTCTCTCTCTTTCTATTTGCGATTGGGCATATAATAACAAATAGCCGCACTGACTCCGACAAAATCCTGTGCCTCGAACGTGTAGTACACCTTTATATACTTGGCTCACTGAGGGATCGGATCGAAGAAGCGGCTAACGACAGTGCTACGCGGCGGAAACACAATTTACATCTACAGATTATCTACATGCATATACAATGATCTTAAATTAGTGGTAACCCGACAAACAATCCGAAACTAGGAGACGCACACGCTATATTAGAAAAGAAATGAATCGAAATTGAACGTATAAAATAAATATTCAGGAAAATAAGGTTTTCTCACGATTACAGATTTTTTAACAAAGCTCAACTTGTTCAACTAAAATTTAATTGAGAATCAATCATTTTCTATCTGCAACGACAAAAGGTTTCAATCTTAGAATTGTTTAATCGATTTTTTCAGGTAACGCAAAATTACTTAATTGTTAATTGACTAGAATAACATTAGAAAACGCGTTTGTTTTCCAAAATTAAATTCACCGAGACCACTAAATGTTGATATATACGCGTGATTAAATCATTAATCTGTAATTGATGAGAAACGACCTCAGTCCTTCCACCAAGTTTTCTCTAATGGAGAGACAACTCTAAATTTATCGAACAATCTGTGCGGGGAAAAAGTGTGAGAGTTCTATATACATTCTACGGTACACATAAGATGTGGGTGGTCTACGAGTAGCCTTATCTTTTCTTAGACTAAAGGATAAAAAAAATCTTTGGAGCTATTCGCAGGTCTCGCCGGTGGCACTAAAGGTAAAGGTGACGCGGTTAACTGTCGGGAAATGTTTTCCTGCCTATCTGATTTAAATTCCTAATTTTAGGGGAAACGAAGAGACTTCTAACGGTCAGAGAAACTCGATTAACACCGCCGATATATACGAGAGGCACAGTAACATCACACCTTCCCGACATAGATCGTTGTCTCGTCGAGGAACGATCAATTATCTTGACGCTTCATCACTGAATCGTAAACGTGAATCAGCTTTAAAAGGATGAATACCGTGCGCTTTCGAAATACGTGAAACTTTCGAAACGAAGGAGATACTTCTTATACGTGATAAAATAATTAATCTACAATTAAATCTGATTGTACTTTTCCACTCCGTTGCACTATCTAATTCTATGCACAACGCATCGTATGTTTAACACGCCGAGTATTTAAAATACCGAATGTGTATTTCGCGATTTATAAACATTGTATAAATTTCAAACGAGCTGGTTCCCGAGTTAATTATTCTTAATGAAGAATTCATGCAGCTCGTACGTGGGCAAATATGAAATAATATTCTACCGAGCGGAACAAATTATGTTGGTAAATTGAGAGTATCCTCGACTGACAACGATTACAACGCGACACGCCGGGTTTGTACAGTGTAACATGTGTTTACTAACATATATTTATCCAGAGTACGTATCAATAAGAGCATTATAAGAGAAGAACCTATTAAGTCGGAATGCGAGATACGTTCGATTTAATGTGGGGGAATATGTACTACTTCCGTGAATCGTAAAAGTTACAGCATATTAACAATAAGAATATATATACAACTAGGAACATACATACAAATACATGCGCTCTTACAAGCACCGTGAATGCTGAGTTTTCACAAGGCTTATTCGAACATTAATATAAATATTCGCAGGACATATTTACACGAAGAAGGGTATCATACATAAGAATCTGCGCGCGCCTCTTGCGTGATGGAAAGAATTTTTATATGTTTACGTGTGAGCATTAATAAAAGTCCTCTTCACGAAGCAAACACTGTTTCATATTGTTTATTTCACAAGACAATAAAATGAGCCCGATGTGTGACAAAGAAAATAATTTTACAAAATTTTCGTAATACCGCGTTCATACGTAATACAAGTTCATAACAGCAAACGAATTATTTCAAGTTAATTTGATCTGATCATATTTGATAGCAGATTGCAAAGTCTCTGTTTAAAATTCTTCAACAGATGGAATTATAGGAAGACATTCAAACCACCTTCGCTAATTCCCTGTCGTTAGAAATGTCTATATTAGCTATTTCGTTGCAATTTGCATCTTGTTTAAAGTCCAAAGTTATTTTATCTATTTTATCCTCCCGTAGTATCATACTATAATTACGTTTTATAACACCGAATAGAATACTCATAGAATACAATCATTTTTAGAAATTGACTCATAGAAATCAAACAAATTTGGATAAATCGTAAATAAAATCAATAATGTTTCCAATTCAACACACAACACACATATACACACACGCACACGCACACGCACACACACGCGCGCGCACACACAAAACGAAGAACAAGCAAACTTGGAATCGAAACCGGTATAACATCGACGAAATTTCATATTACATTTTTATTATCAAAACTAAATAACCATTAATTAAAATTTAACTGATCCTGATTTTTTGCAACAGATGGGCAAAAAGGGTCGAAAATCGATTAACTTAGTATTAACGCTCTATGCATTTCAAAACCGAAATTTTGTTTTTATAATCTAAATTAAAAAAAAATATATACTGAAAAAAATCAATAATTAGAATCAAAATGTAATTATTAGAAATCTCGCAGCATTTGTAACTTCACACAAATAACTGCGTTTTACAGTCAACAAATAAATTGTAACATAAAATAATATAATTATTTGATAAAAAAATTAAAAATCGATGCAATTTGCACTAAACGCGCAAAAGGTTTAGTACAGTTAACAAACTAATATATTAACATAATCATATTCAAAACTCATGGGAATATAGTCGTATGAAAAATCGTCGCGTAGCGTGGCAAGCGTTACGTAGAAAGTAACGTAGATAATTTTATATCGCGCACGCAGATTAAAATTAAAAGGATAACTAAGACTCTTAACGTCTTCTCATGATGTCCTCTATACTGAAACCGAGTTTAGGTGGCATCGTGCTGCTCCTTTGGATCGGCAGACGACCGTTCACGCGGTCCATTTGTCTGACTTCCGTAGAAATCATCCTTGAGTCCGAAGACACCGTCGCTTCGACCGTAAGATCCTGCGGGACGTCCGTGTGCGTCAGAAGGTGTGATTTTAGGTTGCTCCTCTGATTGAAGCTCCGACCGCATACGGGGCACTTATGCGGCGACTCCTCCATGTGCAGAATTTTGTGAACGGCCAGAGTTCTGCTCTGACAAAACCCCTTGCCGCACTCGTTGCACTTAAACGGCTTTTCCTTGCTGTGTATGTATCTAAAATGAAAAAGATTTTTCAGCTCTGAACTCGAGCTGACCATCTTCGCCGTTGTAGCGCTTCAGGGTTTAAAAAGTCTGGTGTATTAGTGTAATGTTTGCATTTTTATATATTTATCTCTGACGTGTATATTTGGTGATTGTTGTACATATTTGACTTCTTAAACATTAATTTTATATGAGTATTATTTCTTTTTTTTTTACTGCTTTTTTTATAATACTTGATAATCTCATTTTTCTCACTTTGATAATCTCGGCATCTCTCTCATTGCTATCCAAATCGATATATGATTGTATATGGATCGCAATGAGTTATTTATGTTGAAAGCAAATTGAAATTTCCTGTTTTCTTGGATATAAAGTGTCGATAAATGATAAACGTATCGATATCTTTGCGCAATTCTTATAAGCAAAACTCATCCAAAAACTCTTAAAGAAACATTATATTGCCAACATATCCCTGTTAATGCAAAAAATTTGTCTACAATTTTCACAAAAATTTCAATTAGCGAATTATCATTAATAATAATGCAAGGTTTTGGATCAATTTTACGTAAAACAAAATAGAGATAACAATGTAGATAAAAATTTGCAAATCAATCGTTTCGTTCACTGATGTGCCACATGCTTTGTTTTACAGTGCATATACATATAACAAAAGAATACAACATTTTATAAATGTACATAAAATATTTCAAAGTATCAGAAGTTCCGAAAGCATTATGAATCCGTGAAATAATTTCAAATTTTCTTTTTCTCAAATGATAGTGAAAGTTCTATAAAGTTTGCATTATTTTACAACTTGGCAATTTTAAAAGCAATAAAGCAATAACCAGCATTCTAGAGGTGTAAAGCAATATATCTAATGAAAACGAAAATTAAGTGTATTCGGAAAAACGGACTTGAATAGAAATAAAATCTTTTTTTTTTTAACATCTCGCTTGAAGGTTCCAGCTTTTAGAATAGACATTCTTAAAATACCTTCAACAAAAGAAGAAAAACTAGCGTGATATGCCGTAAACAATTGTTTTTTTACATTTTTCATGAAAATTCTTTCGTAATGCGAAGTATTTATTTTATAACTTTAGCATACTGACGTTCCGTGAACGTCACCTAATTTTAATTGCAATATAATTTTTATATAATTCTAATTGCAATTTTAATTTATTTTTATTTAAAAAAATCCTAATTCAATTCCAACAATTTATTTCAGTATTAATCGTAAATTTGAAAAAATAAAATCAAAACAAACTAAAATTTAAATTTAAAATGTATTGACGTTGTTTAAAAAATTTATTAACGCGCGTTACTTTTACAGCGTTATTATTATGAAATTTATTAAGCTGTGTTATATTGTTTATCAGCATTGTATAAAATATAACAGCATTATAAAATATCGTAACGAGAACAATGGAGATAGGCAGAAGGATATAGAGAATTATTAGCGAGACTGGATCGTGCTGCAACTTTACTCTTTCAAAGAACTTTATTTTCACGGATGTTTTCGACGCATAATTGGTGGCCTTCCTCAGCGTGTAAAATAAAAAGAACAATCTAAAGAATTAATCGCTGTCAGAATACACACAGCCCAGTGCTTGACGTGCGTCTGGTCAAAGTGATGGACATGTAGCATATGTAAGCACACGGCATATGTTCTGACAGCGATTAATTAGATAGTTTTTTTCTTATTTTACGCTAAAAAAATAGTCAATTGTGCGTCGACACATCCGTGATAATAAAGTTCTTTGAAAGTTAGTACACGAGTGAGTGTTCGCGCCAATAATTCTCCATATCTATTCCTATAGATCAAAAAATAATCCACCATCAAAAGAGAGAGAAATGGATAGTAAATTCTAGGATAGTAAATTCTAGAGAAATGGATAGTAAATTCTAAAAATTTTAAGATGCACAATTCGACAGTCAAACCCAAGTTTTTATTCCAGAAGCAGCAAAAAGAAACCTGTAGCTATATGTAAAATAGCGATAAAATCAGAGGCTCAATTTGATTGATAAACGTAGAAAGTGACTACATAATGAGATTCGAGAGATCTCACTATTGCTACGGCAAATTCTCTCACCAATTATTGCAAAATAATAATGTTTGTCAGTTGATACAAACCGATTTGATTATATCAAGAAATAAATTTGCAATATAAAACAACTGTTTATTGCAGTACAATTTCTGCCGGCTGGAAAAGTTTGCAGTTCTGCAAATCGATCCGATTAGCAATTAATATAACTCACCACAGCTCACCATATTGCTGTAGGTCTCTTAAATAATTAAAACTGAAATGTAGAAAGAGCCAATGTTCGAGCCAATGCAAAAACATGTATTGAAATGAAATAAACAAACGTTTCAGCTTGCCAACAGGTTTTCTCCGGTGTCAATAATAATATTTAAACGCAAGCAATTTTTTTCAAAATACATACACACACGCAATTTACAACAAACAATATTAACAGATTGATAGATTGCCTGCACGAAAACAGTAATAAACAGAGTCAAGCATTTTGCAATAATGAAAAGTGTATAATAAATCAAGCATTTCGCAATAATAAAGTCAAGTTAGGTGTGTCCGTCAAATCAGTGAAACGGATCAGAAATATACAATAAATGATTAAAATAATAATCAATATTAATAATAATTGTTATTGTTTCACGCCTAACTTGACTCTATTATTGCGAAATGCTTGATTTATTATACATATTTCTTTATTGCAAAATGTTTAACTCCGTTTATTATCGTTTTCGTGCAGTTCATCTAACAATCTGTTAATATTGTATGTTGGAAAGTTGCGTGCGTTTAAATATTATTATTGACACCGAAGAAGAAGGCCTGACGACAGGCTTTGTTTATTTCATTTCAATACATGTTTTCGCACGAACAACTGGCATTGACTCTTCCGCTCCTTTATATTTCAATTTTGATTTTAATCATCGGAGCCTTTGCAATTTTATTTTTTACTCTTAAATAATTGTTATTTAATCGAGAGACTCATAACAAACTCCTTCATCAATTATGGTAAAGCAATAATACTTGCTAATTGACAGAAATAGATTAAAATTTACATCAATGAATATTTTTACAATTAAAAATAGCTCTCTGTCGCAAGATATTTAAATTTTAACAAAGAAAAAGCATTAATATCGTGCTGCTCTATTATTGCAACGTGATCTTCAGAGATCAGAGTATAAATTCTAGAAATTACCGATGATCCCTCAAATGATCCTGCCTGCGGAAGGCCTTCCCGCATATGTCGCACGAGTACGGCCGCTCATCGGTGTGCGTCCTCTCGTGAATCAGCAGATTGTAACTCTTCGTGAATTGCCGATGGCAGAATTTACAGATGAACTGCTTCTTTGGTCTCTGGCCTGGTGATCTGCGCGAGAGGAACGACGCCGGAGGCTGTCCTATCGGGAACAGATGAGCCTGATAGTACGAAGGACGTGGTCGGTGGTGATAATAAATTGGCAGATTCGCCCCTGTGCTTCTCAACCAGCTTTCTAAGTATGGAAACTGATAGCCGCTGACATTCTGCTGCGTCGCCTGAACGTGTTGCTGCTGTGGCTGGAAGTATCTGTCAATAGGAAACTGGTTTCTATTCCATCCTCTGGCAGATGGAAATGAATGTTGTTGTTGTGGTTGTTGTTGCGCCTGTTGCTGCTCCTGCTGCTGCTGCGGTTGCTGCTGTTGCTGCTGTTGCTGCTGTTGCTGCTGCTGCTGCTGCTGCTGATGATGCATCGATCTGTCAACAGTCGGAGGCGTTTGCGGCGGCGTCAGTGGCTCCGTTTTCGTCTCCATCTGTCGTCTGCTTTCTTTCGATACTTTCGAGTGGCAGAGTCGATTGATAAATTAGCACTGAAAAATCGTTTCCTCACAATTGATCGTAACCGATCGGTACCTTGTTCGCGAGGCACCCGAATTACCGACCCCAATCGGCGCGCAGCGACAGAAGGCGAGCGGAATCAACGAGGAGAGTGGAAAAAAAAAAGATCAAGAAGAGTCTCCTCGGAACGTCGACGAGATACTAAACGCTAAGCTAAGAGGCACGGCTGAATCCGGGGTCGCCGTTTACCTGGCGCCAACGATGCGACACGGTGGCCCCTCCTACCGTGTCTCGTACGTTGGATACGCCGGTTGGTGGCCCGACTTCCACAGGGGCGGAGCTTCCGGGTCGGGATGACCCCCCCGGGGCGTCGCGACGCTACCCACCCGTAGAATACGATCTCCCGCCGTCGTTTCGCCGCCGTCGTCTCGCCGCCGTCGCCACACGCTCGCAAGTACGCCGGGGGGGTTCGGAGGTATCTGCTGCGATGTAAGTCGAAGCAATATTGCGTTAAATGACGAACGCGCGCCTGAACTTACATGTGTGCATGCCGCTGTATGTATCGTCATTATGTGCGCCGATTCGTATATTGTTGGCATGTCATTGGACGTATGTGTGCAGTTAACGTGTGATTAGTAAAATTTACTTGTAATTCGCATGTCAGTTGAATAGGTTAAACGATGATAAATACGTAGATAACACTCGAAGTCAGATGATCCAAACTGCCACTGGATTTTTAGAAAACATCATTGACAATAGCACGTTGCCACTAAATAAGTCTTATTCTCTCTTTTAAATCAGAATATGTCAAAGCAAAATGTTGTCTTTTTTTACCGCTCATGGTAATCAATTTTTAACGGGACTCATCGAGAAGATTTCGAGCAATAAAATTTCTGAAGAAAAAGTTTATCACGAGTGCAATAAACCTTGTATTTTTGGTTGACGGTAAATTATTTTTTTATAAAAGATATAGTAGAATATATATATAAAAAAAAAATTTAGTTTTGAATGCATATATTTTTAATAAAAGATAGCTAAAATCTTTAGTAAAAATTTAGATAGCATATTTATAACTGAGAAATAAGTGTGAAATTTTAAGTTGAAACTAATTGGATGGAGATTAATTGCCTTTTTCTTCTCTAAATGCCTATTTACCTTCATCCACCCAATTTGCATATTCATTATTTCGTATTATAAATAAATTTATCTTCTATTCTGTAATATATTAATTTTGTATATTACTTTTTAACTGCTATATAAATATTAAACTCGATTTTTGAATACTAAAATTGGAATGAATGCACACAACATATATAAAGGAAACGCATTCAATAAATAAATGACAATTTTACCTCCACTAAATTCTACGTGCAGATGAAACGGCGCGCCGTATATATATGACCAACACACACATACACACATACATACATACACCTGAAAATCGAGGCAATTCTGTTACTACAAACTCCAGTGAACGAACGAACATGTTTGCAACATAGTGTATCGGGTAATCAACTCACACAAGTTTTCATGTGAGCCAACCACAGGATCGACGGGCGCAAAACCAGCCCTACCGTGGCCAAAGATTACATATCGCAACCATTAGTATACTATAAACATCACTGGCGCCACTGGAATGTTTCTGAAATTACTGTCGTATTCTAATGCGCTCTAATAGAATTGTATAGTATTTCTAATGTTTAAAGTAATGAAAAAAATATGAAAGATTAAATGTATATCTTTTTTTATATTACTCAGCACACTCAGCACACAGAATTTACTTTTATTTAAATAAATGTTATATTAATCTTTTCGGCTACTACGTGTCATTACAATGGCTTCTCTTTAACAATAAGTAAATTTTAAGAACAGGCCGCTTTTTCCTTTATTTCTCAACTCCTAAACTTTATTTATTATCTCGAAGTTGTAAGAAACAAAAGTTCTTCAAAGTGTCCACTTATTTTTGTCGAAGGAATGCTTTCTTGATAATGCATCATCAAAATATTCTCAAATAAAGCAGGTATTTTTTTCTCGATCCAACATTATCAACTTTACTTTATACAAAAATGAAACATGACGAGTTTCATAGTATGAAGCATCGATCGCGCTACTAATATCATAAAGTCGCATTTCGCGGCCAAACTGTGCGTTGTAAAGGTTGATTAAATATATAATATATAAATATTTAAAATTTAAAATAAATAAAAAACAAGATAAAAATCTTTAAACTCCAGCTTTTTTTATAAAACAGCGATAACAAGTGGAGTATTTTTGATACATATGTGTGACTACATTATTTCGTGCAACACCACTAATTGGGACAAGCATTCGTTATGCTTTTAACAGCACGATCCATCTTCTTCCAATACCCCTTCCGACGAGTGGTCCGGTAATCTCATTATAAGTTAACGAGATGTATCTCAGCATGATATTTAGAATATTGATGCTACCGATACATTCGCCACGAATTTACATCAACGTCAAGGAAGATGAATCTTTGTGCTAAGCTGTAATAATGAGAACAAACCAATGAACTTGTTTGATAAACTACTGATTTTTACGATACATTTTATATTTTATTGTCATCATCAAACGTATCTTACGTATCAAATGTATTTTATTATGCTATTATTATTTCTAAGAAATTCTTTAACTCTAACCATTGTAATTAACAAATTTTTTTATAGCTGCGCGTATAAAATGGTAGATGTTTGTGGTAAAATTTTTTCTATTTAACTTTTTCTACAGAAAAATAGATTTTTTCCGTTTTTACAATTTATTTGTATTATTCTTTCTTTGTTTTAGCTCGAAGAATATTTGAAATATTACAAATGTTAAAATTTTTTTCGGAAAAGATTGCATTTTTTATATCTATAAAAAAAGAAATTGCAATAAAAAATGAGAATTCGCTTACTTTGAAAACCGACAACAAAACAGTACGTTTATGAAATTTCTACGCAACGTTTAAAAAGCTGCAAATTCCTATTAAATATGATGTTTAAATACTTTTACACACTGTTAATCTTTAAAATGTAGAGTAAAATGCCCGAATTTCAGATACCATTTGTATTTATTTAAATTCTAACTAAATAGAATTGTTAAAAATTTTCAAAAAAAATACATTTTACACTCCTTATATTGTCACTTTGTTACATCCTTGTGCAATTTGCAATAACTTTTTATTTTGAAGAGTTATAAAATTATATCTTCAAGGCAATTTCTTACTTCGAATGAAAGGGATTCCTAATTCTGGATATGATTCTTAATTATGTGTAGACTATAAGTATAGATAACGAATAGGAAATAAAATAAAGTTTTAACACAATTTATTTTGCTTAAAAAAAATGCATTGCAAGAGAATTGAATTACAAGCTTGAAAAGAAACATTATTTCGCAAAATTAGAGAAAAATTATGATATATGTTTTAAATATAAAATGAAATAGGAAGTCAACAACTTTAAGAAAAACAGCAAATTTAAGTAACAAGAAATTATTTCAAATTTAATTGCAATAAAAGAATTCACGTAATTAAAAGTTCGCCATTGAGCCACCTGCTACTACTCAGAATTAGGAACAAACATCTGTCTGCTAGTTAGCCAGCATAATCCAACTCCGAATGGCAGTGGGGTATTTTTTTAAACAACATTTAAAAACAGCATACTTTAAATTACTTCCCGAAGGATTATTAAAATGTCTCTTATTTTGACTAAATAGCAGACTAATGCCCGATTCCACCAACGTAGTTAAAGAATTTCTTTAATCTCGGTTTAACTTATACTCTTCATCTTTTTCTAGTTCTAAGAATTAGATTAACTTTAATCTCGGTTCAACTTACTCTTCACCTTTTTCTAATTTTCAGAACTAGAAAAAGATGAAGAGTAAGTTGAACCGAGATTAAAGTTAATCTAATTCTTAGAACTAGAAAAAGATGAAGAGTAAGTTGAACCGAGATTAAAGAAATTCTTTAACTACGTTGGTTCAACTTACTCTCTTCATCTTTTTCTAGTTCTAAGAATTAGAAAAAGGTGAAGAGTAAGTTGAAACGAGATTAAAGTTAATCTACGTTGGTGGAATCGGGCATCAGGAGCGCAAAAAATACCGAAGAATGTTTTTCTTTATCTAAATCACAAAATCGAAAGCAACGTGAACGTATGCAATAGCGCAAGCCGGTTCCATACAATTGCTGCTAACTTAACCCTTCCCCACTAATTGCAAGAGTCAGCAGCAGGAAGAGTCAGCAGCATTTCTAGGAGCTAACAAAACTATCTATTCAGAATTTAGACAATCTGTAATTTATTCTATAATAAGGATAAAAATGTCTGAAATACATTTTTTTTTCATTTCTATGACAATTGCTTTAAAGAAATTTTAGAAAAGTAAGAAAAATTTATGTAGAAAAAATTTCTAAGTCCTTTGAAAAGCAAACCTTTTTTATGCTATGTTACTTGTAAAATTGTGTTATGCTGTTCGTAGAAGAACTTGTTTATAGATGGTTATAAAACCGTAAATAAAACCGTCTATAAAAAAGTTTCGTCGAAAATAAAAGGGTTAATAAAAGAGTTCTTTATGAATACGTATTTCCAGGCGTTTTCAATTAGTCACGCAGTTTAATTTATGGGAAGGGCAGAAAAAGACAATACTACCTTTAACCACTGAGATCGTTTGCACGTGAATCACAAACATAAATTATACAAGGTGCATTGGTTTGGAGTGCATCCGTTTTTATTTTTGTACGTAAAGTTATATTTATATTTAAAAACAAATTGATATCTAAAGGTACCCTCATTTCTATGCGATGCCTGAGCGCGCGAATTTGGAGCAACTTGATTGATCAACTTTAAATGCTTTCTGTTTAAAAGCTATTGCAGCCTCGACATTTTAGTATTAGAATTTTCATCTCAATATAATCTTAAAAATGTGTCATTATCGTACAGTGCGCTTAATGTGCAAAAACGACCGCAGAATGTATATTCGTTTTTTAATTTAAAGTAATTAATTAATCTTTATTTTTTGTTTCTCTTTATTTAAGTTAATCTTTATTAATCTTCGTAATTCTAATAATAGAATTACATTTCTATTTTCTATGTACAAAAGAATGCAATTTTGCAGAAGAGTTATATGATTTCTTTTATTTTCTATCTAAAAAGCTTGGATATATTAAGATATATTATATTAAGATATCGGAATATTAAGATATTGGAATCTTTTCTCGTTGTCAACTTCGAAAAAAAATTAGAAGTCATAAAAAATATTATTGAATATATTGTACTAAATTGTTAAATTAGCTAATAATTTTTTGTTATAATATAATTAATGATATAATATTTCATAAATATAATATTTTGAATAATTAATAAATGTAAAAAATGTTGGTAGACACTTGGCAACATAACATTTTACACATTTTTCCAGCTAAACGGTACGGTTTAAATTTTACTTTTTAGTATAAAATTGTTACGATTTTAATTTTCTTTTCATTTTTTTTTTTAATTCTTACTTTATTATTTATTTTACTTAAGTGTCAAACATATATGATAATCTTATTTCTACATAAGAGTCTATACAAAATTAAAGTCGTTTTCCAAAAATGTATACGGTCAAAAATTTCTAAAAAATTTACACATATTTATGACATAATTATAAACTTATTTTCAAAATTTTATTTATTTCCTACTATTTTAAGATTGATATCAATCTTTAAAGAGTATGTTAACCTTTATTTCTCGTTATAATTCTATTTTTTATGTACAAAAGGATGTAATTTTGTCGAAAAGTTATTTTTTTTTATTTAATGAAAAGAAACTTTTGAAGTTGGATAACAAAACGTTTACTAAAGTTCCATTAGTTCCCTCTCGTCATATCTTGCAGAAGTTTTTAACTCCAATATTGAAGATAAAAAAGATCTTTAGAGAGTGGAATATCAGTGGCAACTTTTGACTTTTTCCATCTTACTATTTTTTGAATAGTTTGAATTCCACATTTTGTATTAAATCTTTGATTCTCATTGTAAGATAGTATTGACATATAAAAAATAATCTTCGTATAAAACAAAATCTAAAATTAGATAATTATAAAATATTTAATATTAAGCCTAAAAAGTTCCAATTTTATGAATTTAAGAATATAGTCAGAAAAAATTCGTCTAATAAAGATACTTAGCGATGGGGTTAGCTTATATATCGTTTCAGTGCAGATAGAGAAAATCGAGCTAGCGGGCAGTAAGATATCACACATGATACATCATTATTGATAACAATATGTGATAAAGATTACCTTATCGCGAATTTATGACAGCACAGACAGCGTGACACCGGCAGAGAAACACATTGACATTCGTGAGTTGAGAAGGAAGCTTTTGTTGATCGCATGAAATGACGTAAACGTGTTATTTACAATGTATTTTTCAGATCTATCGACACTCTTTCCACGTATAGATTCTTTGATCCATTTGGTATATACGATTTTTTTAGAAGAATGTCAATTATCAATAAATTTTTAACTGTTAACAATCTTTAATGTATGAAAAATTTTAAAATATTTAAAATATATTAATGAGATTTTTGGAATTAATGGGAGATTTCTTTTTTTTACGATTCACACAGATAAAAATTTGCGCGTGAAAAATCGTAATAATTCACCATTTCTTAATTAATTATAATCTTTATTGATGAAACACGTTGAAAAAAGTTCAAAAGTGAACTAAAACATCTCTTTTAATCGATGAGTTTTTTACTATCGGAATAATATCCAACGTCCATCGCCCCCTTTTTCAATCATTTGAACAAATAGGACAACTCGATCTATCAGATCTCTAACATATGTTCTTAACAGAGATAGACATTCCTTGGATACAAAAATTTTCGAGTACAGTTCCGCTCGTTATTCGCAAATTCTTCCTGTGCGCATAAAAAAACGCATGTAAAACCGACGATATTCCGCTGATCGCTTTTTGCCTGGGAAGTAATCTTGCGCGAGGGAGGAATGCCCCGTAATCGTTATCGTTTCTCGATCACGCTGCGGAGATGGGATGAAGGGAGGGCCGGCGGAAAAAGGAAGAGCGAGAGAGGGCGATAGAGAGGGAGAGACGACTCTTCGAAACCTGTCTCGTATAATTCCACAAAATGTTTAGCATACAAAGACAAATATAATGGTCGCCGAGATGAGGTTGCGACGAGATCACGGGCCCCGGGCGGGGATGGTTAATTCAGTTTCAAGCTCCATCAGGCAGGCAGATCCCCTCGCCACCCGTGCACCCCCTTCGCACGCTCTCGTCACCCCTGAAGCGTCTTTGTACGTCGCCGTCATCCACCTATCTCCCTCTCGTTTCCACTCTCTCCCTCTCTCTTTCTCTCTTATCCCTCGTTTGTGCTCTGCCACCCCTTGCAAAACTGCACAGGTACTGGAACTACCAAATAGAATATGTACTTGCTGAAACATGTGCTGACGTGTCGAATTAAAATTCCTTTAGGACGACAGAATGTACGCTTATATGCATTCTTGTAATGCAATGTTTTTCTTAGTGAAAAAAATGGATTAATTAAAAATTATTTTTCGGAGAACAATCTGCTTAGCGTTTAACTTATGTAAATATGCTTACATGAATGTTAAATAAATATTGAACTTGTCTTTTTATATAATATCTTTTTTAATAAAAATAAAAATAATCTAATAAAAATTAATAAGAGTTTTAGAGTCAATATATATATTTTTTTTAATTTCTGCGATTACTTTTTCAGAAAAGTGACTTAGAAGATTATTTTTCTGTTGTTTACTCACGCAGATTCTTTCGGTATGCGCCTCAGCATCTTGTCTGATTTGAAATGCTGGATTAACACGTCTTCGTATTTGAAGAAAAACATAAATCGATCGATCATAAAATTCATAAATTGACAGGTAGTTAGAAGATTACGTTCTGAAAAGTATTGTAAGAGTCTCAAATAAAGCCACACCGGTATCAGGATGAATAAAATTTAATGTTTAATAAAAGTTCAAAATTAACATTAGTGAAAGAACAGGAAATAATAACAATAAAATAATGAGCCGATAGCCGAAAAGAATTATCGATTAATTTCGCGAACTTCGCACAATGCCGATGTTCTCACCATAAGTCGAACAATGTTCTGAGTCCTTTTCTAATAGAGTATTTTATCGCCAAGTCGTCTTATACACTGTTTTCTCTTTTCCTTTTTATTTTCGGAGCTTCTTGAGTACTTATGCCTCGCTTTAGCGTTTGCACCGACTTTTATATTCGCAGAGTAGCGACCTCCTTTATTATTGTCATAATCATATACATCGAAATTTTACTAGATACATGATAATGTTTTATCCTGCATTGTTGACAATTTTCTTAAGTACTGTATACAGTACTTAAGAACTGTATAACTTAACTGTATACTTAAGAACTGTAAGACAGTTCTTAAGTACTGTATACAGTACTTAAGAACTGTCTTACAGTATTTTAAAAAGTTACAGTAATTTAAAAAGATTAGATAAAAAAGAACAAAAGAGACGGACTCCACACGATTATCTATCTATATATATATATATATATATAGAATTCCATTCTCTCCGAGAGAGAGAATGGAATCTCTCTCTTGAGAGATCTCTCTCAGAGAGATAAGTGTCCTATGAGAATCGTGTGGAGTCCGTCTCTTTTGTTCTTTTTTATCTAATCTTTTTAAATTACTGTAACTTTTTAAAATACTGTAAGACAGTTCTTAAGTACTGTATACAGTACTTAAGAACTGTCTTACAGTTCTTAAGTATACAGTTAAGTTATACAGTTCTTAAGTACTGTATACAGTACTTAAGAAAATTGTCAACAATGCAGGATAAAACATTATCATGTATCTAGTAAAATTTCGATGTATATGATTATGACAATAATAAAGGAGGTCGCTACTCTGCGAATATAAAAGTCGGTGCAAACGCTAAAGCGAGGCATAAGTATATATATATATATATATATATATATATATATATATATATAGAATTCCATTCTCTCCGAGAGAGAGAATGGAATCTCTCTCTTGAGAGATCTCTCTCAGAGAGATAAGTGTCCTATGAGAATCGTGTGGAGTCCGTCTTCTCTCTCTCTTTTGTTCTTTTTTATCTAATCTTTTTAAATTACTGTAACTTTTTAAAATACTGTAAGACAGTTCTTAAGTACTGTATACAGTATATATAGTACTGTATACAGTATATATATATATATTTATTTATTTAAATTTTGATATCAATTTCGTTGTGTCATTCACAGATAGTCTTTAGGTCCTCTTGAAAATGCATTGAACACTTAAAATACTAGCATCTGCGCCAGACGGTGTGATAGTCTGTTTATAAAATAATTTACAAACCTAATAGTCTTTGTCACAAACTGTGAAAAACTTGAAACACAATTTATCCAATTTTTATATTAAGTTGCCAAACATTTCCATTACATTATTTCATCGCATAATCAAGCAAAAATTGAAAATAAAACTGATGAATCAATGTAACGTTTCCTTAAGTTTTTTTCAAATTTTTATCACTAATTATGTGAATTGCAGGTAAAAAGGATACATTTATTAGTAAAACATTATTTTAACGTTACAGTTGTTATTAAAGGAAAATCGGTCTTGCAAAGTCTTACTTTTTGTTTCTTTTTTATTCCTTATCTATCTGAACTATCTTTTGCACAATACCGGATTTTTCTCGATTTTCGAACGGCCATCAAAAAAAGGCTTAACAAGCTGCTGTCAATTATCGAAATATTGCGTCCATGCTTAATTTTATAGTTTTGTATTATTGGCAAAATTGCAGAAAGGCAAACAGACATAAACTTGAAATGTAAAAATGCTTCTGACGCAGATTGAAACAAAACTGCATAATTAGAGTAGAAACAAGGAGAAACTGTTTCATTGTTTTAAAGTTAAAAAAAAGATTAAAAAAGTTAAAGAGAAAAAAGAGAGAAACTTTATTTTAAAGTTAAATATTTGCGTTTATCTTATTTGTCTAGCAACAGTAATTGACTCGAAAAAAAGCTCGATATCAAACTGTATCGATTCGATGAATATCGAGAACTGCTCGTCATTGCTACTGTACTGCAAATAAAAATCCAAAAACACTGTAGAAAGAAATATGTATACATATATAAACTATTGTTTACAAATTACAGAGTAAAAATTGGTTTTATCTGATGGGTGCGCTTTTTAACACAACAGACAAGTTGACAAAAATCAATTTCTGGAACAATTTTTACAGCCCGATATTGCACAAAATCGTTTTTAACACAGTTTGGAAATGTTGCATAGATTTATAATTGCCAAAATAAGCAAGCTTTCAATTTAATTCGTGATTATAAATTTAATAATCGAGTAGCGCAGTACTTCAAATGTTTAAACAATCTTGAGTATAAAAGAAACAAACATTTATTTAAAATTTTGCAATTAGTTGTCAATAATACAAAAATTTTGCAAAGAACAACGGAACGTTCGCAGCCTCGCCTCGCCTCCTTTGAACACGGCGCTCAATATTTTCCCTTTATTAGAGTTTCAAATCGTTTATAAGCGATATCATCTGCTTAGTCTCAATGGCTGAACAGACGCACATTGCTTCTGCCTGTCTCTCAGCTCAGGGTGTCATATGCCTCGTTCCAGATAATATCTACGCGGCCACGTCGTCGTAAGATGTCACGTACTTAACTTCCACGTGTGGAACGATATGCGAAGTTGATGATGTATATGAGAACTTAAACAGAAACTTCAGTCTTCCCTCTAAACTACCGGACAGTTTACGTTAAATATTTCCATTGCCCTTTCATTCGATACGCGCAGTCTGCTGCCTCTTAATCGCACATGCAATTCTTGCATCGTCTAAAAGAACTCCCCCATTTTACAACGCAGGCTCAATATTTCTTCCCCGAAGAGTCCTTTCAATACGAACAATTTTCTATAAACACTTTTCCAGATCGCCCTTCTTTCTCTCAACAATATAAAGAATTTTCTGTATTCCTTTGTTCAATAAAATTTTTGTTAATTTTAGAGAGCTGTGCAAGAAAATATTTTCTACGAAATCGATACAGCACATTCTTTTCCTACAGAAAGCTTACATAATCGTCACAGTAATGCGCAAATATGAACAATGCGACGTAGTGAAGTGACGCTTACGGCCGATATATGCGCAGTAATCAAGAATAACTTATCTTTTTGAAATTTCGCCGACAGCACAGATGCATATATTGTTTTCGATAGGCGATAAAGTGTCTCGTCAACGGCAGCCTGTGTTCAGCCACACCCACCCATTAAATCGAGCAACGATATCGTGTCACTTTTTTTTATCAGGATCGGCTAGTATCTGGCCTTTGCTGATTCAGCGTTCGTCCGATTCGTGCTACCGTGTCGATAATAATTCTATTTTAATGCCATTGAAGGCACACACGGATCTTTATCGCGCATAGAAGCAATCTCTATGCGATAGAATAAAATTGCAGGAAAGATTGAATACATACAACAAAAAAAAAAAGAAAAAAGAATTGACGCATCTGATTGTTCTTATCGGCGCTTTTTCAACTTAGTACGTTTGATCACGTTTCATGTAAAAAAAAAAAAAATGTCTCATCTCTTGCGAGAGTCCATCAGAATGTAAAATATACATGAATCTGTATTTTTTTAAATAGCGCTCTGATTAGCGATCGGGGAAATTAGCATCGAGAACGAGGGATTCGCTCGTCAAAGGTAGATCATTTCTTTCCGCGACACGACGCACGTACATGTCAGCGCGCTTTGGAATTTTACGGCGGAGGTAGTCAGAGGTGAGATCAGATCAAAGGCACCGCTATCGGTGCGAAGCTGTTTTATGCTCGCGTGGCGTTGCACGTGTGTGTATCTTGCGGCGCGGTGTGTATTCGCCGCGTGTACACAACGCGCGACTTCCTTGGAGCAGGAACGTGATCATGTGTGTGTGTGAAAGCGGCCAAAACTTTAGAATTGCACAAATTTCAGTTACATATAATAAAAATATATTTTTAATATGTCGAGAGAAATCTGAAACTTAATTTTGATGATATTTTTCATAACTATAGAATTAAATCTTTCTTTAAACGTCGGGACACTGATAGTTTGTTAATTGATACTTTCAAGGTGATTATTTCGATAAATTTCGAACGAAATATTGTTTATATATATTTTGCATTTGTATATTGATTTTTTTCGAATGTTTCTTGTATTATATCAAGCATAAAATAGAAGATAGATTTGTATCTCGAATTTTGTAAGTTATCTAAGATAAACTTTATAAAAAATCATTTTAATAAAGAAAATTTCATAACTTTGTAATATTTTCCTGAATAATAATGAAACAATTTCAAAATATTAATTTAAAATGGTATCAGTAAATGTGTAAATTGTGCGAATAATTTGTTAGATTTCGATAACACATCAATCAAAATTTTACTCGATTGAACAACGTGTTGAGAAAAGGTAAATAATTTTTATATTTCTCTTTAAGCTGCAAAAACTCCTAATCACAGCCCTGTCTCGGATCATCCATGAGCAATGCGAAGTGTACGATAGCGTACCGCGAGATATTGAGTCATATAAGTTCTTGCACGTTTCAATGGGTGGGATAAGTTCGATACACCGGTGTTCTAAATTATACGTGGATGTACGCACATAACACATCGCATAGCACGTACAGAAACGCATTCTGAATTTAAGTAATATTACGAAATCTACAAAATTATATCATATAGATTTTGGAGAGTGCGAGTGTGATATAATCAATATAAATCGAATAACTGAATGTTTCACAATCTCTGATTACTTAGATTATTATTTTATTCTATAGCTAATAAAAGTTTCTGCAATTAATAAATTACATATATCTTGCATTAGTCATCATACGGTTGCAACTCTGCCAGCGATAAAATTTTAGATATACATTTAAACGTATAAATATATGAAACATAGAGATTGTATATATGTCGTAAGAAGCAGTAATTGATGATTATTTCTGAAAAAAATGTGTTGGTATTTTATGATATTACTCGTGATACATTATTGAAAAGATAATATCAATGCGGTATTTCTATTCTTATTGTCAGCCCCTTTAAAAGGACAAGAGACGCAGAAACATTTTTGTTTACAATTGCTTCTCACGAAGAATGTTATCATTTTACAAAGCGCATAACGTGGTAATGGTGTGCTTCCTCAGTGCTTTGATATAAACGTGCTCGCTTTGCGAGATTGCGGCAAGTCCACTTCTAAGAAGCGCCCTGCTTCTACAAATCTTCAGAAAAGACGACCGACGATCCTTTATTTCCTCAAGGCGTGTTCACTGAATAGAGGAATCGATAATATAACTCGGTCGCGTACTCGAATTTGTCTTTGATGAATTTCACAATTATCGTTAGCGATACGACGAGTGCATCAGCGGCATTTAACGTTCTTATTTTATTACTACATTTAATTATTAACACTACGTTAACGATTAAATTCTAGAAAAATATTTAAAATAAATAGATACAATTTACGTATTATTCTTTTCTTTACAAATAAAAATTACGTAGCATAATCAGTTCGATCAACTTTGTATCCTTTGCACGTTCACATTAGCACTACCTCTCCTCTCTTTTTTATTGCACTTCCCCGATTGCTTCTTAATTAACGTGATGATTTAAAGAATAAAAAACAAAATTCAGAAGCGCGTTTAATGACACGCCTGTCATTGAGCCGTTGCATTATCTGCGCGCGTAATTATGTGACAACATGATGAACGTAATATCGCATAAAGAGCCATCGACGTGCGATTAACAACCTGTGTATAATCGTATTTCTGTCATCATTGAATTGCATCAAATTTCTCTCGATATTATATATTATATATCTCATGCCGGTCATGCATTTTACGTGGCCGGATATAGATAATAATATGTAAAAAGCAAAATGGAATAACGAGATGATTTTCATTATCTTTTAATTTTCGATTGCGACGTAATAAGTAATTGTGACGTAGAAATAATAATATTTTTGATGATGATATTAAAAATATTTGTGGAGAAGAAAAAGTGTTAGTGAAGAAATATTTCCCTTCGGAATTCATCAATAAAATTGTAAAAAGAATTTTATTTCGAATTATAGGTCGTCTAATTAATCTTTCATTGTAAAGATAATGAACACGTTTTAATTTTTACACGTCTATCAAGTTGGCAGAACAAAGTTGTCGAAATTGAAAAACAATAATATAAGAATTAGGTGCTTTTTAGGTGCTAATTAGGTGCCTTATTTAAAAATTAGGTGCTTTTCCTGTTTTCCGGAAATTTAAATTATGCAGTTGTACTGCCAGCTTAACGTAAGCTAGCAGCGCACCCAACTAATAACGCTGAAGGAAGAACCCAAAATAAACCAAAAGGATTCAATAATTAGGTGCTTTTTAAGTGCTTTTGAATGACAAAGCTCACGGAGTCGTACCTTCACCCCTTCGTCCAAAAACAGCCCTCAACGATATTGGTACCAAGAGAAAAGTGCTATAAATAATTGGAATAAAAAATTAATTCATATACAAAAAATAGGTATTAATTAAGTGCTTTATAAATATACCACCAGCGAATAAAATGCTCCACTCCTTAGTCAAAAATCCACCCTTGAGGCTGGTGATGCTAAGAGAGAAGTACTTTAAATAATGGCATAAAAAATTTATAAAATACGCAATAACTACGCGTGAATTAGGTGCTTTTAAGATATACCACTCGCGAATTAAGTGCTCCAACCTTATGTTTACTAATATTTTTAAGGGTTTAATGGTTGGGATTTTATGACAAGAAATGATAAGCCTTCAAATATCCTTTATCTCATTTTTGACATACATTATTAAATGTGGAGAGAATTTTTTGTTATTGTTTAATATTTTAGGTGACACGAGTGCACTCGCAGTTTAAATAAATTTCACTCGGGCTGTCTATATAACACGATAATCGTTATCGATATATTTAATTCGCGAGTGGTATATCTCAAAAGCACTTAATTCTCGCGTAGTTATTGCGTATTTTATAAATTTTTTATGCTATTATTTAAAGTACTTCTGTCTTAGCATCACCAACCTTAAGAGTGGATTTTTGACTAAGGGGTGGAGCACTTTATTCGCTGGTGGTATATTTATAAAGCACTTAATTAATACCTATTTTTTGTGTATTAATTAATTTTTTATTGCAATTATTTATAGCACTTTTCTCTTGGTACCAATATCGTTGAGGGCTGTTTTTGGACGAAGGGGTGGAGGTACGACTCCGTGAGCTTTGTCATTCAAAAGCACTTAAAAAGCACCTAATTATTGAACCCTTTTGGTTTATTTTGGGTTCTTCCTTCAGCGATATTAGTTGGGTGCGCTGCTAGCTTACGTTAAGCTGGCAGTACAACTGCATAATTTAAATTTCCGGAAAACGGGAAGAGCACCTAATTTTTAAATAGGGCACCTAATTAGCACCTAAAAAGCACCTAATTCTTATGTAATTGTTTTTTAATTTCGACAACCTTGTTCTGCCAACTTGATGGACGTAATTTTTAATGACTGTTGATCGTTTATATCTTTTCGCTATTGTAAAAATGGTTTCAGTTTGTTGTGTCATTCTTTAAATCGTAATCTTTTCTTCGATAGAAAATTCCATAGTGTTTAAAAATCCTATCACCTTAAGAGAGTGTATAAAAAACGTTAACAGTAGCTTTAGATCACACTTTGAGCTGGCACGCCGATAAAGAGCGTGGCTATTGCGTGACAGTGTTAAAAGGTTTATACAGCAGTCGGCGGCTACGATGACACTCTCTACAGTGTCTGTTTTTCATCATTCAACGATCGAATTAATAAGATTGAGTCCAGTGAGCAGAGATCTCAAATAATTACATTATACCTTATTTCAATAATATGAAACGTTGCGTTTGCGTTACAAGGAGATATTCTTTGTTAATCAAACAATTCTACAGCACTAGCACATGTATTTATATAAAATTGGATTATAGGATTCAATAGCAGATCTCCACATTGATGTCAAGATAAGAGAACTAAAGATAAAGTTCAAGCCTGTCTCGAAATCGAAGTAACGGAAGTAAATGCATTACTGCTTGTGCTCCGGCTTCGTCAATCTAATATTGAATTCTAATATTAAAATCTAATATTGACCAAGACAGCTTTTCATAATTTTTATATCGTGACTAACTTTTGAATTTCCTTAAAATTCTCGACCTCCGAAAACATCTGTGCTCACGATAAGAGTTGAGGTATGTGCATCAAGTTTCTTTATCTTTATATTTCTATATCTCTATATTTTTCTTCCGTTTTCATTCCGGTTTACAACAAACTCCGATTTTAAATCCGACAGGACTGACGAACTATGGATCGTGTTAGCGCTAGCTTTTATTTTGTTTTATTTTATTTACATTGGACAAAATCAAGAAGAAAAAGTTTCATTTTTGTACAACAAGAACTGTGCAACGACTTTAGAAGACTGTTTCTTCCTTCGCTACTTCTCATGCTTATCGACGAAAAGAATCTAAACATACCTGTCTTGCGTTTTACGTTCTTACATGTCTTTTATGTTACCAAAGAATTTTTTATCATTAGTTTCATGTACACTGGAAGGCCAAATACAATGACCAAAACGTTTGTACTATAATTTGTAATAAATAATTGAGCACTTAAAACCCGGCTCTGGCTCTACTAGCTCATTTTTTAACGTATTTTGATTATTATTCAATATTAAAGTTTTGCAAATTTAAAAAATCGAAAAATTAAAATTTACGAATTTATTAATTAATACAATCGAGAACAGAAATTAAGAACACGATAATTCATAAAGTTGCAATATTAAAATTTACAAATTTATTAATAAATACGATCGCGTAGAAATAAAAGCGACACAATAATTTAATCCTCCCAGAATATACAAGTTCAATGCCTCTGAAATCTTTGAATCCTTTGTGTGATTATTACATAAATCTATAAAACACAATATAATACTGATCGTTGACGATTTCTATAAATCTTCTACGTGCAATAGTTACGAAGCATACGCAAACGACAAGTAACATATCGGACATTCCAGTTTCGTTATAAAAATTTTACCAATTTTAGTTCCACGATTTCGTACTGTATAGAAGAAAAATTGACATTCTATTATCCTAGAAAAGATGCGCATTTTATGCATTTTGAGAATGTCAGTTATTTTTCCGGACTAATCTGAAGCATTTTGACGATCTCACACTTTTTTAAACCTCACAATCAATGCGATCTTAAAAATACTTCGTTTATGGATTTATACTTCGTTGGTGGAATGTGGCTACAGATAAATTTACGTCACCACGTCTGTATGGACCTCCCTGACAGCTGGAATATCGAAGTCGACAATAACTTGCAATAGGAGGAGCAGCCCTCTCGAACACATTAAAAATTTTATGTGTACTGGGTGGTTGCGGTCACGATTCTACATGGCGTCTGCATAGTGTCACTCGGCGTTACGTGCACACGCGTTACACGACCGTTCGAGAACGGAACGTTTTCCCGTAAATTAGTGTCGCGACGAAGGAGATGGACGGACTGCATTGAACGGTTTTGGAATTTTAATGAAATTTTTGGTAGTATCTCTGACAGACGCTTCTTTACATTTTCCTTAAAGAAAGTTGTTGAAGGTTGTTGCAGGTTCTACTACCTGAGTTACGATTTATTGTTCAGGGAAGGTAATCTATTTTCGGAAATTGACCAAAAATTCGAAACAAATATCTGTTCTAATGTAGACAGAATTCTAAAAAATATTAGATCGATGAAGTTTGAATTGGCTGAATTTTAAATTGCTTTGTAAAAAATTTTAAATCATTTATGTTAACATCGTAATTGCGAAAATAAAATAATTTACAAACATATTTCTTTTATGGATTATCGAACCAACTTTCTATTCGAGAATCATGCAGTAGCAGATCTATAACTGCGCTACAAAACAAACTACTGCTGTAATAAAACTTGAACTACCGCTATAATAAAACTCAAACCGGGTGCCATATAAGATATTGCTATAAATATTAATATATTATTACTTATTATCATTTATTATTTCCAGATTTCCAAAAACTCGCTACTGTCTAAAATTGTATACGATCGACCACTTTCTCCATTCCGTCTCTCAATAAAATGTACAGTTCTAGATATTTATGTCACAAAGGGTTTTATGCTGCAAAATCAAAGAAACAATATCGTCCAATATCCTTCGTCGGGTTGTAACATGTTATAAAAACGTTGGGCACGCCGTGTAAATGTATCGGCACACTTATTTCTTGAAAATCCAGGGGTTACTTGTTACCTGTTGAAAGCTGTTTTACAAAGTAATGTCATAACTAGAAAGTGTCGCATTGTAAAGTCATTCAATAATCACAAATCCTTCAAAACTTTAACATAGCATCCGCTTCTTTCTTTTCGTAGTGCAACTGTGCGTCGTATAAATAGTCCTTCATATTTCAGCAATAAAATGTTGAACAATGCGTCGGACTGCTGTACAGTAAAGCGTTAAATCAAGCGACAAAAAACAGCCTTCAAGTTTACAGCCCCTTTGAAATCTGTTTTAAGGCGCGTGGGCAGAATTTCGCCTTTTGTTCATCGCGTGCCTATTTCTATTGCAGTCAAACTTGTCAGCAAAACTTGTACTTATTCGCAAACAATTGTCATAATTTCAATAAATGCGAATCGTATGTTCAATCCGTTCGCTGCCATAAAAATTGCTTTGCTCGTATTCTATGAAACGCGAAAATATCCATAAAATAACACAAATCTTGCAAAATGAACAAATTGCTCTTCATTAATAATAGAACTCGATGCACACTGAACCAAATTTTTTTACTGAATTAAAGAACGCAGTTGTATGTCGCTCTGTCAGAATTTATTGTTCAATTACGTAAATGTAAAACTTCGAAGTCTTACTAGACAGGTATATTTTTTACTTTTACAAAAGAAGAAAGCGCGACTAAAAAGTATATATTCCCAAGAACAGTTGCTTTGAAAAAGAACAAGCGTACCAAAGAGATTCATCAACAATTCACGTTCTTATCCCAAAATAGTTCACGCCTGAGGCGTGATCTATCTTTTCTACCGAAAAAAAAACTGGAAGTTACTTGACCGCTTCCGTTCGTTCGTTCTACGAATTCCTGCAAACAATTGAAGAGTGATGGCAGAGTGAAAAATAAAAACCGTTTCAAATTCGTAACGAAAGCGACGGTCAACCATCGATAAGCGGCTTCCACACTTTTGACACGGTATTTATCTAAGAAGGGCAATTTTTTATATTCCTCCACCTACTGTTCTGATTATTACGTGTAAAATGCAGTATAATACAAAGTCGCTACACAAAGGACACGAACCGACCGTAACGTCTCCGCATTTTTTTTCGAAAACATTTTTATTTATTGTTAGTATAATTTATTCCAATTGAACAGTTCAATAATTTGCCGGTGTAAATTACTTATTTACATTATGTAAGTAATCAAGAGACACAGTAGTGTCTCGCGCCAAGTTCACGCGTAGCGCAAGACCGATATAATTGACACCGAATTTTCCAAACCGATCTCTGATACGAAGATATTTGAATGCTTATAATTATTATTTTAATCTTTAAACATGCAGTGAACCATTTTAGAGTCTTAAAATGTCTAGAACAGAATACGCTTCTTGTCCAAACTTTGAATTAATTTCATAATTAATGTCAGTAAATGATTTAAGAATTAATTTATATTTTATTTGAAATATCCATATAAGAATATTCGACATTTCGTATTACTTTCGCACAGTGCGCGTAGGTTTTAATTTATCCTACAATTTTTTTTTTTTTTTTTTTTGAAACATTGTATCGTAGCTAAGAACTTTTCTTGCGATTCTCTCTCAACAGATGATGAGTACAATAATAATATCCTTAACGTTAAATGTGTTACAAGTGAATACGTGACTACAAGTTAAAACATAAAAGCGTCAAAAGCGCATAGTTTGCGAAGATCGCGCACGATGTCGACGAGATTCGTTTTATCGAAATACAAGAGTAGTCTTTCGCGACGCAGAAGAGCGACGGAAGCGAGGAAAGGAGACGCGGAATGAAGGAAGGATAGACAAGGACGCTGCCGCCTCTGATCTCGGCGATTCCATCATCAGCGACTCGGAGCCCGGAATAGCAGATAAAAGGCAATTGAATTTAAATCATGAATACGAACGAAGTGAGCGAGGAAGAGGACGCGCGAGAGGAATGGAGAAAGCGATGAAGACAGAGAGGCGGGGAGAGAGAGAGAGAGAGAGAGAAAGAGCGAAAACGACAGATACGCGAAGAGAGGCAGCCCGAGCCCCGACGGCAATCTGGTGGTAGCTTTGTGACGGTAATGGCTTCAACCCCTGGCCTCCGACCCCCGGGGCCTGCACCCCTTCTCGTTTACCGGTGAACACGCGGAGACACAAACACCGACGGGATACACGTGTGTACAGGACTGCACACGCGGAGCCACAACGTCAAATCTCTGTGACTCAGCGCAAATACGTACGTAGTAATGCGACAGTAAATTGGCATGCTCCAGCACGGTCGGCTGAAAATATTCCATTAATTACAGGTACAAAAGTGCGTTACGAAAATATCGTTTGCGGATTAAGCGACGCATTTTACGCTGATGACGATGCGCACAGCTTTATCGGGAGCAAATTAATTCCCGTCGTTCGGTTTTTCCGCGTGCAATAACGTGTTATAAGGAAGCGACGTTATTAATTTTTGATATACGCGACTCTTGAAGAACACGAAGGTGGAAAAACAAATATGGAGTGAGCAAACCGCGCTATATTTTTCCTATTTGCTGTATTATATGTGCGTCTGCAAGTTTCTTAACGAAAATTCGGTAGGATGGATTAATAAGTGGCTTTTCGAAGCTGAAATCAAATTGAATGTAGTTGGATATCGTGATAACCGAAGTTATTAAAATGATAAAGTTTTGTAAAATTATTATACTCAATAAAATCAACAATTTATTCCAAGTCAATGAAATAAAATTAAGTTTTTTTATTTTGAAAAGTAAAAAAAACTTTGAATTTTGTTATATCAAACAATCGATACAGTTTGTTACTTAGTTAATATATCAATACATTTCCAAATTTAATTATTTTAATTTTAATTTTATATTTTAATGAAGTATTCGTGTCGACCACAATTTGACATTCGCTACTATAATAAAATGTGTCAAGCATAGCTCGACTTTCGAGTTATGAGTTTAGAATAATGTGAAAAATTTGGCTATAAATGCTATACAAAGTTCGCAAAAGTTTTGCAAGCTGCTGTAATAATGCTATTTAAGGTAAATTTTTCGCGATTTGGTTTTCAACCGGCATCGATATCGGCATTATTGTCAAATATCGCCAATAATTATCAAAATAAATACGAATCGAAGCATCGATTATACGTGTCGAAAAAATATTAAGCAAGCGTAGCTATAATTACCGGATAATAAATAGTTCGACAGAAACTGCAGCAGAACGAAAGTCCCGAGCGCGCTTCCTGGAGAATCTCCCTGATCGATCCTCCAACCCCCGTTTAGACACTCGTGGAAGCCCGGACGTCGACATCACGACGCCTGCTCACGAGCTCCACCCACGCGTCGCAACCGTCGTACATGCGCAACCCAGACGGTTCGCGAGATGACATGTTCGCCAAACATCATAAAATGGCCAGACCGTAATCAACCCGGCTGTAATTAGTAAACGCATACGCCCGTCCGCGAGAATGTATATGAATTTACGTGTGGGCTCACTGATGAATCCTGTCAAGCTGCAACTGTCCACTGACTGCGCTGTCTCTCGTAACACGATTGCTAACATACGCGCACATTTCAGTCACATATACGCAAAGTTGCACGAATATAAAGTGGATAAGAGCAAAAATCTATCGATCACATCGACGTATTATTTTTGTGCTTGCAAATAATGAGAGAATGCACTATAATATACGAGAATTGTTGAAATGTATATATATATGATATATATTTTTATGTTATGTCAAAAATTTTTTCTTAAAATAAGCAATTTTGCACTTTGAATCAAAGAAATAGTTGCAGAAATTATTTCCGTCAACCATCTAATCGTTATAAGAAAGATAAAAATACATATAAATATTAGAAAACTTCATTGATTAATTTCAAAATTTTGTGTTACCGGAAATTTAAGGTGAGGTATATGTTTGTATTAAATATTGTGCGAAAATTTGTATTTATATATACGTGCTAGACATACCTTTTCTTTCTTTTTATTTATGACGCATTTATTCCTCAAATGTTCGATAATCCAGTTTGCAATCTTGACCGAAAAGCAATATGACACAAATGAAGGAATCGTTGTCGAACAGATTATCTGAAATTCGCACGTTAAACGTATTAATAAATTAAATAAATTACATAGCACATTTGAATTATAATTACTTACATATTTCTCGGGAGAATTTTGATGTTTCCTTTCTCTCCTGTTGACAAAGTACGAAGATGTTCTGACATGAAAACTATAAGAACAACACTAATACTGAATGAAAAACTTGTACTGTATGAATTTGTAAGATATGGTGTAAGTAGCGACATCTGATGAAGAATTAAAATATCCACTGCACGTTCACCACGCAGCACGGACATTCACCAAATTGTTTACCAGCGGAGAACTGTAATCTGTAATGGACATGTAGTTCGCAGTGTTGAATACAGATAGCAATACTAGACATTTCTAAATGTAATTCTGCGAAATATAAACACATCGTAATATTGAAAAAAATAAATATTTAAATACTGCTGATCTGAAATGCATAAACTTTTTATCAAAATTTTAGAAAAAACCTTAACTAATCGTAATTAGTTACTAAATACAATTCCATAATAAATAAAATCACGATATATAAAAAAGATGCAATAGAAAACGAGAAAATGATAAAGAAATCATTTTTAAATAAATTTAAAGTTGTTCAGTTTTAAAAATTAACAATCAACATAACTTCATCCATAAATAATATCCAACTTTACAAGCTATTTTTATAAGGCGTCGCGAAATGAAACAACAATATATATTGCGAGTTTATTAATTATTAATAGTATTATATTTAATATTTATAATATATATATATGTGTGTATGTGTGTGTGTGTGCGTGTGTACATATATGTATATATACATGCATGTCCGATATGTACATTTCCAGATGCACGCATAGCAATACACATCACGCAAAACACGCGCAATTCATACAAATTCATCGGATATACATGTATATATACAAGACACCCTGTACGTTACGATACAACCGCAATATGGTTTTTAAATAAGATACATGCAAAGAATGTATATTAGCTCAAACGAGATAAGCCGTACTATGGATAAAGATCGATTCGTGTCGGAATCTTTATTACATTTTTATTTTTCTTATTAAATAATCTTCCTCCGTGTCGTCCCGGCACATCGCCGGTTGTACCGTTTTTTTTTCTTTTTTCTTTTCTTTTTTTTCACAGAATATCCTGCAGAACGAATATGCATATATGTATACGCGTATGCGGCTGTGTGTATGTGTGTACGCGCAGTCGAATTAGCCCTTTCGAGGTACTTCGACCTTTCATAATTTATATGAAAAGCGTGATAACATATGTATACTGCATTGTACGGAACATCTATTATTTTTTTTTTTTTCGTCTGCAATACGAACTCTATAAGATGTCGATCTAACATTGGCGGGTAACATTCCTTCGCGAGGAAATGAAATCGGATTAAAATTCGGCATAGAGGAGACGAGCAACAATATATAATATCTCATTGATCGGTTTCGCTCTGCGGAATTTCATCCAATTCGCAATATCATTATGAATGACGACTCTGTCGCGTTTCTCTTTCAGTACGTATGTTTCTGGTAGTGTACTGTTACACACCACCGTATTCCATGCAATAATTCCTAAAACTTACGATATTTTTTAGTTCCATTGAAATGTTTTTTTTCTTTTTTCTTTTTCAACTAGTACTGATATCAACGGGTTAGTCGCAACGTCTAAAAGCAGGATTGGCGTTGTGAAAATTTCTTATCCTTCGCAAAAAGACCAACGAGTCCCGTCGGTATGCATTCCTGCGTTAACAATAGGCTTGGAACGATTTTTTTTTTTTTTTCGAGTTATAAAAATTGCAAATCCATAATTTCACGATGACTTATATCTAGAGACTTCGCACATTCCGTTATTTAGATCTCATTAAATGTTCAAAGATTTCTAATAAAGATAAAACGATTAAAATAGTTGATTTTATATCACACAAAGGCGCAAAAATTCATATACGATGACTACTTTTTAAATTAAAAACAATTCATAAATTCGGATTCGACAATTTGACTATTATAGAATGTTAGAATACAAATAAGCATGAACGTGTAGATATAATAACATGCTATTCTCTGTACAAACAATGATATGCAGATCTCCATGAATCAAGTTCGATAGAATTTTCAATGCGCAAATAAAAGATATATCGTTAAAATTTGTACACAAGCTGAAAAATTATAGAATTTATGTTTACGAGCTGTGCTCCAAAACAATTGATATAAATAAATTTTGTCGTCATACATTATTAGGAAATGATTATAAATACAAGTTAAACTCGATGTATATATCTCGCAAAAACAAAACAAAGAAACCAAAAAAAAAAAAAAAAACCGACTTATACATATTTGGCTTGTCAGCATCTGAAAATATAATACAAAACGAAATAAATTTTGATAGAGATAACACGCAAATCTACTAACAAATTAAAATTTAAAAAATTTATACATTTTTACAAGCGGCTCTCGCTTAACTAGGCAATATATCTAATATCAAGGAATTTCTTCTACTGATCAATTGTACAAATATATTAACTGAATAAAAAATAACATTTTTCGCAATTCGTATTCTTCCCCCCGCTAAATCTCACCCGGCTGTTCATAACGTTATAAACAGCATACGTATATGGACAGATTGAGGACTCACTTCGGATTCAACGACAAAAGTTATATATCTCGCCTATTAAAAAATTTCATATCATTCCGATAAAATACGATATTAATGCAGTACAACCAGAACTATAGGTACCAACGACGCTTGTTTTTCAAACGATTTAAAATAGGCTGCCAATCCGCTGCGCTAGAAAGATTGACGAACAGTGTAAAGCTGTTAGGCTGCAGAAAAGAAATGAATTATATATACAGGTCCTACTCGGCGCCTTGTTCGTTAGACCAGCCGAGCCAATGTCAGAACGATCGATTATACCCTGCCTACTCGTTGCTATCATGGGGAACACAAGAGGCGTCAGCCAAACAAACCGCCCGTCACGTTTGTGCACGGACTCTCGCACACGCACACGAGAAGGCGGCGCAAAATACGCGCGTTTCGCAAACAACGTATTTTAGTTCTGTTTGACTTTCGTGAAGTCAATCTCGACGTAGGTAAAATTCTCCTGCGTGGACGCCGGCGACACGGGCGCCTGATTGCCGATCTCCGGCAGATCGAGACTAGCGTAATGCAGATTTGTCGCGCCCGGTTGCAACTTTTCGTAGCCTTCGTCCAATGGATTCGGCACGGGCGTCGGCGTAGGCGAGGGCGAAGGCGTTTCATCGATGAACTTCGGCGAGGATGGCTTCGACTGTTGCGCGGCTGTCGACGACGTCTTGAAACCCGTCAAGGTGGGGCTGGTGTTCGGCGAGACGTAACGCGGTTTCGACACCGTTAGATCCGACAGTTTTTTCATTATTACATTAGCGGACCGGTTCTGTTGTTGTTGCGACGAAGGTTTCGACATAACCAGAACAACGTTCTTTGCAGTAGGACCGGATGGTTTCTCGTCATTCATTTTCGACGAGAGCTTCGTCTCCGTCAATGGGGTAGAACACGACGCGCAGATCATCTTCGCGGGTTCCATCACCGCGTAGTCATTGTCCGTGTCTTGTTTAGAAACGTCCGTCGTGGAAAACTCGTCGCTTTTCTTCGCGAAAGGCTTCACCGGTGACTGAGGACTGTTGAGGAAGAAGGGAAAGATCGTGGTCGACGAGCCCGTGGGCGTCGCTCGCGGCGGAGAGGCGGGTGTGCTCGCCAGACTCTCCGATGTCGGGCTGCCGTTCAAAGGCAGAAAGCTCGGCGTTTTAGTCGGCTTGCTGCCCGCCTGAATTGCGATCGGTTGCGATCGCGACTTCTCCTTACGACCGCTCGTCCGTGTCTTGCGATTGTTCCGATTATTCGCGCCCATGCTCATGTTTATATAGTCCAGGCTTGGCCGCGCTTTAAAAGACATCTCGACGTATCCTTCGGGAGGACGCCTCGGTTGTGGAAGATCTACCGGTGCCGTTCTTGTGCTACCTGAACATTCATACGTAATTTCCATCGTTACTCTTGTTTATTGTAAATATTGTAATATTCTACGATAGATTTTACATTACATCGTCGACAAGCTTACCTGGCGGCCCATTTGTTTGATAGGTGTCCTCTTGCAAAAGTGACAACACTTGCTTCGGACTCGCTTCCGACTGCGCCCAATCCTCCGTAGCGCCGTCCATCTTCATGTAGGGTCCCTCCGCCTCCTCTACCGGCTTTAAAGTCGTGATTACAGGTTTATGGGCGAAAGCTAACGATGATATATGCATGTGGCTATGATTGTGGTTGGCAGTGATTGTATTATTATTGTTATTGCGATTAATCTGTAAGAAGAACATTTTATGTTACTTATGTTACAGCGACGTGATTATTTCATCCGCAACCGATAAGTAGTACCTTATTTATGCCACTCATATCGACATATGGGGCAGTGGTCGATACGGGGGCCTGTCCGGGCGACATGTCGACGTAGGAACTAGTGTCGATGGCAGTAGAGTACGATTGCGACTGCGTCTGAGTTTGAGAAAAGGACGACGGAGGAGAGGAGAGGGTGGTCGGAATACTGGGCCTCGTGAAATCCAATTCCATGAGATCCTCCATGCGATCGGACGCGCCGGAGCAGCCCGAGTTGTGTCCCCAGGAACTCGACAGCAACGGCGCGGAGCTCGACTTGGAATTCGAGCTGTCTGAGCCGCCTGACAGCGGCGCGGTGACTACATTCGCTAGCCTCCCGATTTCAGGCCTCTTCGAACGACTGCCTACGGAAAACGCTCGTACTCTATTGGCATCTTGCGGAGTGATGTCCAACCTGGATAACAAGTAACGTAAGGTTAAATTTCGTCGATATTATTATTCACGAATAATGACTTTAAATGATATCGGGAGCTCGTTTAAGGCGTTTTTGCATTCAATAAACATTCAATATGTCTTCTTAAATCACGATTCACGACATGCAGCTCCAGCATTTTTTTTCAAGTAAACTAAACGCCTTGCTCGACACGTTAATACCGAAATGGAAATTCGTACCTATTTTTACGATGCCTGTTCGCCTGTTCCGGTCTGGATCCGACAGAGTAGGCTCTGGTTGGTCTCGCTTGCAGATCCTCCCCGGGTGTCAAGAAGCTGATCACCTTGTCCAAGTGATACTCGGAAAAGCGCAGATCCGTGCTGGGTGTACCGGACGTGACGGAACAACTACTGCCGTCGTTTTGCGACAGGTCGTCCGGGAAGTGGCCGTTGTGATTATTTACAGGATCCATGTCGACGTAACCGTCGTCTCCGACCGGCGCCATCGGCACGTAGCCGTCGACGTTGCTCTCCTCCACGAGGGACGATCCGCGGGAGTGCGAGTGAACCGTCGTTGCCGGACTCATGGGCATGTACACGCCACCACGACCCGGGCTCGAGCCACAAGGACTGTACATTTCACTCTGGTAGGAACTCTGCGAGTGAAACGGACAGATTGTCAGTACTTATCGTATGTATCTAGAGACACGAGGTTTGTTTCACTTGCGGAGAATGTGGACGATAAAAGATATATTATGTTACGCTTGTGTAGTTTACTAATAGCACACTTCTATTAAAAGATTAAGGAACAATTACGAGTGCACTCACCTGAGAGGGTGAATGAGATTTAAGGTTTGGCGAGTATTTGAAATGCGGATGCGACGTCGACCAAAGGGCGCAGTCGTCACCCTTCTTATCCAAGATCACGGGCTCGTCGGGGGTGAGGGAGTGCCCGTATCTCGAGACAGGGCCCTCTTCCATGATATTTTCCCCGCAATCGTCCATCGAGGGCGACGATCCGGCCGAGTCCGACGAGCAGACGTCGGAGGCGGGGCTGATGGGCATCGACGCGATCGGCGGAGAGTACGAAGGGCCTCGTCCGTACATGGAATTCGGTCGCGGTATATGAGACATGTGCGTTCCTCTGAGATGGCCCGGCACAACCGTGGTCGGTTGTCCCTCGCTGGTGGTGCGCGCCCTCGACGGCAAACTGTCGCACCGGTCGCGCACAGTAGTACCTGCAAACACACTCGTCAGAAATCTCGTCGCGGTATTCCGTTTGCGTACAGTAGAAAGAAGCCAGTTTCATCGTCCCAACATAGCAGCGGTTAGTTTTATGTTGCATATATAAATTATTATATGATACATATATACACACATATATATATATATATATATATCTCTCGAGGAACTGTTTGCTATGTTAAATATATATACATATTCTCTCAAGTCAAGCAGTAAACAGTTAACCTTGTTAAGATATTCTGCGTTCGCAGAACCCGGTGGTTAATGTGAAACATAAATGAAGCAACGATGGATTATCATTATTACCGCACAGCGGTACCAAGTAGAGATTATAATTCAATAATATCCAACAACAAATGCATCCGTTCTTCGTATCCCACAACCAACAAGTAGGAGATATCGAAACATTTGTCTCATGATACATCGTGCATTTAGTGGCATGCCAACTTTACAGTCGCAATTGTATTGCGATCTTGGGTTAAATAAACGTAACATTGATCGATGAGTCTTCACTCTGAATGTTATAGGAAGGGAGAGAATGAGAGCGAAAAACGGAAAGAGCATAACAAGCAAACTGCAGAGAGAGAGAGAGAGAGAGAGAGAGAGAGAGAGAGAGAGAGAAAGAGAGAGAAAGAGAAAGAGAGAGAGAGAAAGAGAGAGACATCGAGGGATAAAAACAGAGATTCAGATCGATTAAACAAATATGATACGAAACGAAATACATACACCGTAAAACGGATCTTTTAGATGGTTGCGTTTGATTGATAATAACGGCGGCTAAGGGCAGCGACAAGGTTCTCTGATGGGATATTGTCGCGGTAGTGGTAGTAGTCGTCGCGGTAGTCGTCGCGGTGACGATCGCGGTAATGGTGGTGGTGATGGTAGTGGTGGTTGCGGTGATGGTGGTGGTAGTGACAGTAGTAGTGGCGGTCATAGTCGCATTTGTTGCTGTTGTGACATGAGCGGATTGGGAATTATTGACGGAATGAGGATGACTCGCTACCGAATGACGGCGTCTAGCGGTACCGGCGGCACTGTTGGCATTAGTCGTGGCAATTCCAGTAGTCCAAGCCCCGGTACCAGCAGCGGCTGCAAACCACACACCTCTCACTATCGCACAACTCTTTACTCCCCGCGTGCCGGGCTCAATAGACACGCAGTATGAATCGTATATATCTCTGATCGTGCTGTTAAACGCATTGACGATTTCGAACATGTCTCTCTTATGGATTTCGACAATGAGCTGCTGAGAAGTCTGACTGATATGATAGTCACTTTGAAGCGGCGCCTTCGAATTCCACACATTCCTTCGATATCGATAATTTACGTGATAGGGAAAGTCGCGATAAAAACTTGACACCAAAATGACGGTGAAGTGACTTGGAGAAATCTCGCTTAGTTTTTATATCCCGCTTCAACAAGATGCTATATACATTATATATACCTGGCATACATTAAATAGCTTACGAACTTTAATTTTAGATAACTTTGCAACAGTATTAGTCATGCTATTTACACCATGAAGCTAACACTCAGAAAACGCATAATTACTGCCGATATCGGCTTAAGATTCTTGTCTTTAATACAATTGGTCATTGCATTTGTGCGAGTCTTCATTTAAGCTTTAATCTCTCGCGCATTTGTTTATCGTAATAACATATGACATATACCAATATAATACAATTATATGTCATATTTATTTATTATAATTTGCCTTTTTGTTTTCTAAACTTTACATCAATATTAACTGTAATAATCTTTCTGCTATCAAGGAAGCACTTCTCATTTTCAATTTCCTTTAGTGATCTCACAAAAAAAAAAGGGTAAAGAGATCGTGATATATGACACTGCAATTTTTTCATCTCTAGCTCTTCTTGTAATAGTTGTAAAACGCAACTGATATCAATTATATAAATAGCACAGTGTTATCACATTGCATACACAAAATACAAGTGTAAAATCCACAGTGCATTTATCTGTAAGAAAAAAATGCAATGACCAAGTCTTCAAATAAAGTTCTATATCCTGAAATTAAAAAAAAAAAAAAAAAAAATCGAAGAAAGATAAACGACATTTGCACTGTTCTCGTTGTGTCTTTCTTGCCATTCGAAATTCATAAAACGCGAAAGAAGGAAAGCAGATAGCTACTATGACAGAGAACAGACCCGTGACTGTATTTGTGGAGGAGATACTCCGAGACTGACTACACTGTGTGGGAGTAGAGGAAGTAGCAGTCTGTTCTTGCAACGGTTCCGCTTGCTCCTTGTGTGCCCTCTGTTCCTCTGTAAACCCCGTAAACCCATTTGTGTTATTCTAAAGCTGAGCTGTCACGTGTTTCATATGACAATTCACCTAGCTAGCTTAAAACATAGAACTTGGTGTGTGCGTGCATGTATATGTGCTTGTGCAATCGCAGTTTGATGTAAAGAAAATGGTGTTTTTAGGCAATGTTTCGATTCAAAAGGAACTCATAAAGGATAACTTCAAAAATATGCAAAATGATGTTTGTCTGTGTAAAACAAAGCGTAATATCTTTTCCTTTGGAAGTTTGATTACTGATGACAGATATGACTCGATTTGCACATGTGGGAAATCACAATTTTGATAAGTTTGTACAATAAATATATAGCACATCGTCGTTAATTCGCAAGTATATACAAGGAATTGGTTTGCAAAAGTTACAACTTACCCAAAGGCGGAAAGCCTTGAAGCTTTTGACTCGTGTAACGCCGTTGAAGAACGGATATAGGTTTGCTGGCTTCATTGGCGGAGGAACTACGTGTTCTCGGACGGGGTCCTACCTCGTCTTTGCTACTTTTCGAATTCCTCATTGCAGTCGTTATCACATCGTACATGTTGAGCGCGATATTATTGTCCTCGACTGCCATCCAAAACTCACCGTCCCCGGTTACGGCGGATCGGCCGACCTCTATGTAGAATATATCGTCCGCGAATCCACATCGTCTAATATAATTCAGCTGTATTCAAAAATTAAAAAGAAATGGTTTTAGATTATAATACGAATGTGAAAGAAATTTGTAAAGTTTCACAGGAAGTCTCCTCGAAACAGATGAACTTACAGAAATCTCGATAGAGTCCAAGTTATCCTGTGTCCCAATTTTCACTAAACTTATAGTTTGATCGGTGAGGCATAATCTATAAAGTCCATGAATGTTCTTCCGTGCTCCGAGACCTTTTCTTTGCATCGTAACTTGCCATATGTGTTCTGAAACAAATCATAAAGAAATATAGTCATATGCTTGACTTTTATAATTGATACAAACAATTTCCAAACCCGACACTTTATCTGATGAACTGAGCTTAATTTTTCAACGAACAAATGTGCTGGACGTAGCATTGCACGGAGAAATCAAAGCAATATGTAAAAAGAAATTTATCAAATTATTTTATTATTGTCCATTGCAATTTTATTCATTGTATTATCATCATAATATCTTCGGTGCAAACAAACGTTCAATATTACTGCTACATGTGTGCTTTGCATTAAATGTGCTTGTGCATCAAATTTATTACAATAAATCATTTCCGCAAAAATATTTATAAAATAATTTGTAATCCATACATGAGAAGAAAATTGTATTAAGAATCAAGATAAATAACAAATGTGTTTCTCTACTAAAATAAATATTCCAGAAATAATGTACATTTTGAAATAAAGAGAGTCTGCATTTAATATGATCATTGTTTTTCTTATTCTTGCAGAGAACACAAAAGCACAAACAATTGCCAATGTTATTTTTATCCCAAGGCTGCATAATTCTTTTAAAATGTGGAAGTCATAAATAGACAACGGTAAGGAATTTCTTTGCTGCAATCATTATATTATTTGTGCAATTTTATGCAAATTTTGATTTTTTTAAGAACCTGTACAAGAGAATTGTCTCTACAGATTCGACAAAATATAGACAGATATAAATCTTTTCTTTAATTTTTTCCAAAGTGCTTTTTTACAGTTATTTTCTCAAAGTAATTAACAGTAATTAAATAACGATTAAAAGAATAACGTTTTTCTAAGTGTCAGTGAAAAAGGAGAAAAAGAAATCTAAAAAAATAAAATCTAAGAGAAAGCAATAAATTCCAAAGTCATTGATTCATTCGGACGTAAACAAACGCACACGTGCGATTGACGCGGCTGTGTCACAAGTCTCTACACCGATCGATATAGGTGCGCAATAATCTCGTCACCGCTAAAACTTGATTATCATCCACGGAAGACTATACATACGTTTATATATAAAAACATGCACATCTCATCCGTATAAATTGCCATCTGAAAATCATGTTCTTGCCAATGCTTTGGCAACGAGAAATAGACACGCCGATACTTTCTAAATCGAATTCCGAAAACCTATCCAGCCGATTTTCCACGAACAACAATCAACTGATATGCCGTTATCGATGAATAATGGCTCGAGTATCGGTGACAAGAGTATTGAAACGAGAGTAACCGATCGACGGTGCGGAAATCGCCTCAGCAGCTGATCGCCCCGCGTCGTTTAGACGAGAATTCGAAAAAGCGACGTCGCGTCGAACGGATTTACCGAATGTAGGCCGCGGTTGCTCCCCATCGGGCACGTCGCCGCTCTGCAGCCTCAGCATCGCCTTCAGCCACTCCTCCAGCTCCTTCTCGCTGTCGAGGATGAGGCAGAAGCACTCGTCCTTCGTGTAGAGCGCGATCACATGCTTGTGCTTCGTGTCGCCGCGCTTGTTGATGTTGAAGCAGCTGTGCAGCAGTATGCTGCGCTTCGGCGGCTGCCTGTTCTCGAACTTCTTCTTGCTGTCGTAGTACTCGAGGCAGGCGAGGCAGCCGGGCGCCTCGCCGCGCAGCACAAAGTACTTTTTCTTCATTGTCTTGAGCTTCTTCAGGTGGCCGCAGCGGACCACGGGTCCGCCCGAGGGCGACGCTGGGCCCCTGCCTGAGGACATCGTCAGGTTGGCGAAGAGCGTGGCTGCCGTCGATTGCGAACAAATCCCTCGTGCACGCGCGTACGACGACGTGGGCCCTTTGTATCATTCACATGGTATCCCGACTACGTGGGCCCTTTGTATCGTCCCTGTCGCTCGCTTCCCGCCTGTCTCTCTCTCTTTCTCTCTCTCTCTCTCTTTCTTTCTTTCTTTCTTTCTCTCTCGCTCTCTCTCTCTGTCTCTCTCTCTCTGTCTTCACGAGCATGCGAGGGTTCGCTGTCTGTATCGTATTCACGATTCGGCGAAGAGCGCGTTGTCACACGTGCGACGCCGTTTCATCCTCGGCGAAGGACCGCGCGACGCACAACGGCGTGCAAGTTCATCGCGCTGGAATGAACGACGGAAGAATCCCGGCACTCGGCTACCTTCGAGTAGATTCGCGCCAAACGCTCGCTTCTCTCGTTCGCCTTCTTTCTCTCCTCCTCCCGAATTAATGCCGCCGTTGCTCGATCAACTGGCGAGACCGCGACCACTTTCGCGAGCACAACAACACAGCCGTCAACGTGTCAGCGAACTGCGTTCCAGCGCCACTGCTGCTGCAGCTGCTGGCTGCTCCTGATCCCTCAACTGCAACGTTCCCCTCCGGCGGAACGTGACGTCCTCGCCGTCGCTGTCCTCCCAACGTCGCACACTTTATGCGCGCCGCTCAGGTCCGTCGTCGGCGCACTGACAGGCACGACGGGAGCGGTTTCTCTCGCGTTTCTCGCGCGGCGGGAGCACGTTTCGGGCACGTAAATAAGCGACGATATACGCACAAGCAACAGCACCGGTGCATGTGCACTCGACAGTGCAGCGTTCGAGGGCGTGCGCTGCGTCGGGCGGCGGGCAACGTGCGCGTCGTCCCGCTTCGCCGCCTCTTCCTTCCCTTCGGCGGCAGTCGGTTGTACACGAACGCGCGGACGTCCACCTCGCGTCGTAGGTTAGGAGGAACGACAACAATAACAATGGCAGGCCAACGCGATCATCACGAGACGATGATGACGACGGCAGTGACGACAACGCGCGCACGGTCTCTCCTGCTTCTCCTTTCCTGTTCGGCGTCCAGAAACCAGTAGGGGAGATCCTGCGATCGCGCGCCGAACGCGCCCGATGACTTCGAGATGTCGCGACGGCACTCTCTCACTCTCGCTTCGCTCCCTCCCTTGCTCCGTCACTCTCTTTTTCGCTCTGTCTTTCTCTCTCTCTTCCTCTCTCTCTCGCTCGTGTCTCTCTCTCTTTCTCTCTGTACGTCTCGGCACTCCTCGAATCCACCTGTCACGCGGTTTCGTCTAATTTCGCCCGCCACCGATCTCGGCGAACTCGGCGTCTCTCAGACGCACCGAGAAGGAAGCTGCTTGCCCGCGCACTTAATCCGAGACTCCTAACGGTCTTCGGGCGGTCTTAGAGCGAGGCTCGGACGAGCCACCGCCAATTTGCGCTCATTCCTCGCACGAGCGCGCGAATAATTCGCAAGACGACGGTCGTCGTCGGAAGCCACGAGTGACCGCCACGAGGTGCGCCCGTGCGAACGAGCGTACGGGCTACGTGCACCTGTTTATCGCTCCGAATAACACGATTTACTGCGTGGTCCACGACGATTGACGTGTATACACACGGGTGCGCGCGCGTGTTTACATACGCATGCACGAATGCGCGCGCGTATGCACATACACACACGCGTGCACGGTAAAGGAGAGAGATAGGCAGACTGGACGAGCGGCGGATAGACGACCGGACACACAGGCACGAGAACGCGCCACACGCGCGAGCGGGCTATCGTGCGCGCACACGCACACGATCAAGAAAATTGAGAGAGAGAGAGAAGGGTGAAAGAGGGGCGATGGTGGCAGAAGGAAGAGAGGAGAGATTTACAGTGAGGCAAGGCGTGTTTCCCCCCCTCCTCTCTCTCTCTCTCTCTCTTTCTCTCTCTCTCTCTCGCTCTCTGACCGCCAGCAGCGCGTCCCGTCCGTTCCGTCCCGACTTTCGTGGAAAACGTGTTACGCCGCGGCGAAGGAAACGCGCGACAGACGGACAGCGGCGGTTGGCGGCTCACGCAGGTGGGCGGCTGGCCGAAATTCGCCCCTTATCGGTTCAGGTTCGGCAGTCGGCGGCCGCGCTCTTCTCGGTAAATAGGCTACTGCCAAGGGCAACGCGATTTTTTTTTCATGCGCAATAGCGGCGGCGGCAGCGGCGGCGGCAGCGGCGGCGGCGGCGGTCGACGTCAAAACAACCGTGGCAGCGGCGGCGACATTCCAGGTCGATGCAGGAAAAACGCTCGACTTCCTCCCTTCGCACTCCGTTAGCTCACTCTCCGCTTCGTGAATGACTCCTATACTCTTCCTGCTTCTTCGCAGATGCTTCTTCCTCCTCTTTTTCCCGAACGGAAGAAAAACACCCGAGCACACAATTAATGACGCACCACTATCGTCACAAAGCGAGGCGGCCTCGCTCCCGACCTCGTTGAATTCGGGCACGCGGAAATAGTCGGCCGGAGATTATTATATCCATCCGCTCCGGTCGTCCTCCGCCTCTTCCTCGACAAACGTGTCCCTCTCGCGCGCGCGGCAACACTCGTTTACTCCTTACTTTACCAGAGATGCGTTTCCCCTACCGTCGTTCGCGAGCGCGCGCGACAAACACCGCGTCATTCACGCGATCGTGATCGCGATCGGGCGCGAGTCGACCGATCACGTCGCCGTCGTCGTCGCTCTCTCGCGGCCGCGATACGGCGCAACGTAACGTAACGTAACGTAACGCAATCCGGACTCGAGACTCGACACGCGCGTCAATTCGTATGCCCCACGAGTCGACGTGGGCCGTCGAAACGTGCGTTTCCAAGCGGAGAAAAAAAAACTGTAATAGCTCAAGCTACGACACACAGGCACACACTCGCTGCGACACCTCACTCGCGAGCTGCGCGCGGGTTCACGCCTAGCCAGCCGAACAGACGATCGTGTCTATCTTGTAAAGGTCATGTGTACGGTGAGCCTGCACTTGTAAACAAGATGTACGCAGGCGCGCGCTAATGGCGGCGGACTCGATATACGCGATACGCGATACGCGATTGTAAATACGAAAGTGCGCGCGTGCACGCCTTCCTTGTATGAGTGCGTCACCGCGACGTGTTTACGTGCACACGAGCGACGGCGGTACCGTGCAATGGCGTAACTATCGTGTCAATGGACGGACGCCGCAATGCGGAAGAACCTTGCGGATCTTCGAGGACCTCGAACGGCGATTGATGAACAAATTTATCCCGAGAAGACGCTGCTCGCGTCGCCGTCGTTGTCGTCGTCGTCGTCGCCGTTGTCAAGCGTGTAAATTCTAATTTTGCCGAGCGCAGGTTACGACGCGTCTTGAACGCGTGTCTCATGCGAGACGCGCATTTCACGTCGATAGGATCGACCACGTGCTCGAGGGAGGAAGCGCGGTCCACCGTGCGAATGAAAATTGAACGTCCGTCGACTCGCCGTATCGATATCGCACTCGTGTCTCAACGTGGACGCGCGCGCGTCGCAAATTGTGATGCATCGAACTCGGACGCGCAGTGTTTACTAACGTTAACCCCGATCGGTGTGCCATTCTCGGAGAAAACGGGCCGATGTGTTAGTGTGTCCGCGTAGCGTTGCGTGGCCGCACGGTTCTCTTAGGGTCAAGTATATCCGATTTTACGACGTACACAAACCAGAGACGGTCAGACCGAAAATACGCTCGAGCTCCGCGGAGACGCTACAAACACTAACGCATAATTTTCCGCGTGCAGAGTTTTTGTTTGTGTAGTGTTTATAAGAGTGTACGCATGTACGTAATCGATGTTTTTAAATCTTTTCAGGCGACAGAACGATTGAATCGCAGATGAATATAATTTTTTTTCGACGTTCAATTTATTGACATGACTCGGAGTTTATTCTGCTAAAAATAATTGAGATTGCAAACAAAATTCTGTCGTTTTGATAGAAATGTCACATAATAATAACTGAGGAATGTTATTATATACATTTGTTGCAGTTTGTTAAGATTGATTATTCTCCCAAATCTTACTATGATTACTTATAGTATATTATAAAATTGACTTTATTATTATTATATATTATAATATTGTGTGACAAAGAAAATATGTTTGATTCATCTTTGTTGCTCAACTTCTCTCTCTTCAGGCCTCCCTTCCTATTAAATATGATTACAAAATTGTTTTATATATTATTATTTTACATGTAATATCGAATAATATACTAATTATTATGTATAAATATATGGAAAACTATTTAATTTAAAAAAAATTGTGTACGCCCTTTTCTTCTTTCAATATGCTTCATTGAATTATATATATATAACATGTATTATTAATTAAAAAAACAAATTTTTTTTTTACAACTAATGGATTTTGCAAGGCAAATTATGAGAAACTATTTTGTTACTTTTTTATATTAATTTTGTTTTCACTAACATAAAATAATCTAGTTCATATATGTTATGAATAAAATTTGTTATAAGAAACAATTTTTCTTATTGTCTTTATATTTTTTAATATTTAAATTAAAAAATATTTGATTACAACATAAAAAGAAACTTTATAATACTTAAAGAATTAAAGCTTAATCTTTTGTAGAACAAGCCTTTTAATTAAGATTAGCATAACACAATAAAAAAATTAGTTAAACTTAAAATAGAAACAGCAATAAGGCAAAAGTTGTTTAAACATAAAAAAAACTGTAGTTAATATTACAATAATTTGTAAAAGAAATTATTACATAAAATACATTAAAAATAATTAAAACTAATCAGCACATGAAAGCTGCTTTTGAATTAACATGCAAGTTTAGAACTTCTTTCTGTAACATAAATACTTGTGATAAAATGAAATAAATGTTTTTTAACATAAAATTGCGTGTGAAAATTTATTTTGATATGGCGAATATTATTTTGGCATTCATTTAACGCAAAGAATGCAAGAGTACTTGCATAAAAATATAAGGTCATATTTTCATGTATTGAAGTATATGTGCAATTATTCAAAAACTTGAAAATTGCATTAAAGATGTAACATTCATTTGTATTATAAAATAATCACAATAATTGACAATAACATTATTGTGTACATGGATTAAAACCAGTATTTCACTTTCAAGTTTTATTGCCGAAAGCATACAAAATTTATTTTTGTATTATTCACGGCAACAAAAAGACATAACTTTTTGGCACATGTACAATATTGGAAATAAAATATATCGGAATTATACTGGTATTAATCTTCGCTATGCATTAAACTTTTAATATTTATTTCATCTGTCTTCCTGTGTAACTTAATTCTGAGTTAAAAAAAAATAAATAACCTCTTTTCAATATTCTTGTACCATCATTCCTTATGATTAAGTCTTTATTTTAATATTGCTACATTTTGTCAAAATATATATTTGGTGAGGTTTTAACAAAAAAAAAACTAGAAAAATAAAACAAAGAAATAAGTTTTTCAAATTCTCGTTAGCATTGCATAATTTGAAGGAAAAAAAACTAAGATAAATATTTTATATTTTTTAACAATATTAGTCTCTGCATACAAATATAACAGCTATGATTGTCTGATATTGAAATCACGTCTGAAAAGCTAACTTGCATTGATATTCACTCGAGCTAAATGCAAAATTACTTCTAAGTTAATACAAATGCAAGTATTATCTTGTAGCATTGATTGCACACGAAAAAAAAAGCATCTTTTATTAACGTTATATTCCAAGTACATTGTAAAATTTTTACTTGATGATTTTCCACGAGTTTGATAATCAACTCTAATTATCAAACTCGTGGAAAATCATCAAGTAAAAATTTAACAATGTACTTGGAATATAACGTTAATAAAAGATGCTTTTTTTTTCGTGTGCAATCAATGCTACAAGATAATACTTGCATTTGTATTAACTCAGAAGTAATTTTGCATTTAGCTCGAATGAATATCAATGCAAGTTAGCTTTTCAGACGTGATTTCAATATCAGACAGTCTTCATAGCTGTTATATTTGTATGCAGAGACTAATATTGCTAAAAAATATAAAATATTTATCTTAGTTTCTCACCTTATGTAAAGAAATGAAAGTGAAAATAAAGTTAAATATTAATCGAAGGAACATTTATAGATAATACAAAATGTCTGAGAGGGACTGATGTGGTTCAGCTTGAATATTTTGGCCGACTAGATACACAAGCTTGTGTGCGTATTGGCAAGGAGCGGGCACGCGAATCGTACCGGCCCAATTGTAATACAAATGACAAAGTTTATATGTGAGTCGCTGCATGTGGTCAGTCTCCATGTTGGACGTGTCATGAACAACGATATAATGAGTAGGAGTTACTGTACCCTGTCGTACGTTTTGCGGCACAAGGAAGAAGTCGTAATAGTTCCGTCTCGTTATGCAAGAATCAACGACAGTTCCTGGCGCAGGATTTCCCAAACCATTCCTCTACAAATTAAAAATCATCATAATCATAATTAAAATATCAATTATCAATTGTTGAAATATATTAATTGCAGAACTTTTCATCAATGCAACAGGTTTTATATATCAATTGTAACGCAAACACTCACATCTTTGATGAAAATTCGAGTATTGATACGCTTTTGAACCACAATTACGCTGAGTTGCGGTTTATAGTTTTGCGCAATGCGGTTGAACGTCGCCATGAATTGTTTTATTTCATAATTTTGAACGTAACTTATATCGCCATCGCCAACTCCATCTCGAAATATGATTACACGCTCGGGATAATATCCATTATGCTGTCATTTTTAGGAAACAATAAAAAAGAACTTTATAATTTTAGCATTTAAGAGACGCATGATGTATTAATTACCCGTTGAAATGCTTCAATGGCTGAAATAAAGCAAACTTGTAGCATATCCACCAACTCCTGCTTAGATGACTGCATACAAATTTTACTATGCCATTTGGTCAGTTGAGCATCCAAACTTGAGACAAATCCGGCAACACTTTTCCCACTTCCGAACCCAGCATGGTAAACGTCTATACCACACACCATACAATTTTTCTGTTGAACATTATAAGTATTTATTGAACAGAAAAATAAACACAAAAATTTTACAATAAAGCAAAAATTTGTATACCAAAGGTATATTCACTGTCCAAAGTGCTCCTCCTAGTTTGCAATTGATTTGAAGCGCTATCTTTTCCGTGACACTTTTTAATTTGGGCGCTTTGGCAATTGTTTTCGAGATGATGACTTGCGATGGAATAGCCTTTTGTACACAGCATAATCTATAGAAATATAACAGAACAACAAAACATAACTCTGGGGGTTTTTTACTGTTTTAAATTATGTATAAACGCGTAAAATTTTCTATGTACAAAAAATATCAAATTCTTATTCCATAATATAAAATATTTGTACGATATACAAAAATCAACTTACTTCTTTATAGCAGAATACCGATCGGTGCGATTGGTTGGAAACACGATGACTATTAACTCGACGCGGTTAGTAACGTTATTCTGAATTTCTCGCAAGTAAGTCTCGGTTCTGTCATCCCTGAGCATAATCTTTTGTGGCGTATCGACTCGCATACCAATCGCTCCTACAATCTTTTCCAGCATTAATAAGAAATCTTTTACATAAATGTCATCCTTTGAACAATACACGATTTGCCAATTGCTCAAATTGGGCTGAAACACAGAGTGCAACAAATATTTTTCCAAAATTATTCACATCTCAGTTTCAATTCCTCAGTTGATTATTCGTTATACTTACAGTACGCAACACGGGACTTCTTACTGCAGCAGAACTCCAATCTGCAGGCCTGTCATGTGATTTATATGTTTTATTACGCCCGAAACGTATCTCTTCAGGTTCAAGACGTCTCGCGGTAAACTGGACTATGTCAGTGCTTAATTCCAAGCCCCATTCCGATAATAATTCTCGTGTCACTTTATTGCTTTGTACTTGTGTTATAAACCGCTTGATCGTATCACGGCGCTGATTGGGTGACATTTTCGTAACTTCACTTAAATCTTTCATAATAGTGTGATTGGAGCGTATGCCGTCCGTAAGGCCAGCGCAGTAGCTCAATTCCGGAACCAGAAGAATTATTCTTTCCTGCTTCTATAATATTCGAAGGATTTTTTGACAATGTAACAAATTTGTCACGTAACGCGTTCGTATCAACAATAATACGGTATAAAATGTCAAACCACACGAACCTCACCAGTTGTCGTTCTAATTGTAGCACGATGTATCAAAAGAGGTTGTTTTGTGTCACTGATCTCAATATGCCAGTGGTGCTTGTAGTAATCAATTAAAGATATTTGTTCGTCATTCCTGGTAAATACATATTCTGGTGTTTTATCCCAGGCAATGTCATCTATTCGGTACGTCTTGTTATTGTAACGTGTCAATACACTTGTGCCAACTATCTCTTTTACTACAATATCTTTAAAATTATTCCGTGATCGACGAGCAGTCTCAGTTCTACAAAGTAATTATGTGGGGTTAGAATCTAGTCGACTACATTTAATTATAATGCGACTTGATATTTGAAAGAAATTATATAAGACCATCTTACATTAAATCTCGTATTGTGTCCGTTCGCATTACGCGATGTTTGGCGTCTAAGCAAAGTTTTAAGCCACCCTCGTATTCATTTACGGCGGTCACGTAACCAGGCCATACTTCTAATCGATGTTGATTCATGATATGCGCGCCTCTCGGATTAAAATTTTGTCGACCAATACGCACTAACTCAAGTGCACGCATGACGCGATTGAACAGAACATTGAAAAATTGAACATTTTCACTCATTGATTGTTCCTTCTTATAAATGATCGTGAGAGTTACTTCCGATCCATCCATTGGATGTTCAGATTTATAATGCGTAATCTGAAAATTTGACACACATTGCACAATATAACATATGTTGCATTAATAGTATCTTTATCACAAGCTTGAACTTACATTCTGTGGCAGCTTTATTGGTAAAAAAAGTATCATCCCATCAAAAGTTTTTGTTCTTCCTAAACTAACGGAATGTTGGTTGAGCAACTTGCGACGTAATCCTCTTGAATCTATATCTGGTGTAAACTTAACTTCATATTCGAATAGACCTTTGCCGGATTCTATTTTCATATCTATATAATTGGAGAACGTTTCTACTCTGAAAAGGAAAATCTTTATATTGAATGTTGCTACTATCAAATTGTAATAATCTCTCGAGTTAGCACGCGAGTTATTCGACACGGTTTTATTTTTACAAATATTGAAATTTTTTTTACAAATACTTTAAGCATAATCTCATTTTTAAGATTTTATTCTAAAATTATAAATTATAACTTACTTTGTTCCACTTTTGCCTTGGCGACTTATCAGTGTGGTATCTTCGGAAGACTGTACGTCGAGTGCAGGATTATTGTATACCGAAATATCAGCCAATTTTCCTAAAAGTTCTTCAGGATCTTCCTTTCGAACACTTGAGCCATTTGGTTCACTAAAAATAAGAATCTCTTGTTGTAAGCGAGCATTCATATATACATTCTAGATATTACAAAATTTGCCACACTAACCCCATTCTTTTTGCTAAATTTAAGAGAGCACCGCGACCAGCACCTACCGATGAAGAATCTGTAGATTCTGATCGGCTGGTGCTGCTCATCGATCTCAGTAGATCTAATGAAATACGCCCACGTCCTGCACTTGAGCCAAATGAGCTTTGTAGATGAGATGAGGAATGTTCCTCGGATGTTCTGGTCTGATCAGCCGACGAAACGCTAGGCGTTTCTAAGGAATGAGACAATCCTTCATGTCGACGTTGTGTTTGTTTCATCATCTCCAATAGGAAAGAACCCCGTCCTTTTGGGGCAGGTTTATTATCTTTATCCATTTTTTAAGTAGTTCCTGCACTCTCTAAATAGACAAAACAATATTTATTAGAAGATATGTATTAAGTATGCAAAAGAAAAGAATTTTTAGATGATAAAATAGATTATAAAAGATGACATATAAATTTTAGAAATTAGTCTATAAGTCAATGGATAAAATAGTGTGTAAAGAATGATTTGTAAGGAGATGAGTTTGTAATCCTGAAGAGATGCAATAATGAATTGGTGGTTGGGAAAAAATCGTTATATGTTACATTTTATAAATTTTATTGGAAATTATGAATACTACGTGCATGTTCATATTTAAGAGTTATTTATAGTATCTTACTTTGCATACAATATTTCTCCATTTCCTATCTGCTATCAACTATATCTCAGATGTAACATTTGTAACATTCAATGTCCTTTCAAGAAAAATGAAAATAAAATTCAAACTGTGAAACACTAACATCGTATTTTGAGCAAAATAAGAGTTAAATAAATACATGATTACTTTTGTATAATCATATTCAATGTTTTTTTCCTAAAAAATTTGTTTTTAAATTTGTTACATACAATGTTTTTCCAAACACCTATTATCTATATGTATTAATCATTGTTTTATTATTTTATCACCTATATTTGCAATATGCTTAATTATACAACAATCATTGGTATAACTAAGTACTGTACAAATTTTTGAAATTTTTTAAGTAAAAATATATTATTTCCCGGCTTAGTCACTCGCGCCCTGATATTTTTTCTCTCTTCCTTTCTTTCTAATAATTCCTATCAGTACATACTGATTCTCCATATGTGAGAACAATGTACTAAAATTTTCGTACACTTTAAGTATCTCGAACCAGAGATCGGTGTACAAAGTTAACTGTCTCACGTAGATTAATAAATTAATTTCTTTAAGAAAAATTAGAATTTTGCACTAACATCCCGCGACGGCTCTCAATGCCTTTCTATTATATTATTTAAAAATATATTAGATTGAAAAAAAATGTATCATTAACAGATATTAATTTTAAGATATCTCGTTAAAAAACAGAAAGTAAATTGTGCTTGCAAATTTTAGTTTGAAGTACTTACATTCAATCTTATAGAAAAAAACTTGTTAATATGTTTTTTTATTTTACATATGTAGGTATAAATTATATATTTACACAATGCTGTGTGCACATGCATGCGTGCATCTTTTTAACGAGAACACTTAGTATTAGTGAAAAAATCAACATTTTTATTATTTACATTATATTAAAGTTTGCTTTTCAAGGCGACTATTTTCAGCATTGATTAACTTTAACCGACAATTCAAACTTGTCGACAGAATTGCTATCATGAAGAATGAAATATCGTCATTTTTAAATTAAAAAAAATGTTTCTCCTTTGATATCGAGTTTCATTCTTTTCATATTCAATATTCATTTCATTCAAAGTTAATCGACGCTGAAGTCTTCCGAAGAATGTATCGAAAAACCCAAGCTTACTATATATACCAAAGCAATGAACAAAGCGTTCTAGTAATATATTTCTTTATATTCTTTTATTTATTTCATAACAGACTTAAAAAAGGACCACTAAACTTTTTTTAATCTTTAATGTAAACTTATGGAAGTAAGCAATCGTCCAAAAATGGAAACCAAAAATAAGCAATCGTCATAGAAATTCTTGAAATCGATTGTTATATGAAGTATCTATTAGTCGAAAAAAAAAAAACAAATGGAATTTCTGTCTGAAATAAAAACCCATCTAATCGAATATGGTGGATCATTAACCTCATTCCATGTCGGTTTACAGAAGCGTGTGATCCTTCTATACGAACAGTACATGCAAAATCAATGAAACTATTAAAAACATTGTAACTTACTTTAATGCTCTGTATTCAGTAGCTTTTTGAGGAATTCCTCGATATCTGACGTTTTCTGTCGAAGATACCGCACTCTCGGTCGCGTTTCCCTTAGATGTTATCCTTCCGAGAGCACAAAATACACAGAAATTCGTACTCGACTAAAGGCGATTACACATAGAAAAGTTTTAGTCGTAATCATAAGGCATAAGCAGATCGACCAATCACAGTGAGTCACTCGCATTGCTGCTCACTGTAATTGGTCGATTTGCTTACGCCTTACGGTTGCGACAAACTTTTTTTACGTGTAATGGCCTTAAGGATCACAGTACGATTTAAAGCATGAAATAAAAATTCAAAGTACAGCGTCCAAAATTTATTAGGTCCATTCTACAAATAATCGTAAATGCCCCGTCGTCATTCGCGAAGAATGGCAACTACTAATTAAAAAGTGCTATTTCTGATTATTTCTGGTAAAACGGGACATTCTCGACTGGCGACGGGACATTTGCATTGAGCATTTGCGACGCATTGTAGAATGGCCCTTAGCATTTTCGACGGAACGAATTTTTCTTCGCGAATGACGACGAGGCATTTGCGATTACTTGTAGAATGGACCTAATAAATTTCGGACGCTGTACTTTGAATTTTTATTTTATGTTTTAAACGAATTTTGATCGACCGAAGATTGGATTAATGATATCATTGCATCGTCTCCATCAATAAAATATTTGAATTCATAGTAAAATAGTGATCTATGACAATTGCCTAAATACTAAACTTATAAAAAATGATATCATTGAGAAATATTGTAGAATAAAAATTAAAAGTAAAAAATATTCAAATGATAGATTAAACTCTAATTCAGATCAAAGATATAAAAACAGATAACATTCCTATTGCTAATAAAGAAACAAGATTGTTTATAATTTAGGTACATATGCATATATGTACATTTTGTAGACTCAAGAAAATCTATAAAATATAATTTATTTAAATTATTTATTAAAAGTTGATTAGACAATCACAATATTACAGATTTTGTTATTTTTATTAGCTTCGCACAATATTGGTTTCTCTTGCTTAATATTAATATAAATGATTTGGTAAAGCCTTATTTATCAAAACAAAATGAAATAAATAACGAGTTTATTATATTAGAAATGTAAATGTTACTTTCTTTTATTCTATAGATTATTTATATTTAAAATGCGGAAGACATTGTAACATAGTAATGTATTAAAAATTGTGCTAAAAAATATATATATATTTGCAAAAAAAATAGCTTTAATGCTGTTAATAGTCGATAATCATATCTTTTTTTTTTCTTCGAACAAAAATTATTTATTCTATACGTTTTGAATACAATAACATATATATTTTGCAATAAAACATAAAAACTTTTTTGAAAATAGTTATATTATTTGTAACTAAAATTCTATTTTACAGCACTGTACGGAAGTCAGCAAAAACAATTTCAAGTATGATAAGCTGAAATAGGCCTTTATAAAAGCATAATTTAGATTTTCTCACAAAATGTATTGTATATTATAGCATTTTTTAATGACAAATTAGTTCCATAAATCATTGACAAAGATTTCTGTTATGATCAGATTCGTAGAAAAAAAAATTGCATACAAAATATTTTTCAAGTGGTTAGAAAAAGAATTGATTTGTAAAGAGTTATATAAAAGCTGCTAAAAACACTTCTTAATTGGTGATTCCAATAATCACTTGTTAATTGGTGATAATAATGAACATCATCTTGTTAATATATTACATTAGTATTGCTGTAATATGTGCTGTAATTAAAAAATAATTATAAATTTGTATGGAAAGATGCTCATAATTTTTCTTTATATAAATAAGAATGCAGAAATAATTATATTAAATGATTATAATTGCGAAATATATATATTTATATATAAAACTATATATTTAATCTATAAGATGTAAAAGTATTATAAAAGCAATCAATGACTGTTCTTCAATTAGTATGCTTAATGATTCTTTGTAACTTGGTAATAAGATATTTTAATTTAGAAATTGTTAGAAAAGAGAAATTAAACACAAATTTGAGAATTTTCCATATAAACTATAATAAATAGATGATATAGATCTATAAATGGTCTTATTTATAAATGGATCAATAGATATATATCTTTAAAGAAGAAGTAATAAAACTTTTCCTTTTCGATTGGTAAAGATTAGATACTTAAACATCATGTTGGCAGACACATAAGTTTGTTTAACTCTGTGTTTGTAATGTTTAACACTTAATATTTTTCTTTCATCACTATATGTAATACAAAGCGTTTGAAAAATGATATCAAATATTTTTTCTATTTATTCCTCTCATTAAAAATATATATGAAAAATTTATATATAAATATTTCAATTTATTACATTACTTATTGTTTTATCTTTGGTAAAATCTGAAAAACAGATGTTTTACAGCTAAAGAATTATTTCAAAAACTCTCAAGAACGCATCAAGCTATTAATATAATTTTCTACTGAAATGCTCTATTATCTATTGTTCAAAATTTTTGCAACATGTATATATAACCATCTTTTCTGATCGATTTAATGAGAGGATTAAGTTCGGAGACTATTTGACATCAACTCTTTGAACTTTACAAATTGTTTGTAAAGTCCTAAAATTATACTGAATAATACCTGAGGTATTTACCTTTATAATCTCAAAATGTATTTATCTAACAAAAACAAAAAAACGTTTACAATAATAGTTTGAAATTTTTCTTTGCTCGAATTTTAAACTCAACTCATACAAGAGACAACAGGTATGGTCGTTTCTTTAAGTTATTTATCTATGTTTCTCATGTAAAATCTATGGTTTGAAAATGTGAAATAATGAAATATTATATCTTATTATATGTGTCACTTCAATTCACAATGATTTGGAATGATTTTGGAAATATACCACCAAGGGTTAGGTCGCATTTCATCCGTGTTTGTTGAATATGTACATTAAACAAACTAATATCTTTAATCAGCCTTACGTGGCTTGCGCTTGCGAACATTGGGACTACTAGGATCAGCTTTTGTATCTTTATCTTTTTCACTCGCTTCAAGTTCCTTTGCCTCAGATTCCTTTGCTTCAGATTCCTTTGCTTCAGATTCCTTTGCTTCAGATTCCTTTGCTTCAGGTTCCTCTACTTCAGACTCCTCTTCATCCACTAAGTCGTCGCCAACGTTTTCCGCAATTTCATCCTCGTCTGAATTTCTCTCTTGTGTAGAATCAGATGTACCATCTTTTTTTTTGCCTTGCTGTTGTATCGGTTTTGGTGGATAAATAACATCGATCAAGCATACGATAACCTGTGTAAAACAATATAACTAAAAATAATAATTTTGTATTTATTATCTATATAAATTTTATCATATACAATATGTATCACTTACCAATCCCAATATTGCACCCAAAATAATCGTCATAAGAGCAAAAATCAAATAACTACCCCAAGTAGGTAATCCAAAATCCTCTAAAAGTTTGTTGTGAATAACCTAGAATTAAAAAAACGATATAGAAATTTTCCTCTGCTACTGATAATTTTACAGCTGCGAGAATTAAAGCAAGCAATATCAATTTTACAATAAATGTTTTATAATGTACATATATACTCACTCGTAATACTTGAGACAATTTAAAGAATTGACTTAAAATTGACATGTGGTATGAAGTTGGACTTTTCCAACTAGGAATTGGGTCTACTTTTGTCCATGTCTTTTTGGATACAAATTCAATTAACGAGGCTTTATCCCTTGGACTTTTATATTGCCTGAACACCCCATCATTTACACTAAAAATTACAAAAATATCTTAAGATATGTTTGGCAAAAAATATAGGATGCGATATGGATTATAAATAACTTACTGAAATATTGTAGGTAAAGCTGTAACCATAAATCTGCCACTAAGGCCGGGAGAATCTGTTACATCTATCTTTCCAACATTAATATTAAGATCTTTTTTCGACAATGCAAGATGTTCCCAAATAGGTTCAAGTGCTTTACATGCAGGACACCATGGAGCATAACTAATAAATATATAATTTGTGAGAAAATTTAACATGTTATTATATATACATGTAACAAAATAATGTACGAGAAAATGTAATATAAATATAAATAAATCTTTTTGCAGTATTATTAATTATGAGTATGGATATATCACATCTCAAACAAATTTAATTATATAATTTTGTATTTTCCATTTCATAAGAATTTTATGTTCATTAATAGTAGCTAAATTTGAATATTGTTTTTGACACGCCATCAAGTATGACGATATCGACTCGTTCGTGGCCGAACTTACAATTCAACCATCCATTCTCCCTTGAGCATAAGTTCCCAATTGTCCTCGTTAAGTTGTTCCACGAAGCTGCTCTTCGTTTGCTGCTGTGCGTTCGCACTTGTATAAGCAAGCAACAACGCGATGTAGATACAAAGTATAGGATTCATCCTGGCGAACGACATTTTAATCTCTTCAATAACTTTAACCACTCACCGGCACCGCGCACGACGCACGACGCCGACAAACGTAATCATGGGAGTTGTGTCGTCGACAATCATAGACCATGAATACAATTAGAATGGAAACAACTGTAAGATTTGTTAAACTAACAGGTAAACTTACTAGCTCACATATGTGTAAAATCATCCAATCACATCTAATATAAAGGTCAAATAATATAGTACTTTTTTATATTTAACATCTGATTGATGCATTTCTCACCATGAAATTATGCAAATTGACTGAATGTTTCTCACAAGCAGAGAGATTACAAGTTATATCAATCTAGTTATTTTTTACATTTATAATGGTAACTGTGGTAACTAGATTGCAATCTACACAAGTGTCCAAAGTGTCCGAGTAAATATTGCTGGTATTTCAAATATTTTATTTATACACATTTTTCTCAATTGGCAGGTGTTTGACATGACATTTCTTGAAAAGAAATCGAAGTAAACGTATGTGCAAATTAAAATTAAACCTCAAAGATTTATATTTATCGTCAGAAGAATTATACTTGAATATACTTGTAATTCTATAAAACTTTTGCAATTTTTTAGTTTAATTTGTTGTTATTTTCAAGATTTTTCAATTTTTGTAGGTGTAGCAACATGTCAGCGGTATATCCAACTTTACCAAAATTGGCAGTGAGAGACAGCATGGATGATGATGATCTTACCGACATTGATGATGAGGTATTCATTAGGGATGGGAAAAACGGTGGATTAAAGTTAGATGACGATGGCGGAGTCAAACGACCTTTAATGGCACCACGCAGAAAATGCAAAAAGTCTTGTAACTTCCAGACCCATAAATTCCCATATAAAGCACTTTTCCTGCCATTGTGCTATGGGATGATAGTAATTTTAATATTAGGTTTAATCGTACTTTGTACATTCACCGCAAATACATTCCCAATGCCATTAACTATATTGAAAAATTGGTTGTCACATGAGCTAAAGGATTCTGTAAACAAATCAGAGATAATTCCATGTACATCGCTCTCGTCAAAAGTTTTGTGGACCAGATCATTGCCAAAATTAACTTCTGAGGCTCCTCTTAGAAGCAATGATGTCAACTCTGATGGAATTGAAGATATTATTGTGGGATTTAGCACAGGTACAAAACCAAAACGTTTATTCTATCAATAGATGTCTTTTGTTATTATTATTGTTATTTTAATATTTTTTTGCTTTTTTAGTTGATTTAAAATTTCTTGCTATTGTATATTAAGTTGCATTGTGATATGTGATTTGTTTACTTTTATTTTGCTTGCCTTTTTACAGATTTTGGTTTCACAGTTACATGATGTTTCTTACAATGTCTAAGGTGAATAATTAATTTTATTTTGTGATAAAATTAATTAATTAATTGATAAAACAGTTGTTAATTTATAAATTTAGGTTTGGATACAATGGATGCTCCAGAATACATTTGTACTATATATTTTGAGAGACAAATGCCGTGTTTAGGCGGTGTACTGGCATTGAATGGCAAAACGGGCGAAACTATTTGGACACATTGGACTGCTCATGCGATATTTTCCGTTGACTGTGGCGTAGACTTGACAGACGACAAGATTAAAGATTGTGTTATATCTGGACGCGGTGGGATACTACAAGCCATTAATGGTCATGATGGTTCCCTCATATGGGAAATTCCCATTCAAGATCCCGCGATGTTGTCAGAGCAGCAAAGGATTGTAGATGTCTACGATGCGAGATTTATAGCGGACGCGGACGGCGATGGTATTGGCGACGTAATAGCCTCACACGCCATGCAGTCGGACGACACCCGGGCGAGCAATGTACTCGTAATATCAGGGAAAAGTGGAAAAACTATACGCGATGTTAATTTACCAAATACAGAACTGCTGTTCGTAGCGCCACAAATTCTGGTGCATCCTGACGGAGAAAACATATTTGTTCTAGCTACAAGTAGTCAGGAAGAGGCTGGTGGATTATACATAGTGTCCCAAGCTAATATATTTTACGGTGATTTAGGCGATTTGGTATGTATAACAGTATAGCGTAAAATCTGTATGAAATTTAATCGTAGAAAAATGATTTTATTCATTAATTTCTTTTTATTGTAGAAATTACGAAAGCTTCATCATAATACAGGAAAAGGTGCGCTGTTACCGCCGATTTTGATCGATATTACGTCGGACGGAATCGAAGATATTGTCGCGGCCATGTTTAATTCTACGATTATGGCGTACAATGGATCAACGTTTGAGCCTATCTGGAATTACACGTTCCCCAATTCGGAAATAATTAGCATTCCAATTCCTGGCTATTACAACGACGACGATATACCGGACTTCATGGTGAAGCATCAGATAGGTAGTGGTTTTCTTACATATTATTATACCGTAGCCACAGTAATAGACGGCCGTAACGGACAGCCTTTGCTCGAGAAACGGATGGAGGACGGTTTAAGTAGACAAATGTCCGGATTATCGATTACCGTGGACGGATTTGGTAACGATTGGTTTTTGCATTGGTCCGCCGACTGTTTAAATTACGAGGGGGTCAAGGAGAAATATCAGTTCTTGAAAGGTCAAAGTCTCGTGTCGCAAACCCGCGCGGATCTCTGTCGATTGAGATTCAATTCGACGCTCGCTACCAAGCTGCTGGCTTTGAGCCAGCACGTTGGCCCACCGGGGATACCGCTGTATTTCTCAGAGGACTGGAAGTTTTTGGAGTTCAACAATTCCATCGATCCACGGAAAGAAGCGGAGAAGTATTTGGACGCCCATCCTCAATTCGAGATCATGGACTCTTACGCAGACTTGCCGCTCGTTTCCGAGAGATCGCCGAAGATGCACAAAAACCATCGGAAGGATAGTATCTTCAAGCATAAGGATAATTTACTCGCAGAAATTGGCAAGTACGACTCGGATGCGGTATACGAAAACTTTAATGAATTCAAGAGCCACAAAAAGCATAATCCCGTTCAGGACGACGTCGCAGAAAATCTGGATTTGGAGCAAGCGTGGAAGCACGACAATGAATGGACGGGAGATAATTTACCATCAGATAAAGAGTATGACGGCTTATACGGAGGTGTTGATGGTAACAACGAAGACTCGGAACAAAATGCAGATTACTCGCAAACCGAAATGCGAGAGCAGAGGAGCGTCACTGCTGGAGTTGAAAGTTCGGTAAATATTTCTCACGGAGAACATGACTCCAAAGAAATAAGCGATTACTTAATATTGTCCGAGTCGACGCAACGTAATACGCGATTGAATAACGAGGATATTGAGAAGAAGGGAATGGAAGAATTCAGCAACAAAGAAAACGACTTAATAAACAAAACTGATACGATGAATGTATCAATGATGTTAATTCCAAAACTTCAAGAAGAGACATCGTCAACTGTATCGAACGACGAATTGAGTATCAATGAAACTACTACAATACAAAGCTCATTAAATGCATCGGTCACCACAAGCGAATCGATCGGAACGAATGCAAATCTCAGCTCTGAAATGCCGGAAAGCGCACACACTGAAACGTCAAGTGTTACGAAAGGCCAAATAATTACCGGTCATCCAGCTATAACTGTCACTACTGATAAAACTGCAGATGTGACGCAGCGAAAACAGATTTATAAGCATAGTTTCCCCAATATTGTGCAAGATGCAGACGATGATGCTAGTATAGAAAAAGTGTTCAAACGGGAGTCGCTAAAAAATCAAAATAACGGCAAAATTTATAAGAAGCAATCGCTGATATTCTCATCGATAGCGAATAAAGAATATAAAATTCGACAAAAGCGGAGAACGAAACTGAAGTCTGAAAGTGATGGTGGTAATCAATCGAACGGTGTCAACGGTATTCAGAGACAGCCACCAACTGGAATTCTCTTACCGTCTATCGACGAATCTAAAGGCAAGACTTCGATAGACTTAGTGTTTTCTACATTCTGGCTACCAGCGTCCGAGGTGTCTCTGATCTTGTCTCAAGTAGATTTGGAATGTATTCATAGGAAGAAAGCATTGTCGAGTAAGCTGCAGTACAAAAAGGACGATGACATAATCAGCGAATGCTTATCCGAGCGGGGCGTTAATTATAGATTATATCAGGAATCAATGGATAGGGAAAATACGAAAATTGCACTCGGTCAAATGACAATATACCGAATAAAGCTGGAGTGCGTATGTCCGGAGGACATGTTACCTAATCAAACTTGTAGAAATATCTCATCACATCAAAGCTGGCCCGAGCATCTAGGTACTTCTGGAAATGGCTACTTTAAGCCGTTACGCGCGTAAATGAAATATTTGAAGAGATTAGATCGTGTCAAGCTACATGAATTATTGAGAAAATTCACTATAACACTCTTACGGAGTCATTAATGATTAATGGAATTAAAGAATAACTTTATGCATTGTTTGTAAAAGTATACAGTAACAATCATAATTATAATCAATTGTTATACAAATGTAATTTATATTAATATTTACATGCATATTTCTTCGTGGAATAGATAGATATGTATGTATTTGTACATATAAAAATATTGCTGTTTATAGTCCTCGCAACTAAAATTTCTTTGGTTTTTTTCTAAGAAACAAGTACAATATTTGTCTGCGCAATTTTCTTAAATTTACATCTCTATTAAGGAAATTAATTACATATCGTCTAATCGTATTTGCCGATAATTAAATATTTTTTAGGATGGAATTATAAATAAAAAGGAAATTGTGTGCCAAAGTCGATTTCGATCATTTTTTTTTTTTTTTTACGATATGTAAAAATATATGTTTTAAAGTAATTTACTTTTGCATAAAAATTGTTAATACAATTTGCAACGTTAAAAATATATATTATATTAGTAAAAGGTTAAATATGATTACGATATCCATACGAATATAAATATAATGATAATCAAAGTTTATGTAACTGTATAGAGATCGATGCCGATGTTAATTGTATTAGCAGATACGAATAATCTGTATGATTAACGAGAAATCTTTTGGTGCTACCAATTTATGTGCGTTATGTGCATTTTCTATAATTTATGAAAAAAATTAATATGTATTATCAATAATTAATAATTTATAAAGACGTTACTAATAATTAAATTTATGGAAGACGTTACTATCTTTAAAAATGCATTAATTATGTTTGCAGGATGACATAAGTAGACATTTAATCACTGTTAAGTGTAATGCAAATATATATTCGAAGAATATAAAATATACATTAACGATCAACTAATGTTATTATTTATTCTTTCCATGCACTTTTTTATGAAGTTAATTCGCGCTTTAATCCGCTGCTATGCAATTGTTTGATCAATACTGGAATATTAGATAGTTCAAGACAGTTGTGAATATGACAGTTGATTCTTCATAATTACAGCGTATAATACACAGCAATTAAATACAGTGCAGATTATGGCGAGAAGAAACATGAAACGTCGTAAGATACATATCTTATAAGTTTAACGATTAATCGAAAATTGACAATTTTTTTGATTAGTGGACCATGTTTACACTGTGTGCAGTGTAAATAACTATTTCAGATTATCAAAAGCTTTGAAGACCAATCTCTTTGTAAGTATTTCTCGATTAATGGAGCACAACAATGATTTAAAACATTGAAAACACAGCGTATGAATTGTATTTCTTAAATTATTCAATTTATTAACATTATTTTGCAAAAATATCAATATCCTGAATCTCCAAACAGCGAAGAATCTCAAGATTATAGAGACAACTTAAAATACAAGTTGTGCGATTATTCTTTAAATCTTGGGTAAGTATTTATCGTTTTTGTTCTCTTATCAAATTCTGTACATTAAAATATTCATTTTGATACTTTGAAATTCTAACATTTACCTTCAATTTTATTAAATTTACAGAAAAATGGCTGTACGAAGCGAGGCAGTTGGAGTCACGGGCGAAAGTATGTACAAACGTTTTCGGAGACCGATGATACCATTTGCAGCGCCAAAGATACAAACTGCAGACTGCAGCAGTCCACGCTACTTAGAACACAAGATACTAAGTGGAATTTTGCAAAGCACACGAAGACAATGTTACACCGCATCGCCTAAGTTGGAACAGCTGAGAAACGCGGAAACGCAAACAGATTACAGAGAAAGCGAGACGCAAACCGAGCCTTGGGAACCGCCATACAAAGTTATTCCAGGTACATTATATTTTATATAAAATTCAAAAACTCAGAATTGTAGTGGGAGAAGAGAAATAAATGAAGAAAAATAAAACTCGAGATGACGGAACGAGAACTTGTAGAAAAATCACAACTTCTGTTCAGGTCACAATCCTGAAATATTGACGTTGGCCAATTTAACTTGGAAACATGGATTACCCGCGGGTATCCACGAGGTGCATATTATCAACAGGATGCGGATGAAAAGAGCTTGGGAGGCTATTGCCCCGCCGATGGATACTCCAGCGAATATAAAGATGCGGAGCTCGATAATAACTGCCTTGGAAGTTGAAGAATGGGCGTTCCGGGAGTCAGTGAGTGACGAATCTCGATTAGATCGTCTATCATTTTATATTTCTTTGTTACGTAACTGTGTAATAAACATTAGGAGATCCAATTTATAATGGATTTGCGATTAAATCTGATGAGGAACCTTTTACAAGACCGCGAGTCGAAGTATGAGACGAAAGTGCGAGGCCGTTTCAATAGACTCCAGGATAAATTGGGGAAACGTCGGAACGACCAAGTCGACACTATCAGGCAGAATCTTAAACGAAATCTGCGGAAATTAAACAAACTGCATCGCGACAAGCAAGAGCCTCGCAAATCCGACATAATCGAGCGGCTTACTGATCCCAAGTCCGACTTGTATGCGCCGCAGATGCGTCTTGGCGAGCATTCTGAAAGACGGCACGAAACATTACGGAAGCGATTTCTAAGTGAGAGCTACATCGATCGTGAGTATAATCAGTTCCAATTCAACATTAACATTTCGTGTAATTATTACTATTCAATTTCTCGCAATTGTTGCTTAGAAGAAGAAGATACGACGCTCAGCTGGTTGCCGACCATCGAGGAACCGAAAGCGATCAAGTCTAAACCTATAGACATTTGTATACGAGAAACGAGATGGACGGAGGAGAAACTGGAACAGCTCCATTCCGACCTGAAGGCCATTCGGATGAACGTCAAATCCGTAGATGTGATTCCAAGATTGATGAAGCGTAAATACAAACAGTCGCCTTTGCCCGTTACACCACGCAGATCGGGCGTATGGGACAGTAAACAGAAACAGCGGGAGGAGTCTGCTACATTTATTCAGAAATTTGTTAGAGGCAGAGCGATACAATGTCTGGTAAAAATTGTCAATGATTCATCGTGTGACATTCATTTAAAAACAGAGATTTTTCTAATAAAGATCTTACAGATGCACGAAGACCGCGATAGATGCAAGGATTTTATCAGAGAATTACAATCGACTCATGCGCGCGATCAGGAGAGTCAAGAGAAGCATCAAGAAGAAAGGATGTATATCGAATTGCAACGACTACGAAACGAGCAGTCGATTCAAGGAGATCGTTTGCGCGAAATTCTCAATTCTTTGGAAGGAAAGACAGTCTGTGGAACATTAGATTTCCTGAGTAAGGTAAGCTTCGTAAAATTTTTTGTTAGAACAGTTTGCTCCCTTCTCTTTCTTATCATTTCCAGAAGCTGATGAGATTAGAGGACGAACGTAGAGCCCATGCCTTTGCCTTACTTACCGAAAGAGAAAAATGTATGCAGGAAGCTGCTGAAACTGATACACAACAACAAGAAAGTTGTAGACGAGAAGAATTTGACAAAATATTCAAACAAGTTGCGAAAATAAATCAGGATTCGGTAGAAGCTTACTTGGAGGACGTTATAAGTGAAGGAATTGATTGGATATCCGATAAAACAGCTGAAGAACATGTTTTAGAACTTTGCGATAAGGCGGATGTCATAGCTAAATATTCCTTAGACAAGTAAGATATGCATTGATCACTAATAGATACAAACAAATATCGTTGAAACAATTTATAAAAAAACGGTGATACTTTCGCAGTGCGAATAAATTGACAGAGGAGGAATTGGTAGCGGATATGATTTATAATTTTATTTTACCTGAAGTGGAAAAGCATAACATAAGAAGACAAATTCACGATGAACAACAAAATTGTATGCAGAATGAGAAAATTTCAGACTTGTCATCTTCTGAACCATCACTAATTATGGATCAAGAAATTTGTATAAAAAATAAGGATGTACGAGCAATTAGCGTGGTTAATACAGTAAGAATCGATAATTTGCTCATATAGTGCAATTTCTTTTTTATGTAAAAACATTTATTTTCTTTTTAGGAACTAAATATTGAGAATGAAGAAATAAAATTTCTAATCCACAAAACAGATACTGAAGATAAAAAGCAAGAAGATTTAGAAACGGATTTAAAGAGCAATTTTTTAATTGAAGATGAATAAAAATTTGTATCGGAAATTAAGAAGACTATACAATAAAGGCTTTTTGAAGTTCTTAGCTCTTTTCCGATATTAAAAATTAATTATTGGTTGTAATTGTATTGCAGAAATTGACCGTAGTATATTAAATTTTATCAATATAATTGAATTCATGAGTTATGAGAATCCAAACTAATATAAATATATTTAATATTTTAATTTCATCAATATAACATATTCTTATTGCTCCTTTTTAAATCTGGAGATTCGATCAAATCAGTGAAATTATTATTAATACTTTTTTTAATAACAACCATATTTTACTGTGATATCTATTTTGTTGTCTTTACCTTTAATTTCTCAATATATGTACAACGAAATAGTTTTATTTTATATAGCATTTATTTTATATATTTTTTAATATATGATTATATATGAGATACGAGTCTTAAAGCTAAAAAACGCTATATAAACCCAGTTGAATATGTTATTTGTATATTATGTCGATCTCCTAATAATTTAATTAAGATTATGCCCTTGCCTCAAGTTTCTTAGAGACTATTATCTTAAAAAAAGAATCTACGAGTCAAAGTTTCTATATTTATCTTGGTTATAATAAGAGTTGAAAAGATGTATGAAGGGAATAATAATATTGCAAAAGCTCTTGTACTGAAAGTATTAATATAAAAAAGCCAAGTTAGCGCGAACACGATGGGTAATTGTCGACGGAGCAATTTTCGATAAGATAACTATCTAATTGCGAGTAATCTTTCGCAAGTAAATCTGATATAAATTTTTTAAATTTCATATCCTGCGCGTCGATCGATGACTTCCTTTCTACTATGAGTTTGCGCTTCTTGGCTTGTAATTTATTTGTCTGTTGAATTGTTTCAGCATTAATTTGTGCTTTTCGCGTTTCGGCATTGATCTGTACTTTTCGTGGCTCGGCATTAATCTGTGTTTTTCGCTTACGATTTTCTAACGAGTCGGAATTCTGAGTTTCCTCTCGTGCCCGACTCAACTCAGTAGTTAAATCGACCATCTTTTGTTCCCATTCTTCGAGATGCTTCCGCATTTCAGCCAACTGCATATCTTGATCATGTATCTTTCTGGCTTGCTTCTGTAACTTTAAAGTTTGCATCCGTATCCGACAGTCTTGTCTCTGTACCCTGAGCTTCATTTGGCTCATTTGGTTTCTTACAGTCAAGAAGAATACCTTGTTTCTTTTTGTACGGTTATTAATCTTTTTAAATGTCTGACTGAGTTTTTCCGAACAAGTTAAACCATGGTTGTTGTAATGTGGCAGTGTTGGGTTATTTATATTTCTACTATGAGAGATCATAACGCCACCAGGAAGATCGTACGAGTTCACAGTGCCAACCATAGATGTACAAATATTGTGCTTTAAATCTGGCAGAATTTTCTCGTCAAAATGTTCCATTGCCATGCTGCTTATATCTCGCAACTCTTGAAGTATCTCGTGCGCTCTAGGTGGTGTCTTTGTCTCTCGAATTAATCGAAGCACTCGGAAAATTTCATCAATTACCTGATAATCAAATATTTTTATTTACCATTAAATATTTTTAATTATTTTTTGTACTAATGATAATTGCAATGCCTACAATATAAAAATTACCTTTCCTGGAATAAAGCAACAAACATTTAGATCCACATATTTGATAAAAGTCATTGATAGCATAGAAATTCTCGTTTCTATTGCTGTCAATATATCACAATGACGTGCAAGAGGATGACTTCTCCGCTCAGATTCCCGTCTCGGTAACTTGCTTTTAACAGCACGAAGGCATTGGGCATGATACTTTTCCATAAGATTAAAGCCACGGTTCAGTAACTTTCTGCAGATCCGATCAAATTGTCTACAAACCTGTTTCAAAGTAGAAATATTCTTAGATTTGCTTCATAGATAATGTAACCAAAGGAGAATTTTCTTCTAGAAAATATTAAAAGATGATCTTACAATCCTATATTTAGAAATTTCATCGTAAGAAAGATTCGAAAGGATCGCCTCCAGACAAACATCAGGAAGATTTATCAGTTGCAACTGCATATTATCGTCCGATTGTTGAGCGGCTGAATCGAACGAATATCTCAATTGCTCATAATTATCAACCATATCGATTGGCGTACCCTTCCATTCCATTCTGTACAATGTGAAAGATCCACTTCTTGGCACGAAATTACACTACTTCGCAATGTTTTTACTAACTGAACGACCTATAAACAAATATAACACGACCTTCGATGATCCCCAGCAGCGCTGCGATCAGCTGCGACAGAAAGAAGTCTGAGATGGGCCATACCGTCATTTGTCATACGACGCTTTTTCTAGGCCGAACAGTAGCGCTATCTGGATCCATTTTAGAGCCGACGGAACTACATGGCCAGTTCCAAGATCTATAGAGAGAAGGTTACCTCAGGCAAACCGGTTGTGGGCAAGGGACGATGAAGTAAGGGGGGAGCTAGAAATAGCTTGTTGGCGAGGGGCGACGAAGGAAGGGGAGAGCATGATGATCTCATCGGCTAACAGTAGCTGTCTCTCTCGCACGCTTTAGTGTTTTCTCTCTCGCTCCTTTAATATAGAAATGCTTTGAGTTTTTATCGAAAAAATACTTTTATTTTGTAAAATATTGATAGCACTGGAAATTGCGTAATAAAAATTGAAAAGTAAATTAGAAAGGCGCTATAAATTACATATATTGCAAATTATAGCGCTAGATATTTAACGTTTATAATGTTAAATATCGCTGCAACAGATGCATTTGTGATACAAATTGTTTTGTACTCGTATTTAGACTGTAATATCAATGAAAATAAAATATAATTTGGGGATATACACAAAAAACATCATTTGTAAAGTAGTAAAATAAAAGAAAAAATAGTACATATTTAAAAATTATTTTTAAAGTAATATTTACTGTTTATATGCATTATTTACAAAAAAAAATAATATAAAGAAATTTATTTTTTATATTTAATTGTGAAAACCTCAAAAATTGTCAAGAAATTGTAACTGAAATTCAAATGTAAGTACAATTCTAGGATAATATAAAAAGCATCATACAGAAATTTATTATGATACAAACTTAAATAATGAAATTGTAATATATGTTTCAACATTGCAAATGTGAATATTTATATGATAAAATTTACAAAGTGTTAACAATTTTCAAATATTTGCTAATAAAATATTATTGAAATGTTTCTGTTGAAATCTTAAAATAATTCTTTAAAACAAATATGATGGGGTATATATTAGGGATCATTAAATATGCGGCAACATTGTGATTATAAAATTTTATAAGTATCTATAATAAAAATTAAGTATAATAAACATATTAAGTATATAAGTATAATAATAAAATTTTTATAAGTATCTATAATAATAAAAATACATATATGTTGTATTAATCTGTTAATATAAAGAAATTTATTTGCGTTAAATTAATTAATAATTTTTTTATATTAACAGATTAATACAACATATATGTATTTTTATTATTATAGATACTTATAAAAATTTTATTATTATACTTATATACTTATTATGTTAATTATACTTAATTTTTATTATAGATACTTATAAAATTTTATAATCACAATGTTGCCGCATATTTAATGATCCCTAATATATACCCCATCATATTTGTTTTAAAGAATTATTTTAAGATTTCAACAGAAACATTTCAATAATATTTTATTAGCAAATATTTGAAAATTGTTAACACTTTGTAAATTTTATCATATAAATATTCACATTTGAAATGTTAAAACATATATTACAATTTTATTATTTAAGTTTGTATCATAATAAATTTCTGTATGATGCTTTTTATATTATCCTAGAATTGTACTTACATTTGAATTTCAGTTACAATTTCTTGACAATTTTTGAGGTTTTCACAATTAAATATAAAAAATAAATTTCTTTATATTATTTTTTTTTGTAAATAATGCATATAAACAGTAAATATTATTTTAAAAATAATTTTTAAATATGTACTATTTTTTCTTTTATTTTACTACTTTACAAATGATGTTTTTTGTGTATATCCCCAAATTATATTTTATTTTCATTGATATTACAGTCTAAATACGAGTACAAAACAATTTGTATCACAAATGCATCTGTTGCAGCGATATTTAACATTATAAACGTTAAATATCTAGCGCTATAATTTGCAATATATGTAATTTATAGCGCCTTTCTAATTTACTTTTCAATTTTTATTACGCAATTTCCAGTGCTATCAATATTTTACAAAATAAAAGTATTTTTTCGATAAAAACTCAAAGCATTTCTATATTAAAGGAGCGAGAGAGAAAACACTAAAGCGTGCGAGAGAGACAGCTACTGTTAGCCGATGAGATCATCATTGCCCCTCTTGCCGCTCACCCCGCTCAGCATGTGCTCCTCTTGCCGCGCGTCCCTCTTTGCGCGTGAGGTAACCTTCTCTCTATAGATCTTGGGCCAGTTCCACCATGGGCCTACTGGACGGCGATTTTAAGCCCTAACTACACCGAAGGATGATCCTGCTTGTGGTTCATCCGAGCGAGTAATGTAGACAAATTGAAAATCACATGCCCTAACTACACCAAAGGATGATCCTGCTTGTGGTTCATCCGAGCGAGTAATGTAGACGCATTGAAAATCACACTGAAGGCGAAAATGATCGGATGAGCCAGGGTCATCCTTCGATGTAGATAGGGCATTAGGAAAAAAAGGGTATAAGCTGAGAGGCAGATGGTAGGAAGCTATTCTCATGTCTTCTGACATCAATATGGTGGCGGATATACGGGGATTTACACGGACTAAGGAATAAGCCGAGAGCACAAGCTTTTACATAAAGCATAACGCATAAGCATAAGGAAATTGATTGGTCTATATATAAGCATAAGCAAATGCATAAGGAAATGGACCAATCAATTTCCTTATGCTTATGCGTTATGCTTTATGCAAAAGTCTGTGCTCCGGCCAATAATGTCTACAATGAACGCCATAAACTCATAGCTTAATGATCACAAAGAACCAATCAGAAAGCAGATAGTTTTGCAGGCGCAAAAGAAGGATGAAGCGCACGTTTTACAGCTGTAAATCACGTAAATGCAATGGAAAAAAATGATTTAGTGTTCTTCTTTGCGGCAATTGCATGGGTGCAATTAGCCTCTTATTTGCAGTTAACAAAACAACGTAAAAGTGGAAATCAAAGATGGTGGATGCTACCAGATAAGCGAGAAAGACCTCATTTAGGAGCATACACTACTTTATTTTTAAAGTATAAACACTCAAATCATGAAGAATTTTTTAAAATAATGAGATTTACAATAGAACAATTTGAAGAACTGCTCAATTTGACTAGATTTACCTTGATAAAAACTAGTATGCGAGAATCTCTGGATCCTGAATTCCGTCTAGCATTTATAGTGTGGTATGTATATCGCTCTATTAAGTACGTTCATTTACATACATTCTCTCTATTTTCTATTAAATTGCATTGAGTAAAAAGAAACAGGAGGGAGCGTTTGGTCTTAAAAGTGCGGACAGAAGTGACTATGGTCGGTATTCATAGTCCGTTCTTATATTTAAGATTGTCTTAAGCACGGACTTATATTCGCTCTCTTCGTCACACATAGATTGTGTCTGACAAAGAGAGCGAATATAAGTTCGTGCTTAAGACGATCTTGAATATAAGAACGGACTATGAATACCGCCCTATATAAAGTGGTCGCTCAAGATGGCCGCTCAAGGGCGCCAATATTGAATGACTTGTTATGTTTAATTAGGAAATAATGTACAATTAAAAGAAAATAACTAAAATATGCAACAATAATACCAAATTTTAATGGCGTTTTTCATTGGGATTGCACTCGTGCAGTATTTCCATAAGAGCAATGTTAAAATCTAAAATCTAAATTTATATTAAATCCTTCGTCCTTACAAAAATTTATCCATGCATTTCTTTGATCCGGATTTTTCGGAAACCTGTTTGTGAGTGAAAATTATTTAGTAATTATTGTGAATCTACAATTTCACAATACTATACATATGATTATAATCTCCAAAATAAAAATCTCATTATTGTTAATAATACTAACCGATGAAACGTTATTCCATGATTTCGAGCTGCTGCTGTTATGCCACAAGCTCTACAGTATACCATTTTGATCGTTTATTTCCATACACTGTTGCATAAAAGACTATACACTGCATATTAATGCGTACGGCGTACGGTATGCCGCTTGCCGCTATGCTCGAGCATTCCCTCTCACTTTCAAAAAGTGGTCGCTCAAGATGGCTGCCATGACGTACATCCGTCCGCGGATTTACCTAGTCCTGGCTAGTATATGCTTCCTCCTGTTTCTTTTTACTCAATGTTAAATTGCATGTTCGCACTTTTTTACAGTTTTCTAGCATCAGGGGACAGTTTTCCTTCAATGGCCAGATACTAGTGCATAGGCAGATCAACATCTTATAAAATAATTACAAAAACATGCAATGTTATTTGGCAACGTCTTCAAGGAACATATTTGAAGCCTCCTTCTCAAAAGGAGTGGAAAAATATTGAGAAAGGTTTTTATGATCGATGAAATTTTCCCAATTATGTCGGAGCTCTAGATGGAAAGCACATTCGTGTGCAATGTCCACCCAATTCTGGTTCAGCATACAATAACTACAAAGAATATTATAGCATAGTATTGCTAGCTACATGTGATGCCAATTATGCATTTACTTTTGTAGACATTGGAGATTATGGTGAGAATACATCATTTGGTATTATTTTACAAAGTTTTTGAAATAATAACAAATTTTTAAATATGCATATAAAATATATATTTCAGGATCATTATCAGACACAAGTATCCTCAGTGCATCGGCATTTGGACGTGCCTTAAAACGTGATGAATTAGATCTGCCACCACCAAAGGTATTACCAAACTCAACATTGTTAGTCAATCACTACTTCGTGGGTGATGAAATTTTTCCCTTGCGGTTAAATCTAATTTCAAAAAAAGCTATCCTATATACTTCTTACAAAAAAATATGATATCAGGAAATGGCACCAAGTGGGACTAAAGAACTATGAAAAAACTTGTACACTATTTCTATAAAACTCTTCTATAAAACTCTTGTACATAAAGCTGTCGTATATATAATTAATTATATTATATATTATATTTTATTATATTTTACATATATTATACTATATATACTATATATATTATTAGATATACTATATATATTATAAAAAATAAAAAAAATATTTAAAAAATAAAAATATTTATTAAAAAACGCAAAAAAACTTGGCGCTGCTACACCTTAAAGTAATGAAATTAACATGTAGTTTACTGTAGCAGCGCCAAGTTTTTTTGCGTTTTTTAATTAATATTTTTATTTTTTAAATATTTTTTTTATTTTTTTATAATATATATAGTATATCTAATAATATATATAGTATATATAGTATAATATATGTAAAATATGATAAAATATAGTATATAATATAATTTATTATATTTACGACAGCTTTATGTACAAGAGTTTTATAGAAGAGTTTTATAGACATAGTGTACAAGTTTTTTCATAGTTCTTTAGTCCCACTTGGTGCCATTTCCTGATATCATATTTTTTTGTAAGAAGTATATAGGATAGCTTTTTTTGAAAATTTTAATATATATAACAAGATTTTTTAAAGGGTTTAATATATACGACAATTTTTTTGAAAAGTAAAACAATACTGTTTTGTTTTAGTTGTGACAAGAACGTGTACTTGGCGCCTTTTTTTTACCTTTTTTTAAAAAAGGTTTAAATATCATGATTAAATTTATCTATAAGAAATTTTAACACTTTTATATAAAGCTTTAACTTATATAATTTATATATTAACTTATATAACAAAGATCTATTTATATAATGTTATAAATAACGTTAGAAATTGAAAAAAAAAATTACATATGTTAGATGTGTAAGAATTTGGACAAAGGCACTAGGGAACTTTTCAAATCTTTCCCGGTGGAAGTGTTCTTTCGAAATATTTTACTCTTGCGGCGAAGAGATCTTTCGTCGACGGTCCTTCCCGACAGCGTGTTTCCGGTCTAGCGTGCGCGAGCGACTCCGAATTAAACCGGCCGAAATAAAACGTCTGTACACTTGTACTTGAGAAATCACTTTATTTGGAAGGAAATACGTATAATTGCCGGCTCCGAATTACAACTTTGATTTCGATAGCCAACACGACTCGACTCGCTCCGAATTATTCTTTAACGACTAGCCAGTGGTTTTCCCGACTCGACTGGCTTCTTCGACGACTACTTTACGAGCGTCTCGCATGGTCTCGCACGGAAACTATTCCGTTCGCACGCAGGTTCTCGATTCTTCGAGCACGTTCCATTAAGGGGTGGATTTCCGCCAAGGACCCGCTAAATCCGGTCGATTATTCCGGTTCGATAATCGATTGCGCTCGAGGCGCCAAGCGTTTTCTGAGCTGCCAGAAGGTGGCGCTCTCCCGCGTTCGATTCTGGAAGTTATCTTACAGATGCTGTGCACAATAGAGAAAATATTTCTAGTCTAATATGGCACTAAAAAAATCTTCAAAAAGTATATCTTCTTATTAGATATCGATTTTTTATATGCAGAACATCGACTGCAGTGCAAATTTCCCATAGGAAATAAAATTTAACTAATTATCTCGTTATACAGGGTGTTTTCGTAAATACCTAACACTGAGTACGCTACGAGATTCCTTGTATAAAAGTGAGTAATAAAAGTTCTTATAAAAAAAGTCGAGACACCAATAGTTTTTGAATGGTCAGCTGTTGAAGTTGACCAATTACGGAGCGGAACTATCGGGCGCTTAGGCATGGCTTCTGCAGCCTGCTTCGCAGCTCGTGGAATTCACGAGAATCGCGGGGGCGTCTCTCGTCTGTTCGAACGCGCCGTGCCTGAGCGCCCGATAGTTCTGCTCCGTAATTGGTTAACTTCAATAGCTCACTATTCAAAAACTATTGGTGTCTCGACTTTTTTGTAACAACTTTTATTATTTACTTTTATACAAGGAATCTTGTAGCGTACTCAGTGTTAGGTATTTACGAAACACCCTGTATATGTATTATCTGTAAGAAAAGATCGATTTGTTACTCTATTAATCCTTGGCGTGTTGTAGATATTGCTAATATTAATAAATTTTTTATGACTATGTAAAGACCGTATTACACTGTAGATTGCTTTAGGGGTTGAGGGTTAAGAACCGACCAATTAGCAGTTGCATATTAAACCTTGTAACGAATTTTACGATGCGGAGAATAACTCGTCGGTTCGTTAAGATTCGTTCGGCAATTTGTCGAAAGACTCCAAATTAGTAGTTTTTAGATAAATAATAAGTTTATTAAAAGTAAAGATGAAAATAATTACAAAAGAAACTCTGAGTACGCGAGTAATTATAAAAGAAACATCGCAACGGTGGTTGTAATTTGAGAATAACAAATCGGTTTAATAAGCGATGGTAGCGCGAAAATAAATATGTTCGAACGGAGTGCGCTCTCGGAATTTATAAATCTAACACGATCGGTGGGAAAAATAATACAAATTATAATACACGTACAATTGAGCAAAAGCGACTCGGTATCCTATTCAGGTAGCTACCTGTCGCTTTTGTTCAATTGTATGGCCGCATTCCAGTGATGGGGGGGTGTTATAACGTAGAACCTGATCGGCTCTTAGTAACAGTGCGGAATGCACATTGTTACAACCTACCCGGCCAGCTACTTTACTGTGATTGGTTGATTTCCTATACCTAACTTGCAGTTACAGTCTAAAACGGTTTTACGAATGCATCCCTCTTTTCACTTTTTACTTGTCCTTCTGGCAGTCAACATCGTCTAGAACGTAACGTTGGAGCGCATAGTTATTCCACGTGTTGAGTGTAATACGGAGTTTAGCAAATTATTCCAATTCCGAGGTATGTGCATAATTTTTAATTTTTCCCCGAATTTAAAATTACGAAGGAGCAATAGTAGCATGCAAAAAATTAATACGAAAAGTAATTAAATTTAAATGGTCTCCATCAATCTGATATTTCCACTGTTAAACATTAAACTTGGATATATGGCAAATATTCTTACACCAATATATTAATCGTCATTTAATAATATTAACATTATATATTAATAAATAGAATTTCTGACTAATGTATTGATAACATATATCTTTACATTAACTCACCTAAAATATGGAATGTAATTTAGAATATATGCGTTCGTGTGGAAAATTATATATTAAAGAAAATAAATATAATGAAAAAAATAAATTATTAGATATAATAAGATTTCTATATATATCATTATATAGAAAAGACTATTTTAGATCTATTTTAAATATTATTAAAAACAAACAAATTTTGAAATATTGCAATAGATACTATAGATGTGAAAAATGTCAGGATATTAAATATGTTAAAAGATGTATATATTACCACCTTAATGATAATATTCATAAACATTTTCAACATTTTGAAAATTATTTAGACAATTATTTTAAAGGATTTTTAAAAGAAGTATATCTATATAATAAAGAAGAAATTATACATGTAAGTATCAATCATGCAGAATACAATTTAAGAGAAGAATACGAAAAAATATTCAATTTCAATAGTGATGATGGTCATAACTATTTTAAAAATGCATTGTTGAATAATATAATAAAAAAATGTCATATAGAAAAAAATAGTAAATTGTATAGATCAAAATTCTTTAACATTTTAATGTATTGTATATTAATAGATAAATCTTATTTTGACACTACTGATTATGAAATAATTGTAAATAAATATTCTTTATTTAAAGATATCAACAAGAGGTCACATATATTAAATATAAGAGACAATTATATTTACAAAGATAAAGGTATTAAAAAAATAATTTTTTCAAGTAATAGAAAGTTAGATAATATATGTAGTTTTCATGGTTATTCTTTAGATTATTACAAACATAATATGATAAAATTGAATATAAAATATAGAACAAATATAAAAGATGACATTTATGATTATAATAGCATAATTGAATGTTTAAATATAATAAATTCAAAATATGAATCTAATTATTCTCATAAATTTATTAACAACAGTTTACAAGATATAACTTGTAGTAACTTTTAATATTAATTTTTTTAAAACATTTTTTTAACAACTTCCTGTTATTAATTATACAATGAATTAAATTAAGAATATTGAAAATATATACTAAAATAAGGATATTATAGTATTATTGGAGACATGGATGGACCAGAAAGGGTGGGAGAGGATAAGAAGAAGGTTACCGGGGGGATATGTGTGGGAAGCGCAATTTGCAAGCAGAAAGAATAGGAAAGGAAGGGCAATGGGGGGAATGATAATGGGAATAAGAAGAGAGATGGTAGAAAAAGGGACGAAGATAGAGACAGAAAGAGAAGTGTTAATGTAGGCTTGAGATGTTGATTTACATTAATATGCTTTATTAAGTAAACTTTTGGAATACAAAAAGAAACGTTCAGCTTTGTATATATAAGCGATATAACTGTTATAAACTATATATACACAAGGCAGGCCACATACGCAATGTGACACATGAAAATCACTAGATAATGCCAACCTTACTTTGAATATTTACTCTAACACTTCCCCTAAATATTCAAAATTAAACAAAAACGATAATACTTCTCTATCTAGGAACAAACAAAAAACGACAAATTACAACTTAAACATGACAAAATAATAACAAAATTATTTTAAAATAATCTCAGTCATTCCCAACATTTTACGTAATTTTTCAAACTGTCCACGTAAAATTGGTTTTGTTAAAATGTCTGCCACTTGTTTTTCACTTGATACATGTTCGATTCTTAATTGCCCCTGTTGGATTCGTTCTCGTAGAAAATGAAAGCGCACGTCAATGTGCTTAGACCGCTTATGAAAACTAGGATTTTTAGCTAATTTAATAGCACTAGCATTGTCCACATAAAGTGTTGGTATAGTTTTTAAAGGTGCAATTTCACTATATAACTGGTTCAACCATACAGCATCCTTTGCTGCTTCAGATGCAGCAACGTATTCGGCCTCCGTGGTGGACAAGGAGACACTTTGTTGACGTCTGCTTGCCCATATGATTGCTCCACTGCTGTATTTACATACTGTTCCACTGACTGAGCGTCGTGTTGTTACGTCACTAGCATAGTCCGCATCACTATAGATTTCTAATTCCTTGCTATTTGTAGTTCCATTATAATAAATACCAAGAGTTACTGAGCCCTGGATGTATCTTAGTATACGCTTAACTAGAGTCCAATGCTTTTCTTGAGGATTTTCCAGAAATTGTGAAGCATAATTCACAGCGTAGGCAATATCAGGTCGTGTAGCGATTGCCAGATACATTAAACAACCTACAGCCTCGCGGTAAGGAGCACTTGTTTTACTCTCGTTGTCTACTTCCCCTGCTTGATGACCTTTTTCCATCGGAGTAGAGACAGGATTTGCCTGATCCATCTTAAATCTTCGAAGAATATTTTCAGCATACATCTTCTGAGAAATAAAAATTGAATTATCTTCAAGTTGATTAATGTATATGTTTAGAAAACTTCCAATTGGCTCTACAGTTATCTTGAATTCTTCTTTTAATTTATTCAAGAATTCTTCTATGTTGATTCCTTTTGAAGCAGCAATTAGTCCATCGTCAACGTATAGTACTACTATAAGTTTTTCATTGCCTATTATGCGATAAAACAGGCATGGATCCGCCGAACTTTCACACAATCCAAAGTCCAATGAAACATCCTTGAATCGTTTATTCCAGCACCTAGGTGACTGTTTAAGTCCATATAGACTTCTTTGGAATTTACAAACACGATTAGTATTATCTTGAAAACCCTCAGGTTGGTCCATGTAAATATCTTCCTTGAGAAGACCATTTAAGAAGGCCGTTTTTACGTCAAACTGTGCTAATTCCAGATGCTCATTTGCTGCAATACTTAACACTGTGCGTATCGTGTCAAATCTAGCTACAGGGCTGAACGTTTCCTCATAGTCTATCCCTTTTCGTTGACTAAATCCTCGAGCAACTAGTCTTGCTTTATAGCGAGTAATATCACCGTTGGTGTTACGTTTAACACGATATACCCAGTGATTTGAAATAGGTCTGCAACCTTTTGGTAATTTGACTAAAGTCCAAGCCGAATTTTCCTCCAATGATGCAAGTTCATCTTCCATTGCTGATTTCCAAGAAGGCCATTCTTCTGACTTGATTGCTTCATTAAAATTTTTAGGTTCATCCACTTCAGCCAGCATCATTTCAACTAGACGTTTTGGCGGCTTCAATTTACTTGGATCTCTTAATCCTCGTCTCGTAGCCGTAGACATTGGAGTCTCTGAAAGTGAATCGTTTTCTGAATCCAACGTCGGATCTTCCGAAGAATCAACCAACGGACCAACTGAAGACTTTAATGGTTTTTCTGTAAGCTCCTTCGTAGGACTATTCGGTTTATTGTCATTTGGTTGCTTATTCGTCTCATTCATCTCAAGAGGAAATAACGTCCATAATTTTCCTGCTGTTTCCGGCTCAAATATGACATCTTTACTACGAATAACTTTATTTCTAGACTTCATCCAAACTCGGAAGCCGTCTATGTTATCCGAATAACCAACAAATATACCTTGTTGTCCTTTAGCGTCCCATTTCTTGCGTTGCACTTTTGGCACGTGTACAAAACATTTTGTGCCAAAAACGTGAAACTTGCTTAGATGTACAGTCTTTCCGGTGAACAGCTCATACGGCGTTTTTCCATCAACGCTGCTAGGTCCAGTTCGATTGAGTATATACACCGCCGAATTAACTGCTTCTGCCCACAAGAATTTAGGTAGATTCTTTGCTAGAAGCATTGTCCGTGCAAGATCCACTACAGTTCTATTTGTACGTTCAGCACAACCATTCTGTTGTGGTGTATATGGATTAGTAACAGCAAAGGTTACGCCATTAGATGACATGAGTTCCTGTACTTTGCTGTTCTTAAATTCAGTACCTCCGTCGCACTGAAAAATCTTCATAGGTCGTCCGCATTGAGTTTTTATGATTCGTAAAACTTCTGCAATTTTGTCAGCAGTCTCTATTTTCTCTTTAAGAAAATAGACTATGCGCAGTCTTGAATAATCACACGTAAAGCATACAAAGTACTTGGCTCCTCCCAACGACGCACATTCCATAGGGCCACAGAGATCAACATGAATAATCTCACCGACTTCGGTTGCTCGCTGTTGACGTTCTTTAAAGCAGTTACGTTGTTGCTTTCCTTCGACGCAGGCTCCACAAAAATAATTATCCTCCGTATAGTGAATGTCATACTTTTCCAAGATCTTCTTGACATGACGTATATTTTGATGACCGAGTCGTTCATGCCAAATTTGTACTTGATCCTTTGAAAATAAATTTACTTCATTAACATATGACATTTCTGGTAATTTTATACGAATTATCATCCTAAACAATTGACCGACTCGAACGCCTCGTGCCTTGACAATACCATTTTTAGTAAATTTACATCCACTTTTGGATGATTCAAATGACATACCTTTGTCAAGTGCGGAAGTTACTGAAAATAGATTTCTACGTGCAGTTGGTACATACAGAACATTTTCCATACGATATGAAAACCATGTTCCATTAACCAAGGCTTCAAACTTGATAATTCCTTTGCCAAGTGCATCCATTGTTGTCTTGTTTCCTATATGTATTTTAACTGGCGTTTCAAAATGTTCAAAGGATGAAAACCACTTACTATGATTTGTCACATGATCCGTTGCACCGGAATCAACAATCCATAAGTTGCTATCAAGTTCAATATTCATAGCCTCACAAACAAATGCTTCATCATCTGTCTCACGTATTTTCTTCTGTTTCTTATCCTTACTTGGGCAATTTTTACGAATATGACCTTTTCCGCCACACTTGTAACATTTATAAGATGCAAGCTTGTCTGTTTTCTCTTTAATATTTTCGGATTCAGACGACTTCTTTGGTTGATAGGTTTTGCTGTTTCTTGTGTTACCACGCTCATTCTTTCCTTGAACCTTGACTTTACTTGCCATTAGAGCGACTATCTCTTCTTGTTTTTCCGCACGTTGCTGCCTCCGTTTCTCATCAGATGTCAACACTCCTACTAAATTTGTAAAAGTCTGTTGATTTTCTGGTCTTGCCCACCACGCTTGTCGAAGACTCTCATAATCATCAGGCAAAGAATCTAATAATTTAACCATTATAGATGATTCATCAGGCCTTACATTTAATTGCTGCATACGCAAAATTAATCCTTCAAATTTAGCAATATGTGTTACCATATCATCTGCTAAATTTTTATTGAAACTGAAGAACTTAGCTTGAACAGTGTGAGAAGCTTGTTTAGTTTGTTGCTCAAAGACAGCGTGTAACTTGAGCCACATATCTCTTGCACTGTCACATGTAACCAACAATGTCATTACTTTGGATTCCAAAGTCTTAACAATAATTTGACTTGCTGCACGATCTGCTTTATCCCAAGCTTTTAAGCTTGTTTGATAAATAGTTTGCTGCTCTGCACTTGCATCCACTGTTAATGCCGCTGGTTTTTCAATTTCGCCAGTGCATATTTCATACGCACCTTCAGTTCCGCGTAGCAAATTTCTTACCGCAAACTTCCAGATGTTCCAGTTATCAGCACCTCGTAACTTTTCAATTCCGTGGAATTCCATCTTATCTGATGCAATAGTTCCAGTAAAGACTCGAATAACCTTACTTTTATTCCGTGCGTACCAGCAATGTTTGCTATTTCCATGCACACAAAAAGAAGGTCTATACCACAGAACCACGCTCTGCTACCATGTTAATGTAGGCTTGAGATGTTGATTTACATTAATATGCTTTATTAAGTAAACTTTTGGAATACAAAAAGAAACGTTCAGCTTTGTATATATAAGCGATATAACTGTTATAAACTATACATATACAAGGCAGGCCACATACGCAATGTGACACATGAATATCACTAGATAATGCCAACCTTACTTTGAATATTTACTCTAACAAGAAGGGATAATAGTGGGCAGAGTGAAGCAAGGGAAGGAAAGATGGAGGGTAGTGGGGGTGTATGTGAATAAAATATTGGGCAATTACTTAATTGCTGTACGCACTGGATGAGCAAATAAAGACACACTGGAGCTTTATGATAAATACACTTTAGAAAATATATTTATTCCTCGAATAATGTCGTGAAAAGTATAAAGAGAGTATGAACTTTATATTGTAGTGATTGCGACTGTAAGTAAGAATTACGTGAAAAAGCGAAGAACAAAAAAAAAGCAAAAAAACATGGCCGCTGCCATGGTAACAGATAAATAAAATATAATTGGTGGAAACGACAGCATGACCATTGGCATCTATTGGCAAATGGAATTACTATTCTAACATAAAAATATGGAGGAAAGATTACAGAGATTGGGGAGGTGGGTAGAGGAAGCAGGAGAAGGTATAAAAACGATTATAGGGGGGGATTTCAATGCAAGAACAGGAAGGGAGGGGGGACGTGTGGAAATAGAGGAGGAGGATAAGGAGTGGGAAAGGGGAAAGAGGAAATCAAAGGACGGAAAAGTAAATAAGGAAGGTATTAATAGAATTTGTAGAAGAAAGGGGATGGAGCCTGTTTAATGGAAATATGGAGGAAAATGAGAAGGGGGAATATACATTTACAGGAGGGAAAGGCAACACGGTTATAGACTATGTGATGGGGAATGAGGAAGTGAGGGAGAGGATAGAGAAAATGGAAATAGGGGATGAAATAGACTCAGATCATCAACCGGTGAAAGTGAGAATAAGAGGAGAGGGAGGAAAAAAGGGTGGAGCTAAAAAGGAAAGGAAAGTTGGAAGGGGAAGATGGGATGAGGAAGGGAAAAGAATATTTAGGCGGAAACTGGGAAAGATAGAATTAGGAAAAGAGGATATGGAGAAGGAATGGGAGGAACTGGAAAGGAGATTGAAATTGGCAATAAAAGAAACGGAGAAAGAACATGATAAGGAAGAAGAAGGAAAAGGGGGGTGGTGGGATAAAGAATGTGAAGAGAAGAAGAGGGAGGTGAGAGGAGAGATGAGGAGATGGAGAAAGGGAACAGGGGAGGAGGAGAGATATAAGAAAAGTAAATTGGAGTATAAGGAATTATGCAGGCGAAAAAAGAAAGAAGAGAATGACAGGTGGGAAAAGAAAGCGGCGGGAGCTAGAAGAGAGAAGGAAGTATGGAAAATAGTGAATAAAGAAAGAAAGAAAAGAAGGGGAATACAGGGAGAAATTGCCCAAGTAGAACAAAAAGTCATTTAAAAATCTAGATGACATAAAAAAGTAGTCAAAAAGTAATCATTTCTAGAAAGTCAAGATGATATCATTTAACATTTTTAATGAAACATAATTTGACTTTTTAATGACTGTATTTTGACTTTTTGTTGAGAAAATGCAAATCGTGTTTGTGCAAAATAATCAAAACTCACGGTATATTATTATATTTTACGAATTTGTGAAAATATTTGATTTTTGAAGCAATAATAAATCTTGACTTTTCATTCATAAAATACAAAATATAAAAGCTCAAGAACACAAATCTCACAAAGTATTGTATATAATGTATATATAAAATTGTGAATAAAAAAGTCGAAATATATATGAATACTTCAAAATATTTTCACATATTCATAAAAAAATACCTGCGAAATATTGTAAACAATGGATTATATATATATACATACAAAAAATGAAAATATATAATTCAATAATGCTACTATATAGATTTTCGAGAAACTTATTGAGTAGTATATATAAATAGGAAGTAAATAAATATAATTAATAAAAATAATAATTAATAATTTATTACTTTTTTTCTTGAATGACAATCTTGAGTACATAAAAAATAAAATTATCTTCTTTAATTTAAAATAAAACATTACCTCATTTCTCCGTATTATTCTTTCGACGCGAGTTTTTGTACGACACGACAAAGCAAAAACGAAAGAACGCGAAATCGTATGCAGCTATTCAGTGCTGTGTGTAATTGTGTACACACAATATGTAATCATTATTTATCACAAGAAATAAAAAGATAAAAATAAAAATTTCTTCAAAGAACTGATATTTTGATCTAGACTTATATATGATGCGCAGCAGTGAAGTTGATGGCTACGTTGATCTTATATGAGCAAAAAATCAGCAAAAAATAAAAATAAATCCAGATTATAATAAAATTCAAAGGTTTAGAAAATAAGATAATTGTTCTTAGAAAAAAATAAAAAAACAATCTTCACATGCTTATTTAAAAAAAATATTTTTAAATCATATCAACTGTATTCATTTTTCTTTGATTACTTGTACTGAAC